>NC_080539.1:265304040-265904040 GCF_028640845.1 Ahaetulla prasina | reverse complement strand
TGTATTTCCAAGATCAACATTCAGAAATCATGATAGGATTTCATGCATCGATCAATTTTTTTTTGGGGGGGGCATGCTTAGGTGAGGTGGATAGACAATAGTTTATGGCCTTCTCCAGAAATAAATATACCTTCAAAATATTTTACATTCAAAGGACACTTTGGATTCTAAAACTAATAAACAGTTCATAGATTCAAGGGTCTCAATTGGACAAAAGAGCTAAGAGGAAACTATTGTATATGCAATTACGGTACCTACAAGTAAGCCTACCCAGGAGTTAAACTACTGAAGTAAATGGGTAGAGGGTTTCAAAGTTCAGCCTATGATCTACATTCGGATTCTATGACTGTATCACAAAACCAAACCACTGTGCCATCAGCTTTGAACTCAAAGAACTTTGCTATAATTAGCATTAATGTAGTATGTCTTTAATAGTAATGGTATCCAAATAATTTGTTTTTATTATGCAGATTAGCTATTGCACAGTTATACTTTCTTCAATGGCAGATACTTTAGTGAAAAACAGTTTATTTTTCAGCAGGCCAACTTCAAACTACACACGTGAGTAATGTGCTAATAAAGATTGGGTGGAGTGGGGGACGAATGCAAAACAGTTAAAAAAAAACCTAAAATCCATTAAAAACAGCCTAATACACAATACACACCAGAATTGCTTTAGAAGCGTCTGTAACTTTGCTAAGTACAATGCTATGACTTCATACATTGCATTCAGTCATAATGAAGTTTTTTTTGGCTTGGACTCGGTTTTGTGAATCCAGCCATTTTAATTAATGCTTAACAAATTGTGCCAATAAAAAATGCTTTATTCAATTAACTATGAGAAATAAGCCATAGCCTTTAGGAATGTGTAAACCTTATTTTCTTAATCATTATATTATAAAGAAAGACACAATGATGTAATGGTTAGGAGTCTTGCCACTGCTTTTGACAGGCTAGGACCTAGGTCAGTGATGGCTAACTTTTTTTCCCTCAGGTGCTGAAAGGATGCGCGTACATGTGACAGCGCATGTGTGTGCCCACACCCATAATGCAATGCCCCCTGCATCCTGTGCATGCACACACTATCCCCCCACGCTCCCCTGCCTCCCCACCACACATGTGTGGGTGTTTCCGCAGACCTGAAAATCAGCTGGCCAGTGGGAGGTGCGTGCGCATGCGCGGTGGAGCTGACCTAGGCACGTGTGCCATAGGTTCGCCATCATGGACCTAGGTAGTTCATAGCAATCCCTCTTCATTCCAGCTTAACCTCCTATGTGAAAACATGAGGAAAATGTTGGCTTGGTACATAGGAGACAAAGTCAACTCTCAATGCCAGGCGATTTAGCCAAACTTCTTTTGCTACATACTAAATAATATCGAGTGCCCTTCAAAAACACATTAGCAGACTGAAACAATTTCAACATTTTTTATTTATCTGAGGGTAGCTGTCAGCCCTTCAAGGTAGACTTTCATTACTTTCATAACGTGTTACAGTAGTAACAGAACTTCGCAAGTCTGAATGTGCTTCTTCCCTCCCTCCCTTTGTGTGAACTAGGGAGTAGCTTGTCTGAGATACTTTCTCAGATTACAAAAATTCTGCCCCAGACTCAGGTTTTAGCTGACAGTTGTCTTGGTTGCAGCTCATCCTCTGATTATTTTTTCTGCCTGTTCCGATAGTCTAGGAATGTACAGCCTAATTTAGGACCTACTTAGCTTCAGCAAGTCATGCTCCTTTCCACAGAAGTAACTTTGGAAGTGTAGTGGTTAGACACCAGACTAGAGAGACTGTGAGTTTTAGACTCTCTTTGAGCATGTGGCCAGCTGGGTGACCTTGGACCAGTCAAAGTCTCTCAGCCCTAAGGAGAAGGCAAAGACAAACCACTCCTGAAAATCTTGCCAAGAAAACTGCACAGGGGCTTGTCCAGGCAGTTACCAGGAGTCAAAATTGACCTGAAAGTACCAAAAAACAAGCAGCCTCTCTCCCTTTGGAACAGTCTTGTGGCATCTTCAAACCTATTTTTTACAGTTAAGTTTCTCTGCACTAAAACGAACATGCTATATAATAATTAACCTTAAGATAGCACAATACTCCCTGGGCAGGCACAGGAGGGGCATCTGAATATCAGACTTGGGCTATTTAAGATTTGCATATAGGCAGGGGAAAAAATATCCCGCACACAACAGCATAAATTATCCACATAGCTGGTTAATTTTAATACCTGCTAATGAGAACAAAAATCTCATTTACCGAATTATGAGCATTAAGATAGCGTTGCCCAAAAGCTCCCAGATTTTGGGGATTAGGGCTTCTTTTGAATATGGAAGATCTCATATCTCTTTCTCAATTAAGCCAGGTAAAAATAAACATATGTTAAAATTAAGCATAAATGGATTTTCATTTAACAAAAAAATAATAAACTTGTACAGTAAGTCAGTATAACAATGGAAGTGTTTTCAATCTCTAGGCACGAGGTAGTGGAACTTGGTTCATAATTTGTCAGATTAATCTTTAAAGATTGCAGGTCTATTTTCCCATTCTTGAACATCTCTACTGAAATACACAGAAAATATGTAAGGTTTTTTAAAAAGACAAGCTAGCCTTGATAAGTGGCATTACAAGAAGTAACCTGTTCAAATCTCACTATAGCTGCTCACTCTTTATATAACCAATATTTTCATTTCAATTTTCATGTTTCATAAATGCAGGCACTGATCAAATGGTTGCACCAGAAAATGAAGATGGACTTAGACCAGGCTGAAGCTGGCCCCTTACATTTCCCAGGATGTCCCCGCAGGGTGGATCGGACCAACATTGCAGGCCAAATCCAGCCGAACGGCCTTGTGTTTAACATGCCTGATTTAGACTAAACCTTTCAATATTTTCTTATAACCAAGGAACATTTATGTATCTTCTGAGCTTTTCAATTATCCTTCCTTGATATAGTATTCATTGATCTGCTTCCCTCATTTTGTGCCTTTCCTCTTGAACTTAATTATATGTTACTAGTGTAGTGAGTTTCCAATCTTGGTATTTTCCACTAATCATGTTAACAGTACAACTATATTACCCTTATTTTTTTAGTGTCATTGTAGAACAAAAGTTTGAATCCAAATACTTAATAAGTCTTTTTTGTATAAAATAATTAGACTGCATTAGGCATTCTCCTACATAGGTAGTCCCAGTTTAGCAATGGCCCCAGACAGCGACCACAGTTAAGACTGTGGTGAAAAAGTAACTTTGTGACCAATGGTCACATTTATGATCTTTCAGGACTTTAAAGCAAAAGAAAGATGAAGTAAGATAATAAGCATGGCTGCAGTTTCACTTAGTGATTTCTTTGTTAATGACCGAGTTACCATTTCCAATTGTGATAGCTAAATGAGCATTATCTATAAACAGTAATAAAACAATTTTTTTTCCAACCAATGCATTTATTCATGACCAAATATGCCAAGGTGAGAATAATGCTGGGGTAGTTGTACAAGAGAACTTTAGCTGAATGAGATGGCATCTTGCTTCCTTAAATGTGAAGGCAGAAAGTGTGACAAGTAGAAAAGGGATAATGGGTAAAAAGGGGTATCATAAGAGTAGAGAAAACTAGTTTTTGACACAAATGGCTAGCTGCTAACATGCAGGTACAGAATTTCAGTTGTTCCCAAGTTTTATTGACACCAAAAATATCAAATGGATATTCTGCTAGAAATACTATTTTAAGCTTCTTTATTCTTACATAAACAGTTCGGTCGACACAAATCCATGTACTTTAGAAGAAGCTTCCAAGTATGGAGGGGAAAAAAAATCTTTCAGTTTGCAAGGAAGTTGTGGCAATATAACAGTCTGAACCAATCAAGTCTAAGTATGGTTTGGTTGGCTGTATTTTAATTTTAGAAAGCATCTCTTCCAATTCCTTAACACTTTTCCTATGATCTTAATATACTGTATGTTTACATTTTCTTGTCTCTAGCCAAACAACATACGAGTTGTCATATTTAATGCTTTTATTTTCATTCATACTGTGGAATAACATTGGTTAAATCTTTGCCTCAGCTACAATAAACTGATAAATCTGGTATCTCATCCACAAGATATGTTTTGTCAGTTATGAATATACTGTCAAAAGTTTTGGTATGAATAGCCGAACCTCCCTTCATAAACAGAAATATAGTTGGACTATCTAAAGGCAAAATGTCTTATATTTATTGCAAAACACAGCGGGATTTTGTTGGAAAGGGCAAAGTCACAAGTATTTTTAGTCACAGCAACAAGCATGTTAAGGAAAACAATTGCCCAAATTCATGCAAATGATGAAGATAATATTTTGAGTAAGCTATCACTGGAAAAAGACAAATATAATGTTTCTGGCTTTTAGGATTCTTCTTCTTCATCATGGTTAGCTTTGGGTCGGAAATGTTTCCTACTTCTTTTCTTGCTACCGTGAAACCCTATGGTGGTTGTCACATTCTCTTCAGGCACCTCTGGAGAACCTGTGTTGGCTCTTCGAGCACCTCGTTCTTCCAATTTCAGCGGCTCCCAATCTTCCTTTTTCCCCTCTTTGCTTTCTGAGGGATCTAGTACATCACCTTTGTTCTGGGCATCCAAGTTACCCAGAGGCCTTCCACTGGTCTCTTGGTTTGCATTAATAATGTTGGCCTCCAACTTTTCCTCTGTTGAAGTTCCTCTTTTTTTGTCTGATCTGTCTAAGCCTGCCTTTACTGGTTTGCTAAAGATAATTCTTCCTGCACCAGAGCTAGAAGCATCCTGGTTGAAAGATGGTATGAAATTTTCAGGACGTGTTGAGCTTTGTTCCTTTTTACCCTTGTTCAAGCCACTCAAGAACTCCATAGCAATTGATCTGTTGGTATCATCACTACATTCTGCAACGTTCTCCAAACTGTACTTGGTCCAGCGTTCTGGATGGGCCACATAATCAGGTACTGGCGGGGAACTCTTATAAGACTGAATTGGCTCACGTTGTCTTCCAAAGTTTTCCGCAGGCATCTTGTTTGAAATGCTGAGTGGTGGCAGAGGGCGTTTAAACCTTTTATCAATGACATTGTCTTCACCTGCAGGCACCGCCTGCTTGGCTGCTCCTTCCAGACAATCAAAAATGTTCTGGCTGCGCTGTGAAAAGCTTGAGCTCATGCCTTTCAAATGAAAGGGCTGAACAACTGATTTTTGGCTGTTGTGCAAAGAGTCCCCACTCTTCTTTGATTCACAATCCACGTCATCTGAAGGAAGCGACTCCTCAGGGGACACAATATCAACTTCAGCACTGCCTGCAAACTCAAAATCTTCTGAATCTGAATCACTCAGCGAAATTGTATCTGACGG
Source organism: Ahaetulla prasina (assembly GCF_028640845.1). NCBI lineage: Eukaryota > Metazoa > Chordata > Lepidosauria > Squamata > Colubridae > Ahaetulla > Ahaetulla prasina. Next base: position 265,898,708 of record NC_080539.1, on the reverse strand, counting down.
AAGGATGCCTTCGTAATCTGCGGCCCCATCAGTCACAATACCCACGAAGGGTTCACCTGCACCTTCGTCTCCCATTTTGATGATCACTTGATTTGGGTCTTTCTGTAACCAAATAAGTTTTTCAGCTGTTTCTCAAAGGATGTTTAACACCTCCTAGAATAAAAAGGAAGACTTACATGCAAATATGTAAGGACACATTATTGATATCTGCTTCTTCATTTACACAAGGAGATTACAAGATCAAAAGTACCAAAACTTTAAAACAAAAAGAGAGAAAAATTAAGAGAGAAACTTTAATCTATTATTAATCTATTATCTCAGCTGGGATCACTTTTGTTTTTATAAACAATATTGACATTGTATAAATAGATTCTAAGTAGATTCTACTACAAGATTTTTGTGATATGATTTTTTCCTATTTTTAAATAAATCTATAATCATGTAACTTGCCATGCTATTATGATTTCACAAGAGTTTTACAATTTTAACTTATTTCTGCTGAACTTTCCAGATTGAATGCCATTGGTGCATTTCCTTTTACAAGTGCAAACATCTAATAATAATATTTGTAGAGAAACTCTCAACTGGTCAATTTTTAGTGCTTAGATTTTAGCCCAGGGAACAGAACTTCATTTTAATTAAGATTTCATTAAGAATAGTGGGTAATCTATCAGTACCAACCTACCAATAACTTATATTAAAGATCAGCCACCTTCTTGCTTATAAGAAATGAAATGTAAAATGCAAATTGAGGAAATCTATGGTCTACTGCAGAATATTACCCAAAATTGTAAGAATTAAAAACTTGGTAGTATTAAATAATCTATACCCATCACTTTTGCTTTTTATTTAAGGACAGAGATAATATTTAGCATAAACTAGTGGCTTCTTGATAAATTATGTGTTCCCTCTTGTGTATTTTTAATGTAATAATATCTTTGCGCTGATGTGCAACTATTACCACTTGAAAGGATTGTGTAAAATCTGGAACATAAAGCAACTTTGTTTTGTTTTGACAATACTCTACAATGGCATCCAGAATGATATTTGGTGCTCTGAATTAATTACAATTCTGTAATACTTTTGTGTATAGACAAACAAGAGGTTTGTTGGCACAACTTCACACTATTTCTGAAGTCTGAAGGCCTTTTTAGGTACTTAAGCATGTTTAGTAGCCCAACAGTATTAGTGTTCTTATTCTTTAGTGACAAGATTCCCCATCCCAGGAGAACTGTATTTGACGAGAGTTGTCCAACAAAGTACTTTATGGTGATGGTAAACAGGCATGGAAGAACCTACTAGCCACTCACCATCTGGAGTATGAACCAGTATTCCATCCTCTGGGTCAGTAAAAGCCACCAAGGTTCTGAGATCCTGTACCCTGGCAGTAAGAGGTTGGACATATCATCAGCGCAATCAAAAAATGTGGAGTTGCAATTTTCTAGTATATCAATAGTACTTGTCACTTTGATAAGTGTACCCTCTAGCTTTGCAATGTTATCATCTACAAATAATTATTTTAAAATTGGAAAGCAAATATATTTGTTTTATTTATTAATCTAATTTATGTCTAATAATATTTTGGGGCAACATATTATTTGCACACTAGGCAGAGACAACAAGTACTGTATCTCAGTGTTGGGATTTACACACCAGTGGATCTGTAGGACTGTTTAAATCATTGCTAACAACCAAATGTTAATATAATACAGTTAAATCACCAAGCATAATATAATTGGATGAGATCAGAAAAAGAATCAAACTCAAGTTAAGTTGTTTTTCAAGGACTAAGAAATGTAGATTAAAGAAAAAGGCCCCTTACAGATTGTGCATATTATAGATTTTTTTTTTGTTTCTCTCTCTGATCCATTCACCTCCTCCCCCCTGGGCAGTAAACAATAAAATTGTTCCAGAGAGAAAAGACTCACAGGATGTTTGCAGCAATCTGACTGCAACATAATTCAGACATAATGGTTTTTCTGTGACTGAAGTCCCCATCAAAATCTTCCATAGTAGTCTTGATCCTTGCTATCTCAACTGTGGGAAAGCCAAAGAGCATATTATCTTCTCCTTCCCCATCAAGCTTATGCTATTGAAGTAAGTTTATTTTTTTATCTTATTTGTATCCTGCTTGTATTATTTTTACAAATAAGTCAAGGCAGTAAACATATCAAACACCCTTTCCTCCTTCTATTTTCCCCACAATAACTCTGTGGAAGTAGATTGGGCTGAGAGAAGGTGACTGGCCCAAAGTTACTGAGCTAGCTTTCATAGCTAAGGCAGGATTAGAACCCAACAGTCTCCCATTTTCTAGCCTGATACCTTAACCATTAGACCAAACTGGCTCTGTTCCTTTTTTAAAAAAAATCTTTTGTTTAGGACAGACTTAACAGATATATTTATCTGATGGGCCTGAATCCATGATTGCAACATGTCCACAGCTTTCTTGTGATTTTTGAAAAGTAAGAGGAACTGAGAAAACCTTAATTGAGGGAAAGCTTTCCTTTCTTACCATGGAATGCTTCATTCATTAATTTTGTGGGAGGCCATGTGGTTAATAAATTAGTTACCCTCTATTACAGATATATTAATACACATGTCTAAAAGAAGAAAGCAGGCTGGCTTGCCAGATATATAGGACTTTGCATTTGATAATCAATACATCAATCACACTAAATTATATTTTAAAAAAGCAATTTATAATGGAAAAGTAGCATTTCCCTATTTAAAAGGTAGAAAAGCAAAGGGAAAAATATAAAATAAAAAAGCAAACCATGCCACTATTGCTATCACTATAAATAATAGTTATTATTTATGTGACCACTGCCACATAATTATGTTGCCATACCTTTGTTACGCAATTTGGAGATTTCAACGTGCAAAGCACGGTTATAATGATTTCCTACAGAGAAGGGATGTTTCTTCTCCTATAAATTATTGCCTCTCGCCCTTGTGAACCTAACGATATAATCCCAAGGAGGTAACCCGCAAGAGGTTCCACTCTCGATTCTTTTTTTTAAAAAAAATTGAATCCAAAAGAAAAAGTAAAAATTTTTTTTGAATCCACCTGCTTCGAATAATTCACTGTCTCAAGAGGCAGGCCAAAAATAATCTTAATATCAATTTCATATATATATAAAATGAAGGGTCAGCCTTTAAGGGGCTTAAAAATAGATTAGACCCACAACGTAAGAGGGCGGGGCTATTAAAAACCAAGAGATATCGCGGGCGGCTGCTTGGGGAATGTTCTCAGCCTGATCCATCCCCCAGATCTTCCTCTCGCATGCCCTTCTCCCCACACACGCCCCGCTTGTCTCCCAGACCTCCGGGACCAACGGCCGCTTACGCAGCTGCCCTTTCAAGACACTGCGTGGAACTCCTTACCTGCAAGGGCCCGTTTCTCCTACCTGCGCGCGCAGCCCCCGCCGCTCGATTCCGGATTCGGCGCGCTGTTCCTGGCGTCGCTTTCCCGTTGCTTGATGGGATAAGAAGTTTTCTCGCTCCGAAAAGGTCTATTGGAACTTAAGCCGCCCTCAAACCATTGGAACGACGTGTCCCAGAAGTCACTTCGGAACTAAACCAAAACACGGCAAAAGCTCTTCCTCCAGGTTTCGTCCCCCCCAATGTCTTCTGGGAGTTGTAGTATTTTTTATTTTTTTTTAAACTATCGCCCGAGCCAGAGTATCCGACTATTGTTAACGGGGCAGAGAAATCTTGTTACAGCTTTTGGACGCTTTGTACAGCCTCGCTAGCGATATAAGGGTACAACAAATGCAGTTTGCTAAGTTCATTTTATTTCCTTTTATGCTAGATGAACGTATCTTTTCTTTTATGTACACTGAGAACATATGCACCAGGACAAATTCCTTGTGTGTCCAATCACACTTGGCCAATAAAAAAAAATCTATTCTATTCTAGAGTTCGGAGAGTTAATTTAGATTTAGGTTTGCAAAAATGTTTTTTGATGACTGTTTCCATTTGTCCAGAGATTAGCAATGCATTTCATCAACCGAGGACTCAGATCTGAAAAATAGAGAGCCACTATGGTGCCTGGATTAAAACTGGCACTGGGAGACCCAAATTTAAGTCCAACTGTGGATACTCAAGGGTAGCTTTGCGCAAGTCATTCTTGCATACAGCAAATGGTAACACCGTGTTGATTTGGAACAGCCAAGTCAAAATGGATTTCCTCAATAATTGAATCAGGAGATTTCAAAGTTGCAGACTAGACTGTGAAAATGAAAAAAAACATCCTGGAAGATTTTTTTAAAAAAAATTGTTTGGCAACTAAATAATGAAAAGTTCTTAAGATTGAAAAGCTTAATGGTTTCGTGGTCTTCAGATTGTCCTAGTAAAGACATTAATACAAGCTAGAAGTGAAAAAAGAAAATAAAAAGATGCAAGGAAAAAATATATAGAAACAAACCACCTCAATAAAGCAACCCCCATCATGGCAAGTGTAAACATGTCCATGTTCTCTTCACCTCCTTTTTACTAATAAATACTTCATCCCATAACCCGCAAATCAAGTAAATCACATCTTAATCCTGTTATCAGCAAAAGGTTCAATCAGAATACTAGGATTTTTATACTAATTACAAACACCATTTCTCCTTAACAAAAGATAAGTTCCAATATACATTTTTCCCATTTCAAATATCAAGTTCCCCCAAAAATTCCCACTCCAACTTACCCAATTCAAATATACATTGCATATCTCTGCTCTAAACTATAAACATCCAACTTTCATTAATATCAATATTCTAACATAAACAAACTATTACAATTTAACTTAAAGAATAATTTATCCTTAAAAACATTTTCTAAAATTCCTTACTTTTAATAAAAAGAAACAACTGACACATTTTTTCTTCCATACAGAACTTTCTTCTATAATCCATTCAGGGGGTTGTTGATCCTTTTCACAGCTTTCTTTAGGACTTTTTAAGCAGTCTTGTAAATCCAACAAAAGGAAGTTATTGAAATTGTTCTCTGGGATTATAATTTTTAATTCCTTCTTAATTTTTAAAATCTCAGTCAGTTTTCTCTTTATATCTGGTGACGAATTCTTATTCAGAGTCTGGTTCATATTTTTGTTGGGTAAATTTTGCTGCATATATTTTTCTATAACATCTTCATCAGGGAATATACTGTTTTCAAGAAGACACAATATCTGACATAATCAAATTAAATTCATGAGGTAGGTCCCTGTGCAGTTTCTCAAAGATGTCTCAAAATGCCATTATAGATTATTTGTCTTATTACATCTCCAATACTACAATTTTTCTTTCTCACAAGCAAGGATACATTTATCTTTAAAAAATAGTTTCTAAGTTTTAATATTCAAAGTCCAAAGCTCAATGTTTTCTGACCCTATAAAATGTTGAGGCCAAAACCTTGTCTTGCTTTTTGCTGTTCATTTTGAGTTTTAAGATTATAAAAATAAATTTTCAAATAACTACTACTGAGGATTGAAGGCACTCATCTGGTATTTCCACCCTTGTCACTTTGCGGGTGCCTAACTTCACTGAAGTCATTAATAGGCAGTTTCAAGAGAAGTGCACAAATTTAGTGCCCTTTAAAAAACTCTTGTTTGCAGCTGGAGTAAATATGGTGAATCCCTCCTGTGTCCCAATTACTCTCCACACACCAGGAATCACTGTCTTATGGTCCATTTATGAGGAAGAGGAACAACTGTAAGAAATGGTTTGGGTGATTTCATGTCTCTGAGTGATCCAGAAAGGATTGTTAATACTGCTAGTGTCAACTGCTTTTCTCCAGAGCTGTCTTCCAGTCTGCCATTTTCCCCTTGAAGTCCTTCCTCAGGCTACATGTCTTGAATATTAAGTTGTACAATTAGGATTGCAAGTAATTGATCGGTTTGGCTTAAAAATTGGATTTTCTTCTTAATGGGCTCTTATATCAATAGCTTTTCTTTAACTTGCATCTCTCTTTCAATTTATATGTTGTTTGAAGGATTGTTGTTTGTAAGATGAGCTATTTTTCACTTTCATTCAATAGCAACAGTGGAAAATAATCATCTGGTTTTCTTGAAAGAAAAATTTAAGTGGAAATCTTGAAAGTTTTTTTCCAGAGGATCCAGTGCTCAATACATGTACCCATTCACAAAATAAACAAACAAATAATTTCACTGCCTTTGAAGTGGAGCTACATAATAGAGGTCGAAATCAGTCACGGTGTCTTTTAGGGTTTTTGCACTACACTTCTTGATATTCCTATTTATTTATTTATTTATTTTTTATTTATTTATCAAATTTTTATACCGCCCTTCTCCCGAAGGACTCAGGGCGGTGTACAGCCAAAGATAAAACACAGATTATGTACAATTAAAACCAAATTAAAAAATAGCAAATTACAAAAAAAGGCTGATAATCAAAATTTAAATTTAAATTTTTTTAAAAAAAATATTAATAAAACCCCAATTTAAAATCAACTATTATGCCAGTCCCGCTTGAATGAATAAGTATGTTTTTAGCTCACGACAGAAGGTCCGAAGATCAGGCACTTGACGTAGGCCAGGGGGAAGTTCATTCCAGAGCGTTGATGCTCCCACAGAGAAGGCCCTACTCCTGGGGGCCGCCAGCCGACACTGTTTGGCGGACGGCACCCTGAGGAGGCCCTCTCTATGAGAGCGTCCGGGCCGGTGGGAGGCATAGGGTAACAGCAGGCGGTCTCGTAAGTACCCGGGTCCTAAGCCATAGAGCGCTTTAAAGGTGGTAACCAGAATCTTGAAGCGCACCCGAAAGACCACAGGAAGCCAGTGCAGACTACGGAGCAGTGGTGTTACGTGAGAGCCACGAGTGGCTCCCATTACTACTCGCGCAGCCGCATTCTGGACTAACTGCAGCCTCCGGGTGCACCTCAAGCGCAGCCCCATGTAGAGAGCATTGCAGTAATCCAGCGAGGCGTAACCAGAGCATGAGTGACTGTGCATAAGGCATCCCGGTCAAGGAAGGGCGCAACTGGCGGACCAAGCGAACTTGGTAAAAGCCCCCCCGGGAGCCGCCCGCCAGATGTCCACCAAAGGACAGCCGCCCACCCAGGAGGACGCCCAAGTTGCGAACCACCTCCTTTGGGGCCACTAACTCGCCCCCAACAGTCAGCTGCGGATGCAGCTGACTGTACCGGGGTGCCGGCATCCACAGCCACTCCGTCTTGGGGGGATTGAGCTTGGGTCTGTTCCCCCCCACCCAGCCCCGTACAGCTTCCAGGTCCCGGGACAGCAATTCGACCGCTTCGTTGGGGTGGTCCGGGGTGGAAAAATACAGCTGAGTATCATCAGCGTATAGATGATAACTCACCCCGAAACCACTGATGACCTCACCCAACGGCATCATATAGATGTTGAACAGGGTAGGCAAGAAAATCGACCCCCGAGGCACACCACAAGTGAGGCGCCTCGCGGACGACCTCTGCCCCCAGCAACACCGTCTGCGAGCGGTCAGGGAGATAGGAGGAGAACCACCGATAAGCGGTGCCTCCACTCCCAATCCCTCCAACCAGCGCAGCAGGATACCATGGTCGATGGTATCAAAAGCCGCTGAGAGATCTAATAGGACCAAGGCAGAGGAGCAACCCCTGTCCCTGGCCTCAGAGGTCATCCACCAACGCGACCAAAGCCGTCTCCGTGCTGTAACGGGTCGGAAGCCGGACTGGAGCAGGTCTAGATAGACAGCTTCCTCCAGGTGCCGGGGAGCTGCCATGCAACCACTCTCTACAACCTTCGCCGTGAGCGAAGGTTGGAGACTGACGGTAATTTCCCAAAATAGCTGGGTCCAGGAAGGCTTCTTCAGGAGAGGTCTCACCACCGCCTCTTTCAAGGCGGCGGGAAAACCCTTCAACCAAAGAAGCATTTATAATCCCTGGAGCCAGCCTCGTGTCACTTCCTGAGCAGCCAGCACTAGCCAGGAAGGACACGGGTCCAGTAAACATGTAGTTGCATGCAACCTCCCCAGCAACCTGTCCACGTCCTCGAGCCACAGAATCAAACTCATCCCAAATAACCTCAACAAGGCGTGTCTCCGCCATCTCGGTTGGATCATCGCAATCTTGGTCCAAACCGTCCCAGCTGAATGATTTTATCGTATAGATAACCGTTAAACTCCTCAGCTCGACCCTGCAGGGGTCATCCGTCCCTCCTGTTGAAGGAGGAACGGGTCACCAAACAAGCGGCCGGGCGGTTATCTGCCGATGCAATGAGGGTGGAAGCGTAGCGTTTCGCCTCCCTCATTGCCACTAGGTAGGTCTTAGTAAAGACCTCACTAGTGTCCGATCAGCCTCGGGCGGCTGGACCTCAGGTACTCTCTAGGCGTCTTCTCCGGCGTTTCATCTCCCTCAGCTCCTCGGAAAACCAGGAGCCAAGTGAGATCTCGCGGGTCAGAGCCGCAAAGGCACGACACGGTCCAAAGCCCCAGCCGCGGCCCGTTCCCAAGCCGCAACCAGTTCTTCAGTCGTGCCGTGGGTAAGATCCTCAGGGAACGGCCCAAGCTCTGTCTGGAACCTCTCCGGGTCCATCAGGCACCTGGGACGGAACCAACGCATTGGCTCCGTCTCCCTGCGGTGGTGAGCAGCGGTCCGAAAGTCTAGGCGAAGAAGAAAATGATCTGACCATGACACTGGTTCTTTCACTATATCTCCTAAATCCAGATCATTAACCCACTGACCAGAGATAAAAATCAGGTCTAGCCTCCCCCAATGTGTGTAGGGCCATCAGTTACTTGAATCAGGTCCAAGGCCGTCATGGAGGCCTGGAACTCCTGAACCACCGTCGATGACAAGCCGGCCGATGGCAGGTTGAAATCCCCCAAGACCAAAAGTCTGGGAATCTCAACCGCCACGCCAGCAAGCACCTCTAGTAGCTCAGGCAGGGCTGTAGTCACGCAGCAAGGAGCCAGGTACGTGATCAACAGCCCCATCTGATTCCGATGGCCCCACTTCACAAGGAGGGATTCACAGCCAGCTATCTGAGGAACAGTGGACTCCCTCGGCTCCAGACTTTCTTTAATCACGACCGCCACCCCCCCACCCCTACCTTGGGCCCTCGGCTGATGGAATGCACGGAAACCCGGAGGGCACAGTTCAACCAGGGGTACACCCCCTTCTGTGCCCAACCAGGTCTCCGTAATGCCCATAAAGTCCGCGGACTCCCTCTGAATAAGGTCACAAATCAGGGGAGCTTTATTAACCACGGACCGGGCATTGCAAAGCATCAGCCGAAGACCCAAGCTCTGAGGGTCTTGACCATCCGGGGAACGAGTGAGGACTGAGGGGCCGGAGCACGTGATCGCTTTTAAACATCGAACACGTGCTCCCAAAGGACGATACGGCCCCCTGCCTCCGCCATATCTGCCCCTCCCACTTACCGTACAGATGGAATAACACTCTCTGCTCTGTACAATCCCTTCCCCCCCCGTCTTCGGACCAACTAAAATGGTGTCGTGAGCGCGCACTGGGACTGGACATACCCTCCCCGACGGGTTTCCCCCGTCTATTGATTATAGAAAAGGGGAGAAGCTCTTACCCTTTGAAATATCTTATCTCCTGAGGTGAGATTGGTTTCCACTCTCTCCTGATTTTTCATAAGAGTCTTAAAACCTGGTTCTGCCAAATGGCTTGGGGTACCAATGGGGGAGTCACACTGGAGGTGGTTGACTTAGTAACAGCTAAACCTACCTCCTCCCTACCAGTGTATCCGGCTCCCTTCTCCATCTTGTGTTAATGATTTTATTTTACCTGCTCTGTCATTTTAAATCCGATGGTTTGAATGTTTCTTTTAATGTTTATTATACTGTAAGCCACCCAGTCGTTTGAAACGAGATGGGCGGCAAATAAATTTAATAAATAAATTTATTTCTATCATACAGTATATGCTATTAATGATACAGGAATGAATGGCAAGGACAGCGTAAGCAATGAGGGGACAGAGACTTTAATATTCTTTAAAAGATTTAGATTCAGAGGCTCCAGTATTTGGGCTCAGTAAGTGTAAATTTTTAATTGATCCGAATTTCTAATTTAAAATGGAGGGATGTCACTTCTTCCACTTTGAAATCAGCTAAATGAATTAGGCACTTCTCTGTGTCATTTTGAAGTTGAAAAGTCACTACCCGAAAAGGCATAATATATTTTGAACTGGTTCCAGGGTAGCTAATCTCCCTGGATAACTTTATTAAGCAAAGACTTGTTTGGGTGTCATAACAGTTGAGACCAAGGTGTCAACCCTATTCCTTTCTCTAATTTAGCAGTTTGGTAGGATGTGAAAATTAATCACACCACATTTTGTAATCTTCATTTTGTTACTTTTGCAATTCTCTTCCTTTTAGTGATCTTTTAGGAAGAGAAGGTTAAGGGATCAAGAGTAATAAGGACATTTAACTTTGAACAGACACAATAATACAGAATATTAGCTTTTAGTATTAATGGTAATATTCGGGGGTTTGTTTAATAACCACCCAAGGAATGGTTCAGAAAGTAATGGGAAGCCATGTCCTCCAAATGGCATTTCAATAAGGAAAGGAAAGCAAAAGCAGAGCCCAATGTCCCTTCTGCCATAACTACCAGTTGTCCATGGAAATTCTCAGGTCATGGTTATCCCAAAGGTGCTTTTTCCCAAAGGCAACTGGACTTTGTTTTTTTTCCTTCGAAAATGTTTCACTTCTTATCCAAGAAGCTTCTTCAGTTGATCCATGATCCAAATGTTAAGCAAGAGTCATTAAGTCAATCAAAAGTCAGTTAAGCTAATAGATCTTGAGTGGAACTATAAAGGAGATAGGGAAGTCAAAGTCCTGAGAGTAAGCATTAGAATGTCAACGTGTCAAAGAACTTATGGATGGGAAGCGTGGTTTCTGTTGGGTACATCATCCCCACTCACCAAATTGTTCCCTTTATGGTACAGAACAGAGGGACCACTGATGCCTTACCCTCCATCTCTATTCTGCTGGTTATGTAGATAAAGGAGTTACAACTGGAACAATTAGCTATAATTTTCCAAAACTATCCCTCCCCCCCACTTTTAATACACAATGGTTCAGCAGACTTTGGATTCACTAGATACATTATTTTTGTTCAGACTTCACCCTCACAAAAGGCTTGTGTATTAAATCATAATTTGCACTATTATTTCAAATGTCATTATTGCTAGGTAATTCCATGAATGGCTTGCACACAGCAAACTGATGTGCATGATATACATTTGGATTTAAGGGACACTCCCAAATGCAGCATAAAACCAGTTTATTGTGCTTAGTAATCGGGTGGTGAATAAATAAAGCTGAAGTTTTCTCACTTTAAGTGGGCCAGTTTTTTGAACAGAACCAAGATTTGAGAATTATAGGAAGTGTAGTGGTACTTGTATGCCATATAGTATGTATGTACTTGTATGAACAAACGAGTATAAAAGTCCAGTTTAAATTTCTTGTTCTTAAATTTCAGGTTATTCAGATTTCTGAAGCTGAACAGAAAACTACGGTAGTTTTAATACTCTTCCTTCATATCGCCTTCATTATCTTTCTGCAGTTTCTATCTACTTTGTTCTTGATATCCTTCTGGAGATACTTAACAGAACTGGGCTTTCTGACACAGGACATACTGGAGTCATCTTATACAATACCAGGATGAAGCATACTTGAGTTTCAATGTAATTTCAATTTTCACATATATTTTGGGGAATAGGAAGTAGACTGTTTTTAAACAGGAAAAAAGTATAAAAAGAGTAAAGTGAAATTGGATTTTATCCAGAATGTGGGTTAGCACACCCATACTAGGCCAAGAGTAAATTTGACAATATACCTTTTTGGCTGCTAAAATTATTTTCATGTATCTTTTTTTAAATTAATTTTGAGAGATATTTTAACATTCAATAAACAAACAGGACAACAGTAAATAGATGTGATTTGAGGGCACAAGACTAGCCAAACAATGAAAACAGTGAGGTGGGAAGGGAAGTTGCTTTTTTAGACAGAATTGGGAATTAGTGGCGAGATTGTTCTGCAAGAGAAAAAACTCCATTTGCGGGATCCTGACTCCATGTACTGTCCTTAGATTTGAAAGCAGATTTGTTGTTACAGTGTTTGTACCTAGCTATAACAAAATTCTTCAAATATCTACAATTGACCACACAAGTAAAAAAAATTGACCACTTTGGAAAAGTAGATGCTGCATTTATCTTCTAATTAAATCGATCAAATTTGAGCATAAATGGAGTTTTAGGCTTTTCTAAGAAATAAGCAAGATTCAAATGGAAATGGCTAACAGCTGTAGTGCTCTTCCTGTGTGTTTTGGCCTGTGTTCCCTTGTTCTTTGTTCCTAGGGCTGACTTTGCTATTGCTATAGATATGTGATAGTTGAAGTACTCAGGTGTTGTAAAAAAAACAGAGCTTCCTAGCACAACACACGCTAGAGAAAATGTTTATTGAAATATTTAAAAGTAAAAAAAAAAGCCAAAGAAGAAAAGTTAACATAGTTTGTGACAGGTTCTCTTATATAAAAACAAAACAAAGCATTCAGTTCCATGTTGCCAGCAGCTGAGTTTGGCCTCCCTGTACAGTATACTGACCTTTCACAATCTGGTCCCCTCCAGAATAATGAATTTCAATTCTTAGAATTCCCCAAACGTTACAGAGAAGAAAGGATTGAGAAAGTCTACCGTCCTTAAATAAGCAGTCTTAAAAGGGCACACTGACTTTGCACTGGCTTTTTATAAGAGATTTTTTTTTCCTCTTATCATAATTTCTCCCTCCCTCCCACTCTTCCCCAAGCATCTTAAAAAATTAAGAGCGAGGCATATCCATATTCCAATTCTGCCAATTTACATCATCTGGGACACATAACCAGTATGAATTTTCTTAGATCCAACACAAATTCTTGTGAAGATAAAACTTCAGTTTGTTGTACTTGGTTCCAATTGGCATGAAGCCTTCATTCTACCTAAGCCTTTCATCTCATTTTAGATATGAATATTTTCAATTCTCCGCTTTTCTCCAAATATTAAGAGCTGTTTCTATTCCTTCAATCTCAACATAGGCACTTTTATGGCTTGATTTTATGGCAGATGGTACCGCACATGAGATACTTCATTAGCCAATTTATCAGCCAGTTTTTGAATCCGGAAGGCATCTGTGTCTCTTTTGCTAATCCCTCAGCTCTTTGTAGACAGATTAAAGAAACAGATCCTGTCATTACTGGTACTGAAAAAAGGACTTAGGCACATTTACACAAACAGCAGTTCACACAATATGACTGATCAGAGACTGCATCATTTCAGACAGCATGCATGTGTGTGCTCTGCTAGACAGAGGGGAAGGGGGAAAATATACACACAGGGGGGATAAACCCCCCAAGATATCAAGAAGTTCTCCATCACCTGGTTTTCAATATATGAATTTCATTTCTGTAAATCATTTGTCAGCTGCAGCTTGAAGTAATAGAGTGGACAACTTGTTTTCCAATGGGAACTTCAATTTCTCTAGACTACATATAATCCATCTAATGTCTTCCAGATGTTTTGGACTGCAACTTCCATCAGACCTAGCACAAAAGCAAAGAATCTTGGGAGTAGAAATTCAAAAAGAGCTGGAAGACGCTTCTTGCCTATCTTTGTTGTTGACTAAGCATTACAAACTGCTTGTTTTAGAAATGTATACAATTACTCTCTCAAGTCAACCAAATTGGCTCAATTGCTACTCAATTTTCTTTTTTTAGAATGGGAATTTGATTCTATGAATCAAGATTTCAAACTTGTGAACACTTTTGCTTTTCTAGTCCTAGGAGCAAAAGCGACATACTTGCCAGTTTTTAAAAATAAAAAGTACAAATAAAAAATCTAGCAGTCTCCACATTTAGAGAGGTACACATTCAATCTATTGCTCAAAAAGCATTTTGCTCCTAATAAAAACTTCTAAAAGGGCAAATATCTTTTTAAGCATCCCCTTCTCTTTGCCATTTCAAACTCTATCTGTTTTTGATCCAAATAGGCAAGTTTTGGCAACAACCTGGAGAAAATATTCCTTAATTTTCTTTTGGCCTATTACAATTTATATTGAGCCAGGACATCCAATCATCATCTACACCAGTATTTACCAACCTCAACAACTTTTAGACCTCAAGCATGCTGGCTGGGGAATTCAGGGAGTTGAAGTCCACATGTTGCTAGGTTTGGAAACACTGGTCTATACCACATTTTCTATTTAAAAAGTGTTCTTTGCTCAAAGCTAACTTTTTGTCCTAATAATGCACTTGTTCCATTTCAGTTGCTAGAGGACAGTAATTAAGCTTCAAAAGAGAACTCTGGCTGCTTACATATCACCAACTGAACACTGAACAATATTCAAATACGATATAGGAAAAACAAGACAGAGACTATTTAGTTGCACATTTATACACATTTCTCATGGACACCCAATAAAAGGCTGTGAGTTACACATATCCATTCTGTACTCTGGTGATCCCAATGCACATGCACACACAATATGACTGATCAGAGACTGCAATACAAGTAAACAAAAGCAACATGTTCCTGAAAAATATACTAGACAGAAACACGTCTAGCAAGGGGACAATACCCATCTTGTCCCCAAGATCTTGGAGAGCAACCAGGTTTTCAAAGACATCATGAATATTTTAAGAACTACATGAATCTCTAAGGTGATTTCTAGAGAGCAGGCTTTACAGTAGAGAAGACGCACAACATGGTTCTCGATGGAGGACACTGTTCAAGCAAAGGGAATTAGAGTGTGCCAACTCTGCTAGCTTTTGTCCGCTGGGCAGAAACTATGAGAGATTCAGAGTTCCTCGCATATCCTGGCCCTGGTGTCATCTAGAACTTTACACGTGCATCTTGAATTGAACCTGGAAGCATCCAGGTATAGCTCACAAGGCAATGATAGCACATGAGCACAATGGGGTATGCCCATGACTGCCCATGCCACTGCATTCTGGATCAATTGGAGCATGAAGGGAGACCTCGAGGTCAGCGCTGTGTAGTGTACATTGCAGCACTCGAACTGCAAAGTAACCAGAGCATGAGTGATTGTCTGATTCTCTTGATCAGGAAGGAGCATGTGGCTCTCAAGCTATGCAAAATCTTCTTGGGCACAGCTGCCACCTATTCTTCAAGCAGGAGGTATGAGTCAAAGGTGATCACGTGACTTCAAGACACAGTCACCATCATAAACATGAGCCAGTTGCCAAGCATCCAAATTTTGATGATGTGAGCAATAGTCATAAATTTGAAAGCTGTAATAAATGATTTTTTTTCACTGTTGTTGCAACTTGGAACAGTCACGGTTGTAGGTCGAGGATTACTTGCAACCTGGCTCTACATGGGTGCATGTAAAATAATGCATACATCAACTAAAAGCCATAGAATCTGCTTGACTATGGCCCGTTAGATATGGTTTATTCCTTACAGTAAATTCAGGACTTACTGACTTTGTATTAGTCCAAACTATTCATATTTTAAGTGAACTGTTTTCTTTTTCTTTTAGTTACAATTACTGTTTTGCTCTTCGTCATTTTCATTTTAATCATTCTTGTTCCATACAATCCATTTCTTCTTTGCAGAAGACTTTTTAAAGGAAGAAAAAGAACTAGGGCCAAGTATGCCAAAGAAATCTGTCACTTATTTCTTTTACTTCTTTTACTTTCACTACTGTTGAACTACTGATGAACTACTTTCACGTTCATCAGTCAGTTCCTGGGTTAAGAATGTCCAACTGTCATGGCTCTGCCACTGGACTCCTCTCCAGGCACAAGTTTGGAGGAGGAAGAATATGAGTTGGCAAAGGAAAGCACGGAGCCATGCAATCACCAGGATTGGGGTTTGGAAGGTGCTACCCTGACAGAGCAGTCTCAGCTGGTTTGATCGGACAAACAACAGGCTGAGGGAGAATATGGTGAGCTGAAGGAGCAATGAATTGGCCAGGAGGCTCCAGGCAACAACCGGGAACAGCTGCTGGCTGTTACTGACGAGGAGAAAGTGAAGTCTTCACCGCCTCCTGATCCAAGGATATGTAGGGCAGAGAGGAGGCAGGTGCAACGCCAGTTGGCCAGACTACTTGTGAGGAGGCAACCTCACCCCTCATTGAGGGTTAATCCAGCCCTGAGGACTTGAGCATTGCTAGAGCAATGCGCCCAAGTTCCTTGCCGTGTGTGTGTGTGTGTGTGTGTTTTGTATCCAGGTCCATTTGCTTTGCAGACTGTCTCCTTAGTCTATGCATATGTGTTGTACTGCTGAAGCGGTGCGATGCTTGCAGGAACCACTGAAGCCACGTTTTCAACATACAGCCTGATTTCAGTGATTCCTGAAAGCATTGTGTGGTTTCAGTGGGTTGCTGGTTCGAGGAAGATGCCATTTGCCATTTTTTAGAAATAGACTAAGCACGAGTTCTGTAGGAGAAGGAATGGCGGAACCTGGGGGTGGAGTGAAAAGGGGAATCAACCTAGAATCCCTACAAGCTCACCTCCTCACCCCACCCCGAGTGCTGTTGATTCTTATCTAACTCTAAGCAGATGTAGACCGTTAGTTGAGAAGATTCCTATGTATAGGCTTTTAGCGATAAATTTGTTTAATTGATCCTTCATGTGTGGTCTTTTATTCTTGACAAATTCTGATTTAAATACAAATTCGAGTTAAATACAAAGTTAGGGACTGGACTTGTTCAGGACTGCCTGTATACATTTGGAAGGCTTGTGTAAACTGCACTGCAGATAGGAAATGGAATATATTTTGAAAATGCAGCTTGTCCTAAATGAAACATGTAATAGGAAAATAGATAACAGGGGTACCTATGCTTTGTGTAGAATACTTTATAAATGTATGTATATATAAAATATGTATGTATGTATATACTATATGTACAAAATAATTATTCTTGTACAGTTGTTTTAAAAATGAACTTTCTATGGTAATGACCTAGAAAAGATTCCCCAAAGCCACACAGTTGGGTATTTTCTCCTTTGGATTCATTGCACCACTTACAAATTAAACTGTCTGTCTTGCATTTTGGTTCCTTCTGGACATGTGACTGCAAGTGATGTCCATGTAAGCTATAAATCAAGTTAAATTGCTTCACCACTCTATCATTTGCGAAGAAGGCATTTTCTATGTATGTGTCCTACAATTTTTTGATTACAACTATTGGCATGAAAAAGCAGTTGTGTGTGGGGCCATATAAGTTCAGGACATATTTTACTGTAAATTACAGTAACTGTAATTTAGGTTGTACTTTAATTTGTAGCCAAATGCCATTTTGTAATTCTATTTTTAAATAGCTATTTTAATAAGTATCAAAGTATTTTTCTACTCTTTAAACAAAAGACAGGATATTATATCACAGTTGTATGTCACTTTAGGTTGTATAATAAATGTGAGATATAAGTTAATCAAATACTACTTTTATATACTATTATGCTACTTTAATGGCTGCCTACCATTTCTGAGTTACATATTACTAAATCAAACATATAAATATACATTTAAATATATAATACATAAAGTATTTGTATAATACACAAATATGTATATTTTTGATGTTTTTATTGCTTTAAAATGTTTTAGTGTCTTAATTTTTATATATTTTTGAATTGTAAGCCACCCAGAGTTATTGACTGAGATAGGCAGCTATAGAAATTTAATGAATACATTTAAAAAATTAAATATTCCTATAAAGTATGTTGAACTGGCGTTGCACATAGATGTAAGAATTCTTTATTTTTCTCCTTGGAAATTATAACCAATTCCTTCTGTAGAAGAATGACAAACTAATTTATGGAAGATGCTTCAAAATCAAAATTAAATTCACAACTGAAAAATAAATTTGAATTAGAAATTAGTGTGAAAATAATTTTTGAATTATAATTTTACAAACAGCTTCATCTCACATCCAAAGTTTAGGTTTTCCTTAAGATTATGATACCATAAATCTGTTAAACTTCATTGATTAAGCACTATTGTAATTATTGTAATTTCTTTATCTTCATTTACAATTTGAATTATACTAGTTTTAGTTCTAACTATTGCATAATAATCTAATATTGACCTTTAATACAAATATATGGTTTCAAATTGATATATCTTTTGTACTTTTTAAAACTCATTTTACAAGCTTTGTAAATGTTTTTTATTCTATTCACGTTTCTTTGATTACATTTGCAAAATCAATGAATAATTTTAGAAAGAATGAATACCAGAGGGTTGTTGTTGTTTTGGCTATAGGTCCTCTCACATTTTATGTTTAGATTGTCAGCAAGCCACACATGCTAAGTCTTATGAAGCAGTAGTCTTAAAATATTTTTTTCATTGTACGTTAGTAACAACTGCATATTGGTTGAGAATGAACTAATGATTTAGTTACATACAAAATAATGCTATATATTACAACCCTAATCTTATACAATAGTAATATGTATATTATGTATTGTGTATTGTGCACAGTCACTCACGCCCTCGTGACGTCTCGTCTGGATTACTGCAATGCTCTCTACATGGGGCTCCCCTTGAGGGGCATCCGGAGGCTCCAGTTAGTCCAGAATGCGGCTGCTGGTGATAGAGGAGCCCTCGTGGCTCCCGTGACACCTATCCTGCGCAGACTGCACTGGCTACCTGTGGCCTTCCGGGTGCGCTTCAAGGTTTTGGTGAACGTCTTCAAAGCGCTCCATGGCATAGGGCCGGGCTATTTACGGGACCGCCTACTGCTACCGAATACCTCTCACCGACCCGTGCGCTCTCACAGAGAGGGACTCCTCAGGGTGCCGTCGGCGCGACAGTGTCGTCTGGCGACGCCCAGGGGAAGGGCCTTCTCTGTGGGGGCTCCCGCCCTCTGGAACGAACTCCCCCCAGGACTCCGTCAACTTCCGGACCTCCGAACCTTTCGTCGCGAGCTTAAAACTCACTTATTCATCTGCGCAGGACTGGGTTAGTTTTTAAATTTATGGGTTTTTAATGGGTTTTTATTATTTATTCTAAATTTTTAATCTCGGCCAATTGAATAAGTTTTTTAATTGTATTTTAATTGTATTTATATTGTAATATTATTGTGTATTTTTATCTGGCTGTGAACCGCCCTGAGTCCTTCGGGAGAAGGGCGGTATAGAAATTTAAATAATAATAATAATAATAATAATAATAATAATAATAATAATAATAATAATAATAATAATAATAATAATAATATACAGTGTACCTCTTATCACTGTTAATAGAATTGGAGAGGGAAGGTTTTTTTAAGAGAATAAAGAGACTGACCCAACTAAATAACTAAAAAACCTGAAGAATCAAAAATACAGAATAATGCTTAGATAAGGTAACCATGCCCCTTGAAACTAAATCAACGATCAATAACAATTCCATGTTAAATATGTCCTGTAGAAAGATTGGTTTCAACTTGAATATACTCCTTAAGAGGTGGTGGGCTGCAACCGATTTAACAACCAGTTCTGTGAGCGCACACTTGTGTGCACATGCCTAACGCACTTGCACGCAGCATTCAAAATACAGCAATTTGAAGCTCAGCTGCTTACCTGCTAAAGCAGCCCCGGTAAATAGAACAGCAGGGGTGCAGAAATCAGCTGTGCCGTGTGAATCAGCTGAGCCAGAAAGAAGGAAAAATAGGACAGGATAGAGTGGGGGCAGGTGGGGGGGGGCAGCTGATCGTCGGAACTACCTATTCGGCCAAACTGGTCTAAACAGGCAGCAGCCTACCGCTGGATTTCTCCTCAGAAAACTACAAATACTTAAGCCATAAATAATGGGGGATAGATCCTTTGTAGTAAGACCGTTTTTTACAGAAAATAGAGCAAGGCTTCAATAGATATACAGATAACCCTTGCTTAGCAACCATTTGCAGTTGTGATGGTGATGAAAAAAATAACTTTGTTTATGAAAAAAAAAATAACTTTGTGGCCAATCCTCCTATTTAGGACCTTCACAGGTCTGGAAAGCAAAGAAAAGCTGAAGTTAAGATTATAAATTACACTTAGCGGCCACTTTTGTTAATTATCCAGTTGCTGGTCTCAACTGTGATTGCTGAACAAGGACTACCTTTAATCTACAGTTACTTCAAGCAGGTATTTAACCAACTAACTGAGCAAACAAAAAAACTGTGAAGATTAAATTTAATTCCCAGCCAGAGTGTACTGTATAACTTACTGTTTCTTGGAAGGTTTTCACAACAGCAGTCGCCTTTTTTGCTTTGTTTTCATCCTTGTCTTTTGATTGAAGCAATGCTTGATCATAAAACTGTTTGAGATCTTTGGCAATCTGCAAAAGAGAACAGGGGACAATATACTCTCAATGCAATAGATGTGGGCTTTTACAGGTACTCTTTCCCCATTCAGCTGTTTGATCTTGCTGATTCCAATAATCTTATCAACCGGATAACCAAACAACAAAGTTCAGACACCTGAATTAAATTTGCAGATCCACAATCACCATTTAGTTGAAGCTAGTTGACAATATGGAACTGTGTTTCCACGAAATAGTACACCAGACTTATTGTGAAAGTCTTTTTTCTAATCTGGCTTGTTATTCTAAAATTAGAGAGAGGGTATAACTCTGTCACTGGGGCAATATCAGAACTTTTTTTTAACACTCTGCTTCAGAGTAAGAGTGGGAAAGAAATACTTACTGTTAAATGTCCTAACTGTGGTGTAAAACAGCCTAGTAAGCATTCAAGTATTGTGGAAACTTTTAACAGGAAGTGTTCAGTAGTGATGAGAAAATTTCATGACATGAATCATGGTATCAACTATACTGATGAGCAGGGACTCTATGCACAATAAAATAACTTAGGGCAACATTCAATTGTACTGTAGAAGTAATATGTAAACCTTAACATAGGAAACATTACACAGTGCATATGACTTATATGCTGCTTCCTGGGGTCTGGGTAATGTCACCAAGAGTTGGTTTTTTTTATATAACCAATGCAGTTTTTAATATAGCTACTATTTTGAGAACCAGTGAGAAAGATAAAAAAAATCAAATGAAGCTCAAATTGGACAAAATATGCTTAAGGAAGGTGGCCTGGTGACTAGCCCGGACAGAGGGTGAATTGGGTCATATTTCCTTTAAAATAAAAGATGTAGTGTTTTTGAAGTATCTTAGATTCCAATAGCTGTTGTAGTTGTATACACCGGTTTCAGAAAATGTTTGGGAAAGGCAACAGGTGGAGAAAAGGCAGGGATGAAATCCAGCAGCTTCTGGAGAACCGATAGCGGAAATTTTGAGCAGTTTGGAGAACTGGTAGTGGAAATTTTGAGTAGTTCGAAGAACTGGCAAATACCACCTCTGGTTGACCTTAGAGTGGGGTGGGAATGGAGATTTTTCAGTATCCTTCCCCTGCCACACCACCAAGCCACGCCCACCAAGCCACAGCACGCCCACCAAGCCATGCCCACAGAATTGGTAGTAAAAAAATTTGGATTTGACCATTGAGAAAAGGGTACAGAATTGCTCCTGTTGTGTATATGTTGAAGACTCTGACCTAACCATGAGAATGAGTCTGGAAATCCCCGAAGAGTTTTAATTGCTACAGTATTCTATAGCATTACTTTTATTAAAAAACAGCTATGTGGAATGTTATATACTAGTACTGCTTTCTCTGCCTATTGCCATTTCTATACAAACTCTGGAGTGTCATTTTTCATCTTTAAACTATGAAAATGCTTTGACTAGAGATCAGTATGAAATGCCTTTGCAAGGAATGATTCTTTCATTAAAAGAGAAGAGTGACCAACACTAAGAGTAAGAGTGTTTTTTTTAGAGATTTTTCTGCAACTATGAAACATGTTTTCACCTCAAACACAACATGTAGATTTTTTTAGTCCTTTTGGACAGATCTTGAAAGCTTTTCAGGATATGATTATAGAATACAAATTATTCCAGAAGAACTATTTTAAACTATTTTAAATTAAGAACTATGTTTTATCTTAACTCTGCTATGAATTCAGTTTGAAACAAAAAAGCAAGCTATAGATACTATAAATACTTGTTTCCAGGCTTCCACAACTTGGCACCTTAATGTCTGGAAAGAGTATTATAGTATAATACATCCAGACAGCATCAAAAAAGAGTACACTAAGTTGTGTAAAATTGTTTAACAGTAGAGCAAAATTGTATAAGAAAAGAGGGTAAATAAACAAAAAATAAGCAAAAAATAAAAAGGCACTATCTGGAAACAGATACAAACAGAGAAATCCTGCTCTCCCTTTGCATTTTGAGATTGCTTTGATCCAGGCGTGAAATTAAAAAAAATTCCCCTACTGGTTCTGTGGGTGTGGCTTGTTGGGGGAGGTCATGTGACTGGGTGGGCATGGCCAACTTGACATCACTCACATTGAGGGGCTCCTCACTGGCCCCTGCCCTCCCAGCCACTCCTTGTCACGAATGGCAGTAAAATGAGGAGGGGAATATTCCTACCTACCATCCTTCCCTCAGTCTGTCCTGAGATTGAGGAATGGATGACAGGCAGGAAAATCCCCTTCCCCATTTTCCTGCCTTTCATAAAAATGGCTCCATTGCATCCGCTCCTGTCCCCTGTCCCCTCCCTCCTGGGGACTACCTTAAAAGGGACAGGCTGCAGCAGCTCCGTTGTGAATGGAGGGAGAAAAAGTTAGCATTCTCTCTGCTGCATTTAACTTTGAATTCTGTGGAATATCGAGCGGCCGGAAGAGGTGAGCGACAACTGGCTGGGCGTGGGTGGGGCTAAGGAGGGGTAATTACTACTGGTTCAGCGAACTGATGCCCATAATTCCTAGTGGTTCGTCTGAACCGGTCCGAACCAGTAGGATTTCACCCCTGCTTTGATCTCTTAATTTTATATATCCAGGCTGAAATATGCCAGCAAAAGATTGAATTCCCCCTAGTCAGTTTAAAAAAGGAAGAGAGTGGAAAATCAATCATCCTGAATGTTGCAATCCACAATTCCAAAGCAATCATTTTATACAATAATTCATGATAATACTGCAGAATGAATAAGATAGTGTACTGAAGTGGTGGCATAGTGGTTAAAGTGTAGTACTGCAGGCTAACTCTGCCCACAGCCTGGAGTTCGATTCGATTCTGACCAGTTCAAGGTTGACTCAGCCTTCCATCCTTATGAGGTTAGTAAAAATGAGGATCCAGATTGTTGGGAGCAATATGAAAATACTGTAAATACTGTAAACTGCCCAGAGAGTGCATGTAAAGCACTAAGGAATGGTATATAAGCCTAAAATGCTATTTCTATTTTTAAAGAAATTCATCCCATTCTCTTGCCAAAATGTCAACAATGAGCAAGTATATTGGACTATTAGAAATCTGAGCCAGCTGTTCACTAACATGCTACAGTAAAGTTGCTTTTCCCATTCTAAATTCTCCCTTGAAACATGAGCAGCTGAGAAGCTGGATGTCTGATTTAATTTAAAAACAGAAAATGAGGACTTCCTTTAAGGAATAATTTGCCCTAGGGAGGAGTTTTAAGTGTAACATAATGCCCATGTGCTACCTAGAATGGACTATTGGAAAAAAGTACAATACAATTTTCACCCATTTGTACACTTAGGGTTTCATAAGACAGCAGTCGTAATTAAAACAAAGTAGCCATTTGATACTGAAAAAAATATTCTTGTTTCATTCCTTTGTGCATAATCAAAACTGAAACTACACCTCTGGAAGCAGGATAAATGGAACATGGAGTAATATATCAGAATCATATTATTGTCTCTTCACCAGTGTAATCATTTTGGAGCAATCAGTGCAATCATTTTGAGGTTGGGTAAAAAGAAACCAGACAAGAGAGGAGAGATTCAACCAGAGAGCAACAAGAAAGACAAAAAGAGAACTTTTATTTGACTTTAGAAAAGGAAATAATTGTACTACTAACAAGTTTAGTAAGGTTTTATTATAATCAAACATACACTCCACAAAAGGATACATTAATTCAGTGATTCACTGAATGTATGTTATTGCTACCAATTTCTGCAAGTAAGTAATAATATAGCTGCTGGTAGAATATGATTGGGTTGATCATGTCAAATTGGGGAATATGCTTAGAAAAGTGGGATTCCCAAAAACATCTCGTGTGAAATCTATAAAGAGGTGAGAAAGTCACAGAACATGGCAAAATAGACTTGCAAAGTATTGTGACAAAGCTGAACATTGTAACCTAATTTATTCAATTTATATGCTGAATATAAAAGAAGCTGCATTGGAAGAAAATAAGGATGGTTTTGAAATTGGAGGAAGGAGCATTAATAGCCTGCACTAAGCAGCTATTAATCAGTAGTAATGACACTACTCCGATAGCTCTGAAATGCAAAAGATCTGCATAGTGTAGTAACAGAAGCCAAATGAAAAAAATAGGATTCAGACTAAACATAAAGAAGAATTAATGACAACAGCTATAACAATGAGCCTTAGAATTGACATCAAAGATATCGAAGCTGTGAACAGCTCTTGCCTTTTAGAATAACTATCAATAGTAACAAAACATGCAGTCAAGAAATATGTCATATAACAGAGCAGCCATAAAGGCCATGGAAAAGATATTCATATACTTTATGTCTGTACCTAAAAAGATCAGAAGAGTGTAGGCAATGATATTCCCTATGACATTTTATGGAAGTGAAAGTTGCTTTCTGAAAAAGCCGGACAGAAAAAACCACTGACACTTCTGAACTTAGGTGTTGGAGTTGAAAATAACATGGATAGCCAAGAAAAGAAACACGTGGATCACTGAACAAAGGGGCCTCTGGTGGCGCAACAGGCTAATGCAGCCTATTATTAACAGCAACTGCTTGCAATATTGCAGGTTCAAGTCCCACCAGGCCCAAGGTTGACTCAGCCTTCCATCCTTTATAAGGTAGGTAAAATGAGGACCCAGATTGTTGGGGGGCAATAAGTTGACTTTGTATATAGTATACAAATGGATGAAGACTATTGCTTGACATAGTGTAAGCCGCCCTGAGTCTTCGGAGAAGGGCGGGATATAAATGCAAAAAATAAATTAAAAAAATCAACCCAGTATTACATGAATCCTTCCCTAAGATCTAGTCTTGTTACAGTGGCATTCACTTTACAGTACATAGATTTTGAAAGAGAATAAAAGGAAATATGACAGTGTTGTTATTATTCAAAAAATAACACGAGTTTTTTCATATTTCAGTAGTGCCTTGCTTCAGATATGTTTTGCTGAATTACAAAAATATGCAAAATCCATGTGCCTTAGAAACCAGAATGGCATGGAAAAACCTGCAAATTCAGATCTCTACAGACCAATTATTAAGTAGGAAAAACAGAATAATTTCCATTCAAGGGAGAACTCTGGTGGCTCAACAGGCTAATGCAGTCTGTTATTAACACAGCTGCTTGCAATTACTGCAAGTTCAAGTCCCACCAGGCCCAAGGTTGACTCAGCCTTCCATCCTTTATAAGTAGGTAAAATGAGGACCCAGATTGTTGGGGGCAATAAAAGTTGACTTTGTATATAATATACAAATGGATGAGACTATTGCTTAACACAATGTAAGCCACCCTGAGTCTTCGGAGAAGGGCGGGATATAAATTCAAATAATAATAATAATAAAAAAACAAATAGCAGATTTTAGGGACCCCAAAATTTGCAGAAACACATCCTTAGGAGGTTTGGAGGGACTGAAGAATAATTGGTAAGTGACTGTTATAAAAAGTTCAGAAAGGAAGCCAGAAATAGAAGAATGATTGACAGGTTCCCTATATTACCAAGGATCCCCAACCTCCTGGCAGCGGCCCACCACTGGGCTTTGAGCCTTTCATAACCAGGCCACGGAAGTGGTGAGCGAGTGGGAGTGCATCCCCAGTCGCGTGACCAGTGGGCCAGCACGCTTCATTTGTGCGAGCGACAGGCATGCTTGTGCAAATGGAGCTGTGTGCGCGCACACTTGTCCACGTTTGGAAACAACCCTCTCCACCACCACCAGTCTGCAACACCGAAAAGGTTGGGGATCTCTGTACTACACGGCAACCTTACATTCTAAGACCCACTTCTTCAACTGTCTTTTTTCTCACTCTATCCTGAAATCAGGATTGTTAAAACTCTTGGGGACAAGTATTTGTCTTCTGCTTATCATGACACTTGTAAAAGCACCATCTATATATGCATCATAGTAGCTCCGGTGACAGGTAGATAGTTCCAGTGTATTTATTATTATTAAGCTTCCAGAATTGGAGCCTGCTTTCCACAACAAGTGGAAAAGAAACGAGGACGGCAGACAAATAGTTTGTTACGGCACCACCAGGTGGGGGGCATCGTGCTGCTCCCCAGGGATTGATCATCCTCCACATATTAAAACTGACACCATTCATAGCTGCTGAAGTGACATGACCTCAAGACTGGTTTCAGAGGGAATAAATCCAAGACTCAATTCCTATTAATCAGGAAGCTCACTGGAAAGCTTTTATTACCACCAGTTTTCTTTGAGAAGTTAGGATTTAGATCCCTTGCTTATCCCATTTTTCTCGCCTTTTGGTGTAATATATCAAATGCCATTATTTTCTTGTACCCCATTAATTGCAAATTATGGCAATACGCTTTTTGCTGCAGCAGGGTGGCTAGCACAGAACCAAGAGGCATTCAGAAGGATGACGTCTCATGAAACTATTAATACTAGGAAAGTAAAGAAGCAGCAGGACAACCTTATCTTTTATAAATGTTTAATCTGGCAGTCAATCAAACCAGCCTACTGGGAGGTTGGAAGAGTGGGAAGATGAAAATAAAATGGCTTTGAAGGCCTGGAAAACCTATGCCACAATAAACATTAAACACCGAGCCCTCAAGTAGTTGTAAGGCTGTCAGATGCATCATAAACATAAAAGCTATGCGTAAATGCATAAAACAAATCATCATAATAAAATGTTTACCTGATCCTTATTAACAAATCCCCAGATGCCAGCAGCCACTTCACAAGCAAATAAGATGACGAGGCATGTAAAAAACTGAAATAAAAAAGACAAATATCAGATTAAGAAAATCTAGAGGCATTTCCACCAAAGAAAAGATCTTTGGTTCATCCGTATATTTTGCACTGATAGTCTCAACTGTTGATAAACAGAGCACCAAATGATGAAACACTGTTTTTACTTGTGTTCTTACAGCCGTTATTGGTTTTAGCCCTCAGTTAATAAGGCATACATTTTATTTATTCAAGACTGCTGCTAGTTTGTTTTATATTCACACTGTATATAGGAGGACTGGAATAAAAAGAATCTCTCCCCACCCCCCAATTGGTTTCAGACAACCATTAACAAAGTTCCTAGGTGGAAGACATCAACATTTTAATTGTGTTAAATACAATTAAATTATCATTTTGATGAGAGGGTTAATTTTTTAACAAAATTATATTCCAGGTTAATGAAAACAAATTGCAAAGAGAAAATCAAAGAAAATGGATTGGAGACATGGATTGTGGAAAGGAACAGAATAGCAGGTAGAATGAAGATAGATATTAGGTATGTTATGATCTAGAAGCCTCTTTACTGTAATAAGTCATTAAATACGAAAATTACAAGTAACAGATTTCAAGAAAATGGTGGCAGTGATTTTCCTCCTTTGATCATTTAAAATAGAGCTGTCTTAAGTAAATTGCATATAGTCCTCAGAAACATATTCCTCACTGACAAAGTGAAAGTTAGTTCCTGATATAGAGTAGCTTGTTCCATTTTATCCACATTGTTTTGTTAATGGTTCCTCTGTCTCTCCTTTCTATTGTGTCTTCATGTAGTCTGTCACTATGCACCAGGACCTGGAAATAATTATTCTCTGGAGCTCAGCCATGTTTGCTTTCCTTCTTCAGATTGTTCTTTAGCAGATATTTGCACTTATTTTCACATATTTGCACTGGCATATTTTAAATTTAAAATACTCAGATGTGATGCAGGCAAAGATCCTTTTCAATGCAAATATCATTATAATTAATGAAAATAGCATGTAAGCTATTCCAAACATCAGAGTTATACTACCTTTTTTAAAAACAAAGGAGAACAGTCCTAATTATTCCTTCTCCTTTCTGATCTCAGTCTTTCCCCAAATTATATCTAATATGCACGCTCTGGATGATGATCCCTGTGCTTCGAATTAATCGGCCTAACAACAGCATTTTACATTAACTGCAGTTTCTGGTCAAGTTTCAAGAGCAGCTCCAAATAAAGTCAAGACAGACTGTAAGCAAGTTATGAGTAATGACTGCTGAAATGTGACCAGCTTAGGAAGAGACAAAACTGGCACACTGGATGTAATTGAGAGATGGCACTCCTCACCACAACTGCCACAATGGCGAATCAAGCGATAGCTAAACATCAAAGAACACTCCGAACCTTTTCTTTCAGGGGAAGTCCAGTATAACCTTTTTCAAAATAATCTGAACCTCAGGCCCCAAATTCAATCTTCTACTTACAATACCGGTAGCACCTCCATAGTGTCAGCTTTAATTCTGCCTTATTGGATGTAGTAAAATAATAAAGTAAATCATAATTACTGATACAGGACGTTCTATCTAGACCCGTTCCAGTCCGGCTTCCGGTCCGGTCACAGCACGGAGACAGCTTTGGTCGCGTTGGTGGATGACCTCTGGAGGGCCAGGGACAGGGGGTGTTCCTCTGCCTTGGTCCTATTAGATCTCTCAGCGGCTTTCGATACCATCGATCATGGTATCCTGCTGCGCCGGTTGGAGGGATTGGGAGTGGGAGGCACCGTTTATCGGTGGTTCTCCTCCTATCTCTCTGACCGGTCACAGACGGTGTTGACAGGGGGGCAGAGGTCGACCGCGAGGCGCCTCACTTGTGGGGTGCCTCAGGGGTCGATTCTATCGCTCCTCCTGTTCAACATCTACATGAAGCCGCTGGGCGAGGTCATCAGTGGTTTTGGGTGAGTTATCATCTGTACGCTGACGATACGCAGCTGTACTTTTCCACCCCGGACCACCCCAACGGTTGTCAAGTGCTGTCCCGTGCCTGGAAGCCGACGGGTCTGGATGGGGAGAAACAGACTCAAGCTCAATCCTCCAAGACGGAGTGGCTGTGGATGCCGGCACTGTTCAGCCAGCTGCAGCCGCAGCTGGCTGTGGGGCGGTTATTGGCCCCAACGGAGAGGGTGCGCAACTTGGGTGTCCTCTTGGATGGGCGGCTGTCGCTTGACGATCATTTGGCGGCCGTCTCCAAGAGGGCTTTCCACCAGCACGCTTGGTGCGCCAGTTGCGCCTTCCTTGACCGGGATGCCTTATGCACGGTCACTCATGCCTCGTAACTTCCTGCCTGGATTATTGCAATGCTCTCTACATGGGGCTGCCCTTGAAGTGCACCCGGAGGCTGCAGTTAGTCCAGAATGCAGCTGCGCGGGTAATAGTGGGAGCAACTCGTTGCTCCCATGTAACACCACTCCTGCGCAGTCTGCACTGGCTTCCTGTGGTCTTCCGGGTGCGCTTTAAGATCTTGGTCACCACCTTTAAAGCGCTCCATGGCTTAGGACCCGGGTACTTACGGGACCGCCTGCTGTTACCGTTTGCCTCCCACCGACCCGTACGCTCTCACAGAGAGGGCCTTCTCAGGGTGCCGTCCGCCAAACAATGTCGGCTGGCGGCCCCCAGGGGCAGGGCCTTCTCTGTGGGAGCTCCCACGCTCTGGAACGAGCTTCCCCCTGGTTTACGTCAAGTACCTGATCTTCGGACCTTTCGCCATGAGCTGAAAACGCACTTATTTATTCAAGCGGGACTGGCCTAAAATTTTATTGGGTTAAAATTTTATTGGGTTATTTATATTTTAATATTTTAATTTGTTTTAAATCTGGCCACTTTATAATATGTTTGTTTTAATTTCTTTTAATGTTGATATTGTGACTTTTTACTTGGCTGTACACTGCCCTGAGTCCTTCGGGAGAAGGGCGGTATAAAAATAAATAAATAAATAAATAAATAAATAAATAAATAAATAAATAAATAAATATTATGGAACAATAAGAATGCCTTGCCTTATGATCATTAACTCTTCTTACTGTTTGCCATCATAATAGTAATCATTAAACTCAATGAAAATCTCACAGGAAATGCTGGAAAATGTAAACAAGAGTGTAAAAGGTCTCTTACTGTTCCCAGAAGGCACTGTGATTCCTGGATAGCTCCATAACATCCTAGGAAACCCACAAACATCATCACTGCTCCAACAGCAATCAAAATGTAGATTCCTGCAGGGGAAGATGAAAGAAAGGTACGTTAATTAAACTCGGGAAGAACATATCTTGTTATATTATTAACAGGCATGGATATTCTGTGAAAGTTGGATTACAGAATTAGACAGTGGCAGGAGAACAACAATCCACCTCATAAATATGACTGAGATTGGATGAAACAACAGCTGTGCTTTGAATGACTTTCTGTTTCTAAAAGTAGTGAATCAGATGCTTCAGAGTACCTCAGAAAGATGTGCATGAAGGGAGCTTCCCAGCACTTCTTTTTCAAATCAAGGGAGCTTCTGTAGATGGAAGCCTTCTAATTATCACTTCCAATGCTGCAGTTGGTCAAACCCCTTTTTAAAGGCATAAAACTAATAGCAATGAAAGCTATACATCAGTTACGCATTCTGTTGGGAAGAAAGAACGCTACTGCCCAGTTCCCATAGCTTTATTTGTGTGTATGTGTGTGTGTGTGTTGTGTTGTGTGTATCAGCGGTGAAATGCACTTACCTTCACTACCAGTTCGGAAATGTGAGTGTGCGTGCCAAAAACAGGACATAATGACGTCCCGGTGGGCGAGTGGAGCCTCCTGCTGCTGGCTCTACTGAATCCCACAAGCCAGATAGATCTGGCCGAATTTCACCGTTAATATGTATGTGTGTATGTGTGTGTGTGTACACACACACACATGTTTGGTAAGTGAATCTCTGGTTGTTGAAAAAATCTGACTTCTCCCATTGACTCTGCTTGTTGGCAACTGGCTAGGAAAATTGCAAATGGTGATCACATGACCACAGGGCACTGCAATCTTTATAAATACATGCTGGTTGCCAAGCACCCACATTTTGATCACATGACTATGGGGATACTGTGGTAATTGTGAGAGAAACAGTTATAAATCACTTTTTTCACTGCTGTTGTACCTTTAAACCATCCCTAAACAAATGGTTGTTATGATAATGTTTCTTTTGGGGCTGTGTCAAAAGACTACCAACCAATAATTAAATCAAAACGCATGACTGTGGGAGGAGTGATGGTGTTCGTATTTTGACAGTACTGAACATACAATACTGTTGGAATATGAAGGGGGGGGAAATAACAACTTGAAAAATGCTGACAGCACTGCACCAAGAAGAGATATATAGAACTGATTTTTTAAAAACAGAAACACTATAAAATATTTCTCAAAACTGTTAAAAATGTAGAAGCAGAATTGATATTCAGTGGTGCAAATGCACAGCTTTGTAGCGAAATACAGCCTAAATCTTACGCAGATGCCCTCCACTGGAAAGTTATTAAAATAACATTTCTCAAAACAGATAATAACTACAGAGGAGAACTGAATGCTTGATATGGACAAAGAACAGAGATAATGAAATACTGGCACTCCTGCTCAAAAATCGACCAAAATTTTTAGCCACTAAAAACAACATTTTTAATTTAAGTTCGAATCCCACAGACACCCTGTGGAGAATTAGGTGGATCATGGCGCCTTGTGGCCCACAAAAGCTTTTGTTGACTATATGGTGATGCGCATAAAGTAAAAAGACTGGGAGTTGCTGCCATGAACACGAGGCGTTCAGTAGACTGGCTGGAGGCCAGAAGAGCAGCAAGAAATCATTTGCAAAGACTTCATTTTAGTGCACTGGACTGAGGGAGATGAAGGGATTCCAAAGAAGAGGAACTTCTTTCAGGTTCTTTGAACTGAAGGAACACGACTCATTTTTGAGCCAGCCTCTGGTAACAGACGGATCCTGTCCTGCATCAAGCTATATGGTGAAACCAAGGAGGATGCTAATTACAAGTAGTCCTCGACTTATGACCACAGTTGAGCCCAAAGTGTCTGTTGCTAAGCAAGACTGTTGTTAGATGAATTTTGCCACAGTTGTTAAGTGAATCACTGGAGTTGTTATGCTAGTAACATAGTTGTTAAGTGAATCCAGCTTCCCCACTGACTTTTGCTTATCAGAAGGCCTCAAAAGATGATCACATGATCCCAGGACCCTGCAACCAGCATAAATACGAGTCAGTTGCCAAGCATACGAACTTTTGGTCATGTGACTATGAAGATGCTGAAACGGACACAAGTGTGAAAAATGGTTACAAATCACTTTTTTCACTGCTGCTGTAACTTCGAATGGTCACTAAATGAACGAGGACTACCTGTATTTTACATTTCAGGCTCATTTAGATCCACTTGTTTGAAAGCTAACAATACTTTCAGGGAATAGAAGTGGACAAAGATACAGCTTGCTGTAGCCCTATTCTCTTTGGTGAATGGCATATAACTTGCCCATTCATTTCTTTGGTTCTATTAGTATCCTTTTAAAAAGAGTCAGTTTGCTGTACTTATTAAGTGACTTCTGATCCCTCCTTAGGCACAAAGGCAGCTGGGTGACCTTAAGCCAGTCACTCCCTCTCAGCCCTAGGAAGAAGGGAAATGGCAAACAACTTATGAAATTTTCTCAAAGAAACTGCAGGCCAAGCAGTTGTCAAGGGTTAACACATACTTGAAGGTGCATTTTTTTTAATTAAAAAAAGCATCCTTTGCTTTCTCTAAAAGGGACACAATGGCTTAGTGGTAATAGACAGCCCTAGTTTGAGATCCAAGCTCCACGCAACTGGGTGAGCTGCTGTTACTTGCCCCTGCTCCTGCCCATCTAGCAGTTCGAAGGAATGCAAATGCAAGTAGATTAATAGGTACCACTCGATGGCTCTTGAAACAGAGATGGGCAGTGCCCCCTGTAGTTGGCAACGACTAGCGGAGTAAAATCCACAGAGACTCCTTTACCTTTACTCATGAGTAAAGAAAAATCAATGAATTGCAGAGGCTGCAACATTTCATTTGTTTTGAAAATCTCATGCATTACATTTTATTTCACCTTCATCTAACACCTTTTCTTGTTTTGGGTGGATGCGATAGGATTTACGTTTCCAGAAATCTGAGGAGCTCCAGGTTGAATTAAAGTTTTTTCACTGGAAGACATCAGCACAACAATTCTGCCAAATTTTCAGCATAGCTTGCAAAAAGCAAAAAGGGGGAGAAGAAGATAGGATGCAACATAATGGGAAGAGAGAAAGAGAGATTTGATCACTTAATGGCAGGCAGGAAGTAATAAAATAATTGAGAAGCTATTGGGAGTAGAGCCAGAATTTTTCTGAAATACAGACAAATAGTCTTTATTGAGTTTGTCCCTAACAGCAGAGCCCAGCAGACAACTGGAGACTAATAAAATGAGACTATTTTGTGCAATTTAATTTAAAACACAAACAATAGCATAACACCCAAACATATAGTGACCTTCTACATCAGACAACATTATTTGAGCAAATCAAAAGAGAGTGTCATAGATTTTGAATAGTGTTATATTTTCTTAGCTTCCAAATATATGTTCAAGCTTCTCTTGTCATTCAATCAAATCTATCTACCTATCTATCCATCATTAAGCAAATTTATATATCCACACAACTCACAGATAGCTGACTCAGGATGACTTACAAAATTTTAAAAACCCATCATATAATAAAAATCCACAATGACCCCTCCTGTGGCAGCAACTTCACAGTCATCTCTGTAGAAGAAACCAGACAGTCCTTTCTGAGGCACCAATTCCTTGAAACCTGTATTGTATAATTATTTAACACTATCATCTTATTAGTGAGTATGAAGCATCTGAATTAGCTCAAATCTGCTTCCCAAAACCTGGTACTCTTCAGATGCATTGGACTAAAACGCCACTTAGTTATGAATCAAATGATCTAGACAGAGAGTTATTAGGAAATTGTTAAGCTGGAGAATGCTGAAACAATTCAGAACTACAGCCAAAACAATAAAATGGAAAAAAACAAAACAGAAGCTGGTAAGTAGGCAACAGATGCCTCATTAGAAATGTGTGAAAGGCATAGCCTTACTCTGTCTGCCCTTTCATCTCCTTAATCTTGTCAAAAAAGAAAGAGCTACCGTAAGGGGAAGTTTGGGAGAATATTGTTCTTATTCTCATGCAACATTCTTGAGACTTTTGTTTCAGAAAGATGGGAAAATGTAAGGTTGCAAGAGAGCAAGTGTAATTTGCATCTGATTTCGTGTTAAAATTGTGGAACCTATGTGGCAAATTCAGCATACGGTTCTGATTTCCAACCATCACTAAATGGTTTATTGGTATTTAGAAACCGTATAAAGTAGCTGCATTAAACCTCTGTAAAATAAACAGATGATAGATAGATAGATGGATGATAGATTTTGAAATTTATTTGCCACCCATCTCATTTCAAAGCAACTCTGGGCAGCTTACAACATCAACAGGAACACATTTAAAGCATCAAATATAAATACATAGATGTAAGCTTTGTGTCTGAGTACTAAAAAGGACTTAAAAGTGTGAAAGGGAATTTTTCTGGTATCTAAAAGAATACATCTATCAAGAAATCAGTTTGTGTGGCAATGGGGACTGCCATCCCTAGTCAATGTGACCGCATATGGTGTCACACTTTATGATCGCATGCTATATGACCGCTTTGCTTGGCGGTGGAAATTCTGACCCCAATTAGCATTGTTAGTCGAGAACTACCTGTAGCTAGAGCAGGGGTGTCCAAACTTGGTCCCTTTAAGACTTTTGGACTTCAACTCCCAGAGTTCCTCAGCCAGCTTTGCTGGCTGAGGGACTCTGGGAGTTGAAGTCCAAAAGTCTTAAAGGGACCAAGTTTGGACACCCCTGAGCTAGAGTCAAAAGGGGCATGTTTCTTTTAGCTGATGATTTTGCTCACATGTGAATTAGTGGCTGGCAAAAAAAAGTGGTGGAAAGCCCCTAATACTTTCTCTTTCCCAAGAATATATTTCTTAGTCATCAATGAACTCATGATATAGTATTTCAGAGAAGTGAGTACACCCCCTCACATTTTGTAAATATTTAAATATATCTTTTCATGTGACAACACTGAAGAAATGACACTTGGCTACAACGTAACGTAGATAGGGTACAGCTTGTATTACAGTGTAAATGTTCTGTCCTCAAAGTAGCGCAACACATAGCCATTAATGTCTAAACTGGTGGCAACTAAGTGATAATATCCAAATGGGGCCCAAAGTGTCAATATTTTGTGTGGCCACCATTATTTTCCAGCACAGCCTTTACCCTCTTGGGCATAGAGTTCACAGGTTGCCACTGGAGTCCTCTTCTACTCCTCCATGATGTCATGGAGCTGGTGGATGTTAGAGACCTTGCGCACCTCCACCTTCCGTTTCAGGATGCCCCAAAGATGCTCAATAGGGTTTAGGTTTGGAGACATGTTTGGCCAGTTCATCACCTTTACCCTCATCTTCTTTAGCAAGGCAGTGGCTGTTTTGGAGGTGTGTTTGGAGTCGTTATCGTGTTGGAATACTGCCCTGAGGCCCAGTCTCCGAAGGGAGGGGATCATGCTCTGCTTCAGTATATCACAGTGCATGTTGGCATTCAATGAATTGTAGCTCCCTGCTGCAGGAAGCACTCATGCTGTCCCAGACCATGACATTCCCACCACCAAGCTTGTAGGCAAGACACACTTGCCTTTGTACTCCTCATCTGGTTGTTGCCACATATGCTTGACACCATCTGAACCAAATAAGTTTATATTGGTCTCATTGGACCACGGGCCATGGTTCCAGTAATCCATGTCCTTAGTCTGCTTGTCTGCATCAAACCATTTATGGGCTTTTCTTGTGCATCATCTTTAGAAGAGGATTCCTCCTGGGATGACAGCCCTGCAGACCAATTTGATGCAGCGTGCGGTGTATAGTCTGAGCACTGACAGGCTGACCCCCCCACACACCCCTTCAACCTTTGCAGCAATGCTGACAGCACTCATACATCTATTTCCCAAAGCCTCTGGCTATGATACTGAGCATGGGCACTCAACTGAAACAGGCGAGGCCTGTTCTGAGTGGAACCTGTCCTGTTAAACTGCTGAATGGTCTTGGCCACCATGCTGCACCTCAGTTTCAGGGTCTTGGCAACCTTCTTATAGCCTAAGCCATCTTTATGTAGAGCAACAATTCATTTTTTCAGATCCTCAGAGAGTTCATTGCTATGAGGTGCCATGTTGAACTTCCAGTGATCAGTATGAGAGTGTGAGAGTGAAAACGCCACACCTGCTCCCCCTTCACACCTGAGACCTTATAACACTAATGCGTCACATGACACCAGGGAGAGAAAACAGCTACTTGGGCCCCATTTGGACATTATTTATTTATTTATTTATTTTGTTGCGTACATATTAGGTAATATATGTAAGTATAAGCATGAATTGAATACATAAAGTGAATACAATTAAAGGGAACATTAGGACAGGGATGGTAGGCATGCTGGTGCTCTTATGCATGCCCTTTACAGACCTCTTAGGAATGGGGTGAGGTCAACAGTAGACAGTCTTAAGTTAAAGTTTTGGGGGCTTGGGGATGAGACCACAGAGTCTTATCACTTAAGAGTGTACTCACTTTTGTTGCCAGCTGTTTAGACATTAATGGTTGTGTGTTGCGTTATTTTGAGGGGACGGTACATTTACACTGTTATACAAGCTGTATACTCACTACTTTACATTGTAGCCAAGTGTCATTTCTTCAGTGTTGTCACATGAAAAGATATACTTAAACAAAATGTGAGGGGGTGTACTCACATCTGTGATATACTGTACATCTGCTGCAACACTAACTAATCCACCTATAAGAAAGGTCTCTTGTGGTTTTAGGGTTACTAGGGTATGACTAAGAAATGCCCTGATCAAACAAAAGCCGTTTCTGTAGGCAAAATAGAGCTGTAATCAACAGCCCATCCAGTTACCCTTACATCTTTGGATGTCGTCCTCAAACTAAAAACAGACATCTAAAGACATTCAAACTGTGATCATGGGTATAATCGGCAGCTACTAACTTATTTAGTAATTTAGCAGGATGAGGGGCCAGCATTTGTTTATTTATTTAAAATATATGTATGCCTGCCTATTTTAAAACACAACTCACACTGAACTATTAAAACCATAAAACAGTAAAACCCAACCAAAAACCCAGCACCTCAACAGTTGGATGCCCCAACAACCAACCACAAGCTTCCCTTCACTTCCCTTAATGGTATGTGAAAATGACCTCAAGAAAAAGGAAGACCCACAGCCTAGGCAATGGTGTGATAAAAGGCAGGTCAGTCTGCAGGTGAGGAAAAAGAAGCATTTGGGCCGTGGTGGCTCAGGCTATAAGATAGCCTGTTATTAAAACACAGCAGCCTGCAATTACTGCAGGCTCGAGTCCCACCAGGCCCAAGGTTGACTCAGCCTTCCATCCTTTATAAGGTAGGTAAAATGAGGGCCCAGATTGTTGGGGGGGCAATAAGTTGACTTTATAAATATACAAATAGAATGAGACTATTGCCTTACACACTGTAAGCCGCCCTGAGTCTTCGGAGAAGGGCAGGATATAAATGTAAATAAATAAATAAAAATTTTTCACAAGACATCCTCCCTAGTTTTCCAGAAACTAAAAAAGAGAGGAGGGGAGAAATACAAGATTCTGCTTAATGTATCCTTACAGTAGAAATAATACTTTTTTCCTGGATAATACTACTTCTTTTTTGGATAACAACCCCATGTTTGGGTATAAAGCTATGTCTTGATGGTCTTCTGAAAGGCTAAATGGGTTGTGGGTTGTTGTTTTTTTGCCAGATTAATGACGATAGGAGGGTGTTCCATAACGTAGGAGCAGCCATGGAAAAGCTTTGCAATTCTCAGGCAATTCCCAATCAAAGTAGGAAATGCCTAGAGAAATGCCAGAATTCTCTTGTGGTATTGCTGTTTTCTGTGGTTTAAGTTAAGCTCTTACAAAATGTTGAGCAAGGGAACAGAGAAAAGGCCTCTTGAGCAAGAACAGCCGAGCATAAACTCCCCACCCCGGCTAGAATTTCCAAACTAAATTTTGCTTCTGAAGGTTGCCTAAATAAATATACAGCACAGCTTAGGGGGGGAAATGCTTTGAATGCCAGGAATGGAAGCCCCATCCTTGGCTCTCCTTCTTCATTTGGAAAGAGTATGAAATGAGATGGAACAACATTGGCAGCTAACACTATAACTATAGAATCTAGTGTATGAATGGTAAATGATCTTATTCAGTTCACGTCAGTTCAAAGTATTTTGTTATGGGTCACAGACGTTTTAAACACATATCGTACCTGCAGGACAAATGTAACTGTACCACTCCACCTCCACATACACATACAGGATATCTAAAAATATTTTATAGACCAAGTAAACAGCTTCACTTCCTTAAATTGAGTCAGAGTAACAGAGTTTGGAGAATGTACCAAGTTTACAGAGGGGTAACTAAGGCAAAGGGTAACTCTGCATGGCAGAAATCGTCACCCATGGGTGGGATCCACATCACCCTGCTCCTCAGCTAGCTACAGTGAGCTAGGAATCATATCATTAGCTAATTTTTTTTTAACATTCAATCTCTGTGGTAAAAAAAATCATCCCGTTGCCAGGAACTTTTGCCTCATCCTGCCTTTAGGCTCTCCTACTCCTCAGTCAGGGAGTCCCAAACTTTATTTTATTTATGTATTTGTATCTCACCTTTATTATTATTTTTTTACGAAGAATTCAATGTAACGAACATATCCAACACTTCCTCCTCCTATTTTCCACACTACAACAATCCTGTGTGGTGGGTTGGGCTGAGAAAGAGAGACTGGCCCAAAATCACCTAAATGGCATTCATGGCAACGGCAGGACTAGAACCCATGGTCTCCCGCTTTCTGGCCTGATGCCTTAGCTACTAGACCAAATTGGTTTTCTTTTTGCCATCACATTTGCCTTTAGTGTCCCAGAGGTGCTTTTTCAGGAGGCAACTGGAATTTCTTGTTTTTTCTTTGAAGATGTTTTGCTTCTCATTCAAGAAGCTTCTTCAGCTCTGACAGGATAGTGGGGAATGGAAGGATTTGTATTCCTTGCAGACAGCTGGTAATTTGCATCTTTTTATAGAGTTGTTGAAGCACTTGGAGGTTTATCTGTGACCTCAGGCTCACCTGAGTAGTTCTCCTGGTTCCTGTAGTCTGCAATTTCTTTTCCCTCTGGAAATCCATTCCTATTCCCACACCATTCAAAGGGTGTTCATCCCAAATTGTATAGCTAAAAGTCTGTAGAGATTCTGACACTTAAGGATTCAAAAAAGGTCCACAAGAGATACATTGAGGTACTGTACACCTCAGTTTGGGAAATTTTGTTTTAGAGGGTAAGCCACAGACTTTTCATTCTTGCATTGACAGCTGTTTCAAAATTTTTCAGAAGGAAAGCACCTTGAAAGTTTTGCAACTGTCCCTTCTTTGCAAATGCTCAGACTTTTCCAAGATACAAAGCATCACATGCAAGAGTCACTTTTATCGGGTAGATGTGCAGCATATAAATTTAATAAACTAAATAAATAAGAACAGGAGACCTAAGGATAGTTTTTCTATAAACTATGAGTTCTTTCATAGAGTTTCTTTGCACATTTCATGTACAAAACTCATACTTGCCAATAAAAAAGCATTACAGAGAGACAAAAATTCTCATATTACACACTTATCACTTGTGAGTAGAGCATGGAAGTTTTCATTCTCCTGCTTTGCTACTTAGCTCTGCTCTCCAGTCCACCTTCTGGAGAGGACTGCTCCTCTGCTTTCTTGAAACTCTTGATCACCTTCACCAATGGCAAGTGTGCGCCAAACTGCTAAGCATGGCAATTAGCAGATGCACTAAGCACAAGTCTAGAGTTGGAGCAGAGTTATTCAGATGTGGGTATGACTAGAGGCC
This sequence comes from Ahaetulla prasina, assembly GCF_028640845.1. Classification (NCBI taxonomy): domain Eukaryota; kingdom Metazoa; phylum Chordata; class Lepidosauria; order Squamata; family Colubridae; genus Ahaetulla; species Ahaetulla prasina. The sequence continues at coordinate 265,858,710 of NC_080539.1, read as the reverse complement.
ATTCCTATCCATCTGGAAGGGAGCGAGAACTTTCCATGCGGTTGGAAACATCTCTGGAATTTGTGGTCATTTGCTGTCTGTCCTGTAGATCTGCTTGGTTTCATATTGATAAATTCCCAGGACAGCAGATGCAAAATGAGCAAATACGTAATATCAAAATACAGTCTTCTTTAAGGACCTCTATTTTTCTTTGTAGTGGGTTGATTCTGCTGCTTTTCTCATAAACTTAATTCCCCACAAACGTCCCTCTTTTTATTGGGTCTAAGGTTATATCCCATAGGAAAAAATGTTTATGGGACAAATTTCTATTACACCCTTCATAAGCAAGGGGTAAAATAACATTTTTTAAAAAGGCAAAAATAGCAAAAGTAAAAAGCAGTACAAAACAAAAGGAAAGGGAAACTGGATGTGAGGATACATAAGTTTCAAAAGAAAGGTTAAATATTGGCTGTGGATCTGAATTAGAGGTTAAATTATAGTCTAAAATTCTATTCTTTCTCAGATCAATTCATAACTAACTTCATACACATGCACACACACACAAATTTGCAAAGCAAATATATAACCTGGCTAAGATGAAAAGTTAAACCTAAAAGTCAGACCTATGAGAAGATCATAATATATTGAGCTGCAAGTAACATGGTTTGGTACAAGGGAGAAAAGATGGAAAGAGAGTCAAGGTTGAGGTTTTAATACCCCACAACTATGTCAAGGCAGGAAGGAAGCATACATCAAGAAAAATTAGCAGAATTTGTATTCTGTTCTAAGAACCAAATACCACATATATTTGATCAAAAATGAGAAAATTTACTGGACAAGATACCCATCATTGGGGCATTCATTTGCTTTCAAATTAAATGGAAAACACGTATATTTACTTTATTTATAGCAAGGCAGCAAATTCAATTACAGTAATTTGTTTAAAGTTATTAAATAGAAAACCTTATTTTGCATTTGATACATTACTCTAGGGCTGTGTCAGTACTTTGAAGTAGAATAAGAATAAAATAAAAAGTGCCAACCATGAATACTAAAATTACTCATTGTAAGGTTGCAGAGGCTGTCTTACAAGTCTGAAAGTAGCTCTCCCCTCCCTCGTTTTTTTATTCTTCCCAAAACTAGGAAGGGTTATTTCTGAGACACTTTTTCTACCCCCAACCCTCTTTAGACTCAGATTTTGTTTATCAGATCATTATGTAGGCTGCAGTTCTTCCTCCTGTCTCACAAGATCATTAATTAACCAAAAAAAGATAACAAGGCTAGCAGGAAAAAAATATGAAACATTAAGATGGAATGGTTTGTACTGTACTACTGCAGAGTACACAAAACTTAAGGATAGGAAAGACAGAGCCTGCAAGGAAACCGAAACTCAACATTTCTTAGAATTATCAGTTGTTTCAGCACCTTTTTTTTTCAACTGAACAGAAATTTCACAGTAGGGCAGAATATTTTGAAATGCTTGAATGGTTGAAACAGACAATTTCAGGCACAAAATAGCTCACTCTGAATGTGAAATAGTGCCAGTTCATACACTGAATTAGCTTGAATTCACTTGGTCTACTGTTCTGGTTTTATCGTTTACATATCAAGGTTATAATTATTACTTATTTTCAACTTTTTTAATATTGTAATTTTTACTATATTGTTGCCTTGGAATAACTCAGTTTTGAAAAGTAATATACCAATATATAAATAAGCATAATATTGGAATTTTCTTCCTAAAATAAGCAAAGAAATTTGGCTACTCTATATCTATGGAGATTCCCAGTCATCCAGGTTTGTTTGTCCCAAAGATACTTTTTTAAGAGGCAACTGGACTTTCTGATTTTTCTTTGAAGACATTTCGCTTCTCATCCAAGAAGCTTCTTCAGTTGGATGAGAAGCAAAACGTCTTCAAAGAAAAACCATAAAGTCCAGTTGCCTCTTGAGCTGTCCTGCTCTAGATATCTCATAATTACAGGTTGCAGATTGTTTGATATTTGGATCCTAGCACTGTTACAAGGGAGATGCTTCTCTCTCCCTCACCCCCCCCCCGCCCCGCCACCCCCTTCCTCCATTTCCTATCGTTGAATGTTTGTCTCTGCCTCACTTCCAGGAGCTCTTTATTTTTTTTTCATTGACAGTAACCAGGCTCTACAGCCTGGAGGCCCAGCCAGAGATGGAACAGAAGCCGAACCCTCCCCCCTCCCTTTCCTATCATGGAAAGAAACTTACAGCTGCTTCACTTATCTTCCCAAGGTGGAATGAAAACATTATGGAGCATAAACAGAGAAAAAGAGAATGGAGAGGGAGGAATCTCTTCACATCTCTTCTAGGAAGCAAGGAACTCCAGTTCAGAGAAGGGAGATGAAATAATCCAGGCCCAAGTCAAGAGTTTACACCCAAGAGGCCTATTTTCTGAGGTCCTTTGTGACTACCTGTTGCTTCCCACTCCTCAGGCAGTGCACCCCCAAGTGCTGCCTGTTGTCTAAACTTTGGTAAATGTGACTGGAACAGGCAATTCTTTCTTGATGATTGGCTCCTTGCCATGTTCTGCTCCTCCCAAAACCTTGGGAGACGTTTCTACACATTCTACCATCAGGCTTTTTAAAGACTGGCCAGGACATGCCACAATTGTTCTGGAATAGAAAGACCCAAGTCCATTCAGTTACTTTGGCACCCGATACATAGGCATCAAAAGTACAATAAAATAATAAATCACCTTCTAGTCTTTGATAAAATAACCAAGTGCCTTCTAAGGAAACTGCCTCATTTTTTTCTGGCTCTGAACACTTTCTGGGTGCAAATTCTAAGAGTTATCTAACTAAAAGACTCTGTTAGAACTTTCGGATGAATTCAGCAGAGTGAATACAATCCTGGAAATCTCAACTTTTATTTTAAGATGTTTTTGGGGCGGAGAAAATGGAGGATCATATGTTAGTTGGCAGTTTCTACAAAATAAGCGAAGGAAGTCTCTAGAGACGTGTGATAAAGACTGTGGTATAAGAACTTTAGCATAATTATCACACAATTTAAATGGCTGTTTGTACCATTTCATTTATACTTTGGACACATATTTCTTCATTCCTCATCTCCCAAAGAAATCAAACACCATATGTTATATACTGGAAACGTTTCCCTTACAAATTATATATAGAAACTGTTAAAAATTTGGCATAAAGCACACCAGTGTAAAAAACAAAACACATCTAAGTATTTTTCTAAAATGAATTCCAATCACTAGGATGTTTCTTGGATAAGGCAGCTTTACTTTCCAATGTGACTGAAAAACATTAGAGCATCTGAGAGATATGATGTAAAGAATAGGGGGCAGAAGTGACTACAACGTGCTCAAGGAGTAGCCTTTTTCTTTTCCTCCAGGAAGCAGGAAAATTACAACGAGAAGAATCTGAAGCAAGCCAGTTGTAGCAAAAATCCCAGTTGTGTATCATGAAAGATCTGGGAAAATGGCTTTGGAGCAGGTGTAGAAAAGGCATTGTTATCAAAAGGAAATGACAAATATCTTAAGGAATCTAAGCAGAGCCTTCTAAAAATATTGCTTAAACAGCCAAATACAGACTGCTTCAAAACAAACAAAAAAGGATGGATAGGTTTTCCAGGTGCCTAGCTTTACCATTTAATAAGGTGGCTTCAAGTCACTGTTGACTTCTGGTACATGCCTGGACTAGTTCCTGCAATCTTCTTGGCAAGTGGTTTTCAGAACTGGCTTGCCCTTGCCTTTTTCCTATGGCTAGGAGGAAGTGACTGGCCCAAGGTCACGGGCCGTAATAGATCAGGCTGTTAGAAGCCTGTTATTAGAACACAGCAGCCTGCAATTACTGCAGGTTCAAGGTTGCCCGAGGTTGACTCAGCCTTCCATCCTTTATAAAGTAGGTAAAATGAGGACCCAGATTGTTGGGGGGGCAATAAGTTGACTTTGTAAATATACAAATAGAATGAGACTATTGCCTTATACACTGTAAGCCACCCTGAGTCTTTGGAGAAGGGCGGGATATAAATGTAAATAAAAAAAAAAAAGGTCATCCAGCAGGCTGTGTGACTAAGGCAGGAGTAGAACTCATGGCTTTCCAGTTTCTAGTCTGATGTCCTAACCACTATACCAAACTGGTATAGTGGTATAGTCTGATATAGTCTCTCTAGTTTTACTGCTACTTTGAAATTTTTATTTTTCAGAATTCTGGAAGAGGGACATACAGGTTGTCCTCAACTTATGGCCACACTTGAGCCCCAAATTCCCATTGTTAAGCAAGATGGTTAAGTGAGTTGTACCCTATTTTATGACCTTCTTTGCCATGGTTGTTAGTGAATCACCGCAGTTAAATGAATGTTAAGATTAAGCAAATCTGCTTTCCATCATTAACTTTGTCTGACAGAAATTGGCTGGGAAGGTTACAAATGGTAATCACACACCCCGGGACAGTGAAGCTGTCATAAATACATGCCAGGTGCTAAGCACCCAAATTCTGATCTTGTGACCATGGGGATGCTGCAATGGTCGTACGAGTGAAAACCAGTCATAAGTCAACTTTTTTCAGTGCTGTTGTAACTTTGGGCAGTTATTAAACGAATAATTGTAAGTTCTGTATTAGTTTTATTTACTTTTACTTTGAATCAGAAAACAGAATGCTGGATGTTTAACTGAGTGCTTGCTTCTCCCCAGTGAAATTGACAGAAATATCTAAGTAACCTAAGAAAGTCACAGCATTCTAAACATGCTCAGCTTCAGAACAGTTTGATTTTTCTTACAAGACTTCCCTTTTCTCAAACTAAAGATAAAAAGTAAAACTTTCTCCTTTCCAGTTGTGTCTGACTCTAGGGGGTGGCACTCACCTCTGTTTCTTAGCCAAGGGAGGCAGTGTTTTCCGAAGACATTTCCATGGTTATGTGGCCAACATGACTATATACCGAGACACATGGAACACCCACACAGTAAGGCCTGAATTTTCAGAAATAGCTCTGCTATGCTCACTTACCACACCCTCACCTCTGTGTCCTATGTTGATTATGGTGAGTGATTTGCTCATGAATGTGTCTCATTTACCACTATCATCACATGCCATGATCTCAGATTCAGACCTTCTTCCTCCTCAGGTTCAGAGAAGTGCAGGCTGGCTACCTTAAATGTTAGCACCAACTTTTGCAATAGTATATCACTAATGAAGGAGAATATTTGTAGCTGGGGGTTGGAATGAGAGATCCTTGGTGGTTTCTGAGATTGGTTGTTTTCTTACAGATATTTCATTACAGGTAACATCATCAGTGCTAGCACTGAATGACTAATGAGATTATCTACAGTATTTTTCAGACTATAAGACACACTTTTTTGTCTCCCAAAAGGGGACGAAAATGTCTGTGTGTCTTATAAACCGAATATTGCCGAAACCCCGCCCACCTGCCAGCCATTTTTTGGCCTTCACACCAGGGGTGAAATCTAAAAACTTTCCCTATCGGTTCTGTGAGGGTGGCTTAATTGGTGGGTGTGGCTTGGTGGTCAGATGGCTGGGTGGGCGTGGCCAATAACAATAAATAATAAAAATAATAAACAAAGTATAAAAAAACAATAAGAGGTACCAAAAACCAACTTTCACACTTAACACACATACAACACAACACAACTGACTCACACACAATGTAAAAGCAGCTGCACTTCACATAGCCACAAAAAGCTCAGAAACCAACTTTCACACTTTACACACACACAATACAACACAACTGACTCACACACAATGTAAAAGCAGTGCACTTCACACTTCACACAGCCACAAAAAGCTCGAAAACCAACTTTCACACTTTACACATACACAACACAACTGACACACACACACATACACACAATACCACATACAGCTTTCTGAGATTTTGTGTGTTTGTGTAGTTAGAGTGAAACACTACAGAAACACACCAAAACTCAGAAAGCTGCACAAATATTTTATTTTATTATTAAGGTTTGTAGACTTCAATTCCCAGAATTCCTCAGCCAGGAAAGCCAGCCAGCATTAATCACTCAGTGATGAAATAGATTAGCTAAGTTAGATTAGTTCTGTCTGGTGCTGAAAATGAAACTTGGGGCTTTCCGGCTGCGAAAAAAGCCATGAGGTCGATCAGTAATCAGGTAAGTGTCTTAGACTCTTTGAAAAGGAGTTTTTTTACATGTTTTCTACAGAAAACATGTTTTTTAAGGTTCTGCTGATGAGGAACTCAGGTGAGATCCCCAGAGTAGCCTTTAAAAAAATTTTTTTTAAGTTTAAAGGCTCTGCCGATCTCAGCTGAGGGGCGGAATCCTCAAAGGCTTTTTTTTTTTACTTTTAAAGGCATGCTGAAGCAAAATCTTCTTTTAAAAGTAAAAAAAAAAACCTCTGCTGATGGTACGGCTCAGCAGAGGCAGGGGGGTGGGGCCAGGGATATTTGCTACCGGTCCTCCGAACCAACAGCCGTCATCGCTACCGGATCGCGTGAGCCGGTCCGATCTGGGAGCATTTCACCCCTGCTTCACACGCCCTGTTTTCAGGCCTATTTGGGCCCATTTTCAAGGCTTTTTTCGGCCTGTTTTCAAGGCTTTTTTTGGTTTGTTTTGGGGGTTTTGGGGCCCGTATTCAGGGCTTTTTTGACCCAATTTGAGGCTTTTTCTGGGCCTGTTTTCAGGCTTTTTTGGCCCAATTTTTTTTTGGAAAAACAGGCTGAAAAAAATCTTGAAAATGGGCCCCAAAAGCCACAAAAACGGGCCAAAAAGCCTCAAAAATGGGCTGCAAAAAGACTGGAAAAGGGCTGAAAAAAGGGAGACCAAAAACTTTTTTTTGTTATTTTCCTCTTCTAAATTTAGGTGTGTCTTATAGTCAAGTACGTCTTATAGTCTGAAAAATACGGTAGTTTGGGTAATGAAACGTCTGCAAGAAAACAACCAAACTCAGAGAGCACTAAGGACCCCGCAATATTTTGGATAGCTTATTTTTAGGAACTCCCACTCAACTTGGGCTTCTTTTCCACTAATTTCTGTTGCCAAAAATTCTGCTTATTGTTTTATTAAAACCTGATTTGCTATACAAGCTCTCCAACAGCCACAGCAAAAAATGACCATGGAAGCACAGAACTCTTCTGCTAAATGAGAGGGGGCCGTCCTGCAGTGTGGCAATTGGCGTTGCTAACCTCCCTCTTCCATGTGACAAAGATTGTTTCCAAAGACGATCTTTTGTCTGCCAAGGAAAATGCTACTTTTGTGTTAGATCTTCTTGGAGGAATGTTTTCAGCCTAGCTCAGCAGCAGGCTGACAATGAGACTGTGGTTCTCCTGTGAGAAAAGATCCTCAACCTGGGATAAGAGGGGCTTTTACAGTTGACGAAAGGTGTCTGGGTAAATGAGCCATCAGCTTTTCACATGGGTAATCAATCTCTCTTGGGACAAACTCCTTGTATCATGCAGGTCAGTACAGAATTCCTGGTATACAGCTCTTTCTTGATCTCTCATTTCTATTGTCGTTTTCTCGTTTTGAACTCACTGGCAAACTCCTATTAGATCAGGAAATGGTTCATTTAGTCACAGTTGCAATTTAGCCTCAAAATACATAAATTTCCTTGGGATTTTCAGTTATGCCAGGTTTTGGGATAAAACCTTACGTTCTACAAGAAAACAGGACATTCTGGCAACAAAACATTCTGTCTTGCACATAACTAGTTCTGGCACTAGTCAGTGAAACATTGAAACTCAAGAGGTCATTTTCTATTGTTATCCTCTTCGTTTGAGGAAAAGACAACTTGGATCAATGGGTAGTAAACAGCAATAAGAACAATGAAAGGTTAAACATTAAGAATGAGTCACTTTAGTATAAGCAACTCAACTGTGGAATAGGCTGTCTTGAAATGTAGAATCTCTTTTCGTAAGTATTTTTGGGCTGCAAAAGGTTGAATTGCAGAGAGGTGTGATGGCCTAGCAGTGAAGATACTCGCCTCCCTCTTGCAGGTTAAGAGTTCTATCCTAGGTAGAGACAGATGTTTCACTCTCAGGGCGCTAAGAGAAAATATCCACATAAGCGTCAGGAAGGGCATCCAACCAGTAAATACTCAGCTCCATTTAGTCGCCCCGACCCTACCCAGAATTAAGGAGTCACAGGATTGTAAAAAGAAAAAAAAAGTAGGATAAACACCTATCAGATTTGCAATAATGATGTCATGGATTTAAATGGATGACCTCTGAGTCATGGATGACCTTATGAATTGTTGGTTTGCTCTCATGTTTTATTTTGCTGTAGCTGACTTTGGGGTTGGGGTGGGATGGGGTACTAGAAAGAGACATCCTATTCTTTTATTCTTCTTATGCCAGTATGAAATGTGTTAACCCACAATGGAGATAACTGGAGGTTCAGAGGGCTCCAATTCTTGTTACCCTTTGACAAAACATTGGAGTTCTATCTGTTTTCCTAGTCATTTGGGCCAGGTGGTACTGGTGACGGCAAGTGGGGTCAATTGTTTATCTTTGAACATGGATATGTTATCTATGCGTATGTGTTGTATTGGATGATGCTTTGTGTTTTAATTTAGTAAGCTGCCCAGAATCACTTGTGTGAATTGGGCAACTATAAAAATATCATAAATAAATACATAGATGTTAAGCATAGCATAGATGTTAAGCAACGAAGTAGGATTCCCTCCCCCCAAACCCAGTGATAGTCAGTTGCAGAGGCTCCACAGATGCAAAGCAAAAAAAACAAAAAAACAAAACAAAACAACAACCACCAAACAATTTGGGGTTTGTTTCCCTCCCATTATGTTAGAAACCCTAGTTACATAGCTTTTTTAAATCTTACCAATGTAGAATGTGTTAGGAGCGGGCTGGTCTTCTAATGATGACTGCAAGATGAGCGAGGTTTGTGAATCATGACGAATCCATAATCCCACACCAAGAATGATCCCTCCTGCCAGCTGAAAAGAAATGGGGGGAAGGGGGGGGAGAGAGGATGAAAGCAGATAAGTACTTCAGGGATCCCATCAAATAAATGGAAAAGTGTTCATACTATAATGAACACTTCATTCACATATGACAAATAGTATATATAGAAATCTACATTCTGAAAAAATAACCAATCATCATATCCATAACAACTGACTTACATATCCAAAACAACTGACTTACAAAATCAAGATTAAAAGAAATCCCATATTTACACATCATTTTATACTTACTTACATTTTCTGGCTTGATTATTTTTTATAAATAACTCAAAACAGTGAGCATAACTAATACTCCTTCCTCATATTTTCCCCACGAGGTGAATTCAGATAAGAGAGAGTGATTGTCATTCAGCTACTTTTATCTTAAGGCAGAGCTACAGATAGTTTTTTGACTTACAACTCATTTAGCAGCTGTTCAAAGTTACACCGCCACTGAAAAAAGCGACTTAAGATTGTTTTTCACACTTACGACTATTGCAGCATCCCCCATGATCACTTGATCAACATTTGGATACTTGACAATTGATTCATATTTATGACTGTTACACACCCTCGGGGTCATGTGATCACCTTTGGCAACCTTCTGGCAAGCAGAGTCAATGGCAAAGCCAGATTCACTTAACAATTGTGTTACTAATTTAACAACTGCGGTGATTCACTTAATTGTGGCAGGAAAGTTTGTAAAATGAGGCAAAATTCATTTAACTGTCTTGTTTAGCAATATAAAATGTAAGTTCAATTGTGGTGGTTAATTTGAGGATTACCTGTACTGTAGAACTCATAGCCTCCTGGTTTCTAGCCTGGGGTCTTAACCACCGGACCAAACTGGTTCTAATATAATTATGAAGAAATATTTTGATAGAAGCCTATCTTGGTGACTTCTTACTTTTGTATTAGTGAACGTTAATCCAATTGTCAAGAGGCATTTAAGTACCCTTCACCAATGTCAACTTACTTATGGATAACAGATGACTTCAGAAAGACTAAGCAAGCTTGGACCTGATCACTCCTTGAATAGAAGACTACCAAGCAATTATAAGAAGTTGAAAAGTCATTCCAGAGGGCAATGCAAACCACTTCCATATTCTTCACAATAGTACGTGAATGATTTTTATGCAGACACAGGAATCAAGCTTAACATAAATACATTACCTTTATGCTTGCTTTAAGCAACTAATACAGAGATTAAAGCGGTACAGACATTTGATAAAAGAGGCTCTACAGGACTTTTGGCATAATTTTTTAAAGCATTTATTTGGCAGGAATTGCCATACCATCCAGATTTCTGTGAAGCCAATTCCATCAGCAATAGACTGCCCAACAGAATAACACTTGCAATGCAAATAGGGTTTATTTCCCCACCTCTCATTTCTGACTAGCATTTGCCCTGTCTTACAATCAAATAAGAGGACGCAGTGGCTCAGGGGCTAGGACGTTGAGCTTGTCGATCGAAAGGTCGACAGCTCGGCGGTTCGAATTCCTAGTGCTGCCGTTTAACAGGGTGAGCTCCCGTTACTTGTCCCAGCTTCTGCCAACCTAGCAGTTTCGAAAGCACGTAAAAAATGCAAGTAGAAAAAATAGGGACCACATGGCCACAGAGACGTTTTCGGACAGCGCTGGCTCTTCGGCTTTGAAATGGAGATGAGCACCGCCCCCTAGAGTCGGCAACGACTAGCACGTACGTGCGAGGGGAACCTTTACCTTTTTACAATCAAATAAGTGTTATATATGGATGCTGAATGGATGGGACTATGTTCCACATTTATTTTTCTTCCCTGTTCCTATATATATATTTATATTGTTTTGAACCTATTGATCTTATTGTATACTTTTCTTTCAGAAGATTTTGCATAGGAAATGGTAAAATAAATTAAAACAACAATTCTTTTTAATCAATTACGTGTGAATTACAAACCACCTGATTTCGCCTTTTTATAGAAAGAACCCCAACTGTTTTTGAACTGAGGTCAATGCCTATGCCTACAAGTTACACAAAGCTCTACTAACATATTTAGCAATCAAATTAGTTTAATTATTTAGCTAATATTTAACTATTACTACTATAGGATACTAGAATTGAAGAGCGATTCCTAATTTCTATATTGCATTCAGTGCCTAATTCCAAATTCTAGGTCTAGAACAAAGACTGCTGATGTTCCTTGTCTCTGGAAATACTCTAGTTCCTAAAGAAATCGACTAAATAGATGTTAATGCACAGATGGTCTACTGAAATTCCACCAGGCACAATGCAGATTTTCAAGCTCAATTTTTTTCAGTATTAAAGCCAAAGCATTATTTTTGAAGAAATGTAGAGAACAGACAAAGAGTTGATTTCTGTGCCCAAAAATTATTTGTATAGAATGCTGTTCTCTCCTCTCCCCTTCTCTCCCTCAGGCTGGCCCCATAGATCCTATCCTCTTCCCTTCTGTTCCTCAGGCTTGGTCCCCATAGTCCTCTCCCCTTCTCTCCCTCAGCCTTGCCCCACAGAAATATCTCCTATCCGATCCCCTTCTCTCCCTCAGGCTTTCTAGCCCCTTCTCTCCATAAGGCTTGCCCCACAGAAGCCTGCCCTATGCTATCCCATTCTCTCCAAAGTTATTTTCAAGTTGGGAGGGAGAGTAGAACATCTAACTAATTAGCAACAGAGCGTGTCATAATAATATAGGAAATACTAATGCTCTGATGGTCAGTTTGAAAAATCCTTCCTTAGCGAGCACCTAGAAGCCAAGAGGAACATACGTGGCAAATTTCAAGTTTGTAGGCTTTACGGTTCTAGAGATTTCGTGATTAATGTGTGAGTGGTTTTCGTTTTTGTACACACCCCCACACACACACTGTGTTTCCCCAAAAACAAGACCCTGTCTTATATTTTTTTGAACCCTGAAATAAGTGCTTGACCTGCCATGCACTCAAAAGTCCTATTGGGCTTATTATCAGGGAATGTCTTATATATATAAAAACTGGTTCTACATACATACATACATACATACATACATACATACATACATACACTAGATCAGGGGTGTCCAAACTTGGTCCCTTTAAGACTTGTGGACTTCAATTCCCAGAGTTCCTCAGCCAGCTTTGCTGAGTTGAAGTCCACAAGTCTTAAAGGGACCAAGTTTGGACACCCCTGCACTAGATAGATAGATAGATGATAGATAGATATTGTAGATCTATAGCTTGAGAGTTTATAATCTGTGTATGTGTGTACACACACACACACACATATGTAGATAAAATGCTTAAGGGTCAATCTGAAATACCCATTCATTTTTATGGCAGGTTAAAACCTCTGGATTATTGTTGACTAAATTGCCCATTCTGCTTGATGGTGGTGATGTTAATCAGATGTTCAGCTTTATCAGTGGATTCTTATTTTAATATCCATTTGCTTTGGGATTAACACTTCTCCTCTTCTGGGCCACTTGGGAAGCAAATGTACATATTTGAAATTTTGATAAGTACACTAAAACAAGATTTTCATCTTCTGCTTTGAAAACTGCTAGATATATTTATTAATAACTGTTTACATTTTAATCAAAGTTACATGAGAAAACTGATGCTGTGGTGCAACTTAAAATATAAAAATAACAGGAAAGCTGTTTTATTAAAATAGCTGAACTTAATAAAGGATTAATCCTTAAAATCAGCTGGTTTTGAGTGGCTATTTCAAAGATTTTAAGAAATTAGGTTTCCAATTTGATTTACTTCCAATGGTTGAGTGTTTGAATAGAAACCAACAATTCACTTTTATAAAACTTGAAATGAAGGTCACACTTGTTATATATTTAAATGTGAAATGAAAATTGGAAATTAACAAACCCAAAGGGAAGTTGAATTATATTTCTAAACATGGCATTGTCATCTCATGAAGACGTTTGGCTCTATCAATCTTGGAATATGGCTGGAAAAAAGTTGTCCTCCAAATGTTAAGGAATGGATCCATAATATTAATTTGTTAATCTACTTTGGAAAAGTCTCTGTATTCTAAAAGTGAGAAAATGATATAACATGTTGTTTATGGTCTTGATGTAATGTTAAGCTTCACAACTGAATTAATTTATACAGCTATTTATAGTTATTATATGGCTATTTTCCCTGTTAATTACAGGTAATTTTGTTGAGTTTATTTTAATCACTATATTTAGTTTCTGGCTTTTTTTCCCACAATATAATCATTATTTACCCTTTTTTGAGTTGGCGATATAGACCTTTTTTTTTGTATATCAGTATTTTAAATACAGTTTTAAATACTGTAGATACAGTTTAAAAAACATATCTTGAAATACCCAGTCAGTTTACTAACAACATGAGCAGAAATAGATACAGGGTGAAAAGCGCTTCAAAAAAGGACAAAAAAAGTCCCATCTGGGTATTTTTGACCTATGAAGGGTCTTTTGTACAGAGATTGTCAAGTAATGAATATGTATGTGTGAATTCATCTTGCGAGCTTGGCAGTTGAAATAATTAGCCCCAGTTTCAGGATCTGAATAAGATCATGGAAAGAACTGAAATGTAGAGAAAGCATAGACAAACTGGGTCATTAGACAAGAATGCAAATTAAATACGAGCGGTTTCAGTGACAGATTTAAATAGAAAAGTATGAAAGGTGATTAAGCTACAATGGCACTTTATTACTTTTTATTACTAAGATTTCTGTAACACTCAGACAGGCATACATAGAAAAAACAGAAGATTAAAAACTACCCAATAATAAATAATCCATATTGTAACAGCAAGGACCAACAAGGATAGAAAATCTAAGATTTTCCAAAAACCTTTTCCTCAAGAACTTTTACTTCTTTACAGAAAATTCACTAGGCATCAAGATACTTTCCATAATCTGCAGAATTAGTACTTTATAATAAAGAAATAAATTGATATTTTTTAAAGGCTGCTTATAATAATTCCAATTCTACCTGGCATGAAGGACATGCAAATTAAGAGTCTAAGCACTAGAACAGAAAAATAAAAGTAATGTTCTAAATATGCAAGAAAAAATATCCAAGCTTCAAACAGAAATGTTAACCACTCCATTAGCAAATGCTGCTTATACTGAGCTAGGTAATCTATAACATATTTTTATACACACACACTCACACACCATTATTTCCACCCATTGGTGCTTTGGTAAGTTTGGCCAAAGACAAAGTTTACCAAAATGAACTTCTGAGCTCCCCCCCGCCCCAAAAAGGAATATTCCTCACATCATTACATTACACAACTGAAGTCTTCTATGCAGTAGACTGAACAAATATTAAGGGTTACAAATGTACAAGATTTAAAGGCACTAACACATTAATAAAACTGGAAGACCTATAACATTAGAATTTTAATGTCAAATCATAGTATAAGATGAAAAATAAAGCTAAAACCCATGGACTCAAAAGGAGAATTGATCAAATCAGCAAACTTCATTTGCAGGCTGCGTATGTTCGGCTGGCAAGTAGATCAAACAATCAGCCAACATGTTACAAGTATACTTTGATTTTATTTGGCTCCTTCTTGGAACTAAAGAAACTATTTTGAATTGGCACAGTAATCCCTGGTTTGTATTGTACCACCAGATAAAGAAAGAGACTACATTGCTGTTCATAAACAGGAATAAGAAACTGAAAACACACTCACAAACTCCAAAATTATTTTTCCATTCAAAATCAAAAATTTTGACAAATGGAAAACTCATCAATGTCCACCTTCCCAAGCAAATTGTTTTAAATGCCCTTCAGAAGATTACAAACCCTTCTCTGCAATTACAGCACATGGTTAAAGCAATCAGCGTATCACTTAAAGATGCCTGAATTAATTGCTAAGTTCCAAAACTTTAGCCGAACATATTTTATAGATGTCAAAGGTGTTTTTTTAAAAGAAACTTTCCCTGTCCAATCTCTGGTTCTCTTTCAGAAGGAAAAGTAACTGGAATTATTCTTTATATTATGAATATTCCTTGTATTCAGTTTTAGGAAAACCACAAAAAAGATTAAACCATTAATATCAAGATCCAAAGGGTCATGATATGCCCTATGTCTTACAGTGCTTTTTAAAACCTAATGTTAGTTTTTTAATGTCAATATTAATGAGTGTAACATTATTTGGCTTTTTCATCCAGAATTGAATATAACACTAAAAAAGGCTGCAGATTATAACAAAGTATTCATTGTACAATAAAGGTTTTGGTCTTGAGCCGATTATGTAGTAATACGATTTTCACTGTATCTTTACTTAATGTTTTGTGTATACTGAAAGAGGAAAAGGGAAGATAGAGCAATTTTGGCAATTAAAATACAAAAAAATAAAGGAAAAAAAGACTATCCAGTTTCTGACTTTCTCCTTTTTGTGCTTCTGCTAATTTTACGTTTTTATAAACATTTGGAATCTCTTAAAAACCAGAGTGTAAATATTTGTATTTACCATGCTGCATGTTGCATGTATTTTTAAATTTTAGTTGCTTCTACTGTGAATACTGTTAAATGTGCCACTGTTGCATGTTCTCCAAGTTTATAATTCCCAAATGCTTCCTTTAACTGCAAGAAACCTGTGATAACGAAGATATTTTAGTATGAACTGTTAAAGTAAAATTGCTTTTTGCAACAACGTGAAATCCTACCCAAAAATAATTATCCTGCCCAGTCTCAGATCTCTCTCAGAAAAAAAAAAAATCCTACCAGAGGCAACTCCAGATTGTGTGAGACCTTTACCATGGAAATAATTTCGGAGAATGCTTTTGTTTGGCCTCACAGCCTCTGGAGAGCGCAATCCATTCTTGCATGGCCTCTAAAGCAGGAGTGTCAAACTCAAGGCCCAGGGCCCGGATCTGGCCCGCAGGGTGCTTAGATCTGGCCCGCGGGGCTGCCCTGGAAACAGTGAAGGACTAGCCCACGGTGCCTCTGCCAGTGAAATTTGAGCTTGGGGCAGCCACATGTGCCCCCCCGCCCCGAGCTCCATTTTTGCTGGTAGAGGGCTTTAGGATTCTGTTGCGGCCAAAAACAGTTATTGAGTTTGCCACACCCATCCTGTCCTCCCGGCCCCTGAGGTCAAACACAACCCTGATGTGCCCCTCAATGAAATAGAGTTTGACACCCCTGCTCTACAGTCTCTGACAATCTTGTGAAAAGGGGAGGGGGATGTTTCCTGTGCTTTTTGGAGCTGAAGAGGCTGCATAAGAATGGGTGTGTGTGCTCTCATGCAATTTACAGAGGATCTGGGAGGCCACGCAAGAGCACACCACATTCTCATATGGTCTCCGCAGCTTTAGAAAATTAAACGTGAACAGGATGGGCTGGTGTCAACATCACTGCATTAAACTATAATTTGTAACTGATAGGATGGCTCCATGCTTGCCCAGATCCCTATGGAAATCCAATATTATCCAAATGGAGTTCACAAAGCCTAGGACATTTAATTCACCAGCACTTAAAATTTTATAAAGACCTCTGATGTAGCAACTCCTTTGCATTAATAAAGATGCTTATTGTAGAAGGCTAGCTCCTCCAGATGTGCTCTCCAACAGCAGATAACACCGATTCTTTTAGCAAGAAAGCAACACAGGCTGGAGTAGAGATAGAAGCTTCTAAACAGCTTCTGCCATTAGAACAGAAAAACTCAGAATCTGTCTGTCTCTTTAAGGAAAGATTGAAAATTTGAGAACTATGCCATGACATAACCAAGCAGCAGCATTCTCTACTTTGAGCCATGAACAGCCTTTATTTCCCAAGCTAACAGAATAATTAAACATTCTGGTTTTAATAAGTGTTAATAGGATTCTGGTAGGGATGTGTGTGTGTGTGTGTGTATGAGCTTGTGTGCGCATTAATGCAATTGTTAAAAATTAATCATAAACTAAGAATGTGTTCATTAACCTCTTTTTATAGATTTAGTATGAAGCAATAAAAAGTACATATATATGTTGTTATATATGGTTCTGCAACCCAACCATACAGACACAGACTTCAGAGGATCATTAGAACTGCAGAAAAAACAATTGCTACCAACTTGCCTTCCACTGAAGACCCGTATACTGCACAGAGTCAAAAAGAGGGCTGTGAAAATATCTCCAGATCTCTCATATCCTGGACATAAACTGTTTCAATTCCTACCCTCAAAACGCTATAGAGCACTGCACACCAGAACAACTAGACACAAGAACAGTACACTAAGTACAAGCTTGATGACCATTACCTTACAGATGACCCCCACCCTATTAAAGACCTTGGAGTTTTCATATCAAATGATCTAAGTGCCAAAGCCCACTGCAACTACATCGCAAAAAAGGCTTTAAGAGTTGTAAACCTAATCTTGCGTACCACCTTCTCCAAAAACACTACACTACTAATCAGAGCATATAAAACATTTGCTAGACCAGTTCTTGAATACAGCTCGACTGTCTGGAACCCATACCACATTTCTGACATCAATACAATTGAAAATGTCCAGAAATATTTTACAAGAGTTCTCCACTCCTCTGAATACAACAAAATACCTTATGCCACCAGACTTGAAATCCTGGGTTTAGAAAATTTAGAACTCTGCCGCCTTTGACATGACCTGAGTTTAACTCATAGAATCTTCTATTACAATGTTCTTCCTGTCAAAGACTACTTCAGCTTCAATTGCAACAATACACGAGCACACAATAGATTTAAGCTTAATGTTAACCACTCCAATCTTGATTGCAGAAAATATGACTTCAGTAACAGAGTTTTAATACTTGGAACACACTACCTGATTCTGTGGTCTCTTCCCAAAATCCCCAAAGCTTCAACCAAAAACTGTCTACTATTGACCTCACCCCATTCCTAAGAGGACTGTAAGGGGCATGCATAAGAGCACAAGTGTGCCTACTGTTCCTGTCCTATTGTTTCCTTTCATTATATCCAATTAATATAGTTATTACATACTTATGCTTATATATATGCTTATATATTGTAGTTATTTCATGCTTATGCTTATATATACTGTGTGACAAAATAAATAAATAAAAATAAAAGTTTTTTCCCGAACGCCATCACTTTGCTAAACAAATAATTCCCTTAACACTGTCAAACTATTTACTAAATAGTTTACTACTATTAATTATGGATATATCATTTACCCATCTTAAAAAATAAAAACAGAGGACATATGGATATATCATTAGTTCAGGTTTTCTTAGGCCTCACAGCCGGGAGAACTTGACTTGACTTTTTTCAGTGCTACATGACAGACATGATTAATAGTACCCATAGTTCTGATTTCCCTGAATTAGGTTTCTATTCCGCTGAACCTTCCCTGAGTTAGATGCATAGTTTTGCTCTCCCTGAATTAGGTTTCTATTCCGCTGAACCTTCCTGAGTTAGTTTTACATTCCTGAGTTGGGTTTCTATTCAGGTAAAATGCATGATTTCCTGAAAAACACGTGGTATTTTGCTAATACGTATACTCTAAACGCTTGCTGATTGGTGATGTTAAGTTTCTATATGCTAATTCCCTCCTTGCTGTAGTTACCCCTCCCTGCTAAAACTGCATAATAAAAGAGACTGTTGCGATCTAAGGGGAACCCCTTTTAACGATTCCTTTT
Organism: Ahaetulla prasina; assembly: GCF_028640845.1. Taxonomy (NCBI): domain Eukaryota; kingdom Metazoa; phylum Chordata; class Lepidosauria; order Squamata; family Colubridae; genus Ahaetulla; species Ahaetulla prasina. The sequence goes on along the minus strand of NC_080539.1, from coordinate 265,840,209 downwards.
ACAACCCCTTTCTTCGTGCTCTCTCATCTTGAAAAACTCCTGGTGTGGTGTCTTTTATTTGGCTTCTTTCGTCCTTGCGAGGACCCTCTCAAATTGTCTCAGCGAGGGCTGAGACCCGTTCCTGCGGGAACCCAGGACAACATCAACAGGGAACCTTGGACTACAAATAAGTGTTGCAGACCAACAGCAACAATTAATCTTCTCATCGTTTCCATCATCCATCTCCTCCCACTTATGACTGCATGACTGTAACTTTGTTGCTTGTACCCTTACGATTTATATCGATATTGTTTCCTGAATGCTTATTTGTACCTTATGACTATCATTAAGTGTTGTACCTTATGATTCTTGATGAACGTATCTTTTCTTTTATATACACTGAGAGCATATGCACCATGACAGATTCCTTGTGTGTCTAATCACACTTGGCCAATAAAAAATTCTATTCTATTCTATTCTACCCTACCCTACCCTACCCTACCCCACCTACTGGTACTTATCAACGTAACTTTTTTTTTAAAATTTACATTTATATCCCGCCCTTCTCCGAAGACTCAGGGTGGCTTAAAGTGTATAAGGCAATAGTCTCATTCTATTTGTATATTTTTTACAAAGTCAACTTATTGCCCCCCCAACAATCTGGGTCCTCATTTTACCTACCTTATAAAGGATGGAAGGCTGAGTCAACCTTGGGCTGGGCTTGAACCTGCAGTAATTGCAGGCTGCTGTGTTCTAATAACAGGCTTCTAACAGCCTGAGCTATCACAGCCCTTTTGAAACAACATTCATGCAATATGCTTTACTATGTTAAAGGTGGACTTAAGCTGTCATGGAAATACAAACGTTTGTGTTCTTTGTACATTTTTGTCATTTACCTGCAACACATAATTTTATATAAATTTTCTTTTAAGAATGTAATTCATTGTAAATTTCAATCCTTTCTTCCACACTCTCCCATTGGTCCCAACTTTATATATCCAGCTTTTTTGCCCCTTTTATCATACAATATTTAACTCACTCTCTAACTTGTTTCAATTTTTAATAAATGTTTATACATCACAACTTCAAAACAAAATTAATGTTACCCTTTTCACATTCATAATTCTTCTTGAATTATGATAGGGAACTATGATAGAGAAATCAATGCCATGTAAAATGGCAGTCATAGTTTTGGTTTTAATTGTGGATTAATATACAAATTATTCACTTAGTCTTTTTCAAACTTGCTAATATAAATTCTTCACCCAAAGTCCTATAAATGAAATACTTCACTACTTTTTTACTTACATATGTTTCATTTGCTCTCTATATATTCCGGTGTTAAAAATGTGTAATACATAAACATTACAACAACATTACATGCTGTTATCAGCTTTCAAAATTACTTTTTACTCCCACAGAGGTAACAAAAGATGAAGTACCTATAGAGAAGAGTACAAATGTTGGTATATCTGTTTTCAATTATCGCCAAGATGGTTTTAGAAGTGAATTTTTGTGCGCTAAATCAAAAGCTTGGTTTTGAGAAAAAAAATGTTTTGTTGGATATAAATGTCAAAAGGATTCAGTCTTCAGCAAATTGCATTGCATCTAGGCTCCAAGATGTGTTTTTAATCTTTAAGTGCTATAGCATGCCAAATTTCTATTGGGAAAGCTAATTAGACTATTACATCAGATTCTCAGATGAAGCCAGCACTCCATTAGGCCTCTAAGTGAGGTGTTAGGGAGACTGGATCAATTTCTTTTTTCCACTTCTATCTTCTTAATCCAAAAATGGTCCTCATGTTATTTGTAATAGAGTATATAAACAGTAAATTCAAAGAAGCTGCTGGGAATATAATTCATATCAATCTGCTTGTTATAATTAAGACTGAAATTCCACTCCTGCCTACGAGTATGAAGGGCCTTCTTGATCTTTTACTTTTTAAATATAACTTTTATTAAGTGGACCATATCACTGTTAAGTTATGCTGAGAGAAGGAAGTATATATGAGGTCGTAAAGACAACATGTATTTCCTCCAGCTGTCCTTTGATTTGGAATCAGACTGGTAAATTGTTTTCCTTACTATATATAAAGGCCTTTCTATCCTTTTGAAATTCACTTAGATTAATATTGAATCACAAAAGGGAAATCCTTTAATTTTGTCTGGACTGATAAAGCACAAAAAAAGCTTCAACAGGAAACAATTTTCCACACTATATATTTATTTGTTAGATTTGTTACATCAAACCTTTCCTTCAAAAATAGGTACACATACTATTCTCAGGATTTAGATACAACCACAAATGTATATGCCCAATAGTAGTCTACATATATTTTGGGGGGGGGGGGCAGGGGGGTAGGGTGCCTACAAGTTGGTATTGATTTGTGGTGGTTGATTGAATACCTGCAGTTCTGTAAGCATCATTTTCAGAATTGATTTGTCATTTGCCATAGTGATGACAGTGATTGGCCAAGGTCCCAAAATTGGCTTTGTGCTTAAGGACTCATAGTCTCATCATTTCTAACATGAGGCCTTAACCATTGCATAAAACTGGCTCTCTACTATTTACAGTAGGGGTGTCAAACTCAAGGCCCACCGGCCAGATTTGGCCATGGGGTGCTTAGATTTGGCCTGTGAAGCCACCCTGGAGATAGCGAAGGACTGGCCCATGGTGCCTCTGCTAGCAAAAATGGAGCTTGGGAGTCCATTTTCAGCCACGACGGCCCCCCTGAACTCCATTTTCACTGGCAAGAGGGCTAAAGGACAATGTTGTGGCCAAAAACGGAGCTTGGGAGCTTAGTTTTGCTGGCAGAGCGCTCAGGCCACCACAGCTGCCTCCGACACAAGTGACATCAAGCTAGCCACACCCACCCTGGCCACGCCCACCCTAGCCCCCTGAGGTTGAACACAACCCTGATGTGGCCCTCAATGAAATTGAGTTTGACACCCCTGATTTACAGTAAAAGACAATTTATTTCCGACATTCAGTCATCAACTGAAGAATAGAAGAAGAATAGAATTTTATTGGCCAAGTGTGATTGGACACACAAGGAATTTGTCTTGGTGCAGATGCTCTCAGTGTACATAAAAGAAAAGATATGTTCATCAAGGTACAACACTTACAACACAATTGATGGTATATTGATTATACTTATATCAATATAAATCATAAGAATTGCCAGCAAAAAAGTTACAGTCATACAGTCATAAGTGGAAAGAGATTGGTGATGGGAACTATGAGAAGATTAATAGTAGTGCAGATTTAGTAAATAGTTTGACAGTGTTGAGGGAATTATTTGTTTAGCAGAGTGATGGCCTTCGGAAAAAAACTGTTCTTGTGTCTAGTTGTTCTGGTGTGCAGTGCTCTATAGCGTTTTGAGGGTAGGAGTTGAAACAGTTTATGTCCTGGATGTGAGGGATCTGTAAATATTTTCACGGCCCTCTTCTTGATTCGTGCAGTATACAAGTCCTCAATGGAAGGGAGGTTGGTAGCAATTATTTTTTCTGCAGTTCTAATTATCCTCTGAAGTCTGTGTCTTTCTTGTTGGGTTGCAGAACCGAACCAGACAGTTATAGAGGTGCAAATGAATATTCAAACAGACCTTTTGGAGACTGTTTGAGAGGCTCACTGTTTGGGAAGCTACATTTGCAGCCTCCAAAAGCTCCAAAAGGTTAGGAGCCGGTGGGTGGGCGGGGCTACATTTGTGTATAAGACGCACCCAAATTTTCACCCTCTTTTGGAGGGGGGGGGAAGTGTGTCCTATGTGCCAAAAAATACAGTAATATTCTTCAATATATGTAGGTAATCCTGCTTATGTCTCTATCAAGCTCTAGCTGTAATTATAGTCCTTCAATCTACTCTTCTCAATTGCTCATGGAACATCTACACTCTTGTAGAGGGGCAATGGGAATGGCCTCGAAAGACAGAAGAACCACTACCAATACAAAGGTCAGATATAAGGGGGATAAACTTAGGCCAAGAAAGTAATTTGAGTAAAATTCTCAGAAAGGCCTCTCGCTAGTATTGGAGAGATTTGGAGTATTGGAGATTGTTTCTTCTACTGTGTCCTATTGCATTTTCTCTCCATTAGAATAGTTTCTAATCTTTCTCCTAAATCTTTTGTTTAGGATAAAATCAAAAACAGCTGATCCCCTTGAATCTTCATCTTTAGGAGAAACGTCAGCCAGGCAAGCCAGGAATTTCCTGGAGAAGACGTGCTTGGTAGAATTTGTCAGGATGTCAGGATAATTAATCTGCCATCTTTCCAAATCTTTCAATAGGGCAAGCAATAGTAATGTGCTTGGCTGGAAGTGAACACAGACAATAGTATTGTTTCCTTTTAATCGCCTTATTTTGTTCCAGATGCTTGCAATAGTGCCACCAAATTCATTCCCATGGATTTTTATATCATCTGTTATAAATCTTCATTTATTTTTATATGAGCACATTATAGCAACCAGTATATGCTAATAATTCTACTTATGCTTATTAATGCAAGTTCCCCACCCGTATATTAAGAGTTTGACATAATTTTGTTTCCTGTAAGAGGAAACATTTTTAATGGGCTGGTGGACAAATCTGAATTTTGAGAAATCATTGTTGCTGTTGTACTTGCCAATTCACCATACAACTGCGATAAACTGCAGTTACAAACCACTAATTTACCAGAAGACAAACTAAATTTAACCCACCCCTAGATTTGGTTGGGGATCTCTATCTCACCTGTTTTTGTTTGTTGTTCTGTAGAAAAGTATATCTTCTATTGTTAAGAAGATATATACATCTTCAAGTAAAGCAACCTGCATTGCAGCAACCTGTTCATGGCATCCATTTGGAATCTCGAAGTCTTGTTAGAAATAAAAATAATGCTGGACCTTTGCTTTTGCAGCATGCTCCTTTCCTAACTTTTAATTTTTTACTGTCCCTTAGGAATACACTGGGGAAATTGGTCCTATTCTGAATTCTGGTAGTTTGGTGGTTGTTCATTTTTATGTTCTGCATTTTATGAATTTTCATTCAATAGTTTTATTTACCTCATGATAACTAGTCTTTCAATTCCTCCTACATGGCATAATAATCTATCTGAATTCTTACTTTGAATTTTCATGTCCAATTTGCCTCCTACTCAAACTTTAGCAAAACATTCTTCCTAGTCCTTGTGAAAAGCATGTTTGTAGTCCTTTATCTTGGGTGAGGAAACCATTCACACACAGTACTTTTCTTTTCTCTTCTAAAGGCAAGAAAGATGGATGAGAAGATTGCCAGGAATTCTAAGTTTGTAAGCTTTCATTCAAAGGCATCAAAATCTGTTATGTTAATTGGGTATGTTGAGTTTCATGAAAATAAGGACTAAGGGTGACACGATAGCAGTGTTCTAATATCTTTGGGACTGCCTCAAAGAAGAGGGGGGTCAACCTATTCTCCAAAGCTCCTGAAGGGAGGACAAGAAGCAATGGATGGAAAGTAATCAAGGAGAGAAGCAAACTAGAACTACAGAGAAATTGTGGATACTTCGTCACTAGAGGTTTTTAGGAAGATATTGGACAACCCTTTGTTTGAAATGTTAGAGCAGTGGTTCTCAACCTTTATAGTGCTGCAACCCCTTTAATACAATTCCCCACGATGTGGCAACTCCTTTAATACAATTCCCCATGATGTGGTGACTCCAACCGTAAAATTATTTTCGTTTTGAATTTATCGCGCCTGAAGCTGTATTGGCTAGTGATCTGAACTGCTTGCAATTGCCTTGAGGACGGAGGCATTAAAGCGGAGACTCCTCTCCTGTTAAGTTTATCGCACCTGAAGCCAGATTAGGCTAGCGATTGGGAGTGATTGCAGCTGGCTTGAAAGGGAGACATCAGAGCAAAGATTTCTCTCTTTTTTAATTCATCGCGCCTGAAGCCGAATTCGGCTAGCGATTTGAAGAGCCTGCAGCTGGCTTGTGGAGTCAACCACTGGAGTGCGATTCTTCGACTCGCAAGTATACTTCCCATATTTCCGATGTCTTAGGCGACCCCTGGCAAATCGTCATTCGACCCCCAACAGGGTCACAACGCACAGGCTGAGAACCGCTGTGTTAGAGGGTTTCCTGCGGGGGGGGGGTTGGATAGAAACTCCAAGAACCCTTCCAACTTTTATTATCCTGTTATCATTTGTTCCTGTTTGGATGAGCAGAGAGGGTTAATTCTCAGAGGATTTGATGAGTCTTTGCATCTGCTCCATCCCATCCTAAAATTATACTTCTAGGAGATAGTGCATTTCACAGGACAGTGGGTTTGTGTATGTATTTTTTGGGGTTCTTTATAGAAGAATTGCCAACAACTACAGTTATTCCCTGCCAACGACTACAGTTATTCCCTTTGTCCTCTTGCAGAAACAATTGTATCTCTTCTCTTCAAGGCTCTTTTTTCCTGCTCAGTATGGTCTCTGTATCTTTTCCAAAACTTCAGAACTTGTTTCATGTGCAAGGATCTGGAAGCTAGCTGAGTTCCAGCACTGCAAAATCTATGTATTTCTCAAAGTCACCTGTCTGTTTGTGACCTTCAATTAGCCCAAATGGTGCGTCATAGAACTTTTTTGAATCAAGGCACCTCAAATTTGTTAACTAAGAATGCGTACAAAATCCCATTACTCCCATACAATTGATATTTTAAGGATCTTCACATCAGTTGTACCAGCCACAGTCCTGTCGTCACAATTTCCAATGCTCCCTGCCAGCCTCCCACAAGCAAAGTTAATAGGGAAACCAGGAGGAAGTTGGAAATTGCTCTCACTCCCACTGCACTTTTGCTTGCCTGTGGTCATTATGTTCATCTGTTTAGGTAAGAAAATATCACTGAGCAATAGGTTATCTAATACTTCCTACATGTCTTACTTCTGACTGACAGTATCACCATGCAGATTATTCCTCCCTTTGATCTCTTTGTTGTAGGGAACCCTATCCTGGGTCATCTTCTATCAAGAAATCCCTGTAATTTTTTATAAAATATGCTGTAAGCTGTAATCACTGGCTGGCACAATTAACACTTCAGAGGTGAAACTATTGTTTCAATCAAATTCAAGAATTTAAGCCCCCCCCCGCCCCCCCCCAAAAAAAGATTTTACAAGAGCAAATGGTTTTAAAAGGTTTAGATAATGTGATCTCTCTTCAAATATTTCAAAAGCTGTTTTATTTCATCAGTGAGGGCAAAAGTTACTTTCAAAACAGGAAAGTACTATATATAATCAAACTTCTTATATGTACTACAATCAGATCCTCAGAGAGGATCTACAAGAGGAAACTACAAGTCTGTGGGATCTTTTTTAACTAGAACTCATTTGCCAAACAAAGTCAAGTGTATAATAATTTAAATGAATAATAATTTAAACTACACAGTCATTTCACAAAATATTCCTCCTGCTAACCTCAAGCTTTCTGTGTTTCAACTGATTTATTTGTTGTTGCATTCCTGTAACACAGCAGCTCTATAACTGATGTTCCCTTGGTGACTCACAAACACTGTATATCACTAAAATGGAGTAAGAAGCAATACTGAATTAATCTGGGGAAGTGCCATTTTACTGCTGCTGTGGCTAAACCGATGAAAGCTAGACATCCTGGTCAATTTTATTACAGATCAATACTTAGATATATATTTATAGACCATAATCTCTGTATCCTTACTCAAGGGAGGCTATGGGATTTCCTTTTTGAAAACTCACTAGGCATTTATCAGCGATAATAAGCCTTTGAAAATGGCCTTGGGAAAACAGAAGAAATGACCTAAAGGTTTGGCCAATTCTGTGATGAAATCCTGCAGAGAAGTCAGACAGGAAAACGAAGGAAGGAAACCAAATTCGCAGTGTTCAGATGGCATAGCCTCAGGGGGGCCGTAAAAAAGGCTTTGACCTTGGAAGGAAAGCATTCCGGAATGCATACAAATTCCTGTATACACAAGTTTTTTGTTTTTTTTAATCTGCATTTATATCCCGCCCTTCTCCGAAGACTCAGGGCGGCTTACACTATGTCAAGCAATAGTCTTCATCCTTTTGTATATTATATACAAAGTCAACTTATTGCCCCCAACAATCTGGGTCCTCATTTTACCTACCTTACAAAGGATGGAAGGCTGAGTCAACCTTGGGCCTGGTGGGACTTGAATCTGCAGTAATTGCAAGCAGCTGCTGTTAATAACAGACTGTCTTACCAGTCTGAGCCACCAGAGGCCCTTTCACAGACACAGCTTTTGGAATCCTTTCCTTTCTTCCTTTTCCTTCAACCTTGAGAATTTCAAGGAAGAAATTCTGAAATTCTCAACTTTGCTTCTACCCACCCCTCTGCCTCACATTCTTATGGAGTAATTGGACAGGAGCTCAGAAGAAATTTGACCGGTAAATATTACAAAAAGTAGCCAGCTAAAATATACTTGGACTAAATTTTGACAAAAGTTACTTCCCATCTGAAGAACCAACTTATTTTCAATAGGAAGCTATTGAAAACAAAGCTGGAAACTACCGTAACTCTTGGGTTTTGAAAGGTGACATCCTTGTCTCTGCAATAGATCCAAATCATTCAGTATCACAAAAATGTTTACTTCTGTCAGTACTGTTAGAGTCTCTTATCTGGGATCCTTATTTGATAGCCACTTGCCTTTGCATTTAGAAATTGTAGTTGAAGGAGAGTGAAGTTGAAAGGAAGAACAGATAAATTCTATCCGCAACCATCTTTGGATAACTGTCTTTAAACAGCACCATGACTCATTTGAACTCAGGAAACCACTTGGAAATATAGTATGGCTACCACACCCTACTTTTTCTTCTCATCTAAATAGATGCTTTAGCGATCCACATAATTGAGAGCTAAATTGATTCAACTATTCAGAAAGAAATATCAGGATTTATGTACAAGGTTAAAAGTGTATCTGGTTTGTTTGTTTATATCGATTTATATGGTTGACCATCTTACTAATGCAATTTAAATGACTAACAAGAATACACACAAAAATACATGTTAGAAAAAAATATAACAATATAAAATATAACAATAAAAGGCATGCTTCCTGCTTCCCACTAGCTAACACTCCAAATAGATGAGTGTCAGCCCTGGAACCATTTTCTCCTGGCTACCACAGCAGAGGCCGCTTGAGCTGTGGGAATGGGAGGGTGCGGTAGAGATAGCAAGGGGAGTGTAACCAAAATAACATTCTTTCCTCTGAGAACCAAGGACATTCCCATCAGGTGCAAGGAGGCGGGATGTGAGGCCGGATGAACTTTGGACTGTGACCTGATTGGACCATGTGATGGACTATGTGGGCAGGGGGAGGAAAAATGGATTTTCCACTAAGGGAAAACCCAAGGGGCTTTGGAGTTGGGTTTCCCCAGATGTGCCAATATGACCTACCCAATAAATCTACACTTTGAGGAATATGCCTGCCTCAGAGTTATGATTCTGCTAGGGGTGTTACGTGGAACCCTGACATTAACCTGACTGTCAGACCTGGAAGCCATATTTTAAATTTGGGCCTTCAGGCTTGCCACATCTTCTTCTGTGGGAAAATGGGAGGAGGGATTGCATACAGGATGGGTGATATGTAGTCAAAATAACATTCCTTTCTCAGTCAAGGACACATTGCCCTGGTACCTGGAATCAGATGACTGGGAGGTGTCTCCAGTTTGGACAGTGGATGATTGGGCCATGTGATGGGCATGAGGGAGCTGGGCAGGGACTTGAACTTTCACTTGGGTGGGGAAAATCTGGAAACTTTCAGATTCAGGTTTTCCCGGATGTGCCAATATGACATCTTCAATAAAAAGGAACTTTGAGGAAACTCAAGCCTCCGAGTATTCTTTCGTTGGGAGTGTTACTTGGAACCCTGACACTGACTCCTAGAGCATGCTCCTACTGCATAACCTAATGGGTTATGGGATGGATAGAAACAATGAGAGTAAAGCAGCCTCAAAATACCGTGACCCTATGCCATATAGTGTTTTATGATAATAACCAGCACCTTGAATTACACTATATCCTAAATCAATTATCGGTACTGACTTTAATCCTGTTAGTCTTGAAGAAATGAATAAGATTCTTTAAATTGTAAGTTCTGCAACTTCAATTTTGGCTCCATCTCTATCCTAATTGGCCAACTCAGGGCAGAAAGGACATATGGTTGGTTCAGGATGGTGATGAATGTATCCCTGAAAAAAGGGCAGTTTCTTTATGCCTTCATGAAGTGGTTGTCTCCCCCTCGCCCTCCCCACACACACACATACACTTCTTAAGAAGCCATCCCTGGACACAACAATTTTAAATGACTTTTGCTTTATCTTCCTTTGAAGAGGAGAGAAGATGACTGAGAAAGTGATTGCCTCGTATTTTCAGATGGCCCCGAATCGAACAGTTATCTCACTTATTTATTTTCATTTTTTATTCAATTTCTATAGTAACTCATTTTAGCCAAGTTAATCTGGGTGGCTTTCAATTTGAAAACTATAGAACAGTTAAAACAATAAAAAATGATAAAACAATAAAAACATAAAAAAAACCCGCAGCCAAGATTTAAAAAGAACATTCATTTAAAAATCAATAAAATAAAAAAAAAGCAAAGGAAGGGGGGGTTGAACCCAAAATCATTCATACAAGATAAAGTCTACTTTGCTGATGTACATTGTACATTGAACAGAAGCAGCATAAACCATTCAGACCAAAGCCATACAGTTCCTCAATTTTGGATAAAACTCAGAATCAGCAAGTCTTGTTTCCTAAATCTAATGTCTGTTAAACTAAGGTCTTTTAAATCAATGGTTTACTATAGAAAGCTAGTTTGGAATATGATCAAACCATAACTAAATATTTTGAAGATTAATTAAAGTAGAGCCAGTTTGGCATAGTGATTAAGGCACCAGGCTAAAAACCAAGAGACTCTGAATTACAGTTCTGTTTTAGGCACAATGGCATTCTTTTTCAGGCCTAGGAAGGAGGCAATGGTAAACCACTTCCAAAATCTTTACAACAAAACTGCAATACTGTATTGACTGGAAGGCACCAAAAAATTAAGAGTCCAGAGTAGAAAAATAATTGATAGAATTTTTGTCATTGATTTTAAAAGGCTCAAAAGCTTGATGTGGATCTAGAGTACCTTACCACAAATCTTAACTACGTCTGCCTGATGATGCAAGGGCCCCTCTTATGTTTATCACATGGAGGTGGTTTTTTTTTAAAAAATTACGCTAATAGCAAGTATCTATTTTTCAGCAACTATTTTTTTTTGTTTTAATTGTCCGAAACTGCACAGAATCATGGGAATGGAACAAGAGATAAATAATCTAAAATAAATACTTTCCGGTTCTAAGCAGCACTACAGCCACATTATTCACCAGAAAGATTTGAACGATGTATATATGTGGAATGATTCTACAGCACAAGGTCTGTGGAACCACAGCAATAAAACAAAAACAAAAGTTTTCCTTGCAACAACACAAAAATATTAGTTATTGCAGTAACAAGCAAAATCTGGCCACAGTAGATATTGTTGTACCTGGTGTATGTCACACTTATAATTTCAATTTACATTGGACTGGCTTTGGACATGATAATAATAGCACACAAATCCAATAACTAAAATAAAATTATAATTTAAAATAATATGAAATATTATTATATTCTTGTTACTAGAATGTAAGCTATTACATTACAATGCTTTATATTTGTCTACTGCAAAGTAACACCAGATCACACAAGTTAACTGACCCATAATAATTATGTTATTTGCCCTCCAGGTGTTCCTCAACATGCTGGGTTGAGAATTCTAAATCTTACCAGAGCTGTTCCTTTTGGGTATCCTACCAGAGAAAATTAGTAAAGAAAATATATATTTGATTATACATGTAATAATTGCAATGAGGATAGAATTTGCGCAAAGATGGAAAGCAGAGAAAATCCCTTCAGAGGGGGAAGTAATTAAAAAAAGTTTAGATTGTGAAGAAATGAATAGATTGACTTGGATAATTAAAGAAAGAGAGGAATCAGAATATTTTAAGATATGGGGACAATTCTACTATTGGTTAGAGAAGAGATATACATAAGGAAAATAGATAAATGTATTAATAAAAAGACATATGGCGAGAAATGTTATAATAAATGAATAATGTGGGGAGAATGTTATAATAAATGAATGGAAAATATTAAGAAATGATGAAGAACAGAGGAGGACGAAAAAGAAGAAGTCACAAAAGACCTACCTAGAAGATACACTGAATGATTACATATTGTATGTTTGTTTTTTTGTTTATAAAATAAAAAAGAATGTTTACAAAAAAAGAGAGAATTTTGTATCTTTTAGATCAGCAATTCTGGAGAACACTGGGTCGTAGAAGGAAATGTTAAGCTTAGCAGTTTATAACTACTATACTAACAAAATTCATATTCTAATTAATGATTTTCCCACAGGAAAGTGTTTCAGTACACAAATATAATCTGGCCTTCAGAAATGCAAATAAGGGCAAGATTTTTTCCAACACAAAATAAGGCTTGTTCATTCCACATTCTAGACATAGAACAAGGGTCTCACAAAAGCTGATCTCATCTTCCAGAAGAGATATCAGTGCTGCTAAAAAATACAGCATTGTGAAGCTCTGCTTGGTACCTCCAGATTCCTCCTCCATATTTCAATTTAGCAAGAGAAGACATTGCAGCTCATTATTTGACTACTTTTGGGGGAGGAGAAAGGAATAGTTTTCCAATATATAAGCATTCAATGGAGGAGAAAAGACAATCATGGATAATATAGGTTGTTACCACTTAGCAAATTTAGAAACTAAAAGAAAAGAATGGCACTTTGGATCCTTAAAGCATTTCTGATAGATGACCACTCAGCTGTTTGAAGAACTGTAGCAAGGCAAAGCTAACCATTTCATTTAGCAACCTGTTCCACAGGCTCAGCTAAGAAAGTTCCTTTTAGCCAGATACTTCTTTCTGGTAGTGTCAACCCACAGGTTTTGGTACTGCCCCCCAAGGCAGTAAGTCTATTTTTTCTTCTGTGTGACAAATCTTCATATCACCCTTCATTCATCTCTTCTATAAATTAACATACTCAGGGTATTTTTCTTATTCCTCGTAGGGCTCGTTGGTTTTCAGATCCTTCATTATCAATGACTTTGCTCCAATTTGTTTGAATTATTTTTGAATTTTGTTCGAGAACTGAACATGGAATTCCAATTGAAATCTTGATCAGGCAATAGGGTAATTACCTCCCATGATCTGGACTCTTTACTCCCATTAAAAAAACTCTTTTTAGGAGTTATTACATATGGAATCATCATCATCATCAATTATTCAACGGCTGTGAGTCTAACTGTAGATTAATCATAATAATAATAATAATATGCAGAATATAGTAGCATCATGAATATAAATCTCATTAGACTTTATGGGGGTTTTCCAAGACATAAGTTATCATAATATGAATGTAAGAAACTATGCTGAGTACATTATGAATATGTGGACATCGTTATTTATAGAGTAAAAAAAGTGCATAGAGGGTAGGAGAGAAGTAACAGTTCCCGTTACTGATGCCTCTGAGGAGAATGGAATATTTAACTACGAACAGACCAGTTGGCCACCTCCAATACTGGCAAAGAACAGCATGCAATACAATCCAAAAATAGATGTGAATTTTAATCCTTTCAAATGGGTGACTCCCTGGACTAAAAAAAAAAAATCCCTTAATGCAAACCAGAAATCATCTTTACAGCAGCAAAGCAAACCAGGAGAAGCAATAGTGATAAACACACATTATGTGGAAATCATTCTATTGAAATAATTTGACCTTCCACATTAAAGCAGTTAGGCTCATGGCCAAAACTGCAAATTGACCTGGCTGTTTCCAACATTTCCCTGGGACATCTGTGAGAGATTTATACAGGAAAAACTGTATGAAATACACAGAGGCAAGCTTGTCCTTTGGAAGAAAGCAATTCATTCACCAGAAATCCAGAAAGGCACGTTGTTACTTTTGCTTATTAATTAAGGCATATTTGTGTAAATAAAATCTAAACTAATATTATTCATTTAAAATTATGATATGGTTACTTATTTGTAATCAAACTGCAGGTGACTTGAAAACACAACTGCTTAATCTGGCACATTCCTATTTTAGAGCATTTGTCCTGAAATTTATACAGTGAACCACTTTTGTCTCACTTTGCAAAAACTAATTTCTTTCTATGAAGTCACCAAGAATCAAAATCAACTTCAAGACACTTATATTATCCCATTAAGTGGCCACACCTAGCTAATCCTGGCTAATCTCAAAGAGCTAAACAAGATCAGACATGCTATCACTTTTGACAGACACCATACATTTTAGAACTATAAATTAGATTGGGAAGTTGAAAGGGTATTCTGGAAGTAGACATTGGTAAATACCATGCCTGTATCAAAAAACATTTATTAATCATAACATCAATAACATCATTATTAATCATTTATATAGCCGCCCATCTCTCACAAAACAAACATGAGACATGTCTGCATTGTCCCTATGGGTCAAACTTGATTCAGCAAATATTAATATTTTATTTTATTAAGCTGTCTTAAGATCAGGCTATTTTATTCATCTAGCCCTATATTGTGATTTTGATAGGCAAAAGTTCTTAAAGAAGGACTTGGACAGAGGTCTCTCACAGATATTCTGTAAGTCAACATGATTCACTGCTGAGCTACAGTCACTAAAGTCACTTTTTGTTTTACAACCATATATGAAATATTCAGTGACAAAATATATTATGCAGTATAATATCTCACTCGGGTTGTTATGAATTACTATAAACTGAACTTGAAATGAACCTTGAAAACAAGCTGTGTTACAAGCTGTGTTAACTCAAATTGTCTGAAGAGAAGACCTGTATTATTCTTGGATAAAGCATCTAAGATAAGCAAATCCATGTATTATTCTTAAAAGAAAAAACTACAATTCTCAAGAGAAGAATGTTATGTTTGGAAATTAGCAAACATTAATACATAGCCCTCAAACATAGTCATAGTATGTACTGCCAGTACACTGTCAGTATAACCAAATATAATCAAAGTAGATTTCAAACTGTAGTTTTGAGATGTATTTTGGCTGTGATGGTTTTTTTTAAACAAAGCCAGTAGACACATTATATGATTCGATTCTTCCATCTTCATATATCCTTTTCCCCTTCCATTTTAAGAATTAATCATCATATATTAATAAATATATAATCCTGACTAAATAAACTATTACTTAGACATAATATTTATTACAAACATAGAAATCATTCTTTGTGATAGCTCTAAGGAAACAATGTATGTTTACAAAGCTGTAAGAGCCAGCTAAATAGATTAGAATTTGCAAAATTTCGTAACATATAATCCATCTAACTATACTGTAGATAAGCAATTAAAACAACATAGTAATAGATCTCCTGTTTTAAAATTGATAACTATAAAGATCACGAATGAGGATTCTAATCCCAGCCCTTGCTCAGGAAATAGCCAACAGGTAATCAGAATGTATGATCTCAATGAAATAAGAATGGCAACATACATGCCTCAGATCTTTTATTTTAGGTCTATATCATGTTTACAGCCACCACAAGAAACAGAAATATGTATGGGAAGTTTAGGAGTGGAAGATACAACAGAAATGCACTAACAGTTACTACTTGTATAACTTATATACTACTTGTACTACTTATATAACCCAGTTTGCAGGGTTAAATGCATGCTCTTGACCTGGACAGCTTGAATTAGACAGAGATGTATGACGAATTAGGAATTTATCTGTTAGATAAATACTTATCTAACAGATAAAGTTGCTGGATTCCTTCGAAACTGAACCCTGATTAGGCAAGTTCTGTTGAGAAGGCTGAGTCTATGTTATTAGGGGGAGAAACTGAGCCGAAGTTCTAATTTAGGGAGATGGGGTATCCCAGAGCTTGAGGCTCTTGAGTCTTTTGTTTAGCATTGACATGAGGCCACTAGGTAAAGTCATCCATTGGTTTTGGATCAGGTGTCACCAGCTAAACTTCTGGACCTCAGATCAATCAAATGATGCAGTTTGTCTTGTCCAATATCCAAGGGCAGTAAAGGTCTGGATGGGAAGTGAGAGTCAAGCTTATTTCCCATCCAGACCTTTACAGCCCTTGGGTATTGGAAGTGAGAGTCAAGACAATTTGGGTCACCCAAGACCAGAGATTTTCCTCTCTTCTTCTTTTTTTTTTGTCCATGATGGAGTATGACATCCTATTCAGGACTGGGATGCAATCTAGGAATTTTCCTAGATTCATAGCTCCTGCTTAAAAAGCAGATGATAAAACTGGTCAAGACAGCATTTGCACAGATCCATCTGGTGGATAAATTGTGCCTGTTTGTGGATTAGGAAGTCCTTCAGATACTCTTGCCCCCGTTACCTCAGGTGTGTAATGTGGTCTACTGAGGCTGCCCTTAAAGACCACTCAGAAATTGCAGTGGGATGGCCAAGTTACACTGTTGCTTCAGAAAATGTGTCAGTTGGCTTCTGGGCAAATGTAAACAGCAATAGTACTTAGTACTTAAACTTATATACCGCTTCAGAGTGCTTTACAGCCACCTCTAAGTGGTTTACAGAGTCAGTATATTGCCCCGAAAAATCCGGGTCCTCATTTTACTGGCCTTGGAAAGTTGGAAGGCTGAGTCAACCTTGAGCCAGTCAGGATCAAACTCCTGGCAGTGGGCAGTGTTAGCCTGCAATACTGCATTCTAAACACTGTGCCACCACGGCTTTTAAAGATGTTGGTTGCTGCCTATAAAGTTCTTCATGTCATAAAACCTGACTATCTGAGGAATTGTCTGTTTTTAAGACATTACTATATGATTTCCCTCAATACCAGAATTGGTAAAAGAAGATGTAAAGACGACTATGTGATTGGAGAGAGTTCAAGTCCAAATAATGAGGAGTCCTTGGTGTTACATGAGCTTGTTTTCTTGCAGGTGTTTCTTTACCCAAACAAGGTAACATCATCAGTGCTGGTTCAAATGTCACATTATGGGAACTTGGAAGTGGGCTTTTCTGTCACAGTATCTGCTGTATGGAAAGAATCCCCCCCCAATCATTTATATGGCCTAGATCCTGACATGATACTCTTTAAAAGGCTTTTAAAAACCCAAAGGGCTCCTCCCAAAGAGTCAGATGATGTACAGAAATGATATGGGAAGCTCTTTGTTGTTCAGAATTCTGTGTGAATAAAAATAAAATTAGCTCAGACGTAAGAACATGGTTTGTCTTCTTATCCCCTTAAAATCATGGTATCTATGAAACTTGGGCTTAGATAATTATACATCTAAAATGAAAAAAAAAACCTAATTTCTCTTCTCTTAATTTCACACTCAGCGGTTGGCCATACCTGTAGTTGAAGATTATTTCAACTTTGCTGATGGGACGTTTTCAACTCACCTGAAAATAATAGATTAGTTGCAAGAATACAGGTGGGACGGACGTCCAAACGCTCTGCAACATCTTACCTTTGTTCTCAGATCACCAGGAGCTGCCATGAGACAGCTGACTTACGTTGCCTAAAAAGTGCTCAACTTTTAACTCTTGGTTTCTATAGCTACAAGAACCATATGCATTTAAACAATGCTGCATCCTTCATCTAATTTGTTTACACCACAGCTTAATACAAGATTAAAATGAAAAATAGGACAACTTGTTGTATGATTGTACAACCAACATTCATACTGTTTTTCTTTTTCCATAGCCTCCAAACAAGCTTTCTCACTCACTTCACAAAGCAGCCTATTTGTTGTTGTTCAGCTTCAGAAATCTTGTTGCTTTCAGTGCCCATTCACAGATAAGTCAATGAACACTGAGAAAGGAATATGGGAGAGCAGATCTGCCTTATGATGATTGGTTTTGAGGACACTTTTAAGGGACTTTTCTGACTCCCTTACACTTTTGTTTGGCTGGAAGCCATAGAGCAGGGGTGTCAAATTCACATGTCACAGTGGCATCACATAAAATATCGGGACTTTCTCCCCCACCTTCACTAAACCGGGTGTGGGCGTGGCCAGCACGTGACAGGAGTTTGACAGCCCTGCCATAGAGTATCTGGGAACATGTTCAAACAAGAATCATGATTAAGTTCTTAATCATAATTAACACGATTTGCAGCAAAGGTTAACTTCTATGCCCTCAATATTTCATTTGTCCCCAGTATATTCACTTTTCAGTTACTGGTAAGGATAAAAATTCTTAGATTTTGTGATTCCTCCAACTGTGAATTTAGT
Source organism: Ahaetulla prasina (assembly GCF_028640845.1). Lineage (NCBI taxonomy): Eukaryota > Metazoa > Chordata > Lepidosauria > Squamata > Colubridae > Ahaetulla > Ahaetulla prasina. The sequence goes on along the minus strand of NC_080539.1, from coordinate 265,821,961 downwards.
GAACTGCACAGCCAGTATACAGTAGTTCCTAGGGACTGCTGTTTGCTATGAGAGTTCTATTATAGGAAGAATAGAGGTAAATGTTTATCTAGATGTAAATCCCAACTGGCATAAAAGCACCCAAGGAACAGGCTTGATTGAAATGTTATTGGCAAAATCATTTGCAGCTGGAAATATAATTTATTTCTCCCTGCTTCTCTTCAATTTGTAACCCCTTTTTGGCAAGTGGCTGTTTATAAGAATTTGCTAACTCATTGTGCCCAATACCAATCACAGACACTCTGCATTTATGGGCTTTATTTATGCAGACTTTATGGAAATGTAAGGAGACATGCGTGCTAATATTAATAGGATCATTTTCCATAATTGTTTACTTTGGAGAATTGCAAAAATTATCTCACTGCATTGTCTTTCTCATGTGCTGCTTCTTTACATTTCAAGCTAATTTTAAGCTTGAAATTTTAAGCTTTTTTCCCCCTTGCTTTTCAAAACAGAGATTTTTCTTCCCATCCACAACTTTTTTATGACAGGTTACAGTATGTTTTGCTTCTCATTGAATGACCTTAAAGTTTGTACAACTCATTAAAATGCTACGCGAAATGATCAGATCAGCCCAATGTTCTTGCCTCTATCCTTGAACATGAGATTTTTTTTTCTTATTCTGAGGAAACATTTAGCATGAAATGTTTTAAGTTTCACCAAAAGCACCTCACTTCCATTTGACTCTATAGGATTCTGCTGTTGGGACCTTCAGGAAACCTCATTCTTGTCTGAGAAGACAAAAATACATTCCAGAAAAAGGCAAAGGGAAACCATTTGCGAATTGTGGCAAAGAAACTAAATTTGAGGAGTCTTTAATGACATTATCATTTGGGGGGGGGATTTGAAAAAACTAAATCGTTTTTATAAATGAGGCAGGAAACATCATGCCTTTTTGTACCCAATGCACGATATCCTTGTAAATATATCTTAATTAGATTGTGAATGCAATGTTTACTGACACCTGTGTGCAACATTCATATATACATATTTTTAAAGTATTTGGAAGTGGACTAATGGAGGCTGAAAGAAATGGCAATAACAGCAAGGAAAGTTATACTGTATAAAATTATCTTATTATTATGCAATCAATCACAAGGAAATGTGGAACTGAATGGACAAAACAGTGAGGAAAGTTTAAGAAATTAAAAGAAGTTGAAAAAAAATGTCTGGTAACACAACAGAAGAAAAATCTGTAATCATTAGTTGCACAATAAATCTTACATAACCTTCTAAAGTTTAAGCCTTTTCAGATTTTACCCTTATAATTACTATGTTAACATACTATCAAACACTACCTAAAAATAATAAAGAATTCTAGATAAGGAGAAAGTGGGGAGAGATGCAGATGTTATTTTTTCTCCCCTTTCTTATTTTGGGAGGAAGAATGGAATGATTTGAGATTACAGCAATTTTATCCATTTTGCTTTAGTCAATTCAATTGTTTTGGAATACATTCAGGGACTCATTCCTTAGTTTTCAACATACTGCAAATCTCTTATGCATATTTATTCATAATTCTCTCTCCATCTGTTCAATGTCAATTGTAATAATAACTGTAACTTCATTTGCAGCTATCCATTTTTCTGTCCTTCAACTCTTTTCTGGTACCTGATCAGAATCCTTTTAAGTCGGTACCCTTATAATTCCCAGAATCCCAAATTCAAATTGAATTTTGACAGTCTGAGAAACAGAGCTCTAAAACATTGTCACAGTTAGCCTCCGTGAGTGAAGATAATGTACTGCAGCTGGTGCATGCATGAAGATGAATCTAAGAGTCATTTTCCATACTTTCCTTTTGCCTTCAAATTTAAGATTGTAGGAACAGATTAAGTATACCAAAAGTACATGAATGCACTGTAGCCCAGGGGCCTCCAACCTTGGCAATTTTAAGACTTGTGGACCAATTTCCAGAGTTCTGGGAAGTCTTAAATTTGCCAAGGTTGGAGACCCCTGCTCTAGCCAGTCTTTATGTAACTAAGCATTAAAAAATATTTAAGAATGAAATGTCAAGTTTACTTCAGTTTTTTCAAGCGTATTAAATGTATGAGATATATGTACTCTGTCATCAAGTTGTTGATGACACTTATGGACCACACAGGTATTCTCCATGGTGAGCTGACCCTACTTGGGCTCTCAGGTCTTCCAATGGCGTGCCCATTGCCACTGTAGGTGAATGTGCATGTATGTATATGTTTATACACACAAAAAAACACAATAAAATCTTGAGAAATAATCTTGATTGACCCAGTTGTTTAGAAGTTGCTTATAAAGAATTCCCAGACTCCAAACCAGATGTCTGCAAATTGTCCAGCTCTTTTCACAGAATTCTGGGAATTCTATGAATCCCATTAGTTGTAAAAACTGATTGGGGAAAGCTGATCTACTATGTTCAAGTGTTTATATCTTATACCAAGTTAAAACACTGGGTGTTTGATTTGGGCAACAGTGTAAATCAGCCACATGTTGGTTTATAAACTACAAAATTATTCTAAAGGTTGTAAAGGTTCCCCTCGTACATATGTGCTAGTCATTCCTGACTCTAGGGGGGCGGTGCTCATCTCCATTTCAAAGCCGAAGAGCCTGAAGACGTCTGAAGATGTCTCCATAGTCATGTGGCCGGCATGACTAAATGCCAAAGGTACATGGAACGCTGTTACCTTCCTACCAAAGGTGGTCCCTATTTTTCTACTTGCATTTTTTACATGCTTTCAAACTGCCAGGTTGGCAGAAGCTGGGACAAGTAACGGAAGCTCACCCCATTATGGGATTCGAACCACTGAACTGCCGGCCTTTCAATCAACAAGCTCAGCATCTTAGCCACTAAGCCACTAAGTCCCTGTTAACAATTATTCTACAAAGCTACATATCTCACAACGGTGACTGGTTGGTGTACAAGGATGAAACAAACCACAACACATAAACTTATGGTTTACTTATTCAAAAAGTGTTAATCACACTGGCACTAATTTAATCTATGAACTCAGTTGTAATCTACTATCTTTTCTTAATCCCTTTCTCTTTCCAGTTTAATAAAGAGTACAGGGCACAGATTTAAGGAGCATCACAAAGTGACGCAGCTTGGAAACAGGGTAACTCTAGCATGAATAGGATAAAGAAAACACATACATTTGTTTTATTTAAGACTGTTTATGAGTTTCCAAATATGTCTATAAGAATTTCTATCAATAAGTTTTAGCATTGTATATATATTTTCTCAGAAGTAAGATCAACAGTGTTTACAGAGAAAATTCAAGAAAAGGACATATCTTGCTGTTTATTTTTAAACCCTTACTTAGCTGAGATGATGGCATGTAAAACATTTCTATACAGCTTCTAATTAAAGTGGTTTAACTGGGACGAACAGTTTCAGAGGAACATTTAGCATATATAGATATTTTAGCCCTCTTCCTCAACAAGTACTCAATTTTGCTAGCGTTTGAAAGCAATTAGATTTATAGACATTTTCACACTACTTTCCTACAAATTTTTATTTTTATCCAAGAGCATGCCTCAACATCTGAAGGTGAAAACTTAATTTCCTCCCCCTGTGAATTTTAAGTAATCTGTGAAGGCCTGAATTTCTTTTCTGGTTGAAACCATCGGGAACTTGGAGAAACTCAAGACCTTCTGAGATTCGGGGTGTGGTTGGTGCAACAACCAAGGAGGAAAGATGAGATCATGAAAGGCAGTCTAAAAAAATGCTCTAAGTCATCCATTTTAAACCAACATTCACATGAATATTCAATTTCTTCTTTTATAGACACAAGAACGCTCCCCTTCCCAATCACTTCAGTTCTCAGGCTGATTATATATGCAATAATTTCCATAATTAATTAAATAGAAAAAAGCAAAATCAATGCTAGATTCTTTTTTCTCCGACATGTTACTTTGAAAAATAAATGAATTTCCCTTAGACATAGCCACTTAGCTAGTGTTCCACCCCCCCACTCCCCAAATCTACGGGATACAAGCTCCCTTAAAAAAAAAAAAAGCTGTTTAACAAACAGGAAACTCATGCTGTCCACTAGATTTATGGAGTGGAGTCGGCACAAACTCCAAGGGACAAGAAGTCTCTTGGGTGATCCAAATCTACTCCACGCAACAAAGCTCTCACAAGAGTCTCTTATTACAAATCTGCATTCGATTGGGAGTTAGCACGAAGAATACACAGGAAAGTTGGCCAAGTAGAAGTTTCAAGACGCTACAAGTACACGGTTGCACGAAGCATCTACACGGCATCAAAGCCAAATGTGGCTTCTCTACTTTGTACTCTACGTTGCCATTTTTTAAAAACGGGTTAAGGCGGAGGCGTACGAAAGAAAACCGGTTTTTTTTCCCCCCGAATCGGTGCCAGTTCAGATTTTCCTGCTCTTCCACCCCATTGCTTTCGGATCCTGAGCTCTGCTGTCTCCCTCCACGCGACATCCCTTTTCGGTCGATGCAGCAGAGCGCTTTTGCGGGAGAAACGTGCCTTGCTGCCTGGATGAGGCGGCCATCCCTCCCAACCCCGCGCCGGCGAACGGGGGGGGGGGGAATCGGACGAAAAAGACTTACCCGGCTTCCTCGTGCACCAGGACAGGGCAGTAGGAGACGCCAGCCTGGGCTCCTCTCAGAGCCCGCTTCTTTGTTTTGGTGGGGCGAGGAGGAAAGCAACCGGCTCAGACGACGTTAATCACGGAGAGATTTCTCCCCCCCCCCATCACAATTCTCCAACCCGGGACGGAGCAAGCGAAGGCCCAGGAAGACGCCACTCACCCAGAAGACAAAATTGAAGACAAACAGCAGGTATTTGATGCACTTGGTACAGCCTTCCACTCCCATCGCTGCGGCGAGGATTTGGCCTCTTGTTTTGCAAAGGAGGAGTTGCGCGTCTTGGAGCTGCGAGATCGGAGAGCTGCTTCTTTTTTTCCTCCCTTCAGGCACACAGACAACCAAGCCGCCCCTTCTCTTTTCCCGTTATTTCCCCTCCCTTGTTTGGGTTGCAGACACCCTCCCTCTCGTCCCTGGTCCCTGGCCAAGTAACTCCTCCCACTGGCTGTAGAAAGGCGAAGGGAAAAAAATCACACTGCCTCCTAGAGGCCGTGGCTCCGGGCGCCACCGTCTCAACTGGGGTGGGTAGGGGGGTGAAGCTTGGGGAGGCTCAGTAAGAGAAGAGAAAGCAGTCGGAACTGTGGGATGCGGTCCCCGATGCAGCTTTGGCTGAAATCAAACCGCAGGGCTGGTTTTGTATTGAAATGGAACCGCAATGTATAACCAAGGAAAGAGTTCCCTTCCCTCGCGTTCCCTTCCTCCAAAAGGAGAGAAAAAGACTTGCTATCTGGTTATCGTTGGTGTTGTTTTTTAAATCTTTTAAATCTTTCTAAAGGTTTTTCATTAATAAGGGATCTTCTGCCCGGCGTCCTGATGGTAGTATCGATGACGAAAAGGTTGCTAGAGGGGTTGAACCAATCAAAAGGATTGATCACTGATGCAATAAAATCATCTGTGATTGCTTCCTATCTATTATTTCACACAGGGAGCATCCACTTCCATCCCGGAAAGCAGGACCCTTCAGGATTCAAGCAACAAGTTTGTTTGTTCAGAAATGCACCAAATATTTTCTGAGCCAGGAAGCACACTCCTATATATATGTATTTCTATCTATCTATCTATCCATCCATCCATCCATCTATCCACACACACACTCACTATTGTAAATTAATATACTCTAGTACAAATAGAACTATTCTTCCAGAAGAAAAACAAATGTTCCTAGACAGTGGTAAAATCCAAATTGTTTTACTACCGGTTCTGTGGGAGTGGCTTGGTGTGGCGTGGCAGGGGAAGGATAATGCAAAATCCCCATTCCCTCCCCACTCCTGGGGGAAGGATATTCCAAAATCTTCATTCCCACCCCACTCTGGGGACAGCCAGAGGTGGTATTTGTTAGTTCTCCGAACTACTCAAAATTTCCGCTACCGGTTCTCCAGAACCTGTCAGAACCTGCTGGATTTCAACCCTGTTCCTAGACCATTCTGCAAAGCTCCATTGCAAGATTGGGAACGCTTCCCCAGCACTGCAAGGGATGGCATATACAACATTCTACATCAAGTATGCCAAAAAAAGAAGGGAGAATTAAGGAGCTCAAATAAAACATGTTATAGGGGGCACATTACATTTGATAAGTCTGCCATAAAATCAAAATGCCCACCCCACCCCATGATTGGACCATGATTCACAGAGTGAATAATAGGCCAAGGGTAGGGCATCTTGTCAAATTTCTTCCGTAAGGATTTTTGAGATTTCTCAATTGCAAAGAAGTGATCTGAGCAAGCAGTTGCTTAATTTCAAATTCCTGTGTAAGCAGCAAAAACATAGGACCTGTAATGGTTTATGCTGAATTCAGACTCCTTTGTGGGCTGGCCTTGGTTTTACCCCCTTCTTTCTACAGCATGCAAACAGCAACTTCCTTTTCTGTGCAGGCACTTGAACTATTATGACTCCCTAGCTATGTAGTGAAGGTGGTTTATAAAAGAAATCCTGGCCTAAACTTATCTGTTTCTGAAATCTTTTAAAAGTGAACAGCCTAGGACTCATAAACACAGCCTATCCTGAGCCCTTTGTTTGTGAGCTTAGAGTTGACTGTTGCTGCAGTTGCTGCCATTTTGAGCTGGGAGGTGCTGAATAAACCCTCTAAAATAGACTTTGCATGGTTTAAACAAAACAAACAAAAAAGTTCCAAATTCTCCTGATACTCAAAAGATCCCATCTTGAAAAATGATGGCCCTGACCATTTACTCACCCATTTTATATGCATTAAATATGACCTCCAACCATCACAACTTTACTACGTTTGAAAAATTCTGAAATATCTTTGCCAGGAATCGGGAATAGAGAGGGAAGTATTGTCTTTAATAAAGAACAGAGGAAACCGAGAAAAGAATGGATACCCTGGGATATGTGATTATTTTGTAAAGTTCTTGATGCAGGTGAAACGTCACTATTTCCAAATTCAAGCCTCTGAACTTGCATAATTTAAAGCCAAAAAGCACCTAGGTTAATAGAATAGAACAGAACAGAACAGAATAAAAAAAATTTATTGGCCAAGTGTGATTGGACACACAAGGAATTTGTCTTGGTGCATATGCTCTCAGTGTACATAAAAGAAAAGATACGTTCATCAAGAATCATAAGGTACAACACTTAATGATGGGAAATGGGAAACACTTAATGGGAAATGAATTGGGTTACTTCCAAAGCCCAGGATCTGGTTGTTTTTGTTGTTGTTATTCTTGTATTGGTCTTTGGAAGGAAAAACACAGATTGTCTCATGGTGTTCCCTGCCTGTTTCTTGTAGTTTGAAATGAACACATGTGAAAATGATCCCAGGCTGGCTCCAAACTATCTAGTGCAAGCATTGGGATTTGAAATTCAGCAGTTTGAAAGTTTCTAATCTTCAGCAAAAAGTAAAAATAGGATCCGTTGCCTTTAATCTTGGATCTGGATTACCTTGTAATTTCTGTGCCTCTATAATATTTTTCCCCAAACTGGGCATCCTCCAGGTATGCAGATTTGAACTCCCAGAATTTGTCAACCAGCAAGGTAATTACTAATGATTTTAGAAATTCACTGCCACATATCCAAAGCAGGGGTGGGCTTCAAAAATTTTAGCAAGAGTTCTCTGTCCTGTTGCTGGGCAGAGACTATTATAATCTCGATGAGGATGGGATGAATGAGGAGATGGCTTCTAACACGAACCATTTATTGACAACAAGGCAACTCCAGAACAGAATCAACATTAGAAAAGAGTTGACAGCTCTTAAAATATTGAGCTATCAAAAACAATAACCAATAGCAAAGCCCTAATTTTCCCGCCTGAAGGGATGCGGAAATAAACTAATCAGATTGCATCGCGTGAACACGCTTAATGCTCCTTCGGCAGTTCCACAGACACTACAGAGACCATGATTGCTGGCCATGGTGGGTGTGGCCTAGTCAGCCTCATGCACCATGGGGTGGGGTGGCATTTTTGCCCTCCCTGGGCTCTGGAGGCTTTCCTCAAGCTTCCAGGAGGGGGAAAACAGCCTCCTCAGGCTCCGGAGGCCCTCTGGAGGCTGGAAACAGGCCTCCAGAATTTCTGGTAGGCCCATTTTTTGCCCTCCCTGAGCCTTCATGCGCACCCTGCACACACCTGCATCTAAAACAGGCCGCATGGGGACTCCTGGGAGGGGTGGGGTGGGCGGGGCCAGCCAGGAGCGGGATTTGAGGGTTCTCCGAATTGCACAGAATCTTAGCTAGAGGTTCTCCCGAACCCCCAGCAGCCCCCCCTGCTGATCCAAAAGTTGGAGAAAGCTGGGCTAAGACAAGGGTAAGAATCATGTAGCTTGAGGCTTTTGGGCCCTAGACTCGAGCTTCTGAAACTTAATAATAGCTACAGGAATACTGATTCAATACATTTGGCTTGAATCATTTCAAATTATATGAACTTTACTTACCAGATTTTTAGAAAGAAAAAAGTAATTTTAGAGATTTTAAATCTCCCTTCCCAATATTATGGGTACATTCGCTTACCTGAGTGGATCATTGTTAGGCTCCTCTACATTTTTTTCTTCCTGAATTAATTACATGTGTGAATCATGAAACGGGTTTGGCTTTATGATGACACAGCTACATATAAGAATGAAGGTGTGAGACCAAAGTAAATTATTTTCACAAAAGTGCTGGGAAAAAAACCCCCACATTTTGATATTTTTGTCAATGGATTCCTGTTCACCTTTAATTTATTTTGTAGTAATAGTAATCCATGGCTTTTCAGTCTAAAACATCAGGGTTGTAGGGGGAGAGGAAGGCTTAGCTATGTGGAAAATCCTTGCACATATCCTTTCTAAAGGAGCTCATACAAGGTCAGTCTCTTGTTGCAGGAAGTTGCAAGTAAGGAATTCATGATGAAGTGAAACAAAAACCTAGGGAATAACTAAACAAGACTTGGCAGATGATTACCTATGGAAAAAATTCCCACTCAGAATTATAGTGGGATCTTACATAGGGCATTTGGGAAAAGGCTGAACTAAGACATTCGCTGAAAAGAGCATTATAGAGTTAACAGAATGTGTCATATGTTAATTATAGCTGGCAGCTCTCTTTAGAGTGGAAAAAATTATTCATGTCTGATTGAGAAACATTTCTGAAGTGTGTTGTCTAGTCCACTGGGAACATTTATTTCCTTTTTGTGAAGTAAAAAGCGGACATAGAAGTTACATTTATCTGTCACACATAGTTCTGAATTTCTGAGAATTTAGCCAATTTCCTACATATGTATTCATCTATTCTTTTAGATGAACACACTCAATGTTTATTCTTTGAGCTTATCCTTTTAAAATCAAGTAATTTAAAATTTAATTGTTTTAATAGAATAGTCTTAAGTTTTCTCTCAAAATCTTTGGGGTATAAAAGTTCTTAATTTTGGCAGGGATATGTTCTGTGACAAATAGGAGAAACACTGTTCTAGAATTTATTGTTTCTGTTGCCTTACTTTTTTTTAAACCAACTTAGGAATGTTTCCCATGTGTACAATATGGGTTTTGTCAGACTTAAAGATTTATAGTTAAGAAGGATGAGCCAGATTTTTTATTTGTTTTTTATTTATTTATATTATTAAATTTATAGGTTACCTGAATCCAGTATGACATGTTTTATATAGGAATGATGGAGAACAAAGAGGATGGTTATATTAGAAGGCTCCTTTAGGAAGCTTAATTACCTTCACAATCAACATGGGGAACTTTCCAAAAAAAATGAGAAGAATACCTACAAATAACAGCAAAAAAGCAAGGGATAAAAAAAGAACACACAAAAGTTAGATAAATTCCACATGGTCTAAGAAAAGGAACCTCCTTGAAAGGCATCCTACATTTAACATTGTGCTGTACCTTATTAGCAATTAATGAGATAAATCTCTTTGTTTTCTTCTTATATCTCTTGGTCGTTTGATCTCTTGGCAGCATTCAGTAACATTGACCAATGTATCCTGCTGAACTGCCTATATTGTACCTTGATGAAGGTATCTTTTCTTTTATGTACACTGAGAGCATATGCACCAAGACAAATTCCTTGTGTGTCCAATCATACTTGGCCAATAAAAAATTCTATTCTATTCTATTCTATTCTATTCTATTCTATTCTATTCTATTCTATTCTATTCTATAAGGTTTGGGAGTAAGGAGCACTTTTTTATGGTGATTGTCTCCTTTTGTGGTTTGTTCCAATTAAAGGTAATGCAGAAAGAACCATCAGAGATCTGCTTCAGTTTTGGATGCCTCGGCTTGTTCTTTCTTTTGTCTATATGAAGCCATTGGGAAAGGCCACCTATCAATCTGAGGGGAGTTATCGGTATGCTGATAATACTGTTACAGATTTGTCACCCAGGACAGAAATGTTGTTGAAGCTCTCACCTTTTGCTAATGCTTGGAGGCTGGGAGGGACTAAATTGGACAAAACAAGCCTAAATTCAATCCCAGAAAGTTGGAGTTATTGGATGCCCAATTGCAGCTCTTCCTGGACTGAGAGGCCATGGTGACAGTGATTAATGATCTCATCCTCATGTACTTTAGACTAGAACAATGTGATCTGTGTGGGATTACTTTTGAAGATGACTTAGACTTTGCAGTTGGAACTGTTAGATTCGGGCAATAACGAGGCAGGAGACCAGGATAGTGACAACAGCTCTTTACTATATGGTGAACCCAGCAACCGGGCTGGGGAAAACCTCTCCTTATATACAGTTCAACCGGCGGCTTCAACCAATCAGCATCGTGCTTGTTTCCCGCCAAAATATTTAAAGATACATTACACTCCTTCCCTCCCAGAAAACACTTTACCTATATATTTACATTATATTTACATATTACTTTTCAACGTAATCACGTAAATAGACTGGGCGTCTCCTGACTCTTTCGGACCTGCGCAGTACATTTCCTGGGAGCGGGTCGAGTTGACCGGAGGGGCTGTTTGCTCCTCTCAGCTCCTCCTCTAGGCCATCCGGCCCTGGATTATTTGCCGAGTCGTCCCTGCTGTTTTCTAATGGAACCTGTTGGCGTCGCTGGACCTCCGGGAATTCAGTTAAGTCCTGCGATTTTCCCGGGTTTGAGTCAGCTGTGGGTTCAAACATTGTATAGTCAGGGCCTGTTTCGTCTGACTCGGATTGTTCGGCTATCCGTTTCCTCAATTGATCTATATGTCGCCTCCATACTCGGCCATCCTCTAACTCCACCAAGTATGATTTGGGACCTGTTATGTTTAGAATTTTTCCTGCTACCCAGATCGGGCCCTCCCCATAGTTGTGTGCCCATACCCGGTCGCCTATTTCCATCCCTCTTGTTTTTTCGAGTCCCCCCTTGTAACCCTCTGGTGTATAGTTTGGATTCAAACGGTCTAGTGGGCACCTGAGCTTTCGGCCCATTAGTAATTCTGCAGGGCTTCTGCCGGTTGTGGCACAGGGGGTTCGGTGTTGGACGGCCAGGAAAACATCTATTTTTGATTGCCAGTCGCCTGGCTTGAGTCTGGACAATGCCTCTTTCGCGCTTCGGACGAAACGCTCTGCAAGGCCATTCGTCGCAGGGTGGAAAGGCGCCGAGAGGGCATGCCGGATGCCCTCTTCTGCCAAGTATTCCTCAAACTGTGTTGCCGTGAATTGCGGGCCGTTATCGGATACCAATGTGTCGGGCAACCCATGTGTTGCAAATAGATGCCGTAGGACTGAGATCACGGCCTCGGCTGTCATGGATCTCATGAGAATGATTTCCAGCCATTTGGAGTAGGCATCGACTACTACCAGGAAGGTTTGGCCGTGGAAGGGGCCGGCAAAATCAATGTGGATTCTAGACCAGGGCCCTTGGGGTCTTTCCCATTCCCGAACCGGGGCCGTTGGGGGTAGAGGTCTGGACTCCTGGCAGGCCTGGCATTTCCCTACCCTTTCAGCAATTTCTGAGTCCATTAAGGGCCACCACACATAGCTCCTTGCTAGACCCTTCATCCTAACGATCCCTGGGTGACCCTCGTGGAGGAGGTCCAACACCCTTTTCCTCAATTTTTCTGGGATCACCACTCTATACCCCCATAGTAGGCACCCCCCTTGAGCCGAAAGTTCCCCACGTTTTTTTACAAATTCTTTAAAACGCTCGCCCGGCGCAGCGGGCCACCCTCTTTGTACCCAACCGAGTACAGTCCTCAAAGTAATGTCCCGGTATGACGCCCGAGCCACCTCCTTAGATGTGACTGGGCCAGAGTCCAGAGAGTCAATTAACAGGATGGGCGTCCCCGGAGTGGGGTCTTCGATCGCCCCCGGTAGTGGGCATCTGCTTAAGGCGTCCGCATGCCCCAACTCTTTTCCGGGCCGATGCTGCAGTTTGTAGGAATAGGCGGCTAAGAAGATAGTCCATCGGGTCAATCGTGGCGAAAGTGCCACAGGCGTTGGGCGGTCGCCAGCCAGTATCCCTAACAGTGGTCTATGGTCTGTAACAATTTCAAAGTCTCTACCAAAAACGTATTCGTGAAACTTTTTTACCCCTGACACAATGGCTAGCGCTTCCTTATCCAACTGGCTATAGTTCCTCTCTGTGGAGGACATCGTTCTGGAGTAGAAGGCTATTGAGGCTTCTGTGCCATTCGGAAGTCTGTGGCTGAGCACAGCCCCCACCCCGTAAGGGGAAGCATCGCAAACCAATACTAATGGCAATGAGCTATGATACTGAATCAGTAAGCTATCGCTCGAGAGTAGGTTTTTTACTGCTTCGAAAGCCCTAGCTTCCGACTTTCCCCAAGACCAAGCAGTATTCTTTCCCAGTAGCTTATGTAACGGCTCGGCAACGGTTGCCTTATTTTTTAAAAAGACCGCGTAAAAATTCACTAGACCCAGGAATGCCTGTAGCTCTGTTTTGTTTTTGGGCGCTGGAGCCTTTCGTATTGCCTTGACCTTGCTTTCAGTGGGGTGAATTCCCTCCTTGTCTATTCTGTAGCCCAATCTACGGATTCTACCCCTATCTGGCATTTGTTCACTTTAACCTTTAGACCGGCTGACCGGAAAATGCCCAGAACTTTTCTCAAACGCTCCCCCAATTCTTCTAAATTTTCGGCTGATATCAATACATCATCGAAATAGGGGACTACCCCCGGGAGCCCTTGCAGAAGTCGCTCCATTAAATTTTGGAATAGACCAGGTGCCACACTCACCCCAAACTGTAACCGGGTACACTTGAAAGCACCTCTGTGAGTCACAATCGTTTGGGCTTCGGCTGTGTTGGCGTCTACGGGCAGTTGTTGATAGGCTTGAGCCAAATCTAACTTTGCAAAAACGTGCCCTTGCCCCAGCGAGTGCAGCAAGTGTTGCACCACGGGGACCGGGTAAGCGCTTTTCTGTAAGGCTTTGTTTAACGTCGCCTTGTAGTCAGCACAGATTCTAACTGACCCATCTGGTTTCACTGGGGTGACGATTGGCGTCTCCCACTTTGCGTGATCGACTGGCACCAGAATCCCCTGACTGATGAGCTTGTCTATCTCCTTGTCAATCTTGGGTTTAAGGGCAAAAGGGACTCTCCTTGCCTTTAACCTAATGGGGGCTACCTGGGGGTCTAAATTGAAGGAAATAGGGGTCCCCTTGTACTTGCCCAGGCAGTCCTTGAAGACATCTTCGAACTCGTTCATGAGTGAATCTTTTAGGTTAAAGTCACTTCTGTAGATGCCAGTCACTCCCATGCCCAATGCACGGAACCAGTCTAGTCCCAACAGACTTGGCAGGGTCCCTTCGACTATCGTGATGGGCAGGGTCTTCTTGTGTGGTCCGTACTCGACGCGGACGGAGGTGGTCCCTCGAACAGGGATGCGATTCCCTTGGTAGTCGTGCACTCGTAGCCGTTGTGTTTGCAGTTTGCGTTTGGCGATTCTCGGCAAAGCTTTTGCAAAAGTGTCCCAGGACATGATTGTGATCGCTGACCCTGTGTCCACTTCTAGTCGGCACGGCACTCCTTCGATCTTCGGTTTAGTGAAGATTTTCTTCTCGACGCGGGTTGCTGCATGGCCTATTATCACGGTCGTTCGATTTGAATTCGCGCCCTTTTTGTTTTGACCAATCGCGGGTCGCCTTGCCGATCCTGCGCTCTGATTGGTCGGTTTGAATTTTCGGCGGGAAGGTTGGGGTGCTCGACAGACTTGAGCCAGGTGCCCCTTCTTCTCGCACCGCCGACATGTAGCGTCCTTGAACTTGCATCATTGACGCTGGTGTTGCCCTCCGCAACTTCCGCATTCGTCCCGGTCTTCTTTGCCCCTTCTCTCGGTGAGGCAAACTCCTTCCCCATCCTCGCCGTCTGATTCGGTCTGGATTTCTTCGTGGTGGACCGGGGTTGATTTCACGCTCGCCGATGGTGTGAGTGGCTTTTGTAGGGTTTCCGCCGCTTGGGTGGACATCTTGTGAGCTCTGGCTTCGTCCAGAGCGTTTGCCAGCGTTAGATTGCTTTTTGATAGCAGCCGCCTCCGCAAACGAATGTCTCTGACCCCACGGATGAGTTGCTCTAACAGCTCCTCGTCCAAGTCTCGGTACCCACAATCTTTGGAGGCTTTCCTCAGGGCGGCCATGTACTCGCTGATGGATTCGCCCTCTTGCTGTCTGCGCTCTCCAAATTCAAAACGCCGTACGTACTTGGACGGTGTAGGCGCGAAATGGTTCTTCAATAGATTTTGCAGAGTTTGCCACGATACCGATTGTACCGGCGTTGGCTCTGCCAGGGCTTCCGCGATGTCGATGACCTCGGGACCGCAGTGGCTCAGGAAATATGCCCTTTTGCGGTTGTCTGGAACTCCTTGCAGTTCGTTTGCCTCCAGGAAGCTCTCGAAACGGGTCATGTACGTTCCCCATTTCTCCCTGGATGGGTCAAACGGCGCGGGCGGAGTGTAGCTGGCCATCGCTGCGATTCTGCCCTGAGCTTTGCTGGGTTCGGTTCTTTCGTGCGTTCAGCTCGTTCCTGGTGCTCTTAACCTCGATATCCCACCTTCGTCGCCAGTGTTAGATTCGGGCAATAACGAGGCAGGAGACCAGGATAGTGACAACAGCTCTTTACTATATGGTGAACCCAGCAACCGGGCTGGGGAAAACCTCTCCTTATATACAGTTCAACCGGCGGCTTCAACCAATCAGCATCGTGCTTGTTTCCCGCCAAAATATTTAAAGATACATTACAGGAACAAAATGTGAAAATCAGGTTGCAAGGTACTACTAATTTTGCAATTGCAGCCTTTGGCAATAGGCCTTAAGTCCAATTCAAAATATTTGGTTTAACCTATAAATTCCTTTATGGTTTGGCTGTGAGGTATCTTAGGGATCATCTCCCACAAATTGATTCTGCTTGTCCATTGCAAGTGTTTAGGGAAAGAACGCTCAGGGACCTGACTTAACATTTATAATAATCCTACCAACGATAATAACAAATGCTATTTGCCTGCAAGCAAGAACTGTAGGACCATGAATTAGACAAAGTAATAGAAAATGAAGAAGCTAAAGTGCTTTGGGGCTTTAGAATTCAAACAGATAAGCACCTGACACATGATACCCAAATTTAATAACTACCAATAATCAAAACAAAAAAAGTCTGGATAGTGGACATTGCAGTAACTGGAGTTAACAGAATAGAAGAGGAAGAACTGAAGATAATACAAAAATCTGCAAATAGAAGTAGAAAGACTGTGGCAAAAGAAAGCAAAAGATAGGTTTCTTGGGTGCAATCCTGAAATACAGTATTTGGAGCACCACTTGAACACCATTGGCATTTGCAAAATGTCCAGCTAGCTGCAAAAGGCAGCTTTATTTGGAACAACTTACATCTTGTGACCATGGTTTTAACACCATCAAACATTTCACCTATCCCAGGTCCTTGCAGAGGACTTGATAGGTGGATAAAGATACAAAATTCAGCGTAAACATCTGACTGACTGTGTGGCCAACCATAATAATTTTATTTTTAAATTAAATTAAATTTATTTTTAAATTTTATTTTATTTATTTAACCATGACCTGGATGACTGAGACTCTCTACATTTGTTTAGCTATACAATTTGGGATGAACACCCTTTGAATGGTGTGGGAGTAGGAATGGATTTCCAGAGGAAAAAATTGTAGACTGCAGGAACCAGGAGCACTACTCAGGTGAGCCTGAGGACACAGATTAACCTCAAGTGCTTTAAGGACCCTCTAAAAGGATGCAAATGACCAGCTGTCTGCAAGGAATATAAATCTTTCTATTCTCCACCATCCTGTCAGAGCTGAAGAAGCTTCTTAGATGAGAAGTGAAACCTCTTCAAAGAAAAAAATAACCAAGAAAGTCCAGTTGCCTCCTGAAAAAGTACCTTTGGGACAACCATGACCTGGATGACTGAGAATCTCTATAGACTTTTAGCTATTATAATTTAAGCATAATTTTACCTCTATTCCTCTAATTACACTTCCTAGCCCAAACCTTGGGGAGGGATGGGGAGAAATCCAAAATCTCAGCTTTGCTAAAAACTCCAAATATTTTGCATAGTTACCCAGTTATTTTATTTTATTTATTTTATTTATTTTATTTATTTGATTTTTATACCGCCCTTCTCCCGAAGGACTCAGGGCGGTGTACAGGCAGAATAAAACCAACAAAGAACAATATACAATATACAAAATTAAAATCAGTTAAAAACTTATTAAATGAGCCTGAAAAATTTAAGAAATTTACCATAAAACCAATAACCCCATTAAAATTGCTAAAAATTTAAGTTTAAAATTTCATTCAAGCCAGCCCGAATAAAAGATATGTTTTCAGTTCGACGGAATGTCCGAAGGTCAGATATCTGGCGTAAGCCGGGGAGTTCGTTCCAGAGTGTGGGGCCCCACAGAGAAGGCCCGTCCCCTGGGGGCCACCAGCCGACATTGTTTGGCGGATGGCACCCTGAGGAGTCCCTCTCTGTGAGAGCGTACGGGTCGGTGGGAGGCATGTGGTAGCAGTAGGCGGTCCCGTAAGTACCCAGGTCCTAAGCCATGGGCGCCTTAAAGGTCGTAACTAACACCTTAAAGTGCACCCGAGGCCACAGGTAGCCAGTGCAGCCTGCGCAGGAGAGGTGTTACATGGGAGCTGCGTGCAGCTCCTCTATCACCAGCAGCTGCGTTCTGGACTAACTGAAGCCTCCGGACGCACTTCAAGGGAGCCCATGTAGAGAGCATTACAATAATCCAAGCGAGAGGTAACGAGCGATGAGTGACCGTGCATAAGGCATCCCGATCAAGGAAGGCGCAACTGCGAACCAGGCGAACCTGGTGGAAGGCCCTCCTGGAGACGGCCGTCAAATGATCTTCAAACGACAGCCGGTCATCCAGGAGGACACCCAAGTTGCGCACCCTATCCTTTGGGGCCAATAACTGCCCCAACAGCCAGCAGCGGTTGCAGCTGGCTGAATCGGGATGCTGGCATCCACAGCCACTCCGTCTTGGAGGATTAAGCTTGAGCCTGTTTCTCCCCATCCAGACCCGTCGGCCTCCAAACACCGGGACAGCACTTCAACAGCTTCATTGGGGTGGCCCGGGTGGAAAAGTACAGCTGGGTGTCGCCAGCGTACTGCTGGTATCTCACCCCAAAGCCACTGATGATCTCACCCAGCGGCTTCATATAGATGTTGAACAGCAGGGCGAGAGGATCGACCCTGCGGGACCCCACAAGTGAGGCCCCCCGCGGCCGACCTCTGCCCCCCCCGTCAACACCGTCTGCGACCGGTCAGAGAGATAGGAGGAGAACCACCGATATACGGTGCCTCCCACTCCCAATCCCTCCAACCGGCGCAGCAGGATACCATGGTCGATGGTATCAAAAGCCGCTGAGAGGTCTAACAGGACCAGAGCAGAGGAATAACCCTGTCCCTGGCCCTCCAGAGATCATCCACCAATGCGACCAAAGCCGTCTCTGTGCTGTATCCGGGTCGGAAACCGGACTGGAACGGGTCCAGATAGACATCTTCATCCAGGTACTGGGGTAGCTGTCGAGCCACAGCACTCTCTACAACCTTCGCAACAAAGCGAAGATTGGAGATCGGACGATAGTTACTTAAAATAGCTGGGTCCAGAGAAGGCTTCTTGAGGAGGGGTCTCACCACCGCCTCTTTCAAGGCGGCGGGGAAAACTCCCTCCAACAAAGAAGCATTGATAATCCTCTGAGCCAGCCTCGTGTCACTTCCTGAGTAGCCAGTACCAGCCAGGAAGGGCACGGGTCCAGTAAACATGTCGTGGCATGGAGCCTCCCCAATAACCTGTCCACGTCCTCGGGAGCCACAGGATCAAACTGATCCCAAACAGACTCAACAAGACGTGCCTCCTCTCCCCCGCTTGGATCATCCCAAATTCGGTCCAGATCGTCCCGGAGCTGAGCGATTTTATCGTATAGATAACCACTAAACTCCTCGGCACGTCCCTGCAAAGGGTCATCCCGCACCTCCTGATGAAGGAGGGAGCGGGTCACCCGAAACAGGGCGGCCGGGCGGTTATCTGCCGACGCAATGAGGGGGGGGGCGTAGATACGCCTCGCCTCCCCCATTGCCACCAGGTAGGTCCTAGTATAGGACCTAACTAGTGTCCGATCAGCCGAGCGACTGGACCTCCAAGTGCTCTCTAGGCGTCTTCGCCGGCGTTTCATCTCCCTCAGCCCCTCGGAGAACCAAGGGGCCAAACGAGACCTACGCCGGGTCAGAGGCCGCAAAGGCACGACACGGTCCAAGGCCCCCGCCGCGGCCTGTTCCCAGGCCGCGACGAGTTCCTCAGTCGTGCCGTGGGCCAGATCCTCAGGGAAAGGCCCAAGCTCCGTCAGGAACCTCTCAGGGTCCATCAGGCGCCTGGGACGGAACCAACGTATAGGTTCCGTCTCCCTGCGATGGTGAATGGCGGTTCGGAAGTCAAGGCGAAGGAGAAAATGATCGGACCATGACATTGGTTCTGTTACTAAATCATCTAGTACCAGATCATTTAACCACTGACCAGAGATATAAATCAAGTCCAGCGTGCCTCCCCCCATGTGCGTAGGGCCATCATTTATTCGAGTCAGGTCTAAGGCCGTCATGGAAGCCTCAAACTCCCGAGCTGCCGTTGATGACAAGCCAACTGACGGCAGGTTGAAGTCCCCCATAACAATAAGTCTGGGGGTCTCAACCGCCACAGCGGCAAGCACCTCCAACAGCTCTGGCAGGGCTGTGGTCACGCAGCAAGGAGCCAGGTACGTGACCAACAAGCCCAACTGGCTCCTATGGCCCCACCGCACATAGAGGGATTCACAGCCGGCAATCTGAGGAACAGTGGCCTCCCTCGGCTCTAGATCTTCCTTAATGACAACCGCCACCCCCCCACCCCTACCTTGGGCCCTCGGCTGATGAAATGCTCGGAAACCTGGAGGACACATCTCAACGAGGGGAACCATGGTTCTTCTCATTCCAATGTTTGCTATACCTCCCAGTTTAAATAACTTGTAAAAAACAACAACAGGCTAGCTCATCTATGCATCTGATGAAGTGAACTGCTAAGTAAAATAATATATAGTTAAAATATAATGTATGAAGAATAGCATATATGAATAAGGAATAAGGGGGACTATAAAGTTAAATATGTACAGAAGAGTTGGGGAAATATGTACATGATAGAAGAACACCCATTTGAAACTGTTGTATATGTTTTATATATATGTTTTATGTGAAATATATGTTTTATATTTGTGTTTGTTTTGTTTTTAAAAGAAATAATAATAACAATTATTTTTTTAAAAAGGGTATGCCTTTTAATAACACATGTTAACTGTAAACAGTACTACCAGGCTTCTTTTGGTGTTTTGCTATCATAGACTAACATGGGTCTCCTCCAACCATTAGCATTTGTGTAATTCTAAAAATTCAGGTCTATTTTCAAGAACAGAAGGAGAAAATGTTAGATGGAGTTTCTCCTCCTCGTGATGCAGAACTAGACCAATCTTTTCTCCCTCTTGGTCTTGATTTAAGCCTGTAGTGTAATCAAACAGTTTGACATGTGAAGGATCAATTCTTTGGCCCCCAAACTACACAATCAAGCCCTAGATTACAAATTAACTCAATTTGTTATGACCAAAGGTTTGGGGGTGGGTGGGGTGGAAGGCCCAAGCATTTAGCCTGAGATTACTTAGGGCACAATCCTTAGGCCTCTTCATTGCATGCCAATGCTGACAGGGATATTTTGGATTTCCTCTCTTGGTTCTCATCTTGGAAAGAAGACTTCGGAACCTGATCCTCTTTCTCTTGTTCCCCACGGCCTCCATTGCTGGCTGCTTCTGTGTCTGAGGAGGAAAAAAAAGAGATTCCAGATTTGCTTCTAGCTTTGCAAATTGTTTCCAGGCCTGAGTTTGGCTGTAGTTCTTGAAACTCTGCTTCAGTATAATAGAAGATTTCTGGCTGGATAGCTCAGGCTTCATTTTAAAGCATTCCATTAACATAGGAAGAACTCGGACCAAGCAAATGTTTTAAATTTCTTCCAGATGAAGGCAGACACTGTTTATGTTAAATGGTTCTAGTGCTCCTCCCGTCAAACTTGTTCTAAACAAACAAGAGAAGTGAAGACAGCCTCAGTTTGAGTTCAACTCCTGGTGATTGCACTAATATACTGTATCCATACATATTATTCGTGTATTCTTGACCACAATCCAGAAATGATTTAATATTGCCATCTTCTGAGATTATTTATTTTAATTATTTTACTTCTCAGTATAGTTTACAATCCTGGTATTCCTGGGAGGCCCCTTCCACATATTAACCAGACTCAATACTGTTTAGCTCTTAAACCCAGACAAAGTTAGCCACAGGCCGCCAGTTGCTGAGACCAAATAACAAACAAACAGCCTGTTACAGCAATGAGCTAAATATACTTCAGAATCTGAATAGGACTCTGATTGACCATAACATATGGAATTGGTCACCGTTCTTATTTATTTTTGTTTTTCGGTCAGGAAAGTATTTTAAAAGAATTCATTGTTTGGCTCCAAACTTTATCTTGGTTGCACAAAGCATCTTCTTCCTGCATTGGAAAATGAGGACACAATATCTAAAGTAAATGGATTGCATTAGAGTAGAGTTGCTCAGAAGCCAGTTTGGCATTCAAATGGGATGAATTTCTATTTCACTTTATTCTGCTCTATATAAAATTAAAACACCAGAACCAAACTGTGAGATACCATTTGCATAATTTAGAATAGAATGTCCTTTTGAAAATAAATTACAAACATGGAAGGCCTTACTGAGATCAGAATATTAAACTGGTTGGCTTTAACCCTTTGCCCCCTCTCACCCATATTGGTTAGAGCTCTAATATTTGCTGCTGACATAAGCAGAGAAACTACCTTCCATAACAACAAGTGAGAGGTCCTTAGTGGTCTCTGAACTTGGTTGCTTTCTTGCAGACATTTGATTACCCAATGAAACAAATAATGAATTGGATAATGAAACATCTGCAGGAAAACAACCAAGCTTAGCAAGTACCAAGGAACCCCATTTCATCCCTGAGCTACAAATATTCTCCTTTATTGATACCAACAAGTGCCATTTCTCCCGTCCTGTCTCTCTTCCTATATCCTGATCTGCATTGGATTCTACGTATTTATCTGTCTTTTAAAAATACAGTGAGCAATTATATGAATGACATGACTATTCAGCTCGAACAAAAATAGAGAATTAAAAACACCATCCATTTCTGATTCAGAATAGGCTAATATAGGCAGTTAAGACAGCCTAGTGTTCAGGAGGGTGAATTTGTGTCAAAGAACCAAAAATGGCAGCTGTATTTTCCAACATACAAATGCGTGAAACAATTCTCAGTTGCAAAACAATTCTTTTCAGTGTTGAGACAATCAACTTCACATCCTGTACTGCTGGAAATCAACTTGTATACCAACATCCTATTCTGAAATTGATGTCAAATGGGATTATGGTAGTGCTTTCTTTTGCCCATTTCTCTCAAGTATGAGGAGACTGTTCAAACTACATATATCCTGATTTGTCCAACAATTGGTGAATTACCCATCCTGAGCATTAGCATGAGTGGTGCAGTTCAGAAGAATTTGAAGGGACATAGGATCCCATTCCTGTTTTTTTAATGCTCAATAATTTAATAGATATAGTAGAAAATGAGTGGAAAGGGGGGAAACAAGGTCAGAAAATACTTCTAGCTGAGCCAAATTGGGTTACCACGGTTGGGGTTTTTTTTTTTATGTTCCTGTCAGAACCACTGCTAGCTGTCCATATGTCTTCTCAGTGTGAGAAGATTTACTCCCTAGTACCCATTAAACAACCTGACAACTTTTATGGATACTGTTTGCATCCATAAAAGTTGTGGGGAAGCAAAGCCTTTTAATTTAATTTTCCTTGAAACAGGCAAAAGTTATACATCCTGCTGACTGCCCATTGTGACTGCAGTGACAGCCAAGAGCCTTTTTCCAAAGGTTTGTTTAACTATTTCCTGGTTGTAACTTTCCTGGTTGTGCAGCTACTGGGATGTAGTAGCCATTGAGTGGGGGAGGTGGATTTGGAGAAAATTCCCCTGAAAATCCTTGTATCTGAAGCATAGCGGACTGGGGAAGGGGAGAAATCACCAATAACCAGCTTTTGCCTTGGTCTCTACTGCAACAAAGAGGAAAAGGTCTGCTTTTAACAGATGAGCAGACACACAACCAGAGGTGGGTTTCAGCAGGTTTTGCCCAGTTCTGGAGAGCTGGTAGCGAAAATTTTGAGCAGTTCGGAGAACCGGTAGTCAAAATTTTGACTGGCCCCGCCCCCATCTATTCTCTGCCTCCCAAGTCCCAGCTGATCAGGAGGAAATGGAAATTTTGCAGTAACCTTCCCCTGGATTGGGGAGGGAATGGAGATTTTACAGTATCCTTCCATGCCACACCCACCAAGCCAAGCCCACCAAGCCACGCGCACAGAACCGGTAGTAAAAAAATTTGAAACCCACCACTGCACACAACACATTGAAAACAATAGTAGTGAAAGACTGGAACCAGTTGTATAAACTAAACACCTCTTAGACCAGTGGTAGTCAACCTGGTCCCTACTGCCCACTAGTGGGCATTCCAGCTTTCATGGTGGGCGGTAGGGGTTTTGTCCGATACTGAAATACTTTCCTTTTTTTTAATTTAATTGACTTTTTAAAAAAAAATCATAGCATTATTTAAAAACATTTTCATTAGGTTTTCATAAAATTCCCCGTGACAATTTAAATTTCTGAAAATATACTATTTGTATCGCCCACGCATAAGTTTAGTTCACGTTACGTAAGTGAAACTAAATGGCGCTATAGTATGACTGCAAACAGAGCCTCATCCCAGAATAGCTCGCGCATCTCCCCCCGAACCGGTGGGCAGTTAGAAAATTTTACTACTAACAGAGATACAAAAGTGGGCGGTAGGTATAAAAAGATTGACTACCCCTGTCTTAGACTGTTCCGTTTCACCATTCCTGGTCTTTTTCTTCTTGTGCAAAAATATGTGGAACACTGTTTTTATTTTGACCTTACTTAAAAAGAAACTCCAACAATTTAGTGAACAAAAAGATGATTTCTGCTTGAATGCAATTGTTAATTTTCATTTCAGAGATAGAGATTGCTTTTATACAGAGTAGCAGAAAGGACATACACATAAGCTTTTTTTTTTTGGCCTAATTTAGTTTTGAATTAATAATGTAACTCCCATCACTTGTTTCATTCAGCTGCAAATCAAACTGCTCACTTCTTGTCATAACTTCAGCCATTTGTTATTTAATATCTTTTGATATATCATGAATATATGTATGAAGAGTGTCACTTGACATTAGTATCTATTCACTTTTCTTGCAAGATCATCCCCACAGGTCATGTCTACCTTGTCTCTGTCTCCTGATTTCAGCAGGTCCTCATCAATAGAATATCATTTGTTTTGGTTTGCAGTCTTTCAAGCAACATGACAAAAACGAAGATTAGGTTGCTGCACAGGATACAGTGTGCAGCTTTATTGGCTGGAGTGTCCAACCTCAGTTGCTGAAACTGTTCTTCCCTTTCAGTGTTTCTCTATTCATTGCCAGCAAAAGTGCGTGTTTAATTTTAAGTTGCTCTTTAGCTTACTCTGCTTTAGAAATTCACTAATTAGAACTTCAACACAGATCAAACACATGTAAGAAAAGTGAAACTTATCTCTATAAAAATCTTCTATATACTGATGTAAGAATTTGCCTATAGATGGATTATGGGAAGAAGAGATATTTGCTTGTAAGTTTATAAGGGTGAAGAGTTTTCAAATTTGTTTTTAACTTGTTAAGAAGTAAAAGTCATTTTTGGAAGTCATTACTTTCATTTTTATCTTTTTCTTTATCATACTTCTTTTTCTTTCTGTGCACTTTATTTTTTCATTCTATTCCCCCCCCCCCGAGTTTAGTCTATATTTGCTTTTACTATTAAATTTTTTAGTAGCAAATTAATCAAAATATTTAATGAAAATTATGAAAAGTTCTACTATTTTTATTTATTTGGCATGACCAAAGTTGTCTCAGTACTAAATTCCAGCATGAAACTTGACTGAAAGTGGTTTAGATAATCCATATCCTCTAGAGTTCTCATCAGTTGCAGACCAAACCTCTCAGCAACCTATACCAGAAAAGGATTGGAATAATTGATAGTTATCAAAGGCCATTGGGTCCAGAGATGGCCTCTTTAGGAGGCACCACTACCTCTTTCAAGGCTGAAGGCACCACCCCGATCATCAAGGAACCTGATGTTGTAGCATGGACTCAGTCACAGCTCACCTTCTTGGCTACTTGACAGCATGACAGCATGGAGAGCTATGTCTATTTCCTCAGGAGTCATTGGCTCAAACACATCCTGGATCACACCAGACCATGTCCCAGGCAACTCAGCCTAGCCTGCCCAGTCAGAGTCCAAGGTGGAACAAATCTGAGTGACTTTATCTGCCAGACAGCCTGAATAATCATCACAATGGCCCATCAGATTTTTTTGTGGGGGGAAGGGCTCTCCTTACCCAATAGGGACTGGTTCACTGTAAATAGGAGTGCTGGCCAGCTATCAGGGAATGCAGTAAGGGTAAGGAAATATTTACAATTTGCTGCCTTATGGGCATGAGTTAATCTCTACTAGGTGATCCAGTTTGGTGTAGTTTCTGTGTGTAGGCTGAGCCTAAGGCATCAGGCTAGAAACTGGGAGACCGTGAGTTCTAGTCCTGTCTTAGGTACAAAGCCAGTCACTTTGTCTCAAGGAAGGAGACAATGGCAAATCTCCTCTGAAAAACCTTGACAAGAAAACTGCAGGGATTTGTTCAGGCACTCTCCAAGAAGTGGACGTGCTTGCAGGGGTGAAATCCAACAGGTTCTGACAGGTTCAGGAGAACCAGTAGCAGAAATTTTGAGTAGTTTGGAGAACCGGCAAATACACACCTCTGGCTGGCCCCAGAGTGGGGGTAGGAATGGAGATTTTGCAGTATCCTTCCCCTGCCACAAAGCCACGCCCACAGGTAGTAAAAAAATTTGAATTTCACCACTGCATGGTTGGCTGGATGGAAGTAAAAAAAAGAGACTCTTCCCTGTGTCTAGGCAGACTCAGTGTGGCTGATATTGTCAAAGAGACCAAGAAATGGTTAGTATCAGCGGTAAATAAGACATATTAATGCTGTTAAAAATAAAAGAGATGAAATCCTTGTCTCAATTGCCATGGTGACCCAAGGACTACTGTTGCACTCTGCTAATACAGTACATGGGTAGGGAGAATGCACACAAAAACTATAGGAGATTTCATTTTTTAACTGTGGCTGTTAAGTGTGACAGAGTTGTTGGTAGAATTTTGACTGAAATAGTATGAGAAGGGACAATGAGCAACATTTGGGGAATAGCAGGCAGAAGGTTATCAAAACAGATTTTTGCTTTCCAGCAGATAAACTGAGAAATATATAAAAGTTTATTATATAATAGGTTTAGAGAAGCGATTTAATAAAGTGAATAGACTTTAATTATATAGTATTTTCCAAGCGAATGAAATTGAAGTGTGGTTGATGAATGCTTCCATTATGTAGTGCTTGAATAAAAAAACATAAATTGAATTATTAGAGATGGTCCAATATTGAGCAGACAGTAAGTCAAGTATTGTGTGTTGTCCTTGATGATTTAATATATTTATGGATAAATTTATGTGGATTACTTGTGGTAGCCATGGAGTAGTATTTGTGGGGATGTGAATGTAGGTGTACTATAGTATGAAGTTGATACTGTGTTGTTAGCTGAGCACTCAAATAATTTCCAGTGAAAATTCAATAAATTATATAATGCAATATGAAATACGAATCTGAAAATTAACATATCAAAGACTGCTAGACAAATTTGGCAGAGGAAAGGGAGTGACAAGTGAAGAAAAACTAAAGCAAATAGATGAATTTATATTTCTTAGTTGGGTTCTTGGCTGATTATGGAAACACTTTTAAAAGCCATATGTAGATTAAATACCATAATAGTTTTATGCAGGAGTTCTCTTTTTTTGTAAGATATTCCAAAATGATAAATGAACTTGCATGCCCACAAATTGTTGATAAAATGAATGACATCATTTGGGTTAAGGATTTTAGGAAACCATCACACTACTTCCTCTAAGATGCAGAACTTTCACTGTACTTTCTTGATTTAGCTTAAAGTTACCAGTTGATTAGTCATTAATTTTACCAACACCTTCCTCTGAAATCCATAGGGTACAGATATACTGTTATATGCTACATCAGAAATCATTATTATCAATAATAACTCTGACAAATGGCTAGATCCAATATTTTAACTATCTTTCAAAACTCATGCTGGGCTTTCCTATGTAAGCAGGGGTGAAATTCAGCAGGTTCTGACTGTTTCTGGAGTACCGGTAGCAGAAATTTTGAGCAGTTCGGAGAACCGGCAAATACCACCTCTGGCTGGCCCCAGAGTGTGGTGGGAATGGGGATTTTGCAATATCCTTCCCCCAGGAGTGGGGAAGGAATGGAGATTTTGCAGTATCCTTCCCCTGCCATGCCCACCAAGCCACACACCACAGAACTGGTATTAAAAAAAATTGAATTCCACCACTGTATGTAAGCCTGATATGTGCTTGCATTGGCAAGGCAGGAGTATTTTTTGATGAGGGGTCCTTGGTGATTTCTGAGCTTGGTTGTTTTCTTGCAAATGTTTCATTACCCTAACTAGGTAACATTAGCACTGGTGATGTTGCCTAGTTTGGGTAATGAAACATTTGCAAGAAAACAACCAAGCTCAGAGAGCACCAAGGATCCCTCATTTCAACCCTGAGCTACAAATAATTCTCTTTTATTGGGACATTTTTATAATGCTCTCACTTTAGTCTGATTAACTAAAAAATGCTATGACTCCCTGTCCCCTATTAAAATCGATGGGCTCCTGATATAATACTATGTGTGGTTTTTACTAGAATTGTAGGAATCTACAAACTTTTGGGTACATTATTAGAAAATAGTTGGCGCTTGGATTTTCCCCCACCCCAGCAGTTATTCATATGTTGGCTTTTTGTAAGCATCTATATCATGAACTGATAGGACTGAGCACTACTTTGGATGGGGAAAAGGTACTTTTGTAGCACATGGAAAACTTCATGGTCCCTGTTGGCAGTCCCTTGAAGCAAGTATATCTTCCCAGGATTTCATGAGTACCTTCTAGGACTTCAGCATAGTGCTGGAAAAGATACATTTGGTGAAGAAGTTCCTGATGGATGCTCTATGAGTGCCCATGCATCACCAAAGTACCTTCTTCTCTGTGAATCTAAAGGGACACAGCACTACTGTATCAATTGACCAAGTTACAAATGACAAGTGTAATATTTTTCATGACACCTATTAAAGAAAACTTGATATACAGTATATCCTCAGAGCTAACAGGTTTTCACTTTCTAAAGAAAGTAAGAATTTAGGTTACTGTACTGAAATTGCTCAATCAATACTTGTCTTGGAAGAAAAGACTGTGATTGTTTTTCATTGCCTTCACTAAACACTGAGCAAAGCTGAATGCATGGGAAGTCACACTCGATTCCATAAATTTCTTTAATAGTCCAGCTTAAATAACTATGCACTTTAGTTGATTGGAATGAAATCCAATGATTGACGAAACAAACCAAAACTCAATTTCTGTCATAGAAGTAAGACTGATGTTTACATTACAAAGATATTGTAAGTTATCTCCAGAGGTTTACTTAAATCAAGGAAGTATACAAAAGTGTCAGTAGGGTTTAAATTCATGTATTGCAGCTTAACTGAATTCAAACTACTCTGAAAATCGGTGGACCAAAAAAATAAATAAAAAATAAATAAAAGCAGAGCATTTTCTCTCATTCAATCGGCAGACTTTTGAAAGATGTTTGCTAGTTAATGAGTTCAGAGTTGTTCTATTTTGATTTGCTATTTTGGGGGCCCCAAATGATGGCTTTCAGTTGCCGAGTATGCTTGTGGTTGAACAATTCTTGCTGCTGGGTTTATGTCATGCCTTTGTGTTTACAGTCAATACTGTGTACTTCTGAGTTCCTGGCTGAGCACCATTTTAAGTCGCCTATCAACAAATAGTGTAGGCTTCTTACTTGCCTATTTGCTCAACTATATTTGGAACAGGTCATTTGTGGGGAGAAAATAGGTGATAAGGAGAATAAGCTTCACACATTGTTCACTCACATCTATGGAAAGTCCTGGTCCTTCTTCTGGGCAGGTCAGAAACCAGTTTCAGAAAGCTTTGCCAGGACATATTTTCCCTTCCGATCCAAATTGTTCTTACAATGGATAGAGTACCAAAGGAACGAAGTTAATATCATCCCATAAATCTAAACAAAATAAATAAATGAAAAGGAAACAAACATTTGAAAATATATAGGTTAAAAAGAACATTTCTGCACCGCTCTTCCAAGTTATGAGAACAGCAGCAAAAAAATGCAATTACATCTTTTGAACTAGGAGTAGAGTACTTTTTTTAGAATGAGGTCTAGCTGGTTCTATCTGGCTTGGGCGAACTGGTAGCGGCGGCTGCGGGAGGCTCCACCCAGATGTCATGACATCACTTTTTTGCAACATTTCCATGCCAGGGATCGGTTCTACTTACCTTTACTACTGGTTCACAACGGGGCCGCACGCTAACTTTGCTCGCTTGCGTGCACTTCTGCACATGTGCAGGAGCTTCCTGATGACATCCAGGTCAGTGGGCAGAGCCTCCAGACGGTTTTACTACTGGTTCTTGCAAACTGGTCCGAACTGGGGACAATCCACCATTGCTTTGTGTATGTGTGGACGACAGCGCGAGCTAAGTGAGCGTGCGCGCAGCACACATACATCTGAGAACCAGTAGGGAAGGTAAGTGAGTTTCACCCCTGCTGGGGTCCATATTTTCTCATGGATAATTTGTCAGAGGATGCATATCAAAGCCACAAGCGGGTGTCACTCACCACATCCATACCACACACAATATCTATTCATGCATCGTTCTCCATGCAGTGCATTTTACCTCCTTTTCTTCCTCAATATACAAAAATGCTCGATCCATTGTGTAAGGCCAAACAGAATGGATTGGGCTTCAAATGACTGAGAAAACAAAAGTCTTTCAGAAAAATAAACTAAAAGATAATTTTTACTTCTTCCAGGACAAGTCTCCCTAGTCCTGGAATGCATGGCCAAAAAATTATTCTAATCTAAGCAATTGGTGAACCAACTACTGCTATTCAAACCAGCTTTAAGTTGCCCAAGAGAATAACACCTGCTGACTAGATCTCAGCTGGAGAGGCCATTCCAGTGGGAAGAGGTAGTTGTTATGAATAGAAAAAATGATGATCAATAAGTTGACTTTGCATACCATTAGCAGAAAGGAGTGACTTGCAAAGCCTTCTTACACCCTCAATAATTCCACGAAAGATGGAAAGATTAATGCAAGGATGGAGGCAAATGTTCTTTCCAAAGGAGAGGATCAATACTTTATGTTCTTAAAACATAATTAGGAAATGTTGTAATCTTTCATCTTAATTCTTACACTGTTATCCTTTCTTTCTCCTCAAAGCAATTTCCCAGAAATCCATTTCTTTTATACCCTAATGCAGCTACCAGCAATTAAAGAAACCAATAATAAAATAAAATAAAAATCTAAAAGAGAAGGGAGCAACGAAACAGGATAAAGCAGATGCAGATGATGCAATTATGTGTGTATGTGCACTTCTGTCATTATATTAATCCTAAATCAGCTGCAAAATAGAATATGTGACACAAATACTTTGATCCAATCATCATGATTTGGGGGGGGGGGGCGGAAAGCAAGGCACTAAGTACAATGGAGTTTATCTTAAGAAACTGCAGTGGGAAATAGTTTTATCTGACCTCAGTGCCAAAATTTAAGTAGATTTAAAATTGCTCATTAATTCATTTCTAATTATATAATTACAAGGCCTGAGCTTGTCTTGACATTCACACTGGGAAAGAAATATCTACAACAGACTGAGAATTAGAAAGAAATTATACCCCAACGTATTAGGAAAAGATATGATATAGTGTATGCATACAATATTAGCATATAAGATTTGCAGTCTAATCCAATACAAATCTAACTCAAATCCCACTGAATTTACTGAGGTTTCATTTTGCATACAGGTGCATGGAGCAGCAATGCTTCTCAGATGATTGATTAAATTAATCCATTAGAAGAAGTTCTTGATCATTTAATATGCCATATTTAGTTACTGGACAACCGAATGCTGTTTTTAGTTCATTAACTTAAAAGAAACTATTGACAATTAGAGAGCAGGTGTTTGCACACCCTTACATGTGCAGAAAATAATGCAAGTTTTAAAATGTTGATTCATACTTGTGTATATAAAAAACAAACAAATATTATTTTATAAAAGAAAAATGTTTACCTCTATGCAAATTTATGCAGGTCTGATTATGTAGATTTGTATTTATAAATCCAGTGGAGTAAAAAATGGACCATTAGAAAACAAAGAGTTATATTTGTGAAAAAAATTAAAATCATTTAAAATCATGGCTGATACTTTTATTAGTAACTTAATTACTATAAGCTAATACTACGGAGTTCTAATTGATCATTAATTGGCTGGGTTCACACATCACATTAAGCCATAAACCTTGGTTCACAAGGCAGACTTCTGGGCTAAATTTAGTGCTAAGCCAAAATTAAATAAATCACATTTTGGTTTAAAATGATGGTGTAGATCTTACTACGAAGCCTCTGAAAGATCAGAGAGCACCAATGTGGAAACGCTTCTGCTAGATCTAGGACAGTGATTCACTGATACGGTTCAGAGAAGGTTAATCTAGAAATGTTTTAACATAGACTGTATTTACTAGTATAATTTTGTCAGAATAATATAGCTGGAATTTCTTCTTTTCAGAAAGAAAAAATGTAATGGCTAATAACTATGACAACCAAAATTATTTCCCCTTACTTTCTGGTTGGGATAAGCGGAACTGCCAGAGGCATGAGAGTAACACTAGGAAGAAGACGAATTTCTGTTTGGATAAGAAGAGCAAAGACTAGTTGAAGAACAGGCACATATTTGTAGCTCAGGACTGAAATGAGAGGTCCTTGGGACTCTCTGAGCTTGCTTGTTTTCTTGCAGATGTTTCATCACCCTAACTAAGTACCTAGATAGGGTAATGAGTGTAATCACAACAAAATACCTTATGCCACCAGACTTGAAATCCTGGGTTTAGAAAATTTAGAACTCTGCCGCCTTCGGCATGACCTGAGTATAACTCATAAAATCATCTGCTACAATGTCCTTCTTGTCGAAGACTACTTCAGCTTCAATCGCAACAATACTTGAGCACACAATAGATTTAAACTTAAAGTGAACCGCTCCAATCTTGATTGCAGAAAATATGACTTCAGTAACAGAGTTGTTAATGCCTGGAATGCACTACCTGACTCTGTGGTCTTTTCCCAAAATCCCCAAAGCTTTAACCAAAAACTATCTACTATTGACCTCACCCCATTCCTAAGAGGTCTGTAAAGCACATGCATAAGAGCACCAGGGTGTCTACCGTTCCTGTCCTAATGTTCCCTTTGATTGTATCCAATTCGTATGGTTATTTCATGCTTATACTTATATATACTGTTGTGTTTGACAAATAAATAAATAAAAATAAATAAATAAAAATAAATAAATAAATGAAATGTCTTGCAAGAAAACAAGCAAGCTCAGAGAGCAGCAAGAAAAGCCACATTCCTGCACTAGAAATTATGTTGAATTGGACTAATCCAAGAACAATTCAGAGCATATTGAGTCATTTAGAGGCTCTGGATTTGACCTTCAATGAGGATTTATTTATTATTTGATTGATTAATTGATTGATTGATTGATTGATATGCCGTCCATCTTATCCAGAGCTCAATCCTGGTATTTTACGTGGCCATAGGGAACAAGTCTGAGTTCCAAGCAAATCATTTAGCTCTCCCAGTTCTTTTAGTTTAACCAAAACTTAAATTTTACTCAGCAACATGCAACTTTTGCAGAACTTCAGTTGCAATGCTGCCTTAATTGGAGGCACAGAGAGAGAGAGGTGGGGGGGGGAGAGGGAGAAGGAGAGGGAGAGGGAGATACTGGAACAGAAAGAGTTACCATGAAGAAAATTGTGATAGTCATCAGTACAGAGACAATGTCCATATGTTTTTTCAGGAAGTATTTGATTTCTTGGAGACAATCCTGCAGTTTGAAAAAAAAAATAGACAATATTCACTCACATGGGAGTAAGCTCTTATTGAAACACATTGGAATTTACAGTTCTATCAGCCTTCATTGATAGGTTTCAACTCTACGTTATGTTCCCTACTTATATTCTTAGTCACATTCTTGTTAATTAGGATTCAGGTTATTTTTTTTCTTAAGCTTTAATGCTACTTTGTGGCATGGAAAGAAAGAGATTTCTGTCTGGATAGTGAAGTGGTTTGAAGGTAGGCTTTTCACTCCATTTCATGCACTATGATGTTCATTTCAATTCTGATCTATGCTGAAATTAAGGTAGAATTTAGATTTTATTGTAAGCTTAACATTTAGCATGATGTGTTGCCTGTCTGTTACAAATTGGAAATTATTTTCTTAAGTGGAACTCCACTTAAAATTAAATTGAAAGATTTAGGAAAGGAAATTAATAAAAGCAATTGCCAGGCCCAGAGATTTGGCTACTTGACAACCTATCAAATAAAATAAATTTAAAAAAGAAATAGGGAGCAGCAGAGATAACAGATTAGCAGACTCCAACAAAAACATTTTCATTTATTTTTTGAAAACAAACATTTTGAAGAGGCTATCAATGAGGTCTGCAGTGTTCATATTATTATATCTGTATTGTTGGCTACACTTGAATTTTAAATTCCACAATTTAGAATACAAATGATCTTCAGAGTAAAAATGAAGTTTCACTTAATTTAGGTAAAAGATGCTGTGCAGTTATAAGTATTTTTGCATTACCTCAAATGCCTTCCTGTACTAGAAAGGCCTGTAAGGTAATTCAGAATTAATCATGATGCCATCTTACTATAGTTTGGGTTTTCTGTCTCTGTTCCATGCAAGGAAGCTAACAACAAAATGAAGCCAGGTTGTATAGTTTATGCTCAACACCTTAACAGGAAGAGGGTAAAATAGGAAGTGCAATATAATGACTTTTGCAATGGCTAATCATTAATTATGATGCTGTATCTCATTCTGGTTTACAGGCAGGGGTGCTATTCAGCAGGTTCTGACAGGTTCTGGAGAACCGGCAGAGGAAATTTTGAGTAGTTCGAAGAACTGGCAAATACCACCTCTGGCTGGCCTTAGGGCGGGGTGGGAATGGAGATTTTGCAATATCCTTCTCCCAGGAGTGGGGCGGGAATGGGGATTTTGCAGTATCCTTCCGCTGCCACGCTCACCAAGCCACACTCACAGAACCGGCAGTAAAAAAACTGAATTCCACCACTGCTTACAGGGTATTATTATCTGTCTTATTATTAAATTTATTTGCTGCCCAATCTCATAGTGACTCTGAGCGGCTCAGACACACCGTAACCTGGAGCAAGAGTGTACATCTCTTTTTCATGAACAAATCAGCGTGTTTTACCTTTGGGCTACAATTATCCATAAGTAGAAAGCAGATATAACAAGAATGGTAGCACATCCAGATCCAGCAATAGGAGAAACCAAACCAAAAGGCAGGCATCTAGTTTCAAAGAGTGAAACTTCTAGCATATTCTTCCCATAGATTTCCTCTCAGAAGAGAAGAACAAATAAGTGTTCTTTCAAAAAGCTTTTTCAGTACAATCTCTCTCTGGCTCAACCACTGAGTTTTATGGAGGATCCAGATGCCCTCATAATTCATTTGTAATGGCCCTGTGTTTTCTCACTGCTGCATCTTTTTAATTAACTGCTGAAAGAGCAGATCACTTACTTTGGATTGCAGAGTCATTTTGTGTTTTGCAAAGCAAGTTCTTTCTTCTCTCCTAGGGCTTCTCTAAGCTCGCAAAACAGGAAGAGATTCTACAGAGTACAATGCCCTTATTCTCTGACTAAATACGTGTAAGGTCTGGAAGTAAGACAGCAAATTACTGCGATTTGATTGAATTTTATTCACATTTTAAATAAAATGTCAGTTTGAACACTGGAACAGACTACTTTTGTTTTAATGGAGACAAAACTGACATACTTTAAATTTTGTTCATTTCAGCTGTTCCTTTCCGGATTAATAAAGGATTAATAAAGCTACCAAGGTTTGTTTGTTTGTTTCTTAAATTCCCATAAGTCTCCTCAAAAGACAGTAAAACGATAATTCAGACTCTAGCAATGATAATGTATAATCAACCTTCCTACCATGGTACCATGAAAGCAATAATTTTAAGTCCTGCAACCTAAGGCTGCAAGATGATTTGCACATCCAAGCATTATATGCTTCAAAAGTGGCACAAATGCCATTTTTTCTATAGTGCTCTTCATATTTTTTGGAACTGTGCTTCACCCTACAGAGAAAGGTCAATGCCGCGATGAAAGTGACAGTCTTTATCACTGTATTTTAACCTCATGAGAGCTGCTCAGAAACCTGCTTAATAGCAGAACATGGGACAGAAGAATGGGGTGGGGGCAGTAGTGAAATTCAATTTTTTTTACTACCAGTTCTGTGGGCATGGCTTGGTGGGTGTGGCAGGGGAAGGATACTGCAAAATCCCCATTTCCTCCCCACTCCTGAGTGTAAATGGAGTGTAAAATCTCCATTCCCATCCCACGCTGGGGCCAGCTAGAGGTGGTATTCGCCAGTTCTCTGAACTGCACAAAATTTTTGCTACCGGTTCTCCAGAACCTGCTGGATTTCACCCCTGGTGGGGAGGATTCTGATTTTACTCCCATACTGTAGGGAAAGCATCCGTGGGTGCCTGAAGAGAAAGGAATGGCCTCTCAGTCCAATGTTCTATTACCTCTTCTTCTATTTCCATAATTTCTGATGAACACATTTCATCTTCTATGCTGTTTCTTTCTCCAAAGGGCGACTTCTTCCCACAACATAGAAACTAAAATAGAATTGTAAACGTATTATTATTTATTTAGACATATACTACATAGATTGGAGTTATTACAAGCTTTTGAGAAGGAATCTGCCCACTTTTCTTTTTTTCTTTTTTTAAAATTATTCTTTTACTTGATACTCTTTGGTTATTCTGATTTGTTCCTTCTTGTGGTTGGTAAAATCTTGGTTCCAGTTGGGTTGCTCATGAGATTATTTATTTATTTAATTTGTATGATTGCCCACTTGTCATATGATTCTGGACTGCTAATATCAAATTAAAAACCTCAAATTCACACAATATTAATAAAAATACCCAAGGAAGCTCATATATCCACACATGTAAACTTCTCAAATGGATTCACTTTATTTCTGGGTCCCATCAGACGACATCGTTTAATTGAAGGGACCTGCGGGACCTAACCTTGACATATCTTATGGAAGAAGAAAAATTCTGCAAATAACCTGGCCCTGTGGCATGAAAGGCTTTGAAGGTGAAATCAGTACCTTGATTATGTGAAAATATAAATATCTAAATAGACATCTTGGGCTGATATTTGGCCATAGCAGGTTATGCAAATCTTGTTAGTTGCAGGACAGCAGGACATAGAAAGTGTTTACAAAAGCTCTTCCTCATTTCCCCACAAAAAGGCAACATGCTTTATCTACACACACACACACACACACACACACACACACACACACACACAGAGAGAGAGAGAGAGAGAGAGAGAGAGAGAGAGAGAGAAAGAGAGAGAGAGAGAGAGACCTGGTAAAGCTTCTGATCTCTCTTAGGCATAGAAACAGATTAACTGTATTTGGGTCATTATGATTATTTAATGTAACCTTTTAATTTTTAATTTATTTAATTCAATAAAGCTTCTTTCACTTTTCACTGAAGAGGAGAACAAGATTTATCTTATTTTTAGTTCAGCGTTGCATTTCTTACAGACTTTAGTAGGACTCCGAGTAGACACAGATGATAGTTTTCTATGATTGCCTTTCATTAATTAGCCCAGTGGTCTGATAATTGCTTCTAGATTGTTCCCAGATTTCACAGCGATTAAAAGCAGCAGAGAAGGGCCTTCATAAAACTATATTTTTTGGTTCCCGGCAAGCTTGGAAACAAACTCCATTTATATTTTGTCAGTTCCTTAACTATATAAAAAAATCAGTTGTCACTGTTTTAGCAATGTGTTGCCAAACCTCATAACAGAATCTGGGATTTGCAGTTATTTCTGAATATGACGATAACCATGTGATTATAAACATAAGATACAGCTATGAATTTTGAGTTCTAAAAAAAGTGAATTTTGTACAGAAGGGAGACAAGAAAACAGATATTTCTTATGGCCCTTGTTAGATATTTTTTAAAAACAATTTGACAGGAAAATATTTCATTTAGTCATCTTTTGTAGAGGACTTGTGTATGACTCTCCTCCCATAAATGTTATCTTGCAGTATTTTTCATATATTCAGAATACTGCTATTTTTCATGCCTCGTTCATTAGGTATCTTCTCATTCAGAATTACTACACTGAGTTGCAGATGTCATTCAGTTACAGCATGTTACATCTTCCTTCTACTTTGTTTTGTTAGTTAGCTTCTATTGTAGATTCCTTGGTAGGATAAACTTTTTCCTCATTTAGAAATATGCTGTAGGGGTGAAATGCTACCAGTTCAGACCAGTTCAGCTGAACCCGTAGCGATGGCGGCAGGTGGTTCGGAGCAGTGGTAGGATTCAAATAATTTAACAACCAGTTCTCTGCCTTAATGATTTCTTCCAACAACCAGTTCACCAAACTGCTCAGAAAGTTAACAACCGGTTCTCCCGAAGTGGTGCGAACTGGCTGAATCCCACCACTGGTTTGGAGA
Organism: Ahaetulla prasina; assembly: GCF_028640845.1. NCBI lineage: Eukaryota > Metazoa > Chordata > Lepidosauria > Squamata > Colubridae > Ahaetulla > Ahaetulla prasina. The sequence continues at coordinate 265,784,468 of NC_080539.1, read as the reverse complement.
ACCGGTAACGATGGCAGCGTGAGGCTCCGCCCACCTGCCCGGTCATCATTTCTTCCTGGATTTAGACAGGAAGTAACCTGTTTTTTACCCTATGTGCATGCTCACAAGGGTTTACGCATGCGCAGAGGGTCCGTGCAGCACATACACTTCCAAATTAGTAGGGAAGGTAAGTAGATTTCACCCCTGCGGCACATGTAACAGTATGGGGAAAGTAGGAATTAGTGTGTTAGTGACTAAGCAAAATAATTCTTTTCTCAAGGCTCAAAGAGGTGAAAGCAACTCCAACTGAGTTGGAGAACCAGAGAAAGGCCAAACATAAATATGAATTAATTATGTAGGAAACAAAATATAGTTATCTCTTCAGTTCAGTGGAATTATTGATGTTTGATGTACTAATTATTGCTCTAGCTGCTAATCTATTTTCCCCAGCAAGCCATTGAGAAAAGCTAAAAGACTTGCCACTGTTACAAAAAGTGGCATGTTTATTCCAAAGCTGATCACTTTGAAATAGAGATTGACCTGCGCCAGAATTCTTCTTTTGGTGCCAAGAATAGTAATAGTATTAGTATTAGTATATAGTAATAGTATTGTATTTTCCCAAGCTTCTGGACTATTTTCTTTTTAAACCTGACACTATATGTTATATTTATTTGTATGGTTTTTTTCCCCTTTTTCCCATTCTCTGAAATAAATAAAGGGAAATAACTCTAAGGAATTAATATTTTCAGGTGTCTTCAAGTCTCTTACAGAAAGCAATTCAACTTTCTCCATTTAAATCAGCAGCAGAAATGCATTTATCTTGCATCAGATTATTCCCAAAACATTATTAATTTCATATTTCTCTAAATGTGAAAGAAATTCTGCTGAAATAAAATATTGGATATGGCCATTGGAACTGGTTTTGTTCAAGATGTCTCAACCAGAGGTCTCCTTCATTGAACTGCCACTGATAAGTTGCCCATTGGCTACCCCAACTGGCACTTCTGGGACAAAAGAGAAAGCATTAAAAAGTGAACTAAGCTGGGACAAAGCTAACCTGTTCCAAAACCACCAGCAACTTACCATCTTGTGAATGGAATTTAGCTCCTGTCTTCTGGTGCTGGAAACGTTGTTTCTCACATCTTCATAAACAACATCATATATGTCAATCATGGCATTTTCCACCTACATAGATGACATTAGCATCACAATTTGTGAATGTCAATAATTTGGCAAAATAAAATGTGGTTGGTATGCATTTGCATGTTTTTGTGTATGCGGACTGGATCAGGGTTGAAATCCAGCAGGTTCTGGAGAACCGGTAGTGGAAATTTTGAGTAGTTCGGAGAACCAGCAAATATCACTCTGGATGGCCCCAGAGTGTGGTGGGAATGGGGATTTTGCAATATCCTTCCCCCAGGAGTGGGGAGAGAATGGAGATTTTGCAGTATCCTTCCCCCAGGAGTGAGGACGGAATGGAGATTTTGCAGTATCCTTCCCCTGCTATGCCTCCCAAGCCACGCCCCCAAGCCACACCTGCCCCCCCAAGCCACGCCCACAGAACTGGTAGTAAAAAAAAGTGGATTTTACCACTGTTCTGTGCTCAACAGTTTGTGCACCGGATGTTTGGCCGGCCTTACTTGCATCCCAATGTAGTTTATTTCTCAGTTTTAGGCAACTATACTTTCTTTGTTCAAACTTAATGATATGGGATTCAGTGGACAATTATGTAACTAGAAATTCTGACCGCTTGATGAATTTTTTTTGGGGGGGAGGGGGTATTATTTATGATCACCTACACAGTACTTATTTTCAAGATTACTGCCTTTTAAATATAGAAAGGCAATTAATAATAAAAAAAGCACAGCCTGGGATATGGAAAGTTTAGAATATATTATGAGCTTGATGTTAGTTAGGGTTGGCTGATTGTTTGAAAATTATTCAATAAAAAGTGCATTAAAACTGAAGAAAGGTCCAATAAAGGACTAATCAAAAGGCCATTAAAATCAATGTATCTTTATTGACTTCAGTGAGATTTAAATTTTTATGTTTTAAAGCAAAATGCTTTTTGTTAAAAGCATTTTGTGGGGCTGTCCCTGATATCACACCAAAATAGTTTAAAAATATAGGGGTGGCTATTATTTTACTGTATATTTTTACTGTATATATTTACTATATGTACTGTATACATACCAATAGCAATAAGCCAATTCTTTTTCTTGCACAGAACTGAGCAACTAAAACGTATGGATAAAACACTGTATAAGATTCTATTGCCTAGTTTATCAATTCATATCCCTGCATTATCCTCTCTCTCTATTTGCAGGAATTGTAAAGTGTCCCTATAAAAGGGCCTTAAAACGAATAGCTAAATGTTTTTTTTTTATTCAAAAAGTTTTACAAAAAAAAATCCCCCCCTTTCCCCCCAACCCCCCTCCCTTCACTAATACCCTCCCCCCTCCCCCCTGACTTCCCGGAACAAGCACAAGGTATAGTTAAAAATAAAACAAACATATGCTAAGAAAATTTTTCCCCAAAACTATTATACCAATTTTCCCTCTCTAGCTCTGACTTCCTCCTAACATAACCAAAATCCTTCAAATTTTTTTTAAAAAAATTAACAATTAACAGTAATAAAATATATAAATCAATAGAACAAATTAATCCTAAAGTATTTAAAACCAGCTAAAGCATAAAAATCCAATCCAATTCAGAGAATATCTCCCTTATAGCTTCTATAACCATATAATTTTCCCCCCAGGTCTTTCTTACATAAGATCTTTCGAGAATATTCTATTTAAAATTCAGTGCAACACATTATAAAATTTCAATACAAAAAATTACAATATCTATTCAACTTTAGTCCTTCCTCGTCAAAATCCAGTATAGATCCAAATATCTAGTCTTTTATGATAAATATAAAACATATAATCAACCCATTTCTTCCAGATCTTCCTCACATATTGTCTTTCCGGGACACTAATATTTTTGTCTATTAATATTTCAAAAAAACCTTGTTTCAAGGATAATACTTTTGTCTCTTGCCATTTTTTTTGATGCATTAATCTCTGTCTTTCCTTCATTACTCCTTTTGAAAAGTCAGTCACAATATTTCCTAGTAGTTCCTTATGTCCAGGAATCCACAAATTACTGCCGTATATTTCATCAGTCCAAAAAGAGAGCTCTTGGAAAGCATTAACCCTGTAAGTTTTTTCGGTTTGGGAGACAGCCTCCTGTAGCACAAATTCAGACATTTCATCCAAACTATTTAAAGAAAACTTCTTTACATCAACTTGTTTATTCACGATCATATCTTCATATTTATCCACTTTTGTTTGTATCTCCTCCATTCTATTTTCCAAGTCCTGATTGCACTGGTTAATTTCCTCCAAGCTCTCATCCAAAACGTCCCCATTTTTTATCAGTTCGTATTTTTGAATAATTAAATACATTCTTTCTGTGTAATCCTGTATAAAGTCACGAATCCATTCTTCTGAAAGAACCTTCATGACAAAGTTCCTGCTGAGAATCCCCTTGTGAAATACTTAAACAATGTAATATAATCCAACAATCCACCGTCCAACACAATAAGATAAAATCTCCATTCAGTTTCGATTCCGCAGCAAGGCTCCCTTTCATTTATTGCTCTGCTTTCAGTTGCTCTCAAACGCCATTTTAAACAATTAAAAGAAGGGGGGGGATTTCTCTTTTTTAAAAAAGGTGGAAGTCAGGAAATCAAAAATACTTGCAAACCAATAATTGTTCACTCATGCTTCTTCCGTCTGCTTATAGAAATCCACAAGAAGAAATCAATTGTTAGCAGAAGTGGACACCTTCTTCTTTTCCTGCTTTTGCAGGAGCGCAGTGAATACTGGAGATTAAGGGAGGATTCAATGGGATTCGACCTTTCGGGACTTTGCATAACAAAAACAAAGCCCCTAGGGGAATCTACCACTCTCCCCCCCTGCTCTTTCTCTCTCTTTCAACCAGAGAGGGAAATTAAAGCCGGGAACAGCTGTTTGTTGCTGTTTTCACCAGCTTTTACCATATCCAGTGCGGAGTGCCATAAATTAGCACCCAGCGAGAAAGGTGGCGCCACCCGGAAGTCTCGAAAAGCTAAATGTTGTGCACATTTGTTCAATAGTTTGATTTGTAAGTTGTTTTCTGAAGATCTAAAAATTATATTTGATTATATGTGGTATATACTTCTTTTCATTCAAAAATGTAACAAAGTGGTTTACTTAAAAATATTTTCAGGTTCAATAAAATGTAACAGCAGAAACAATTAAAATGTTATTGAATAATTATTGGAGCGGCTAATCAAAGCTCAGATAGGAAATAAAAAACAAGCTGTTTTTTAAATTATAGAAGTAACCTGATTATCTTGAAATCAAGTTTAACCTCTACATTTATGCTGACAACAACCTCCCCCTCAAATTAATATGCAACAAACATTAGTAGCAAATTGTGTAACTTTTGTGGGAATGATCTGAGTGCTGAGTACTTCATTCATTCATTCATTCATTTATCTTGTATAGTTGATCATATTAAAACCAAATTTGCAACCAATGAAAACACTATTTACAGCTATAAATGCAAAAAGGACAACAAAACCCAAACTAAAAAAACCTGGCACCACAACCACCCTTCCCTGATGAACCCACAACATTCTTATCCTGCTGTGACCTTATACTATCCCAGTATTTGCGGGAATAGCAGGTTTTAAGTGCTCTCCAGAAGCATAAAAGGATGGGGGACTTATCAGATATCAAGGGGAAATGTGATCCATGAGGCAAGGGCTGCAATAAGAAAGGAACATTTCCAAGGACTCATGTGGTAGCAATGTTTAAGGGAAGAGACCTGGAGCATGTCTACCCTATCTTCTTTAGTGGGATGGGCAGAGAGATAATTTGGTCCTGTGCCATTGAGTACTTTAAAGGTGATAAACCTTGAATCGTACCCCAAAAGAAGCTGTGAGCCAGTGAAGCTAATGTAACAGGGTGTAAAAAAGGGGAACCTAGGAATGTCCAACATGGCACATTCTGGACCAGTGTAACTTTGAGTGGCTTCAAAGGCAACCCCAATTAGAATTCATTGGAGTAATCCAAATGGCTTCCCAGTCCAGAAAAGGACACCATTGGGATGAACTAAGTAGTCTTTTAGTTCAGGTCCACCAGTTCATATATTTTGGCCGTCCAAAAGGACCTGAAGACTTGGTTCTGCCAATTGGCTTGGGGTCTCAATGGGGCCGCTTCATTCTGGAGGTGATTAATGGATTAGATAAGACCCTACCTCCTTCCCATGTGCATCTTGTTCCCGTTCTTACAATCTTTGTCAATTTTAAATTAATTTAATGTTATTATTTAAAGTTTTTTAATGGTTTCTAATGATTGTTGGCTGACTGTTGGGGGCGAGTCATTGGCCCTGATGGAGAGGGTGCGCAACTTAGGCGTTCTCCTGGATGGGCGGTTGTCTTTTGAAGAACACTTGACGACCGTCTCCAGGAGAGCTTTTTATCAGGTACGCCTGATCCGCCAGTTGCGCCCCTTTCTTGACCGGGATTCCCTATGCACAGTCACTCATGCTCTGGTTACCTCTCGCCTGGACTACTGCAATGCTCTCTACATGGGGCTCCCCTTGAGGAGCACCCGGAGACTTCAGCTAGTCCAGAATGCAGCTGCACGGGTGATAGAGGGAGCTGGTCAGAGCTCCCATATAACACCAATCCTGCGCAGACTGCACTGGCTGCCTGTAGTCTTCCGGGTGCACTTCCAGGTGCTGGTTACCACCTTTAAAGCACTCCATGGCTTAGGACCGGGTTACTTATGGGACTGTCTACTGCCACCGTTTGCCTCTCACCGACCCGTGCGCTCTCACAGAGAGGAACTCCTTAGGGTGCCATCAGCCAAGCAATGTCGGCTGGCGGCCCCCAGGGGAAGGGCCTTCTCTGTGGGGCTCCTACCCTATGGAACGAGCTTCCCCCTGGACTTCGCCAACTTTCGGACCTTCGGACCTTTCGCCGCGAGCTTAAGACCTATTTATTTATCCGTGCGGGACTGACATAGAACTTTTAGTTGTTTTTAGGGTTTTAAATTTTTAATTAGCTTTTTGGGATTTTAAATGTATTTTTAAATTTGGGCTAATTTAAATAAGTTTTTTAACTAGTGTTTTACCTTACTGTGTGTATTTGATTGTTATGTTTATTCTGCCTGTTCACTGCCCTGAGTCCTTTGGGAGAAGGGCGGTATACAAATTAAAATATTACTATTACTATTATTATTGTTGTTGTTGTTGTTGTTGTTGTTGTTGTTGTAAGCTGCCTAGCGTTACTTCTGGGTGACATGGGCTGTATATCATACAAGTTGAATAAATAAATGTATTCTTGAATGTTAATTTACAATAAACACCTGTTGGAGAACTTTCAGGTTTCTTTGAAAAACAAAGTAAATCCTGTTAGCCTAAAATTGTTTTGTTCTGTTCTGTTTTAGCTGAATATAATTTCAAAACTACTGTCTTCCAAATTATACTTTGTGTGTCATAACGGAAGTACTTAATTTCTAAGGTAGCTAAATGAGAAATACACAAATCAAAGTGACCCTTGACTACAAGGATGAGAAGTGAAAGACAGAAAGTTCTCTTTCAATTGCTTTCAATTACACGTGCGATTTTGATACATTATTTATTATGTAGTCTGCATTATTTATATTTCTTTGATTTCTCCTGAAGTAACATCCCAAAGGCAGAATGGATTCAATGGTGCATCGAGCAAAACTCTGGGTTAAAAAAGGTTTGTGCAGTAAATGTGCTAAAATGGCAAAAGTTGCTTTGTTTTGTTGCAGCAAATTAATACCACAATTATTCTGGAAATTCTTTTAGAATACTTTTATCCTTAAGGATATTATATGACAGTTTCCCTACTTTTCATAGATGGTTTAAAAGTTAAGTGTTCATAATTAATTTAAAATAAAGTTTTCCTTTTAGGCGCAATTTCCTGGATCAACACTTAGTAAAATGCCTCTTGATTTTATGAAAACACGCATGGGATTGCTTGGAAAGTGAAACTTTGGTTCCATTAAAATAATTAATGTTTTCAGAAAATGTATTTGTCAGAACTGTAAAAGAAAAAAAATAAATAGTACAGAAAATTACCCTCTCACACATATTTACATATATGTGTACTCTTTCCTTATTCTTTTCTGCAGTTCTATTAAATGTATAATGTATACACAGTAATTTTAAAAGCTTCAACTATTGTTATATTTGCAGAACTATGCCCTTGTTACTGATTTTCATTCCATGGACCAAAAGTGCAGACCTATACTCTGAATTCAATGGGGTTCCATGATGATATCCCTTCCTTAGCAAAGAAACACAGATTAAGAATTTAGGAAATTGGTTCACATTGAATCAGACCATTCATTTCCCTAGTGTTGCATTGCCAGCACTGACTAGCAATGATTCTCCAATCTTTCAGCTGTAGAGTAGATGGTCACCAATCTGGCCATCCTGACCCATCTCATAATTCTATTAAAACTTGCTTCAGTGATAGGTAAAGAGATCATGGGATACCACCCTTGAGGCTCCACTGCACATCAGCATAATAACTATATTTTTAGCTGTTTCGTTCTCTCTTTCCTACATATGTATACTTTCGGTCATGCCTGGGTAGTCTGAGGGAGGGTTCAGCCAAAGTTCATGTCTCATATCTGTGACAACAGCCCTTCCCATCATGCTATATGACTTCTCCCTACGTACCATGTTATTCAAATGCTTTATATATAAAAGAGGAAGAATAAAAATGTGTGGACGCGCTTGCTCGCATGCTTGCAACATCTCAAGTCTCGTGTGCAATTATTGAAACCCAACATTCAGCAGAGGTTTATCCGGCTCTAGTTGACAAAGTCAGACTGCGCCTTGGTTCTTCTGCATGAAATGCAAGACCAGTCTTTTTCAATTTTAAAATATGTGGACTTCAACTCCCAGAATTCAGCAGCCAGCACTGATGTCCTCAAACCTTAAAGTTGCTAAACAATAGCACTTAGACTTATATATAACTTTACAGTGCTTTACAGCCCCCTCTAAATTAAATTACAGAGTCAGCATATTTTCCCCAACCATCTGGGCCCTGACCTCGGAAGGATTGGAAGGCTGAGTCAATCTTGAGCCTGGTGAAAATCAAACTTCCAAACTGCAGCCAGCAGTCAGCAGAAGTAGCCTGCCAGTGTTGTATTCTAACCACTGTGCCACCACAGCTCTTAAGGTTGAGAAACACTGTACTAGGCCATACAGCTATATACAGGCAATCCTCAACTTACAACAGCTCACTTAATGACAATTTGAAGTTACAACAGCACTGAAAAAAGTGACTTATGACCATTTTTCACAGGTATGACCGTTGCAGCTTCTCTATGATCATGTGATTTATCTTTGGATGCTTGACAACTGACTCGCATTTATGATGGTTGCAGTGTCCTGGGGTCAAGTGAACACCTTTTGCAACCTTCTGACAAACAAAGTCAATGGGGAAACCCAGATCCACTTCAAAACTGTGATTTAACAAGTGCAGTGATTCACGTAACAATTGTGGCAAGAAACCGCCCTGAGTCCCCCGGGAGATAGGGCGGTATATAAATATGATTAAATAAATAAATAAATAAATACATAAAAGTTGTAAAATGGGGCAAAACACACTTAATAAATGCTCACTTAGCAACAGTAAATTTGCTCACTTATAGTCATAAATTAAAGACTACCTGTAGTCTACAGCTTAATTTATCAGGGCTGCTTAAGTTAACATAATGTTGGTAACTTTTTTCTTTGGCCAACTGGGATGTCGCTTTGTTTTGTTAATAATGTTTTCGTTATCACCAGAAAAAGTTCTGTTTGAGAATGAAAGATGCTACATAATGTAATCTATTCCACTCTACAATGTTCTGAAATCAAGATGCTACAATTTTGCTCAAGAACCAGTGGCAAAACTTGCACTATGCATAAAGGGCCATATACTATAAATTGGTGGAGCTAGCTTCTATTTTCTCCCAAACCAGTCTTAAAGCCTTTCTGACTTTGAAGGCTGGATGTTGGGGGAAGCACAGGATGCAATACTTTTTTTTAATCTCTTATGTAGATAATGACAAGAGGCACTTTTATATTAAGAATACACATAATTAAAACCTCAGCTAAGAGTTCCAAAAAAACACCACACATTAACATCTATGAAAGATGGTTATTAGCTAGAATGGCAGATTGCCTGTTTCCTTGGCTTTAAAAGAGCAATGCCATGTGTTTTCAAAATACAGTAACTCCATGTGTTTTCAGTCTGGATTGTCATTGGAATCAAATCCAATTGTTTCACAGTGCAAGTGTTCCAGAAGTCTTATAACAAATGAGCAATGGCAGAAAATCCTCAAAAGCACATTATATTAAGTCAGATTTCTTCAACCTGGTGCCGGTCAGACACAGCAAACTAAAATCCTATTCTGGAGGCCTTTTAACATAGTAAACTGGATGGGTTTATATCAGCCCTGCTCTCTAAGCAAAATACTGCAGGCCAAGGTAACTCACAAAATATTCTTTTGTCATCATCACTATGTTGTTGCATGAAAAGAACAACTTCTAAAGAATCTCATGTGTTATGCCACATGGCTCACTTCCCTAAGCAAAGTAATTTAAACTAACTTCAGGCTCTGCCATATACACATACGCATATCACACCCATAATTTCTAGTTTGGATAGTAGGGAAAGCTGTGTGTCTCAACCTTGGCTGGGGAATTCTGGGAGTGTAAGACCACACAACTTCAAGTGGCCAAGGTTGAGAAACACTGGTCCAGAAGATTGGGTCCAGACTGAGATATTCTTTCCTTTACAGCTATAGCGAGACTTTTCTCAAGAATTGTTGAATTTGTATGTAGCTATCCCTTTGATAAATGTTTCAGTTGTTAAGGGGTAGCTTCTTCATTAGCTCAGTTTGCTTACTGGATCATTTAATAATATGCATATGGGAACAGCAAATCATTTTGTCAAGGCAACCCTTCAGATGTGATTCTAATCATTGTGTGAAGCCTTGATGATCCAGTTCATGGTTTGTATTGCTCTGATGACTTTTTATGGCATGTTCAATAATGAGAATGCTTTTAACCCTCTTCTTTCACTTCCAGTAACTCACTGTAACAATTATAAACCATTGGAAGAAAGCAATAGAGAAATCTCACTTATTTTTTTAAAAGTTGGAGTAAGGACTGCTTTGGAAACAGCCTTGAAAGAATGCTTCACTCAAAGCATCACCAAAGTGAAATCCCTCTTTATAACTTTGCATAAACATATAAAGACAAGAAGGTCTTCCTGTTTCCCTGAAACATTTCAAAGACTTCATAGTCCATGTGGCCTTGCATCACTAGTTATTTGATTCCATAACCTGGTCTGATAAATCCTTGGTGCTCTTTAAGCTTGGTTGTTTTCTTGTGACTTGGGCGTTCTCCTGGATGGACGGCTGTCGTTTGAAGATCACCTGGCGGCCGTCTCCAGGAGAGCCTTTTACCAGGTTCGCCTGGTTCGCCAGTTGCGCCCCTTTCTGGACCGGGATGCCTTATGCACGGTCACTCATGCTCTTGTCACTTCTAGTCTGGATTATTGCAATGCTCTCTACATGGGGCTATCCCTGAAGTGCACTCGGAGACTCCAGTTAGTCCAGAATGCAGCTGCGCGGGTGATTGAGGGAGCTCCACGTTGCTCCCGGGTAACACCACTCCTGCGCAGTCTGCACTGGCTACCTGTGGTCTTTCAGGTGCGCTTCAAGGTTATGGTTACCACCTTTAAAGCGCTCCATGGCTTAGGGCCCGGGTACTTATGGGACCGCCTGCTGTTACCTTATGCCTCCCACCGACCCGTACACTCTCACAGAGAGGGTCTTCTCAGGGTGCTGTCCGCCAAGCAATGTCAGCTGGCGGCCCCCAGGGGAAGGGCCTTCTCTGTTGGAGCACCTACCCTCTGGAACGAACTTCCCCCCGGTTTGCGCCAACTATCTGACCTTCGGACCTTTCGCCGGGAATTAAAAACTTATTTATTTATCCAAGCGGGACTGGCTTGATTTTTAAATTTTTCAAATTTTTAATTTTTAGTAATTTTATATGGGGTATTTTAGGCTGGGTCAATTTGACGGTTTTAATTTGGCCATTACTGAATATGTATTTTAATTGATATTTTAATTTTGTATATTTAACTGTTTTAACCTTGGCTGTACACCGCCCTGAGTCCTTCGGGAGAAGGGCGGTATAAAAATTTAAATAAATAAATAAATAAATAAATAAATAAATAAATAAATTACCCAAACTAAGTAACATCCTCAATGCTAGTAAAGAGTGCACTCAATTATATTCCAGTGGCTTGTCCTATTAGTGTTGGTGGTGGGAGACTCTTAGAGGTTCTTTGGATGGACTGTTTACTGTTAGCTTGTTTGGCAGTTCCTTGATTGCAGTATTGTTTGATTATTGGTCTGATGTTAAACTTGGTGTTGTTGTTGATGATGATACTTATCTTGGGTAACACAACATCTACAAGAAAACAACCAAGCTCAGAGAGCACCAAGGACCCCTCATTTCAACCCTGAGCTATACCTATGTTTATTTTTGTTAAGCTTCTTGCTTGTTGGTTTTCCTCATTCCAACAAATTCAGTATTTTGGAAATTAAACTGATGGCATCATAGATAAATGGCATTGGGTCCATGGAAGCAGAATATTGGTAAGACCACCTCCTCAAGCCCTGGATAGATGTTCAATTATGACATTAAAATTCCTTGTTAATACTGATTCTGAATCACAGTCTTTTTAAGATTTTGAGAATCCAGGAGGTAGAAAAGTCATCTGAACACATTTCCACTTTCTTCTTATTACATGTCAAACAAATGTATATATTTTTTCTCATGGAGTTTAACAACCTAATAGTGCAAGCAAGTCCAGATTGATGAAATAATTATTGGGATTATATTTTGAAGTAATATTTTAATATTTTGCTGGGAATATAAAACTGAGTGTCAAGGATTACATAACTGTATGCATTTGTTGGTAAACAATATATTACCAACTTGGAAGCAACTGTGTTTAAACAGAAATTGTGCGCATTTAAACACACCCATATTCCCAGTTTATGATATGCCAAAAGAAATTCTACCAAGGGGTGATTAATAACTTCTGCATGTTTCCAATGCCGTTGCTTGTCAGCGGACCCAGATTGTTGGGGGCAATAAGTTGACTTTGTATATAAATATACAAATAGAATGAAGACTATTGCTAACATAGTGTAAGCCGGCCGGAGTCTTCGGAGAAGGGCGGGATATAAATGCAAATTAAAAAAAAAAAAAGAGGATGGGACAATGAGCTAGCTGCTCAAGTTAAAACTGCACTTCCAGACCTAATCTTTGTAATAGGAATAAACTGTACTTACTTCATCCAAATGAACTCAGTAACCCAATTCACACAAGACAGATATTTATGTATGAATATGCTTAGGAATCTGTAAAGGACGATAGGTGAAGAGAAGACTCGTGCAATTGTCTTTCACACAGATGATATTTTGTGAAAAATGACAGAGATAAACCTAGATAAAATATATACCGTATATACTCGAGTATAAGCCGAGTTTTTCAGCACGTTTTTTGTGCTGAAAAACGTCCCCTCGGCTTATACTCGGGTCTATACGGCTTATACTCGAGTTTTTTTTTTTTTTTAAGCCCCTCGGCTTATACTCGAGTATATACGGCTTATACTCGAGTTGTTTTTTTTTCTTTTTTTCACATTTTACCGGACGGCGCGGGGAAGCCCTGCGGTGCAGTGAGGCGGGCGGGGAGCCGCCAGCCTTCTCAGCTGAGGGAGGGAGGGTTTCCCCAACCGGTAGGTGCCTCATTTCCCACCCTCGGCTTATACTCGAGTCCCCAGTTTACCCCAGTTTTTGGGGTAAAATTGGGGACCTCGGCTTATACTCGGATCGGCTTATATTCGAGTATATACGGTATATAGCTTGAACCATTCTCACAAATATCACAGCTATTTCTTGAAGTCCATTATCAGGGGTAATATACAGTCAGTCCTTGATTTACAACAGTTCATTTAATGACCATTTGAAGTTACAACAGGATTGAAAAAAAGTGACTTAAGACCATTTTTTTTACACTTAGAACCATTGCAGCATCCCCAGGGTCTCAAGATCAACGCTATAGATGATTGGCAACTGACTCATATTTATGACGGTTGCAGGGTCCCCTTTTCCAACCTTTTGACAAGCAAAGTCAACGAGGAAGCCAGATTCTCTTAACAACCGCGTTACTCACTCAACAACTGCAATGATTCACTTAACAAGTGTGGCAAGAAAAGTCGTAAAATGGGACAAAACTTACTTTTAAAATGTCTCGCTTAGCAACAAAAATTTGGAACCCAATCATGGTTGTAAGTCAAGGCCTACTTGTAGTTTCTGTCCTTTCGCCTTTGCTCCAAATCTTTCCAATTCTAGAACTCTTTCCATGTAGAAACACTTCCACAGAAGTATGATTTTTTCACTCCCTAAATCTTGGAAACATTTTTGAGCTATCCTGAAAGTATCCTTATCACTCCTGGCCTCACAATTCAGAGAACATTTCCTGAGGTGACCGGCACTCCCTCAACTAGCCAAACCAGGAGCAGCATAAAAAACCTGAGGAGAATTGCTGTATAACTGCCCTTTCTCTTCATTCCTATGATTTATATTCTGCCTTTCTACATAACAATCCTGCTGAAGCCATGCACAATTCAGAAAATTAGCCTTACAATTATCCTATAAGCTCCAGTGAAATAGTCCTATGGGATAATACCATGCAACAGATCTCTGAAGCATTATTTATTTGAGAATTACTGAGTTTGCAGACTTCGTTGCAGAGACTTGGAAACAAACAAAAAGGGCTTGAAGACACATGAGAGGTTTAAAACGTTTGATGGCTCTAAGTTTACGTGAATGACTGTTGTAATTAGTATATCTGAAAGCGCAGAACAATTTTGGCAGTTGATGTGTGGTGCAATATTTAATTATTTATCTTTTCGTTTTGTTCACTTACCACAGTGCTGTTGGTGACAGTCCAATATGTGGCTATTCCCGAAGCACAGAAAACCATAGTAAAACAGAAGAAACACTACAATAAAAAAAAAAGACATCAAAACAATTCCTTAGTAAGTGCTGCCATTGTTACTTCAAGTAATTTAGTGTAGGTATACTTTTAACATACAAATTTTAAGAAATAGAAAGGTTGTTCTTCACAGCCATAGCAGAACAAAAATCTACTTACTGATAAAAGACAGTTTCTTCTATTTCCTTCAATTAATTTCAAACCTAGCGTACTTAATTGATTTAAATTGAAAGACATGGAGACGTAATTTTTCCTCTAAGAGCAAATGGATTTTTTTTCTGCCTGCCTGTGAGTGAGTGGGTGTATATTGGGAGCAAGTATTGTTTTGGCTTGAGGTTTCCCTTGTTCTTTTGTTAGGTTGGGCTTGGGCCAAAAGACAGTGATTAGCTTAGTCACCCAGCCACCTTTTTTCTATTTTTTATACATTAAAGCAAACAGAAATCTGATAACATAAAAGGAATGTGAGCAACACATGTGTTGTGACCCAGGCCCAAGTAGATAGTAGGAAACTCAGTCAGTGTAAAAACAAACTTTATTAGAACAGCTGAGAATTAACTCATTCTCAGTTTAGTCCAACTAAATTAAAGTAAATTCCTCCCAACACGATTCCTCAGTCCTATCACCAACCTTGGTCCAATTAGGCAAACTGCCAAAGTTTTGCCTTCCTTGGCAAAAGTTCAGAAGACACCGATACGAAACCAATGCAACAAGACAAAGCTATCAACGTTGTTTTTCAGCAGAGTACAAACATCGTATATCTATCTATCTATCTATCTATCTATCTATCTATCTATCTATCTATCTATCTATATCGTGTATCAGAAAACACGATCTATATCAGAAAACAAATATATATATATATATAGATATAGATATATATAGATATATATAGATATATATAGATATATATATATGTATATATATATAATGTATATACATACATATACACACACACACACCCATATATATATCTATATGTATATGTAGGTCTTTGGTTATTCGGGTTTTCTCCCGCGTAAAATTGGAAGTGTCTTGGCGACGTTTCGACGAAGTCTCATTCGTCATCTTCAGGCTTCAGCTTCGTGCTTCTGGGAGCAATGTGTGATTGCAGCTGTTTCTTCCGTTTAAATTGCTAGTGGGGGTTTGAACTGATTGGGTGGTAGCTTGGCTGTGCTCTGATTGGATGGGGGGGGTTTGTGCTCTGATTGGCTGGGGGTGTGTCCTGTTTGGGTGGGGGCTTGGTTGTGCTCAGATTAGTCTGAGTTGCAGGGGGATTTGAGCTGGTAAGCTGCATTGCTGTTGTTTGGCTTTGTGTTCGTGGTCGTGCTACATCTTCATAGTGGGTGTCAGTCTGCTGCATATATGGATTGGAGGGGTTTGAAATGGCTAATGTTGCTTAATAAATATTATTATTATTATTAATGTTAAAAACCCGCCCTTATTGACAAACGAGTCCCTAACACGAGGAATGACACCAGACCCACACCAAAGAGGAGGACGAGGAATAACCAAAGACCTACATACAAACACCCGCGAAAACCTCAGAAAACATATATGTATATTTGTATATAATATGCAAATGGATGAAGACTATTGCTTAACACAGTGTAAGCCGCTCTGAGTCTTCGGAGAAGGGCAGGATATAAATTCCAAAAAAAAAATCATCGCTGGTCTTTTAAGACTTATGGGAGGGGCCAATCATCTCTTGGCGCTATTCCCGAATCATCCTCTTTGCTTGAGCTGCTCTTGCCTTCTGGCAGCTCTTCTCATGCGTGCATTAAGAACAGGCTCCTCCTGTTCCTCTGCCTCACTACTGTCAGCCTCTGAAGGCTCTGGAGTCCGCACATCACTCCCCAATGGCCCTGGCCCCACCTCTGCCTCCAATGCAGAGCCCTCATCTGAGCCTTCCCCAGCCTCCAGGACTGGCCCTGATCGCTGTCTGACTCCGTTGCCAGCTCCACAGGCTGCTGGCAGACCACAACAACATGATTAGAAGGACATATATCACTTTTTAAATGTTTTTTTTCTTAAATGTTCATATATTTGAACAAAAATGACAAAAGTGACAGTAAAAGTGACACCGAGTTCAAGTTTTAATCAGCTAATGCTTCAGTTAAATGAAGTGCAGCGATGATAGCTTTTGGCCCCACAAATCATTTCCAACCATGTTCTTCCTAGGTGCTTTCCTATATATTTTTTCCTCAGAACAATCTTCATTTTTTATTTCAGTGTTTTTGTGCAGGACTCCATTTCAGTGGGTTAGGTCATGATTTTCTGAATAAAAGAAAGCAATCACTTTAGTTTCTTGTGATGTACTTGGTTGGTTATAATAGATTGGCAAAAGAAAAATGAACAAAATTGTGGAACCGATTGAAGGAAAAGCAGGGCAGTTTATTGAATAAATACGAAATTATTATCTCTATGTAGGAAACCCAACAGAGCGAAATCCTGCCGACTGCCAAGCTCTTAAAAATCCTTTTCAGAACTTGGCCAGTTTGTTCAGACCAGATTTTGTTTATACAATCAAGTCAATGCATGCAAAAAAAGGAAATGCTTTTTTTAAAAAAATGTCTGATTTAAATTTCCATGATAACCAGCTGGAGTCATGAATTGTGAGATCACAGAGATGAAGCAATCTATTATTCAACAAAATTATGTGTATTACATTACCAGAATGCATTTCAAAATCCCCTTTTCAGCAATATCTTTGTTAAAGCAATGATAAGCATCATAAAGAAGGAAAACGGAAACTTTTTGCGATTTGTAGTTTTCTTATTTAAACTATAAAATCAGATGGTGATCTGGAAATCTTACTTGGAATTTTTCTGAATAAATACTCATTACATCCTTGTGGACATATTGCAGGTACCTCCCCTTTAAGAGATTTGGGGCTATGTGAGAAATGAGCCTTTTTTCTCCCCTGATTTCCTTTGGACAATCCAAAAATCCAGAAAACACATTTTATCCTGAACTTCAGGAAGACTTTGATAATAGGGCTACTCAGAAATACATACAGCTACTGACTTCTAGTCAATGGATGCCTATTTATATTAATTTTATTAAAGGTAAATGTTACCCTTGCACACACTAGTTGTTCCTGACTCTAGGGGACGGTGCTATTTTTCTACATACATTTTTTATGTGCTTTCGAACTGCTAGGTTGGCAGAAGCTGGGACAAGTAATGGGAGCTCACCCTGTTACGCAGCACCAAGGATTCGAACCGCTGAACTGCCGACCTTTCGATCGACAAGCTAAGCGTCTAAGCTGCTGAGCCACTGCATCCCTTTTATTAATTTCATTACTGATGTGTAAATCTATTGGGTTTGATCAGTTACGCAGGATCCAATCTGGGTTGATCATTGGGACCAGAGGTTTGATCCTCCAAGCTTTCAGAGTCATGCTGGAGCCCATCCTCACGGAACTTTTCTTTTAACTGGATGTGACTTGGAGGACTAAATCTCTTGGTGTCCAACCCAGATTGGATCCTCGGATATGTATATTTGCCTTTTTTCGTTGATTAATTATGTTGATTTATTTGAATTGTAGTGACATGTTTTGATTTTTATTGTGGATTGCCATGAGTCTTTTGGAAGTACATTGACATAAAGTTAGTAAGTAAATACATCAATCCATCAGTCCTGGGCGTGATTTATTAATCTTAAATATATATACAGTCTGCCTGGCATGGCCTCAAACCATCTTGATGCATGTTTAACTCATTAGAGTTCATGAGCTGTGTCCCCCAACCTCTGCCAGTTTTAACTGTATTTTGTTTGGAAGGATGTTCTGCTTTCATTGTATCATTGCACAAAAGCGTCGATCACTATATTTATTAAACAAATTTATACAGCCACCCACTCAGTTTTGTACCACTCACTTTCAATTGGACTGAGCCAAACTGAGTCATCTTCAAAACTCAGAAAGGAGTTTCCAAA
Source organism: Ahaetulla prasina (assembly GCF_028640845.1). Taxonomy (NCBI): domain Eukaryota; kingdom Metazoa; phylum Chordata; class Lepidosauria; order Squamata; family Colubridae; genus Ahaetulla; species Ahaetulla prasina. The sequence continues at coordinate 265,766,405 of NC_080539.1, read as the reverse complement.
CCAAATATTATCATGCTGATCACTACTCTAGTGACATAAAACTGTTGATGTTGCTAGGAAAGCTATCGGTTCCAGGTACTGTACATGCATATTAATCTCACCTGAATCATATAAAGTAATACATTCAGTATATGAAACTTTTGCAGGGGATTAATTTTTTTTTGCAGCATAAAGCAAACACATTCAGCATGCATACTAAGTCAGCTAAACCAAGATGTTTACTTTTTCTTTTGCAAGAAGCTTTTACTTGTCATAATTACTGGTCCTCAGACTGGTTACAAAATCCACTAATTAATCCCTTGACAGGAAAAAATAAGTCCCAAGCACAGTTTGATTCTACCTATACTGCAGCTCATTAAGCCAGTATGTTGTTCTTTACTTTTTCATAATAACTTGAATATATGTAATATTGTTCCATTCACTTCCTTGAAATAAATTAGCCCACTGATTCCTGTATAAATCTAGCATATAAAAAGTGACATTAAGGTAAGTTGTCATTGCCTACTTTGTGAGACTAAGATGTACATTTATTTGCAACTCAGTCTTTATTACATGAGCTTTAATGTTTCCTTTTGGATTATGTGGATAGCCATTTTTCAAAAACAGATATACAACAGCTATAATATACAGTCCAATATCTAAGATGACTTGCAGAAAAATAAACATCAATGCATGATAAGAATGCCTCAATCCAACCAGAACCTGTTGCTGTTGCTATGGAAGGATTTAATATTGGTATAAGTAAAGAATCATAGAATTGGAAAAGGTCATTTCGGTCATCAAGCTGAACCATCTGCTCAGTGCAGGAATCCGCATTAAAGCATTTCATAAAAATTATTGTTTAGCTGTTACTTGAATGTGTCATAGAAATCCAATCAGTTTCCCCTGAAATGGAAAATTAGGCTCTACAGTTCTTAAGAGTAGTCAGACAGCAACAGAGAGGGCAAAGAAGGATTAGAAACAAAATATGGGAGAATTTTAATTTTTTTAAGAAATTATTATTATTTAAAGGACAAAATTGAACACATTGCAAATCCATATGATTCAATTGTTTCCCAAATGACAGCTTTCACAGAGCAGCTGTTATTTTGATGTCCTTTAAAATACCAGACTATCTTGCCCTGTTGGTAACCTCCTGATAAGTTCCCAGCAGAATTAGACTTGTGCAGAATAGTTCACAAGTACTAATAGTCTTAATTAAAAATAGTCTTAAAAATAGTTTTAATTAGCTGCTTACTGGCAAGAAGTAAGCATAAATCCAAGATCAACCATAATAGTGAATTCTGATTCTTTGACACTGTAACAAAGCAAGGGAATGACGTCGTCTTTCGTTATGCAAAACATATTCATAATAGATGCTTTTTAGAATGAAACCGTTAGGAGGAACTGGAAGTGTTCTACCAAACCTTAAGGATGCCAACATGAATTGCTAGAGGAAGTTTGCCAATGTGTTTCCTCTAGATTTAAGAAATGATTAACTCCTAGCAACCTAAGTGTGAATGTGTCAGTACTGTACACTGCATATACCTTCTGGCTGGTGGGATGCAGGCAAGCATATATATCAACTTGCAAAATGAGAAATCTGAACTTGCACAGAATAAAGTAATCATGTTTGGGTACATTTGGGCTTTGGTTGTGCTGATGGCATATAGACAAAATGTGTCAAACCAAATTAGATGTGGCATGGTTATGACTTGGACAGGTAACCCCCGCTTCTCTGACAGACACATTGTCTCTCACACATTTAAAAATAAAACAAAAATAAATAATCAATAGCAGCACGAATTCCTTCATTATTACATATCTCTGAATCTGTGAGCAAATCCAATGCAGTATATGGGGAAAAAAGTCCTCCCTCAACATAGATCATTCTCTCAAAACGATTGTTTCACCTTGTAATTTGATGTGGCCCAGTACCATATATCAATGTCATGGCAAGTCTAGACAAAAAGACTAGTAACAACAGGGAATGAGATGTTTGGGATGACAGAGATACTGAAAATTATTGAGGTATACTAAATCTTCTCTTGCCTGTTGCACATGCTTGCATGAATTATTTATAGGGCACTGAAATAATAGGGCAGAGATTCAAATGTATGTGCTTGCTTTGCAAGAAGGGCATCCATGTGCCAGTATCATGGCCTAATTGATCCTGAACATAAAGCTGCTATCAGGTTAGCATTGTGTGAAAATGAATAGCAAGCATTTCTCATGTTATCTAATGTCACTGGTAACACATCAGACACATTGCTTGTGATAATGTTATACTTACAAAGGGCATGGTTAGTTTAGAGCAGGGGTAGTCAACCTTTTTATACCTACCGCCCACTTTTGTATCTCTGTTAGTAGTAAAATTTTCTAACCGCCCACTGGTTCCACAGTAATGCGCCATGTATCGTCATCTGTGCATGCCTCTCGTGCATCGTGGATTGGGTTGGGGGGGTGGGTGCCGGCTACCAGCTCTGCTTGTCTGTTACAGCTGGGTGGTGTGGGGGGAGATGCACGAGCTATTCTGGGATGAGTCTCTTTTGTTTGCGGTCGCACTATAGCGCCATTTAGTTTCACTTACATAACGTGAACTCAACTTATGCGTGGACGATATTTTCAGAAATTTAAATTGTCACACGAAATTTTATGAAAATCTAATGAAAATGTTTTTAAATAATGCTATGCAAATTTTTTAAAAAGTCAATTAAATTAAAAAAATTAAATTAAATTAAATTAAAAAAAGGAAAGTGCTTCAGTATCAGACAAACCCCTACCGCCCACAGTGAAAGCTGGAACGCCCACTAGTGGGCGGTAGGGACCAGGTTGACTACCACTGGTTTAGAGTGTAATGGAAATAATAATATGTACAGTATGTGGATCTGATTAGAGAAACTGAAGAATTTGCTTCAGGAAATCCAAACAAATTCTAAAACCAATTCTGAAACAGAATTGGAGATTATTTATTTAACTTGAATGAATGAGCCGTGGTGGCGCAGTAGTTAGACTGCAGTACTAACTCACTGCTCACTCCAGGAGTTCAGTTCTGACTGGCTCAACCTTTCTATCTTTTCAAGGTCGGTAAAATGAGGACTCAGATTGTTGGGGGCAATATACTGACTCTGTAAACCGATTAGGGAGGGCTGTAAAACACTATGAAGTGGTATATAAATCTAAGCGCTATTGCTATTGAAGAACCATCTTTACATTGAGCCAAGTCTCAGAGATACAATTTATCATTACATACTGTAAAACATTATTCGTTCAAAAAAAAAGTTTTTATTGGTCAAAAAAGGTTTATACAAATACATATCAGGTATGGTAAATTTTCATTTTTCTTATTCAAAATAAGAATTTTACTCAAATTTTTTAACACATACAACAGCCATATGGCAAGCAGGTGACACGAAGTAGATAAGTTTACAAATCTTACATACGCAATAAAGAAGGGTCAAGAATAAACAGAATATCGTACAAAAGAGAATAAGGAAAACCAACACAATACCAAATATCTTTATCACTTCCTAGTTTTGGATCTCAGAACTCTGGGTTCAGCCTGACCCAACTCCAGGGCCGCAACAGCGGCAGCCGCCTCCGCCCCATGGTCTATAACCTCCCCTTCTTCAATTCCTGGGTCATCTGATTCCAGGAGGGCTTTGTGTTCCTCCACGTAGGCCGTAGCCTCCGCAATTGTACTAATTTTTTCGTAATGCCCTCCCGGAAAATCATCAATCCTCTGGGATCAGCCATCTGAAGCCTACTCCCTTCTGGTACAATTTGCTTGACAAAAAGTAATATTTCTTTCTCATTTCACGTACCTGTCTGGGAATCTGCCTCAGAATGGCTATCTCCCTGCCCCTGTAAGTCAGTGCCCCACTCCTATGTTTTCTAAGAATTTCATCTCTCGTCTCTCTTCTCACAAATTTGACATGAACCTCTCTGGGAACTGCATGCGTGCATATTGTGAATTAACTCTATAAACTCGATCCACATCCCAATTCATAAAATCAACACCTCTCCCAAGAAATTCTCCCAACAATTTAGTCACAACATCTCTCAAATCTTCTTGGTCCACTTCTTCCAAATTTTGAAACCTAAGGAAATAAGACATTTTATCCATCTGTAGTCTAAGCACAGCATTGCCTGTCGTCTCCTCTCTTTTCTGCACTGCCCGCATCTCACCCTCCAGACCTTCCACTTTCTGCTTGTTTTCTGCTGAGACTTGTTGAGTATCCTTTAAATCCTTTTGGATAGTCACAATTTCTGCTCTTATTTCCGTTTGGCCTCTTTGCAAATCATCCAGTTTCTTGTCCATATTGGATAACTTTTCCAGAATTCTCTCCATCTCTCCAGCAGTTGGTCTCTGACCTTTTGCCATTTAAAAAAAAAAAATTCAAAATCCTCAGGCAAGCACAGTATCCTTGTAATTTCCTCCGGATCCACCAGGGGGCACTCACAGGAGCAACGAGTCCAGAGTACAGTTAGTCAACCAGGAAGCCGAAGGGAAGTGATGTCATCAAAATTCTCATAGTGAAGGCGGAAGCTGGACGCCACCACTGTTCCCCAGAGGAGGGGCCTCAAACCTCCCTCCTAAATTTCTCCATCACCTCTTCTCTCCAGAGCTCCACAAAACCGGTAATCTTCTTATTTTAAGTTCTCCTCTCTCCAGAATGTCTCGTGCTCCTTCCAGCCGCAGGGGAGAAAAACCCCCCCGCACTCCGGAGCACTCCACTCGCGTTTACCGATATCCCCTTCCCTTCTCCATTCCTCAATTCTTCTCCGTTCCCTGTTCACCACCAGGCTGCTGCAGTTATAAATCCAAAGCCCCGGTGTCACCGGGCACAGCGGCCCAGGCGACGACCAAAGTAATGGCCGTGGCCCGTGGCCTCCAAACCCCGCCGAGCCTAGGACGCGCCAGCATCGGTCCCCCCAGTCCTGTATGTCGGCTGGGAGACCCCTGGCGAACCGTCCGTGCGGCAGGTGTCCTTTTCGGAACACCTGGCCCCTGGGGGCCTCGGCGGCGGCCGGATTCGGGCGCTGGGGGCAGGAGAAGCCTCCAGACGACCGTTGCCTCTGGACACCGGAAGTCGTCTCTCACTGTAAAACATTATTGTAAGCAAAGCATAAACTAAGAGAAAGTCATTTTTAGTATCCAGTATGTAATTTTCCAATAACATACTAAGTTACATAAGATTTTGTTTTAGATAATATAGATTTTTTTTTTAATTTGAATTTATATCCCGCCCTTCTCCGAAGACTCAGGGCGGCTTACACAGTGTTAAGCAATAGTCTTCATCCATTTGTATATTATATACAAAGTCAACTTTTATTGCCCCCAACAGTCTGGGTCCTCATTTTACCTACCTTATAAAGGATGGAAGGCTGAGTCAACCTTGGGCCTGGTGGGACTTGAACTTGCAATGATTGCAAGCAGCTGTGTTAATAAAAGACAGACTTAGTCCGTTGAGCCACCAGAGGCCCTTTGGAACAGTGAGGGGAAAAAATCCTTCCCATGTTAATTTGGTTATGTCTTTCAGTTGCATGACATTGATTTTAACATATATTTTCATGTACATTATTTTCTATGCAGTAGAGATTGTACAAGGTATCACACACAGGCACCTTCCAACATATCTCGATAATACAACATATTTATAATAATTTCAAGAAAGTATCCCGAGATGGAATCATTTAGGATTTTCCTTGAAAGTCACTCACACTTAAATACAGGTCTATTTCAAAAATAGTTTTTAGAAAAATCTAACTGATGTTCATATTATTCAACAGGGCCTACTTACAGCTGCCATAGCACCTTCCAGTTCTTTTATTGTGGCAACAATGCTCATCAGAGCAGCCATAGCCAGAATGATGCTCAGACACATCCCGATGTAGGAAACTGGAATGAAGGTAATACAGAAAAAGGTATACAAAACTCGGCATATTAAGGTCCCTTTTGATAACTATCCTGCAGCATCAGAGTAAGTGAAGTAAAAATATATGGACATGCCCATGTTCTTTTTTTCTTGGCAAGAATATTGTTAGGATCCTCTGACTGGGACTTGTAACAGGTCACTGATCTCCTGACATTTCATGGCTTAGCTTGACTCCTTAGCTGGACTTGGTAAAATACTCGTAGATATGGATTAGCCAGATTAGAATCTTTATGGTAGCCAAGAATGAAGCCATATTCAAGAGGTGATTGGCTGTTGGTAGTGCAGGGGTGAAATTCAGCAGGTTCTGACAGGTTCTGGAGAACCGGTAGCGGAAATTTTGAGTAGTTTGGAGAACTGGCAAATACCACCTCTGACTGCCCCCAGAGTGGGATGGGAATGGAGATTTTGCAATGTCCTTCCCCTGCCATGCCCACCAAGCCACGCCCACAGAACTGGCAGTAAAAAAATTAGAATTTCACCACTGCGATAGTGAAAGGATATAAATGACTTTCATAATCTTGGAGATGAAATTATTGCATTCCTCCTTTCTGAGTTAATGGTTTTAAGTGACATTTGGTAGCCTTGACACTGAATGATGATGATATGTCTTGTAACAGCTATATCTATGATCTGGGTCCTATTTCAAGTGTGAAGAAATACAGGAGATTTGCTACTGTCTTTTTCTTTTACTTTCCAGTCTAATCTACAGACCTACAACTTCCTGATCTTTGTTTCACACATTAATTCCCAAGATAATTTCTATGAGTTAAATTCTACTAGTAAATAGAAGTATTATATGGATAGGTAAAGGTAAAGGTTCCCCTTGCACATAAGTGCTAGTCTCTAGGGGGCGGTGCTCATCTCCGTTTCAAAGTCGAAGAGCCAGCGCTGTCCGAAGACATCTCCATAAGCATGTGGCCGGCATGACTCAACGCCAAAGCCTCACGGAATGCTGTTACCTTCCACCAAAGGTGGTCCCTATTTTTTCTACTTGCAGTTTTACGTGCTTTCAAAACTTCTAGGTTGACAGAAGCTGGGACAAGTAACGGGAGCTCACCCCATTACACGGCAGCACTAGGGATTCGAACCGCTGAGCTGCTGACCTTTCAATCTACAAGCTCAACATCCTAGCCCCTGAGCCACCGCATCCCTTATTATTATATGGATACATCATCCTTTTCTTTCCAAGCTAGGAAACTCAGTGGGTCTCATAATAAAGTTCCAGTATGTGAGAAATAAAGCTACTTATTTCTTATAAATGATTTTTTAAAATTGATTTTCTAGTGAAGTTGTGGGAAGTTGGTGTTATGCAATCCGTTCTTTAACAGAGGAGAACGCTGAACATCAGTGGTGGGTTGCTACCAGTTCACCCCGGTTTGGGCGAACTGGTAGCAGCGGCGGTGGGAGGCTCCACCCACCTGCCTGGAAGTCATCAAATACACTCTGTGTGTGCACAGAAGTGGCGCGCATGCGAACAAAGGTAAGTGAAAACCGCCACTGCTAAACACTAAACTTCCATCACGATACATGGAACACTTGATCTTCATTTTGGAAATTAGGATTCTCTCTTTTCTCCATTCTCTCTGCAGGTAGACAATTGAGTTCTCAGGTCTACATTCTATTTTGTTTCATTTTCTGCTGCTTAGTGCCCTTGTTACTATAATTAGGAGGTTGGACTGGTTGGGGAAAAGGGCCCTCCTGACTCAATATGATTCTGTAGACCAGGGGTCTGTAAACTTGGCTCTTTTAAGACTTGTGGACTTCAACTCCCAGAGTTCCTTAGCTAGCAAAGCTGGCTAAGGAACTCTGGGAGTTGAAGTCCACAAGTCTTAAAAGAGCCAAGTTTGCAGACCCCTGCTGTAGACTGATGATGATGGTGATTATCCATTCAGTCCTGTCTGACTCTTGGCGATTCTATGGGCCAGGTTTCTCCATGTCTTCTGATCTTGCACTACTTCTTTGCGTTGTTCTATGCTCTGGCATTACATTACAATTTCCTATTGATCTTTTAATTATTTAAATTCAGTTTTAAAATTCAGTTACAGACAAGTATTCTATCTTGAAAATTATCTCTTCTTAGAACTGTCATTTATTTTAAGAATTCTCACCACATGTATTTACTGAATTCGTATCTTGCTTTTCCTCTTGAGGCAGTATATGAGAAAATCAACTTAATTTTACATTCTACAATAACTTCTCTATAAACTAAGTTTGGATTGAGAAAGTATAGTGAACCAAGAAAACTCAGTGTGTTTTGAAGTTGAGGGAGTATTTGGAATGTGGGTCTCCCCAGTCAAAGTTAACATCTTAACTAACTCCACCAATTAAATTTATCATTTGTTCATTGACCAAGAAATTTATTAGCTGATCAGTATAAGATTAAACCAATTGAAGCTAGAACCTAACTGAAATAAATTATATTTTTTTCCATATAAGGAATTTAAATCATAGAAATTTAGATCATGATCAATCTTTAAAATAAACAAATGCCAAATAGAACAAAATTCCTATCTCATCAGTGAAATAAAGTACTTTTAATTTTGTAATCCAGTATTAGAAACTGAATCTTGAATTTCCCAATACTTACCAATAGTATGAAAATTTCTGTAATAGGAGTTTGTCTCTGAAGAAGCAGAATTTATAACAATGAAGTGTTTCCCACTGTGGGTGATAATGGCCAGTATGCCAACTGATACTCCAAGTAGCTAAGAAGAGAAAAGAGGCATGTTTATAAAGTTGGAATGAGGACTAGAAAAAGCCAAGTTCAAGTCAATATTTATCATGACATACTTAATTAAATAATTAAAAACATGGATATAACTGTTTGGGTTTTATTACCTATATAGGCTGGCGGGGAGAGGCAAGTTAAGACTAAGTTGGGATCAGCATATCAAAGAGACAAAACTACAGATAACCACCATAGAGCAGCAGAAATACAGAAAGTTTGTTGCTACCATCTAGTGGTCATTTGCAAATCTCCCCTATTGATCCCAGTCAAAAACAACACAACACAACACAACACAACACAACACAACACAACAAATCCAGGAAATATAAAAAGTGTCAGTTCGGCATTGGCTCATCAATTCTCAAGCAACATACAGCTTCCTTACTTATTCGTAGTTAATTCAGAATATGAGTTTGGCTACTTGCTTCTTTCATAGTCTCTCACAATGGAACTGGGCAGAATAAAATATTCACTGTGATTCACAAGTATTTCCCTATTCCCACTCTCCACTTAAAAAATAATAAGGATGAGCAAAGTTTATCTCTGTCCCTAACAAAGTAGTAGAACAAGATGGCGGGAGAGGCAAGTTAAGACTAAGTTGGGATCAGCATATCAAAGAGACAAAACTACAGATAACCACCATAGAGCAGCAGAAATACAGAAAGTTTGTTGCTACCATCTAGTGGTCATTTGCAAATCTCCCCTATTGATCCCAGTCAAAAACAACACAACACAACACAACACAACACAACACAACACAACAAATCCAGGAAATATAAAAAGTGTCAGTTCGGCATTGGCTCATCAATTCTCAAGCAACATACAGCTTCCTTACTTATTCGTAGTTAATTCAGAATATGAGTTTGGCTACTTGCTTCTTTCATAGTCTCTCACAATGGAACTGGGCAGAATAAAATATTCACTGTGATTCACAAGTATTTCCCTATTCCCACTCTCCACTTAAAAAATAATAAGGATGAGCAAAGTTTATCTCTGTCCCTAACAAAGTAGTAGAACAAGATGGTGCGGGGGAGAATCAACACACAATTCAGAAAGATAACATAGTCCTCTGCCCAGCTCAATAAACTACAGGTAGTCTTCAATTAACAGTGGCAGCTGGGTTCAGATCTGCCATTGCTAACCAACATGATCATAATGCATGGCCTCACACTTAGAACTCTGGCATTCCTGATTGCAATGGTTAAGCAAATCATGACAGGTTGTTAAACAGGACCTCCTCACATGATCATCAGTTGTGACTTCCTGCGGCTCCCCCATTGACTTTTGACCAGCAAAAAAAAAGTTGCAAATGATTGTAGGATGCTGTAATGTCATAACTGCAAGCTGGGTGTCAAGTACCGCTACTTGGATCATGAACATATGATCTAGCGGCACTGCAACAGCCAAACTCCGAGGACCAGTCATACACTTGTTCAGCATCACCCCAAGTTTGAATGGTTCTAAATCAATAATTGTTAACAGAGGCTAACTATAACACACTGGTACCTGAGCTGAATTGATGAAGTGTGATTTGGTTCTAGGTGCTTAGATTCTGCTTCTATTTTTTTATTCCAATAAAATAGATAATTCAGTTTGGTTTGCAGGAGTGCTGCGGCTTCTTCTGAAATATTCTGATGAGAAGGGAATAAACAGGATTTGCTTAGTTTTATTTCTGGACCATAAGAAAGGCTGAGCGCCAAAGAATTGAGGCCTTTGAACTCTGGTGCTGGAGAAGACTCCTGTGAGTCCCTTGGACTGCAAGATGATCAAACTGGTCAGTCCTAGAAGAAATCAACCCTGTCTGCTCTTTAGAAGCCACATCCTGAAGATGAAACTGAAATACTTTGGCCACCTAATGAGAAGGAAGGACTCCCTGGAGAAGAGCCTAATGCTGGGAAAGATTGAGAGCAAAAGAAGAACGGGAAGACAGAGAACAAGGTGGCTGGGTGAAGTTACTGAAACAGTAGATGTGAGCTTAAATGGACTCCAGGGAATGGTAGAGGACAGGAAGGTCTGGAGGAACGTTGTCCATGGGTCAGACACGACTTCGCAACTAACAACAACGACTTTTATTTCATGGGATATTCAGGATTGTGGACTGGGAGAAATTTGCCTTGGGGAATATTTGAGGGGGGAGTTTTTTAATGGGGCTGAAAAGAACTTCCCAGTCTGCTTCCAGGACTGAAATCAGAAGTTACCAACTTTTTTTTACCCTTCACAGTGTGGGAAGGAATATATAGAAAAGCAAGATTATCACAAGGAGAGGAAGTCTTTAGAGAAAGAAGTTACTAAGATTAATTATTTCAGGGGGCAAATTTCCAGGACAAAAAGCCAGCCCCTTCACTGGGTCTTTCAGTTCTGGCATGTAGACACCCTTGGAAACAAAGCATTGGGCTTTGTCCACCTTTTATTCTCATTTTCTAAGAATGCCTGTGAGCTTCACGCACAACGTGCTAGCATCCAACATTGCTTTTTTCCAAAACAAACATTAAGGATCCTTAAAAGGGTCTGATGCATCAGCAAGCTGAGCAGGGGGTTGGAGGAGATGTCCATAGATATAGCAGGTTCAAGCTGGGGATCTCATCAAGTCTGTCACATATATTACAGACTGGGGCTGCAGCTTGGCTTGGACTGCCAAGGACTGCAGAGAAAAATATTGCTGAAGAAATACTCTCAATGAATCCTTATGGGAGGTGTAAGAAGTGCTTAGAATGTTGCCAATTGCTCCATTCTAAAGCTCCCTTCCTCCTGGTCACATGATCAAGAGGGAACACACACACACACCAACACACACACCAACACACACACACCAGCTGCAACACAAGTGGCGGGCCCAAAGACACATGCACATCTCACATGCACACCTCTAGATTAGGAAGAAAGAGCGCACACTCATACACAAATGCCACAGGTTACTTCTTTACATAGAACAGATTCCTTCTTTGGCCGCTGATGAAAAAGGGCTTGGAAGGAATTTCTGAAGCTACCATTTGCTTCCCCTGTTTAAGTTATTGTAAAAGTCATCCATAGCTGCATCTCCCAAGATTTATATCATTGAGCAAAATTGTTTTAAAATCTGGTGCTATATCACTTTCCATTTTTAAAAAGCCTTTACATTCGTGTTTCTCACACATAATAATAATAATACAATGCTTTCTGGGCATGTGTTTATCTGCCTCTGCACAAAGGCTGCAACGTTAAGATCTTTCTAACTTTCAAGACTACATTTCTAACTACAACTGACAAAGAGAAACCGCAAGCCACTGGTTAAAACAATATAATGCTGTGCAGCCCTGATAAGACCTTCAGCATGGTAGAATCCTTCAGTTTAAGTTCAGACTCCCTAAAACTATTCAGCACAATTAACAACTTTCATAATGAAATTACCCCCCTATTAAAATTTCAGCAGTCAACGTGGTACAAGCTACATGTGCTACGTTTTCCGTTTCATTACCATAATGAAGAGGCTGGTCACCAGCAACTGGCATTTCATCGCTCGGACCCAGGATCTCTTTCCCATGCCTTCCATTTCTTATCACTAACTATTAGAGAAGTTGCTAAAGGGACTGCCAGAAAAAGTTGCATCATTGCATCTTGGGAAATGTAGTCATAATGACGAACTGTATTTGTGGTTTCGTGTGTGTGTGTGTGTGTTTCGCTTTGGTACACTTTCATGCGACTGTTTTATTTGGATAGCTTAGAAAAAAAAAGTTCCCAGTGGCACACCCACCCTCAATTGCCATGTGCATATCGTTCCTTTCACCATAGAAGTGACTGGGATATCCAGAGGCAAGCTAGACGATCCTGAGCTGCTGGATCATTCTTTGAAAGGAAGGTGATGCAGTCAGATGTGACCAGAATGATCATTAAATTTTAGGCTGATTATATATACAGTATATATATATGTATTACCCCAAAGCTGGTCAGCCCCATGATCATTTAAGAAAAGTATGTATCATAGATAGAAAAATATTTCTGTTGGCAAATAAACCTCAATAATAAGTCAATATTTTCTTACCTAAACAGAGGAAAAGAATGACCATGGTTGAGCAAAACAAAACAAACAAACAGATAAACAAAGAGACAAACAACAGTGGGAGCAGGAGTAACTTATGACTTCCTGCCAGCTTTGCCTGTATCCAAAGTCAGAAATCACAATCATACGGCCATGGGCAAGCTAGTTTGAACATTTTGGAAACCTTAATTCCACAGGAGTAATGGATTTTTAAAACACATTCTTTAAGTTAGTGCATTTTGGGTACCTTGCTTCAAAAATTATTGCAGTATTTTGCACCATTTGGGCTAATTTGAGGGTACAATAGACAAGACACACAGAGAGTTTCAGTACCATAGATCGGGGTGAAATCCAGCAGGTTCTGACAGGTTCTCGAGAACCGGTAGTGGAAATTTTGAGCTGTTCAGAGAACCGGTAGCGGAAATTTTGAGTAGTTTGGAGAACCAACGAATACCACCTCTGGCTGGCCACACAGTGGGGTGGGAATGGAGATTTTGCAATATCCTTCCCCCAGGAGTTGGGTGGGAATGGAGATTTTGCAGTATCCTTACCAGGCCACGCCCACCAAGCCATGCCACACCCACCAAGCCATGCTCACAGAACCGGTAGTAAAAATATTTGGATTTCACCATTAGCATGACCAATGCATAAATGCTCTATAGGCATTAGTTGAATAACAGACAATTAATTGGCGTGGTCTCTAAGCATATTTTAAAAGGCTGTTTAGCCTGGTTTTTTTTATGTAAAGAACAGGATATATTCATCCTGCTGTCTATATCAAGCAGTGTCTATCTGGTTCTCTAATATATTAACATCCACCTACAGATACTAATGGAGCTGAATGTTTATAGTGATTATCGATATTCCACAACATCGGATTTCTTTTGAACAGAGGTTTGCAGTTTTTCTGTGGTTTATAACTGTTATTCAAATTAGTCATTTTAATCGTGCTGTGGATGTTTTAAGTAGTTTTCTCCACCCCACATTATGTAAGTTTTCATTAGTGTGGTGAGGTGTGAGTGCAATAAAAGAATAAATTAGTGAATAAATATTTGTCATTTGAAAAGTATTTAGAAAAGCATGAGGCATTTGCAGCTTTCATCAAACATACACTGATGCCTTTGTTGTTTTCATTATTGTTGGTGTTGGAATGCAAGAAATTTGGGGCTTGCTAAACTTCTTTGTCTAGGTGGTTGACACAGAATATTATGATACCTTCTCCAGGCGCCAGCTCTGAAGAAGAGGAAGAGCCAACTCCAGGGACATCAGATGGAGGTGAGGAAGAACATCAAGAAACTGCTGAAGACTCTGAACAAGGAGTAGAGGGGACAAACACAGAGAAGAGATCGCTGGAGGGGTGACTAAAGGGGCAACCGGATGAAGGGCCAGCTGAAGCAGGAACATGAGATGGGCAACTGCAACTGGAGACCCCTGAGGCCCCACTGGAAGTACCAGGGGTATAGGGAGGTGAACAGCGGCAGCTGGCCAATGGAGATGAGGAGGAATTGCCTTGTTCACTTGACCCACGAGCATGCAAGGCGGAATGAGGCAGGCTCAGCAGAGGTCAGGGAGGCTACTCACAAGGAGGTGGCCTCCTTCCTCCTGATGAGCTACACTGGCTAGCTACTATTTAACACAGTACCTGGAGCAAAGTGCCACTGGGAACAATTTGGCTTTTTTGTGTGTGTATTCGTTCAGCTTTCGTGAATCTGTGCCTTGACTCTGGATTGACTCTTCGCTCTTTTGGATTTTAGATTTGGCTTTTTGGAACCTTATCCCTGGATTTAGGCTTAGTGATTTTTGTTTAGACAGTGGACTTATTGACGGACCTGCAATTTGGTGGGGAGAGCCTGACGGATTTGTGCTGCACTCTGGGGAGAGTTGAACTCATTTGAGGGATTGCACTGGTTTGTGTGTGGGGGTGATGCCAGGGGAACATTAATTGGAGATGGTGAAGCACCAGTAAAGACTGCAATTTTTGAGGGTATGAGGATGTGTGGACAGGACAAATGGACAGCAATTGTATTTTACCTGCAATTTAAAGGTGAAGAAAAGAGCTTATTTTTAATGTTTAAGCATGGCCTTTTTTCACAATTTTTCTGGTCTAGTGTTAAAAAGCAGGAAACAAATTAACAGAGAGGAGAATCTGACATGTATGTCACGTAACTTCACAGTAAGTCAACAAATACATCTACAGCCAAATAACTTAATATGAAATCATCATCATCATCATCATCATCCGGGCACTTGGTACCATGTCCAATAATTTTATAAGATACACCAACAATTGCAACTTCTTGCAATAACACCAGCGGAACTGCAAAAAACTGCACTACTTGGAACATCGTACATCTTAAGAAGGTACTTGGTTGATACCTAGGACGCTGGCAGCAACCTGTATCAGCCATTAGCACCAGTCAATGGTATTTGTGATGCCTTTTTGAATGTTCAGTTGACTGAGTTTCATGTTTAATGAATAAAGTAAATAATAATAATGATTGTTGTGGGTGCGTGGTGTGGGGCTTAAATATAAAATATGGCTGTGTCACTAATCTGCATGAAAGGTCCATTCAGAGCATGCATGTTTCTGACATGAACAGCCAGATGGGATGGGGACAGACATATCAGAGTTGTGGCATCATCATCATGGTAGATAAAGCACAAATACACTCCTCCCTGCCATATGTGCATCTTTTAGTAAGGTTGTCTTCACTTGAAATGTATCTATTTAATTCAATGGGCAAACAATGTGAGCTCTCTGATAGCACATCATCATCATTGGATAAACTGCAAAAACACAATGTAGTCCCCAGATCATTTCCACAAGCATCTATATACTCTTCATTACTTGAGATGTATTCGTTAACGATAGATCAGTGTCAATTATGTCCCAAAGCAGACACTGCAAAATATAAGAACAACTTATTACCATCACCATCAACATGTATTTACTGCTTAATATATAATATATGTAATATATTTACTGATTAGTCTTCAAGGCAGCCCCACATACAACATATTGTAGTAGTCCACCTGTGAGGTCACTAGAGAATGAGTGGTTGTCTGAAGAATCTCTTAAATGTTGGAATGAACGCGACTGATGCACAAGATGAATCTTGGCCGTAAAGGTAAAGGTTCCCCTCACACATATGTACTCGTCGTTCCTGACTCTAGGGGGGCGGTGCTCATCTCTGTTTCAAAGCCAAAGAGCCAGCACTGTCCGAAGACGTCTCTGTGGTCATGTGGCTGGCATGACTAAAGCCAAGGCGCATGCCATGGATGCAGTTACCTTCCCACCAAAAGTGGTCCCTATTTTTCTACTTGCATTTTTTATGTGCTTTCGAATTGCTAGGTTGGCAGAAGCTGGGACAAGTAATGGGAGCTCACAGGAGCTCAGTAACAGGGATTCAAACCACTGAACTGCCGACCTTTTGATTGACAAGCTCAGTGTCTTAGCCATTGAGCCACCCTGTCCCTTGCATCTTGGCCATAGCTGTCACAAATATAAGAAAGAATCCATCCTGCCCTGTGATTGACCCATGCTTTTCCTTAATCCTGCAAGCTATCTCTTCCTGAGTGGCCTTCCTCCGTAGTGTGCTGCTTGCTTAACAAGCACAAACCACAAACTAACAAGTTCCTTGCTCTGACCTTAATAAGTTAATTGGCTACTGCTTTCACCTCCGAAGCAGCTTGCGCCTCACATGTTGCTGCCTGTTACTGTACTAACAAGCTCCCTGCTTAACCCTAATAAGTTAATTGATTACTGCTTTCATCTGTGGTGTGGCTTATGCCTTGCCACAATTGGTTAGCAAGGGATTCAGACTGCACTTTTGTATTCCTTCCATCCATGTCCCTTCCAACATCCAGAAATATGATTGATGATAAGGTGTCTTGCTGAGAAAATCAAAGCAGAATCAGGATGGATACATGACTCCCATTTCAGCTTTATTAAAGATCATAAAGAAGTACAGTGTTGTCTCTGTGCTGTGCCCTGATCTGAAAACTGACTAAAGTTCAGATAATCCATTCCTCAGAATTATTTAGAGCTGTAACCTGACCACTTTCTCAATAACTGTCCCTAAAAAAGGAGAGTTGGACCCTGGGAAATAAATTGTCCAGAATTGTTGGGTCTAGTAATGGTTTGTTCAAGAAGGATACACCACTTCTTCATTTTGCCTGATAGAGCCATCTCCTTCCTCAAAGAAGCCAATACTACTCTGTGGACTCAACCACATGTCATTTCCCGAGTGGCCTTAACAAAGCCAGAAAGGACATGAATCCAGTAGTGACTGGGGATCATTTTTGCAGTCTGAAGGAGTTTGTCCAATTTATCAGGGATCACAATCTCACTGCCATGCCCATTATCCAGACTTTTTCGTCTTTCTTATCGACAATAGTTAAGTCTGGAGTGGCAGGTGCTTATCTGTTTGAATTCAAAAATCCCAGAGCACTTCAGCGTCGTATTCTATTACTGTATTACTTTTATGGTCCCACCAATTCTTGCTTGCAAGCAAGTGGTATTTCTTGCAGATATTCCAATGCATCATTGCTCCTACTTTATGGTGCCTGAATACAATAAGCCTGTTTAGGTTTCCTTCCTATGTCAATTGAGCCTACCAAAGAATATTAAAGCAAACGAGACAGGAATTAGAATGAAAATTGGTGGGAGAAACAATGAATATGATGATAATTCCTGGAAAGGAGGAAGCTTGAAGGAATCACATGTTGAAGATAAAAGAAGCTACTTTGCGGAGAGACACACAAAATAGAATTGATGGATAGATAGATAGATAGATAGATAGATAGATAGATAGATAGATAGATAGATAGATACTGGTAAGCAGATAGATACCGGCAGGCAGGCAGGCAGGCAGGCAGGCAAACATGATAGGTAGATTCCCTTTAACTTAATAGCAATAGGCAATCGCAATCAAATGCAAATAGTTGTAAAAGAGGCTGAAGTAATAATGAAGTAATATATATTTAGGCATAAAAGTTGACAGTATTGAGGGCTATAATAATGAAGTAAACAGTTATTTGGAAGAAAGTAGGGAGGAAGGGAGGAAGGGAGGAAGAGAGAGAGGGGGAAGGGAAGGAGGAGGGAGGAAGGAAGGAAGGTGCATTGCATGGTATAAACTGAAAACTGACTAAACCATGAACACAGCCCCCAATATGAAAAACTAGTTACACAATTTACACTGTTGGATTTCCTACCTTTGACAATTATGTTTGAATGCAAATTTAAAAAATCAAATCTCGGTATGAAATTAATTTGCCCCCTTCTCACCAAGATACCAATTACAAAATTTTACCCCTTGTAACCTCTTAGATTTTCTTAGTGAACCAGCCAAGTATTAACACTAATATTAAATTTTACTAAATTACTGTTACTGAGTGAATCTAAATTGATTAATCTCTGTTTTTCCTTCCAGTAATCAAACAAAGGAAACTTCAGAATATTTCCACTAGAGGTCCTCAGAGATTTAAAAGAAGCAAATAATTTTTTAGAATAGATGCAGAAGGTCTTTGATACTCAGTTCAACTCTGTATAAAATAGTAAATTGTGAAACATGTCTTGTACATGTATGCATAAAAAGTATTGCCATGACATTATGCTGCAGGGGTTTTAGAAGTTCCAAAATATTCTGATAGAGACGGACCTATACTATATCTAGACCATGTAATACTCCCCTATTCACTATTCCATCCTATGCTATGTGAACATTTTAAAAATATTATCAAGAAATATGCATTTTGATTATGTTTTAAGTATGTTCTCCCAATGTAAATATTCTCTCTTAGTTATAGTTTCTGTGTTACCCATCCAGATGGCGAGAAAGAAAAAGAGAATGAATGGGAAAAAAAGGAAAGAAGCTAATGCTTTAAGATTTTTTTAAAAAAAATGGGGCACTGTATTCCCCTTTATTATTCTTTTTCCTTTAGGCTTCTGACGGATGGAGGTAGAAAATAAGATGATAGCGTGGTGACGTCACTAGAGATAGTGAAGCAGAAACGTGCTTTTTAAAAAGTTATTTTTAACATTCAAACATGCCAGGTTTATTTTGTTTCTTCTACACACACCTCCCCCATCACCCCTTGTCACTTCTGCCAAAAAATTTCAGCAGCATAATCTTCTTCAGGTCAAAAGAATGGGTCATTCTGTGTATCAATGGGTCATGCGTTGCCTACTTCTGGTTTCAACCCAAACCAAAGAACCATCCTTTGCTTCGAGGGATGCCAATCAACCTAAGGTATTATATAACCCCAAAAGATATCTAAATTAGAGTTTCTATTTGTGACTTCTATTAGAAAAAAATGAACGATAATCTACAGCGTTCTCTTGGTCTGTGCTCCTGAGCCTATTATGATCCTACACTTAAAGACATGTCCAGTATCAAGTTGGGTGGGAAGCTAGTACCTTGGAGTAAATAATCTTCTTAAGACAATAAAGAAGGCACAGCTGCAGAACTTTGAGAACAAACCTTGGGGCCATGAAATGGGAGGTTTCTTGGGGTGAGAAGATCAAGTATTATCATAACCTACAAGAGACCTTGCCTTCTGGCTGTGTTCACTTATCCTCTTCTTTTCTTTTGTGCTATAAGGAAGGGGAGCCAAAACCTTAGAAAAAGATAGGCTGTTGCCTGAAGTAGCTCAATAGGGATTTTTCCTCCTCCACAAACATTGCCAGCATCTCTTTTTCTAATGATGGCCATAACATATGTCAATTATAGTTGGGAAGAACCTGCTTTTTAAGTAAGAGCCTTGAACGCACAAGAATTCCCAAATTATATACCAGTTCATTTTTGGACAAGAACAAAACTATCAAGGGCTAAAATTGATATTGTCACAGAATCAGTTGACATCTGAACTATCAGTCATTCTGTCTTGCTGAGGTTGAATGTCAGGTTGTTTCTTCCTTTCTAGATCTTTACAACCTCCAGATACCAGGTCAAGGATTCAAGTGCATCTCCTGACTGGTCTAGGTGAAAGACTTGTATAATTAGCTTCTTGATGATGTTAAATAAGATAAGGTAGAGGGTTGAGATGGTGGGGTGGGATACCTTAGACTGGGGTAGTCTAAGAGTCCTCCTTTCCCATTCACTTGAATGAAGGGAAAAGGGACTAATATCCTCTGAACTCCCCTCAGAAATTAATTTAGCCCCCCACTATTCTGGCTTTCAGAAAACTCCTGAAAAATTAGATAGTCTGGAAGACCTACGATGAGTTGTATGGTACCAAGTTTGATGGTGGATCAGGGGTGAAATTGTTCCCGGTTCAGACCAGATCGCCTGATCCGGTAGCGATGGCGGCGGGTGGTTTGGAGAACTGGTAGCAAAAATCCTTGGCCCCCCTTTCCCCCCCGCATGCCCAGCTGAGCCGCGCGATCATCAGAGGTTTTTTTTTATTTTAAAAACATTTTTTGGGCCGAAAAAATGCTTTTAAAAGTAAAAAAAACAAGCCTCTGATGATCGCACGGCTCAGCTGGGATTGTCAGAACCCTTTCAAAGCATTTTTTCTACAAGTCTTCATCCCAAGAGGCTGTTAATAAAAAAGCTTTGAAAGGGTTCTGGTGATCAGACAACTCACCTGGGATCGTCAGAACCCTTTCAAAACATTTTTTCTACAAACTCTTTAGCCGAAGAGGCTGTAGAAGAAAATGTTTTTAAAAGTAAAAAAAAAAAAAAAAGTTGGCCATGCCCACTCAGTCACATTACCTCACCACCACCATCAAGCCACGCCCACAGACCCGGTAGTAAAAATTTTTACATTTCACCCCTGTAGTGGATGTTATGTTTTGACTTTAAGAATTTTAGAATGTTATATATTTTTGTTCTTACCACTGACCTTTTTACTTTTGCTTATAATTTTTGTGAACTGCTAAGATTCTTGCTACTGTACCAAGGTTAAATACCAAATTATTGACAAGCAAATTTTGTGTATTCCATTTTAAAGTGTTTTTAGAAATTAACTGATTATATGCCATCAACGTGGGATGCAGTGGCTCAGTGGCTAAGACGTTGAGCTTGTCGATCAGAAAGGTCGGCAGTTCGGCGGTTTGAATCCCTAGTGCCGCATAACCGAGTAAGTTCCAGTTACTTGTCCCAGCTTCTGCCAACCTAGCAGTTCAAAAGCATATAAAAATGCAAGTAGAAAAATAAAGGGACCACCTTTATTGGGAAGGTAACAGTGTTCCATGTGCTTTTGGTGTTTCATGTGCCTTCGGCTTTAGTTATGCTGGCCACATGACCATGGAGACGTCTTCGGACAGCGCTGGCTTTGAAATGGAGATGAGCACCGCCTCCTAGAGTTGGGAACAACTAGCACATGTGTGCGAGGGGGGAACTTTTACCTTTTATGCCATCAACTCACTTTTGACTCCTGGTGACTATAGATAAGACAGATTTCTTTTCATGATAATCTGTCCCTAAGGCAGTCTTTCAGAAAAGGCTTTTATAATATTTAGTTTTAAAGTAGGTTCTCCTGAGGTAGGGGTCAATTCCGAATTTTCTATATCAGAATAGGAGTACAATAGGATTTATGCTTTCCATTGTACCTAGAAATTAAGATCACTTTCTATAACAGGGGTGACAAACTCAAGGCCCGGGGGCTGATCTGGCCCGCGGGGTGCTTAGAACTGGCCCGCAGTGCCTCTGCCAGCGAATATGGAGCTCAAGAGGGCTGCAGGTGGAGGGTTGCAGGAAACCATCGCAATCTAAAATGGAGCTTCTGCCAAGGGTGGCAGAGGGTTGCAGGAAATGGAACTCAGAAATTTGTTTTCTCGGGCAGAGCGCTTGGGCCACCACAGGTGCCCCTGATGCAAGTGACATCAAGGTGGCCACGCCCATCCTGGCCACGCCCACCCTGGCCAACTAACCTGATGCCGCCCTCAATGCAATCAAGTTTGACACTCCTTTCTATAAAGATATAGGCTTTTCGGGGCGGGGTGGGTGGGAAGCGCGCCATGTCTCTTAATTCTTCCCTGACAGAAAATGTTCTATTTCTTGTTATCAAAGTTATACTTGATATGATACACACCTTTGTATTAAAGTCTTGGCCTTTAATTTTTGAAGAAAACCATAGCTGAGTAAAGATTTTGTTCTGGAGAAAATGTCCTCTTTTATTTGAGGGCCGCTTGCATTTCTTGTGGCAACATTACTAAGGGCTTGAAACTTTGGGGAATTCTTCTGGAACTGAGATGAAAAGAAAAAATAATTTCACACCAGACATTCATTGTAGACAGCCAAGGAAGTCAAGGGTTGAAAAAACTCCTCTTTTCCTGCAGAAACCAGTCTCAGAACAGAGCAGATCATTGCAGGGGGTGTTCCTCTGGCTCCTTGGCATTGAATCTTTCACCTACTGGCTATAATATGGTTATACGCGCTTTAGAGTTTGCCTGCTAGAAAGAATAAAAGTGATTCACTATAAATCATCAAGTTCCTTTTTCCTCCCGCAGAACACACACTAACTAAATTAATTAGCCTAAGCTCCCCTTCACAATCACAATTACTCGAGAACAAAAAGCCCCTACAACTCAAGCCTACATTCTCTGGTGCCTCACAAGGATGCATTGTGAAACCTGATTAACATGCATTAGCAGCTTCGCACAATCAAAGCTAAAATAAACTTTTAAACCCAGGCCCCGCTCTTTCTGCAAGAAGGGAAGAAGCGGAAGGGGTTGTGGAGGAAGAGAAGGAGGGAGAAAGGCTGTTAGAGGTTGCCAGGATTAACATTCATGATGGGACTCCACCGTGAATGGAAGCAAAGTTTGACTGTGGCTTGCTTAAAAGAGAGCAAGCTAAGAGACGTATCCCTCTTCACACATACAGACACATCTCCCACAAAGCAGGGAGGGAGGCTAAGTGGTGAGGTAGTATAAAGGTTTTCAGAATGTATCCAGACAGTTTCAAAATAGTTTTGAAGGGACTGAATGGGATGCCAAGGAAAATGGCTTGAAAAATCTTTTGAAAATGTTGCCCACAAAGTCTTCAGTTTTTTTCTTCCTTCCATTTTTTCCCCCAAAATTTTCCACAGATATGTATCTGGTAGGGAAAAAAAGGCTAAAGAAAATTCAAGCAATTACACTTAAGAAATAACAACATACATAGGTAGAATTGCTGAAGGAATTTTGTAAAAAAAAAAAGGATTTGAAGTGGAAATGTAAGAAATAAATTTAATTTCATTTTTTTAAAAATGAATGCTTCTTTACCTCTGCATGATGTATCTCTGGCATATAAATCCAATGACTCACTCAGTCCATTTTGGGATTTATAGTTTCCTTATACCACAGCATGATAATAATACATTTAAATTTTTAATCAAAACAATTCATTTCTCTTACAAAATAAGGAGTGCAGTAGGAGCCAAAACCTCCTTCCCTCTCCCAAATTTCCATTTGGAACTCACATAAACGAAGACAGAATTATTAGCATTCATTTCTACTTATGCTCATGAATAATTAAAAAGTGATCTTAGAAAGCAAAGAAAATTTAGAGACATTTTTAAATGGAAATGTCGTGGAATCTCTTTTTTTTGAAAGAAATATGTTGAATTCACTTTTTAGTTAACTTTTTATTTTATTTTTATTTATATAAAATTTATTATCAATGTTCAGTAGATTTGGGTTCAAATCCTAACACTGTTAGATTATTTCACATGATGTTTTGAAGACAAAATGGAATTGAAGGAAAGAAAATAATAGGGGCTGTCCTGAACAACTTGGAGAAACCTGGCATTTAGAAGTAAGTATGTAAGTAAGTATAACGGACGCAGTGGCTTAGTGGCTAAGACGCTGAGCTTGTTGATCGAAAGGTCGGCAGTTCAGTGGTTCAAATCCCTAGTGCCGCATAACAGAGTAAGCTCCCGTTACTTGTCCCAGCTTCTGCCAACCTAGCAGTTCGAAAGCACGTAAAAAATGCAAGTAGAAAAATAGGGGCCACCTTCGGTGGGAAGGTAACAGCATTCCGTGCACCTTTGGTGTTTAGTCATGCTGGCCACATGACCATGGAGATGTCTTCGGACAGCACTGGCTCTTCGGCTTTGAAACGGAGATGAGCACCGCCCCCTAGAGTTGGGAACAACTAGCACATATGTGCGAGGGGAACCTTTACCTTTACCTTTAAGTGAGTAAATAAAACAAACGAGAGAGAGGCGGGGGAGGATGTGCGTGTGTGTGTGTGTGTATGTGTGTGGCGGGGGTGTTGGTGTTGGTGAACCTTTCACTCTGCATTGTCTAATAATGTTCTGGATATATGAACCCTCAAATTAGTACCCTGGCCTATTCTATATGGTATGTTCCTTGCATACTGTTATTCTGTACTTTACAAAGTTTAGTGCCTATAATTCCATATAATTATGAGTCTGAACTTGATATGTAGAATCATATCGAAGAATAATAATGGAAAATTGAAATGTATCCTAGGATATAGGACTCCTCTGTAAGAAACTAAACGGGTGGGATGTATGACTGCCCCTTCTTGCCAAATGCCAGTCACTTTCCTCTGTGACATTTGTATAGGAATAAAACACATTTAATTGCTTATAAATTCAGATGGGGACTATGACATTCTAATCTGCTTCTGCTCCACTTCCCTTTCTTCTTCCAGAACTGAATGAGTTCTCTCACTGAATGAGAGCATGATAGGCAGAAATCTGTAAGTAGCAGCAGGGTTGTTGTTGTTGTTTTTTGTCAATTAGCATTGGTTAAAGATGAATTTGGTGAATTTCAGTCTGTTGTGTCACTGTGGCTGGCATAGAGCCTGTATCTGTAATGGAAGGATAGTACAACATTGTTGTTAATGCATACAAAACAATGACTATTTATTTATATCTTTTATTAGAACTCTTATTATTTCTCATCTCCTAGCAGTAAAAATAAATGACTTTCAATTGAAATAAACTGTTGTTCTGTTGAGGGTGCTACTCTCCAAGGTGCAGTCTACTTGGGGGTGGGTGCCAATGGTGAAGTGAGGCTGAAGCAAGTAAGAGTCCACATCCTTATTTCTTTTTTGATACACCTCCCCCCATTTCTACCCTTTTATTCTTCTCTTATTTTCCCCTCTCCTTCTTTGCCCCTCCCTTCCTTTATAAAGCTGGCTGAATGGCTGTATAGAAGTTGAACACTGGGCTGCAAAAAACAACAACAACACAACAACTAGAGGAAAAGCTGCATCTAAGATTTATAATTCTTTGGTTGGAAGCTGAAGAACTTAGAAAGAATTCAGAAACTATTTTATTCTGGTATTCTATTATTCTTTAGCAAAAGTTATACAGTTCTATTAAAAAATAAGTGATAGGCTCATCGGCATTTTAAAGCATCACATTATAAGTAAACAAAGCTTCAAGACCACAAAACCGTTCCTTCTTTCCTTTCTGTAGCGAGCATCTCTATAATGCTTTCAGTTTATATAGATATTTTCCAGTGATGATACTGGCTGATGTTGAAAAAGAATCTCAAATGTGAGACTGATAGATACTTGCTGTCCAAGATAAGGCATGCTGTCTAGTAAAAGTAAAGATTCCCCTTGCACATACGTGACAGTCATTCCTGACTCTAGGGGGCGATGCTCATCTCTGTTTCTAAGCCGAAGAGCCAGCACTGTCTGATGATGATTCCATAGTCATGTAGCCGGCATGATTAAATGCCAAAGAATAGAATAGAATTTTATTGGCCAAGTGTGATTGGACACACAAGGAATTTGTCTTGGTGCATATGCTCTCAGTGTACATAAAAGAAAAGATACGTTCATCAAGGTACAACATTTACAACACAATTGATGATGAAAGGCGCACGGAGTGCTGTTACCTTCCCACGAAGATGGTCCCTACTTTTCTACTTGCATTTTTTAGTGCTTTCGAACTGCTAGGTTGGCAGAAGTTGGGACAAGTAATGGGAGCTCACTCTGTTACATGGCGCTAGGGATTCGAACCGTCAAATCTCTTTCTCATCTAGAAGCTCAGCGTCTTAGCCACTGAGCCCTTGGTCCTCTAGGCTGTTTAGTAGCTACGGGCAATGTTGCACTGGTACTCTGTCATCTTAATTATCGATTTGCTTCTGGATTGAAGTGTTTTTTATCACCAATATAGCTATACACGACTCAATTGCCAGGTACTTACCAAACACAATAGTTTCTCTTGGCAAGCTTTGACTGTTCTGAATGAGACAGGTGCTGAAGGTCTCCTACCCATGGGAGTTGTGATCAGGACCCAAGGATATTCATCTGAGATTGCCCCGATACTCTGGAACAACTGTCTCTTACTGTACAACAACTTGTATGAGTTTTCTTTAACCTGTTTATTTCACAGAGCATTTGGGTGCTCATAATCACAGACCTACATTTAATTTGATGTTTTAAATGGGTTATTGTTTTTAATTTTTAAGAACTGTATTCCTGTTTACAGTTGGCTGAAGTAGATGGCAAGCAAACTTTTATTTAGATTAATAGATGTCTATACAGATAGTCTTCAACCTACAACTATTCATTTAGTGACCGTTCAAAGTCACAACAACATTGAAAAAAGTGACTTAGGACCAGGGGTGAAATTCAGCACATTCTGACAGGTTCTGGAGAACTGGTAGTGGAAATTTTGAGCAGTCTGGAGAACCGGCAAATGCCACCTCTGGCTGGCTCTAGAGTGGGGTGGGAATGGAGATTTTGCAATATCCTTCCCCCAGAAGTGGGGAGGGAATGGGGATTTTGCAGTATCCTTCCTCTGGAGTGGGGTGGGAATGGAGATTTTGCAGTATCCTTCTCCTGCCACGCCTACCAAGCCATGCCCACAGAACTGGTAGTAAAAAAATTTGGATTTCACCACTGCTTAGGACCATTTTTTACACTTAAGACTGTTGCAGCATCCCCATGGTCATGTGATCAAAATCAGATACTTGGCAACTGGCTCATATTTATAACGGTTGCAGTGTCCTGGGGTTGTGATCACCTTTTGCAACCTTCTGACAAGCAAAATCAATGGGAAAGCCAGATTCACTTAACAACTGTGACAAGAAATGTCATAAAATGGGGCAAAACTCACTTAACAAATGTTTCACTTAGCAACAAAAAGTGGAGATCAATTGTGGTCATAAACTGAGGACTACCTTTACAGGCCACAATGCTGCCCCATAACTCGCAACTTCTTCCTTGGCTTCTCCCACATCAATTACATCCCAAAGGAAGACAATAGTGGAGCTCCTTCTGTGGGACTTTTGCGATCAAGAAGTGAGAGCAACCATAGAGAAGGCAAAGGGATTTAAAGGCCTGGAATATGGAAACAATTACAGTACTCTCATTCAACCTGCAGGAATAAATTCAAAAATATCAACTAAAAGTCCTTAAAAACAACATGGTAAAATATATATAGAAAACTTACAGGGGAAAATCAGGTGATTGGAAAATTGAGTTTGGCACAGTATCAGTTCCAATCCGGATTAAACAAGTGAAGCCATAGACAAAACTGTGGAGGTATTATTTTCCCCTTTCTTCCTTTAGCCTGATCTCGAAGATTTATTTAAACTCTACAACACAAAGCAGTCTATTTTGGCAACAAATGGTATTTAAACATTCTTTTGATTATTCCTTTAAAACTGTAACTTGGCCCTAAGTTGATGAAAGAGCTGAGTATGCAATTAAATAAATGTTGCACGGAGGGTTTGTTATTGTATAAACAAATCTAGACCTTGCAGTAAGTAACACTGAGAATTTACAATGTTTGCAAAGAACAAGTACCTGATGGTCTATGTGCATATTTCTTAAAAAAACTTTCCATTAATATAGCTGAACCCCTAAGTATTATCTTTGATAAAGCTTTCACTACCAGTTCTCTTCCCAAACTTTGGTCACTAGCCACAGTCATCCCCATCTTCAAAAAAGGAGACCCCAGCTTAGTCGAAAACTACAGACCGATCTCCCTTTGCTGCGTCACCTGCAAAGTCATGGAATCTATCATCAATCAATCCATTACCTCACACTTAGAAACTAACAACCTACTCTCCAACAAACAATTTGGTTTCAGGAAAAAGTTATCATGTAACTTACAACTTCTCCACTGCAAAAACATATGGACTTCAAATCTAGATCAAGGCAAATCAATAGATGCAATCTACATAGACTTCTGCAAAGCTTTTGACTCAGTAGTACGATAAACTTCTCCTTAAACTAACATCCTATGGCATCTCAGGACCCCTCCACAAATGGATATCTGCTTTTCTGTCTAACAGACAACAAGTGGTCAAAATTGGCAATGCTTTATCAAATCCTGTTCCTGTCAAGGTGGCGTTCCTCAAGGCAGCGTCCTTGGACCACCACCCTTTATTCTATACATTAATGATCTTTGTGACCATATCTCAAGTAATTGTGTTCTCTTTGCTGACGATGTCAAACTATTTAACACCACAGACAACACTTCTATCATTCAAAACGACCTTGACCATCTAACGCTTGGTCTAAAATTGGCAGCTCAAATTTCAACCAGCAAATGCTCAGTCTTACATATAGGAAAAAGAACTCTAAAACTAAGTACATACTAGATGGACATTACCTTACAGACGACCCCATCCCGTTAAAGACCTTGGAGTTTTCATGTCAAATGATCTAAGTGCCAAAGCCCACTGCAACTACATAGCAAAAAAGCTCTAAGAGTTGTAAACCTAATTTTGCAGCTTCTTTTCCAAAACACCACACTACTAACCAGAGCATATAAAACATTTGCTAGGCCAATTCTAGAATACAGCTCACCTGTTTGGAACCCTCACCACATCTCTGACATCAATACAATTGAACGTGTCCAGAAATATTTTACAAGAAGAGTTCTCCATTCCTCTGAAAACAACAAAATACCTTATCCCACCAGACTTGAAATCCTAGGCTTAGAAAACTTGGGACTCCGTCGCCTTCGGCAAGACCTAAGTTTAACTCACAGAATCATCTATTGTAATGTCCTTCCTGTCAAAGACTACTTCAGCTTTAATTGCAATAATACAAGGGCAACCAATAGATTTAAACTTAATGTAAACCGCTTTAATCTAGATTGCAGAAAATACGACTTCTGCAACAGAATCATCAGTGCTTGGAATACTTTACCTGACTCTGTGGTCTCTTCCCATAATCCTAACAGCTTTAACCAAAAACTTTCTACTATTGACCTCACCCCATTCCTAAGAGGACCATAAGGGGCGTGCATAAGCGCACAAACGTGCCTACCGTTCCTGTCCTATTGTTTTTCTTTTCTTCTTCCTATATATGTTTATATGTGTATATACTATATAATCTTTTTGTATGATGTTGTGACAAAATAAATAAATAAATAAAATAAATAAAGTAGACAAGGTTCTACTGTGTTTTCTCTTGTAAAGAGAAAACGAACCCAAGAGAACAGGTGACTCCTCTTTTTCATTTAAAACAGAAGAGAAGAGAAGGGGGGGGACATACTTGAGAGGGATGTTGATGCAGCCAACAGTATTTTTAATGTGCTATCCACCTTTGTTTCTTTTCCTATGCAGGTAGTCCTTGACTTACAACCACAATTGATGCCAAAATTTATGTTCGAGTGAGTTAAATGCATTTTTGCCCCATTTTACGATCTTTCTTGCCACAATTTTTAAGTTAGTGACATGGTTGTTAAGTGAATCTGGGTTGCCTATTGACTTTGCTGGTCAGATGGTCGTAAAAGGTGATCACATGACTCCCAGACACTGCAACCATCATAAATGTGAGTCAGCTGCCGAGTATTTGAATTTTAATCATATGACCAGGGGAATGCTGCAAGAGTCGTAAGTGTGAAAAATGGTCATAAGACACTTTTTCTAGTGCTGTTGTAACTTTAAACATTCACTAAATGAACTGTTGTAAGTCGAGGACTACCTGTATAATAATTATGTTATATAGGAAATATGTGTCACAGTTCTTTCTTCTTTTCCTTCCTCTGTCTCTCTCTCTCCTTCAAACTTCCTTTGACAAAACATTTCTCAAAAAAACAAGGGGCCACATATTTTTCAGTTGCAAATGATTTCTTGAAAATAATATTTAAGGTCAATCTGTAAAGTCATGTCTAGTTTGTTTCAATGGCAGAGTCCAAGCATATCTATTACATTATTTATTGAATTATATTCTCCATTTATCTCCATCTTCTGGTTCAAAAGAAGACTCACGCCAATAGGAGTTGGCAATGTAGTATAAATGAACAAAGCAATATGAAAGAGAATTAAAAGGGAAGGCCACTATATTATGCTCAACTATCCAAAAATTAAACCCTCTAAATGTAATGTAAATATTGTTTAAATAAGACTGTTCTTCCCTACAACCCTATCAAATACATTGGTCGGAAGTGACGGTGTTAGTTTGTAAAGGTCACACTGATCTTTAACCTCTGCTTCATACTTTCTGTACTCTTATTCTGATCATTTTGTCTTGAGCTGCTGGTCTGTCTGCCCCCTTAAAGGTAAAGGTTCCCCTTGCACATATGTGCTAGTCATTCCCGACTCATCTCTGTTTCAAAGCTGAAAAGCCAGCGCTGTCCGAAGATGTCTCCATGGTCATGTGGTCGGCATGACTCAACGCTGTTACCTTCCCACCAAAGGTGGTCCCTATTTTTCTACTTGCATTTTTTACATGCTTTCAAACTGCTAGGTTGGCAGAAGCTGGGACAAGTAACACCCCGTTACACGGCAGCACTAGGGATTCGAAACACTGAACTGCCGACCTTTCGTTCGACAAGCTCAGTGTCTTAACCACTGAGCCACCACGTCCCTACCTGCCCCCCTTAAGAGACTTGAATTGCTAAACTTGGACTTATTTTACCCTTCATTACATAAGCCGATCAATGCAATGTTTGCCTTTTTTTAAAAAAGAAAATGTTTAAAACTTTAAAAATCAAAAACAGTTCTAAAAGATTTTTTACATTTTTTTAATGGTTTTTGTTTTTTAAAAGTGTGAAATTGACAAGATTTCTGCCAATTTCCCCTTCTGGACTAAGTAGATAGATTTTTTTTTTAGAAAGTTTCATTGGTAAACATGAAACTTCCTTCCTTCTTGTGTAATGGACAGGACCCCTACCTCTTTCTCTCTCTAACCAAATGACAGAAGAATGCTCAAATATTTTTGTTTTCTTTTCCTCTGGTCTATGCTAGGCAAAAAGAGGGAATCATCAATAAGAATAATAGAAAATGTTTGTCAATGGAAACCCCATTTCCTCACCTGTCCATTGAAAGGAAAATGACGGATTCTTTTTTTTTTTTGGCACAAATGGTACATGAAAGAGAAAAAAGAGCATTCACCAACTGGAGACCTTAATTAGCACACCTCAGACAGAACACCCAATCATTGCTGGGGTTGAACTGGAGGAAGGGGCCGAGACTTAGAAAGAGGTTTCTTAAAATTACTTTACTTGCAACTAATTTATGTATAGGGTGAAAGTCACTGGTGAAATCCAAATTTTTTAACTATTGGTTCTGTGGGCGTGGCTTGGTGGGCGTGGCAGGGGAAGGATACTGCAAAATCTCCATTCCCACCCCACTCAGGGGCCAGCCAGAGGTGGCATTTGCCGGTTCTCCGAACTACTCAAAATTTCCGCTACCGGTTCTCCAGAACCTGTCAGAACCTGCTAGATTTCACTCCTGATGAAAGTGCTAAAGGCCGCAGTGGCCTTATATCTCAGAGGCAGACCATTTTTCCTGCATGCATATGGTCTTTCCCAATTCCTATAATGTCAGAGAAAGGACTTCAGGTTGCAAATCTTCCTAATAACCTCCTTACTCTTCTTGGAGTGTGTATGCTACCCCCAAATATGAAACTTTTTCTTTATGAATATGCGTTTTCAAGTTCAGTCATTTAAAGTGGATTGGGGGAAATCTTGAGAGTCAAGTCCAGTCAAGTTTCAGCAGGTTCTCACCAGTTCTGGAGAACAGGTAGAAGAAATTTTGAGTAGTTCCGAGAACCGGTAGTAAAAATTCTGACTGGCCCCGCACCCAACTATTCTCTGCCTCCCAAGTCCCAGCTGATCGGGAGGAAAGGAGGATTTTGCAGTAACCTTTCCCTGGAATGAGGTGAGAATGGAGATTTTACAGTATCCTTCCCCTGCCACGCCTACCAAGCCACACCCACAGAACCAGTAGTAAAAAAATTTGAAACCCACCATCAAGTTCATACAGACATGAAAAGGACTATGGTGCTAAAACTCAGGATTGTCACCTGCCTCTCTCCACCACCAAATAATTAAAGCATAAAGATGCTTTAATTTACATTCCCATACTGAGCAGGAGGTTGGCTTTGATAGACTAAATTCCCTTTCCAAGTTTATGGGTTCGAGTCTGTAGTTCTCTCCGGTGTCCTTAGTTTTTGTGCATTCAGCTGGACATATCAAATTATATCTGAACAATTTGGGCATCTAGACGAGCCAGCCTTCCAGGTGCAAGAAGAATTCCTCCACCACCCCATATATCCTCTAGCCCAGGGGTCTCCAACCTTGGTCCCTTTAAGACTTGTGGACTTCAACTCCCAGAGTTCCTCAGCCAGGAGTTGAAGTCCACAAGTCTTAAAGGGACCAAGGTTGGAGACCCCTGCTCTAGCCACTGCATTGAGTATATGAAGGTTTGGAAAAGGGACAGTGTGTGTAATCTTAGCTCCTGCCCACTTGAATAATGGCATCTACTTCACGTGCATTGGGAGCCCTGGGTTTCTATCACTCGAAGTGGACAGTGGGCTTGAAATGACTCAGCCTCTTTAAAATAAGGCAGCTCTCCAGATCCGCCGATAGAATCAATCTACGGTTTGTTCTTTAAACATGCAACCCGAAGAGCCTAATTTCAGGAGTACAGGGAAGAACGTTTAAAGTTCTCGTGGCAAAAAGCCACGATCGGGACAAAAGCAGAGGTTGCTTCCTTGCACACAACTTTTTCAGGTGCTAGAATGCAAGCAAGAAGCACGCCCAGACCCCGACCAGGTTGCATTGGGATGCAAATGAGCTGAAGCGCGTGCTCCTCGCAAGGAAGAGGGATTGTTTATGGAACCTCAGCCAGAGCCACGCGCCGGGCGTACGAAGTTGCCAAGCGAGCTTCCCATTGGGTGGGAGGCAGCTGGGGAGCCAAGCGGGCGGCGGGGATTGTGTGTGTGTGTGGCGCACGGCGCGTCGCGTGCTGCTCCCGGGGGCCCGCGAGCGGCGGCAGTAGCAGCGCGTGTTGATAAGGGGCCGAGCAGCGAGGACCTCGCAGTAGAGGCGTCTTGACAGAGCGCAAAGGAGCAAGCCTGCAAGAAAGGAGAAAGGAAGCCGCGTTCCTTCCAAAGGCAGCTAGGAGTCCTTGCACAGGTTGCGCACCCAATTTTGACATCCTTAAGAAGCGAAGCGCCCATTTTTCAATCTTTGGTTTGTTTGTTTGTTTTTGTTTTTTACCGCCGCTGATTTTGGGCAGCAAACTCGGACTTTTCGCAAATTGCACCTACACGAAGACCAACACCGGGGTAAATGCCCCACGATGAACAGCGGGGCTCTAGGAACAACCATGCAACCAACAGCCCACGCCGTTTGCAAAAGTTACTCGCTGCACGGTTACAATAGCAGCGGCGGCTCTTTGGGGCTCAAGATGCAAGCGGGACACAGCGCGGGTTCCTCTTCGTCCGGGATGCCCCAACCGTGGGGTGTTGCCACGGGCTGTTCCGGCCAGATTCAGCCGTCCAACTCGGCCACGCGCTGCAAAGGCTCCAAGCGGCGCTCGAGCTCGCCGGAGCTGCTGCGTTGCAAGAGGCGCTTAGCCTTCCCGGGTTTGACAGCGCAGCAAGGCGGAGGAAGCGGCGGCGCGGCGGCCGTGGCGCGGCGCAATGAGCGGGAGAGGAACCGCGTCAAGCTGGTGAACCTGGGTTTCCAGACCTTGCGCCAGCACGTGCCCAACGGCGCAGCTGCCAAGAAGATGAGCAAAGTGGAGACCCTCCGCTCCGCCGTGGAATACATCCGCGCTTTGCAGCAGTTGCTGGACGAGCACGATGCCGTCAGCGCCGCCTTCCAGGACGGTCTCCTGCCGGCTGGCCGTGACGCTGCCTCCGTTGCTTGCGCTGGAAGCGGCAGCAGCTCGTATTCCTCCGCCTCGCCCTCTTTTGACGGCCACGAGGGCAGTTCTGTGCCGGGTTCCCCGCGCTCGGCTTATTCGTCGGACGAGAGTGGCTACGAGGGGGCGCTCAGCCCGGAGGAACAGGAGCTGCTCGATTTCACGAGTTGGTTCGGGAACTGCTGAGCTGGAACGGTAAGACGCCGGCCAGCTGATTTGTGAGGAAGCGCATTAGGATTGCGCTTTTTTGTTTTTTTGGACCTTCCCAGAATCTTCCTCTAGCATTACATTTTTACATATCCCACTGCAACACTTTATTTTTTTTGGGGGGGGGGGCAGAGCGGGCATTCCATATTCGCACGTAATGCATTCTGGTTGATTAAAAAAAAAAGATAGGCAAGATGATCTAAGCCTCCTTTGGGCTGGGTTTTTCGGATGGCGTTGCGCGCGCGACTGGCTCACCATCCACCAGGCAGATGCAATTGAAAGGGAACGTCGCCGATTGAAAACCACGAACGCTGGTGAGAATTCTGCTCGGCGAAGATTTAGGGATAAACATCCTGCTAGTCCCAGGCGAGGGTGCTAACATGTCTCTTGAAGGCTGCAGTTACTTGGTTCTCCTGCAAGCACCTCTCGTCCCCAACTTTGCAAAACGAAAAGCCTTTTGAATGCAAAAAGGTTCCTGGGCCAGCGGGCTTGCAGAACAGGCTTAGAGAACAGCTAACGACTTTGTTAGGTTGAAGTGTTCTCCTATTTCTGAGGGTTGAAGGGGGGGGGGGCACAATTCCTAAGTGGCTTCGACGTTGTACCTAATTGATGGCATAAATTTAGTTCTTGGTCGTCTCAAGTGAGATATTTCAGGGTGTGAAATAGTTTTGCATTCTGAATTTCCAGTTGCAGAGTTTTTGTCCACCTGATGTTCCCTGGTGGAAAAAACAACATGGATAAGAATCAGTACTTAATATTTACAAACCAACCCTTAAAGAGAATAGAGTAAGGAATTACGCAATCAAGTAGGCAAGGCCCCTTAGTTTCTTTAGAATTTTGTTCATTTGGTTGCAATTTAGTGCAAAAGGAAATTTTCCTCAAAATGCTGCTATTGTTTCCCCGTTTCTACCAAGTCAGCCCCCTCTTCTGAAAAGAAAGCAGAAGGAAGGTAGATTTATAGACCACCTCTCCCTATAGAAATGGGGTTAGATATTAAAACAACATATGGACAAAACAGTACTTGGAATGTGTCAGCATGCGGGGCAATACATTTCTTTAGCAGTTTGGTAGTTGGGCACAAGCTCCCATTAGTCTGGCTTTGGGGATCAAGGAGAAAGCTTTGGGAAGCTCTTTGGATCTTTTCTGTCAGTCACATGCTCCTAATGGCTTTTCTGTTTTCTTTTATAGCAATACTGAAAGCAACACTGTGTAGAACCTCAGTACCTCATTGTCCCAGGCTCCGATGCAGCAGAAGAGCACCAGGAATATCCTATTTTAACATGCACCTAACTCTCTTCAAGCCTCATTGCAAAGGATGTTGGACAGTCAGATCTTTCTAACTACATTCTCTGGGTGTTTGTTTATGAAACAAAAGACTGGTGATTTTGATTCTTTTTTTAAAAAAAGTGCAATTATGTAAATACTTTCTAGGGGCCATAGTTTTTATCTGCTGTTGTACAGCAGTTTATGGTACCCTCTGACTCTTGAACAACCAATGAAAAGGCTGCTTCTCTGAATCTAGTGGCAGCTAGAGATCTGTTGGGCTTCCAATGTAATGTCTGTCAACTTTATAAGGGGAGGGGTGAAATAATTAAAACTTGATGTTTCCTTTTTCTGAATGGGAAGGGGACTATTTGAACGTCAGAAGTAGACTTTATTTGTGTAACTTGAGCTGCCTAAGGGAACAAATATGAAGACTTATTTTTGTGCAAGTCTCCTTAATGCAAGAGGAAAGATTTATAGAAAATTGCTTATTAACCCTATCAGCTAGAAAGTTTGAGAACTTACCCAACCTAGACAAATTTCTTAACGTTTTGTACTAAGGAAGCATAGAGCTGTTTATCTTAAATGTTTTGAGGATGTTGTTCTCTTGTTTATTTTGGGTCTGGTGTGAAGGTTCATTTATCTAAAAAACAAACTGAAGTTTTATTTTTAATGTATTGAAGGTATTTTTGTATGCACTTGCTAGATTTATTGACTTGCATATATGCAGTTTTTAAAGAGTATCATATTTTATGTAAATCAACTTTATAAATAAAATCTATTTATAATAGACTGTTTCCATATATATCTTCTTCTGTTTTCAGGGTTTGTGAGAAAGGTAAGGCCATAGAGAAATACGTTCTACATTTCAGATAATATAATTGCTGAATAGGTAACTAGATTGTTTATATTGTCATGTATTTTCAGTGTTGACAAGGTAAACTATTACTTCACATACAGAAGGGACAAAATAAAAACTACTGAACATGACAGCTTAGCTTTTTCACAATCTAGGATTTCAGTATCTACCCTCATGTTATCAATGGAATGGATTCTTTCATTTCTCAACACATTATTTAAACTATGAGTAGTAGTGATATTACACTAAATCATAATTTGCTTTAGTTTGGGTTTAAGGGTTACATGTGGATCAGGCTCCTGCACTTCCTGAATTGTGATTTATGGCTTAGCACAGGTGAACCAGGCCATTATGCATTGCCTTGAAAACCTGACTAAAGCAAACTAATGTAATCTCATCCATTGGGTAATCAAAAGGAATCCAAGAATTAGACTCATGTAGAAGTTGCTGGATGGCTGATTCCAGCCAGACACACACTCAGCCCAACTCAACCTCCCATAGTTTTTGTTGTGGCAAAATAAAGAGTGTACAGTACTAGGTATGTTCATTCCCTTGGGTTATTTATAGAAATAATAAAGGGATTAAAAATTAAAATAAATAACAAAGCCATTTGGTTAACCAAAAATAACTTGGGGTTTACTTTGTGTGATCAACATTTGGTACCACAAAATCTAGTTTGTAACTCAATGAGATAATCTTTCTTCATTTTGAATTAAACCGCAGGGAACAGTCAAAGTAATAGCTGTGGTTTTGGATGGCAATAAAGTAAAGACTGGTCTGATCACGTCACGTTGTCTTACATGCTATTTTGCTGTTTGTGGTATGCTCAGGTTAAGTTCTATTAAAATTGGTTAACCATGGATGTCAGAATTTGCTTCATTAGTAAAGAGGAAAGCACAAAGGACTGCTCAATATCCATTCCATGTATATTCTTAGGTTATTTAGAACTATTTCAAAGGTATGCCTGGATTCCCAGTGAGACAAATACCTTCTTTTGGGCTCCTTTTGAGTATTTCAAAATTTCTTCTCAGTTTATAAGATTTCTCTTAAGGAAATCCTGATGGAAAAGAGAGTTTGCTAAATCATTTTAACAGATAATTTGTTGTTTGGAAATGCAGGTGTCCCCCCAGGGTAGGGGGAAACTTAACAGCACCATTGTGATAAAGCTGCTGTCTATGCTTTGTGACATTGTATGAAAGTGGTGGAGTTTGTATCATGACAGTATGATGCTGACTTAGTTGTTTTGGGGAAATTCTTTGATCTTGCAAATGCCTCTTTAGAAACAAAAATCTGACTTGTGTGCAGAATGAAAAGCAGCATAGATTTTTGCTTATTCAAATAATAATAATAATAATAATAATAATAATAATAATAATAATAATAATAATAATAATAATAATAATAATAATCAGTGCTCCCCTTTCTAGCCACCAACTTTTTACTAATTTAAATTATTTGTAAATTATGATAGTTGTGGAAATGTCCCATGGGCTTAAGGATACTCAGTAAGGTATTAGTGAATCTTGCTAAGTAGCTGGGCTTCACTTTAATCTAAACACAGATTGGTTTGGCTTTGTTAGTGTTTAATGTGCATGAATCTTACCTATATGTCTTGAGTCTTGAATGAAAACATTTATTTGGTTCACTGGTTCGTCTGTCCAAAAAGCTTTTTTTTAACACTTGTGAAATATCTTTACTATAAAACAGAAGACAGACATGGCTCAGTTTTGCTGATAGGAACAGAAAAAGCTGTAATTCCTTATTCCATGGGTCAAGTATACAATAAAAAAGAAGAATCTCTACAAGAGAGAAAGAGGCAGTGGGGCTCATCAA
The DNA here is from genome assembly GCF_028640845.1 of Ahaetulla prasina. Classification (NCBI taxonomy): domain Eukaryota; kingdom Metazoa; phylum Chordata; class Lepidosauria; order Squamata; family Colubridae; genus Ahaetulla; species Ahaetulla prasina. The sequence continues at coordinate 265,728,557 of NC_080539.1, read as the reverse complement.
CATATTGTGTTGGAAGCTTTGGAAATCAGAATCAACCTTTTACCCATATTAACAAGGGTCAGGCCTGTGACATCCCTCTTCAAATGGAATTTATCTTAAGAATGTATGGATTAATGCCTCTTTTCTTCAAGGGGCTGTTACTGTCCAATTCATGGACTAGCTTCACTTGTGGCTAAGTCATTGTTTAACTGATTTAAAATTAAACTTCAGTATAGCATTTTTGTTAAATAAATTGGATTCGCATGAAACATGACTTATCTGTCATAATATACTGACTAAAGCTCAATCAACCAAACAAACTACAGTATATTCAATAGAAAGCGTGAACCCAGTCATTAGAGTGGACAATGTGCAGACCTAAAGGAGGAGGAGATAGCTTTGAGCGGTGACAGTAAAATTACTAATACCCTGCTCAGGAAGTTGTCTTACAACACAGCCTTTGCTGAAAGCAAACAGCAACAACTCATTAATACTGCTTTTACTTTTACTGACTTTTATTATAACTGACAGGGAGAAAAAAAAATTGCAGAGAAAATGCCTTTAGCCAACAGAGAGAGGATTATAGGATGAAGAAAAGTTTTTACGTATTGTCATTTTCTTGAGCCTCCCTGTCCTTCAGGGGGAAAGTAGAGGCGTAGTTCTTTTTTTAATTCCATGTTGTTGTTGTTGTTCGTCCATTGTCAGTGAAGACCTTGACACCATGTGTTTTTTTAAATCACGTTAAGACTAGATATGGTGTATCCAAGGATGACTGATCAGGCCAATTCAGGCATAAAATGTTCTCGCTCATGTTAGACATGTGTAGGCACTGCAATTGTGTTAGTGACTGGTCTTATGCAGCTCAAGCTTATGTTGTGTTTTAGCAGTGTGCCTTGCTTCATAAGCTTGACAGCCCTTGTAGATGAACCCATACCAGGTAGGGCAGTTTTGTGCCAGAATTTCCCAGGTGGTCATGTCTACATCAAGTGACTCCAGGAAGGTCTTTCTTGTGGAATGTTTGTTCTGCTCTTCGTGAGAGTGACTTCCAGCAGAGTTCCACTCCAAAAGAGCTGCTGGGATATCCACTCTAGATAAAACTTCAGTGTCTGGTACTTTCACTTGCCATCTGATGGCAAAGTCATGTGGAAGAATTCAGAGAAGAACAGTAAGTAAAAGAGCTTGTAGGCTTTCAGTTTTGTCACTGAGCTGATTCCCTGATGTTCCCACACAGTGCAGGGCAATCTCCTGATTGTCTATATTTTATGGCACGCGAAGCCATATTGTGGGCATGCAAGTTCAGCTCCAGAGTGCGTGCGTGTGCCAGCCAGCTGATTTTCGGGCCTTCTTGGCCCACCGGAAGTCAGGAAAAAGGCTGTTTCCAGCCTCTGGAGGGCCTCTGGGGTGTGTGTGCGTGTGGCGGGGGGTAAGGCCATTTTCGCCCTTCCCAGGCTTCTACAAAGGCTCTGGAGCCTGGGGAGAGCGAAAAACGGGCCTACCAGGCCCACCATGCCATCGTATGCCAAAAGCGGGGGGGGGGGCATAGAATTATGGGTGTGGACATGCGCGTCCCCCTCCCCTCCACACTCCCTCCACCTTTGGCAGATGATGGCAAAAAGGTTACCCATCACTGGTCTATGCTATTCTGCAGTTAAGGTCTGCAACAATAGTTACAAGCTCAGGAGAGGGCACTGCCAAGGTAACTAAATTGGTCCTTGGCTGTAGTTAATGCTCTTTGTGATTTTAGGTTCTGTGTACAGTGCATGAAGAGGAAGCTGGTGCATGACTTCAGCCTTTTGGATGTTATAGTAAGTTGTCACAAGCTGTGGAGAATTTATTCATACTGCTTTGCCTCTCTGGCTCTGAGCAAGCATTCAAGCCACAGTCATCAGGAAAGAGGCCGTCTCTCAGAACAGTCTCCTTCACTTTGATAGCTTGAAGTTTCCTCAAGTTGAAGAGTTTCTCATGCACTCCGTACGTGAGGCTGATTCCAGCATCACTATCAGGAACGCATTATTCAATATGGCAATAAACCTTGTGCTGAACAATGGGGTGCAAGCACCCAACCCTGTTTGACGCCATTAATGAATGCAAATTCCTTAGACCAGGGGTGCCCCAACTTTTTGCAAGGAGGGACAGATTTGGTGAGGTGAAAATGTGTGAGGGCCGACCATTCAGCCTGACATTCTTTGAACCATTAACATTAAATGCAAATGAACTATTTTATGAAAGACTAAACAAATAACTGCACTAATGTCGAGACTGAGATCTCGACTGCATTATATATGACTGCATCATCACGTCGTCTTTAATAAATTCACCCTCAGTAAAAGGTTTGCAGTGCTTGGCAATCAGCATTGTCTCCTCGTAGCTCACCATTGTGGCATTTTCATTTGACTCATGGGCTCTTGTGAAAAAGCGCTGCGGTTCCAGTTCCTTCCATTTTTCGCCACATTTATTCCCAGTTAGCTTGTTGTAGTTAGTCTGGTAGTGTCTCTTGATATTGAGTTCCTTGAAAACAGCCACAGTCTCTTGGCAAATTAGGCAGACACAGTTGTTTTCTATTTCAGTGAAAAAATACTCCAATTTCCACTTGTCTTGGAAGCGGCTGCCCTTGCTGTCAACTTTCCTTTTTTTAGTTACAGTCGCCATTTTAGAAATGGGCACACAAGCTCACAAGGGTCACGTGGCGAGAGTGCTGACTCAGGTCTACTGCCATCTTCTGGTGAAAAATATGGCTGAGATGCTCTGCAGAGAAGGGTGGCTGTGGAGCAGAAGGCAGCAGGGGACAGCTGTGGGAACCACTGTGCGGTGAAGGGGAAAATGCCAGCCGGCGGGGATGAGTGACAGGCTGAGCCGGCAGGAAGAAGAGGCTGTGGGCTGCTTGAAATTTGAACACAGGCCGCAATTGGCCCCCGGGCTGGACTTTGGAGATGCCTGCCTTAGACGATTCCCCCTCATCCAGCAACCATCATGCCATCACAGAACCATCTGAATGAATGGCAGCTGTACAAAGGAGAACAGGGAGATTCTTCAGTAGTTGTCACATACTTGTTGACTGCCCTTTCTTTGGTAGAAATATATGCATCTTTAACATAACATAACATAACATAACATCAGAGTTGGAAGGGACCTTGGAGGCCTTCTAGTCCAACCCCCTGCCCAGGCAGGAAACCCTACACCATCTCAGTCAGATGGTTATCCAACATTTTCTTAAAAATTTCCAGTGTTGGAGCATTCACAACTTCTGAAGGCAAGTCGTTCCACTTATTAATTGTTCTAACTGTCAGGAAATTTCTCCTTAGTTCTAAGTTGCTTCTTTCCTTGATCAGTTTCCACCCATTGCTTCTTGTTCTACCCTCAGGTGCTCTGGAGAACAGCCCAACTCCCACTTCTCTGTGGCAGCCCTTGAGATATTGGAACACTGCTATCATGTCTCCCCTAGTCCTTCTTTTTGTTAAACTAGACATACCCAGTTCCTGCAACCGTTCTTCATATGTTTTATCCTCCAGTCCCCTAATCATCTTTGTTGCTCTTCTCTGCACTCTTTCTAGAGTCTCAACATCTTTTTTACATCGTGGCGACCAAAACTGGATGCAATATTCCAAGTGTGGCCTTACCAAGGCATTATAAAGTGGTACTAGCACTTCACGTGATCTTGATTCTATCCCTCTGTTTATGCAGCCCAGAACTGTGTTGGCTTTTTTAACAGCTGCTGCACACTGCTGGCTCATATCTAGATGGTTATCCACTAGGACTCCAAGATCCCTCTCACAGGTACTACTATTGAGCAAGGGACCACATATACGGTACTGGTGCATTTTGTTTTTGGCCTAAATGTAGAACCTTACTTTTTCACTGTTGAATTTCATTTTGTTAGATAGCGCCCAATGTTCAAGTCTGTCAAGATCTTTCTGTAACTTGAGCCTATCTTCTGGAGTGTTGGCTATTCCTGCCAGCTTGGTGTCATCTGCAAATTTGATGAGTTCCCCATCTATCGCCTCGTCCAAGTCATTGATGAAGATGTTGAAGAGTACTGGGCCTAAAACAGAGCCTTGGGGTACTCCACTGCATACTTCCCTCCATGTGGATGTAGTTCCGTTGAGGACTACACGTTGAGTGCGGTTGGTCAGCCAGTTACGAATCCATCTGGTGGTGGTGCGGTCTAACCCACATTTTCTACTTTATCTAGTAGTAGGTTATGGTCTACTTTATCAAATGCTTTACTGAAGTCCAAGTAAATTATATCAACAGCATTCCTCTGGTCTACTAATTTTGTCATTTTGTCAAAGAATGCGATAAGATTAGTCTGGCATGATCTGTTTTGACAAACCCATGTTGGCTTTTGGTTATTACTTTGTTTGCTTCTAGGTGTTCGGTGATTCGTTGCTTGATTATCTTTTCCAGAATCTTCCCGGTATTGAGGTCAGACTGATAGGTCTGTAGTTTCCTGGATCTGTTTTTCCTTTTTGAAGATGGGAACTACATCAGCTCTTTTCCAGTCCTCTGGCAGCTCCCTGTGCTCCAGGATCTTTGAAAGATATAGTTCAGTGGTTCTGAGATCACGTCTGCCAGTTCCTTCAGAACCTTGGGGTGTAATCCATCCGGTCCTGGTGATTTGAACTCGTCTAGGGTAGACAGGTGTTCACTTACCATTTTCTTCCCTATTTTAACTTGTGTTTCTAATCTGTTTTTGTAGTGCTGTTTTGATAGGTTGGATTGTTTTTCCTTTTGTGTAAAGACAGATGCAAAATATGAGTTAAGTAGATCTGCTTTCTCCCTGTTGCTTGTCATCTTCTTGCCACTTTCTCCCAGCAATGGGCCAATTGTTTCCTTGACTTTTTCTTGTTTTTAACATGTTGGAAGAAGCTTTTTATTATTTTTACTTTTGTCGCTAGCCTTTGTTCATTGTGAGCCTTAGCTTTCCTCACTTCATCTTTACAGGCTCGGGCTGTTGCTGATATTCTGCCTTAGTTATTTGCCCCTCTTTCCACTTTTTATATTTGTCCTTTTGTCTTTCAATTTGTACAGATAGTTCTTTATGCATCCATGCTGGTTTCTTTTGTGATCTACTATTTTTCTTCTTCATTGGTATTGTGTTAGACTGTGCTTTTATAATCTCACTTTTCAAAATTTCCCAAGCTTCTTGAGTTGTTTTCCCCCTGAGGATTCTCATCCATTGAATCCTTCTCAAGATCTCTCTAAGTTTATTGAAATTAGCTCTCTTAAAGTCCAAGACTCTAGTTTGACTTTGTTCTACTACTTGTATTTGCTTAATGTTGAATTCCAATATTGCGTGGTCACTTGCCCCAAGGTTCCTGTAGCTTCAACACCTTCTATCATTTCATCTCTGTTAGTGAGAATTAAGTCCAATATGGCTGATCCTTGTCGCCTTCTCTATTTTTGGGAAACAAAGTTGTCTGCTAGGTTTGTTAGGAACCTGTTGGATCTTCCACTTGGTGCAGAGTTTGTTTCCCAGTTGATGTCAGGGTAGTTAAAATCCCCATTACTACTGTGATGTGCTTCCTACATACCTTAGTTAGCTGACTAGCAAAAGTTCATCTACTTCCTCTGTTTGGTTGGGTGGCCTATAGTATAGACCTATGGCAATATCGTTTTCACCCTTTTATATTGACCCAAATACATTCAAGATGATTTTCATCATTGTTGTGCTCTATTTCTGTAGAGATGTAGTTATTTCTTATATATAGTGCAACTCCACCTCCTCTTTTATTTGGTCTATTTCTTTTAAATAATTTATATCCCTCTAGCTGTATGTTCCATTTGTCAGTTTCATCCCACCAAGTTTCCGTAATGGCAACAATATCATATCTACCCTCATTTACTTGGATTTCTAATTCACCCTGTTTATTCCTCATACTCTGTGCATTGGTGTATAGACATTTGAGTCCATTTGGATTGATCTTGTGTTTACTGTCTACATAACCTGTGTTGACTGCCCCTACTTTCATGCCACCTGTTGGTTTAGTGCACATGGTATGGCACTCACTGTTAAATGCTTGGTTTTGCTTGATAGCATGGTTGATAGTCTTACCCATACAGACATCTATGTTACATGCACTGATAACCCTTTTAGTTTTCGATTGCTGGGGACAGAAATTTTCTATATCAGTTAATTCTCTGTCCCCACTGTTCAGTTTAAATGTTTATCCAGAAAATCTGTGAATGTATTGCTACATTCCTGTAGCAATAAGTTCCTTAAGTTCCTGAGGAATGAATCCTTGCTTCCAGGAAGACTGGAGCAATTTGGTCACTTACTCTATAAGTAGAGGACCACTATTTTTGTAGATCTCAAGTATGGCATCTGCACTGGAACTTTGCCACTGAATAGTGGCAGAGCTTCAGAGAAGATGCCACACCTGCAGAGATCTACAAAGTCTGTCACTTCAGCTACTACAAGCTACTAACTATCCAAGGCTGTTGATGTTGACCTGAGGTATCCTCTATTACCTCATAGGTGGTACCAGTACTTGGTTGAGGATGCTTTTAAGTGTTTAGTCCATTTCTGTAGAATCTCAGACTTCTCTGTAATGAGAATTGTAACTTCTGTATCCAGGAGGGGGGAACTCTGAAAAACTAAGATCCAAGTGTTAAGGAGATTTCTAGAACAGCTTTAAGTCATCATTGTCTGTGAATCCCTGTATTTTGTCTGCCTTGGCACTCAGCCAGGCATCTTGCATTTTACAGGGTTTATTCTAATCTAGACTGTCCTGCAAGCACTGGTAAAGACATTTTTTCTTGGCAACTGATGCAAAGTTATTCTGATGGACATGATGAAGGTGGTGATTTTCAACAAGAAGAGCCAGCATCTCCTCATTGTCATCGAACTTGTCATGCTGCTAAGGGATAGAAGGTCTTAGCAGTGCAGATGAATGGATACCATTCCTGAAGTGTGCCTCAGCACTTCCAACAAGATCACCAAGCTTGGTTTCAAAATCTTCAGCCAGTGCTGGAGTTATGCTAGAGTTCTTCAGTCTGCGACACTGATTCTTTCTATGGCCTTCCTTGTAGTTGCCTCTTGGATGTAACACAGAATTTCCTTTTGGAGACAATGTGACCCTGTGATGTGTTCAGCAGTCAAACCACACTTGATCTTGGTCACTTTGACATCCTGCATGTCTTCTGTCCTGCCAGTGATATAGTCAATAAGATGCTTAGAGCAGAGGTGCATATAGGAAGTCTTATTACAGATAGGCAGGCAGTAACTTGTGTGGGTAATGAAGAGGCAGTATATACTGCACAGGTCTGTAGCAGGGGTGCTATTCAGTAGGTTCTGACTGGTTCTGGTGAACCGGTAGTGGAAATTTTGAGTAGTTCAGAGAACTGGCAAATACCACCTCTGGCTGGCACCAGAGCGGGGTGGAAATGGAGATTTTGCAGTATCATTCCACTGTCATGCCCACCAAGCCAAGCCCCAGTAGTAAAAAAAATTTGAATTCCACCACTGGTCTGTACTAAGAGTAGGCTGTTACTGTTACACTTGCCCATCCATGTCTCCCAATGATTCCCTTGCCTGGCTGCAGACTCCCCTCCTACTCTTGCATTAAAATTAATGAGCATGATCAGCTTGTTAATAGGGCATCTAGTTCTTTATAGAACTTATTGTTCATCTTGTCCGGGTTGGTCATTATAGGAGTGTAAGTGCTGATCAGGATAGTTTGGCTTTGTTATGGAAGTGAAAACTGTAGCTTTCCAGAAGAGGAAACCACTTCAGTAGTGGGTTGCTCCCAGTTTGGTCCGGTTCTTGTGAACCAGTAGTAAAAATGGTGGGAGGCTTCTCCCACCCGCTCAGACGTCATCATGGATGATTTGCGCATACGCAGAAGCTTCTGTGCGTGCTCTCCCGTTGTGAACGGTAGTAAAGGTAAGTAGAACCCACCCCTGGGATACTTGTCAACTAGGTTTATATTATTGGAATGAAAACAATCTGGGTATGTCACTGAAGTGACCAGTAATGAGTCTTAATTCCAAGAAAACATATATGAGATGTAGGTTCCAGAAGTGCAAGTTGGATTAAATGGAACAGTTATTCAGATGGAACATTTTTTTTAATATATCCAGACCAGAGGTTGTGTCTGGTTGGGCTTCCCAGGTCAAGATCAAATGTCAGAACCCAAATGACAAAGCTGGGGTTTCAGAAGTGAAACCTGGTGACCATGATCAGAGCACCTCTCTCTCACCTCTCTCTCATCTGTATTGTATTGTTCTATTGACTTTATGTCTCCTGGATATTGAATTCATATCTCCCTTTTTCCAGCAATTAACTGGCTATCCTCTTACAGAATAATCAATGTCTCATATATGACATTCTATCTTTTCACAATTCAAATCACTATGTAGCTGAAATATGCCAGAAATACAAAAAGGCAGAGACAGAGTGTATTCCATTGGTGGCAGTTTGCTTATTAAACAAGCTTCTGCTTTCTCAAACAGTAATTCTCACCTTAGTATTTTCTCCATCTGGCTGAGATATAAACCATACGCGTACATCCATACATGGGCCAAATTTCTACCAGAGTCCACAAAAACTCAGTATAGGGCATGCAAAAAATGCTTACTCAGGGTTCAATAAAAACCAACACCAACAAACTAGCACAAGGGGCATCACATAGAGGCAGTTTGTTTGAGTGTTTAAGGCACCAGCTAGAAACCAAGAGACTGTGAATTCTAGTCCCATTTTAGGTATGAAAGTTGGCTAGGTGATTTTGGGTCAGTCACTCTCTCAGCCCAACCCACCAGAAAGGGTTGTTGTGGGATAAATAAGGATTTCATATGCTTGCTGCCTTGAGTTATAAAACTAGTAAGGATAGATGGTAGATAGATAGATAGATAGATAGATAGATAGATAGATAGATAGATAGATAGATAGTAAGTAAGTATTGGGAGACATATCCATCTGGTTCAGTTCCAAGTGGGGAGAAAGACACTGGAAACATGGAGGCTGATTGGAAAGATGGTTTATTGAACAGGACCACATGGGTTTGAGGTCCTGGGTAGCTGACCACATGGAGTGGAAAGTGAGGGTTATTTATACCCTCTCCTGGGCCTTGCCCTTGAGCTTCCTGTTCCTGTGCAAGAAATGTACTCTATTGGCTGTAGTCAGACTCCCATGGGGCCATGTAGGGGTCACAGCTGACCATGCAGGTCCTATAATTTAAGCTTGGTTGACGCTTGCTGTGTGATGCAATGAAGAGGCTTGTATTCTGAAAGGGTATTGGGCAATTCCCACTCTTTCTTAACGGCTTTGCCCTGGTTTGGATCTGGTTTGGAGTGAGGGCTAATTCCATCACCCTGAGGCTGAAGGTGATTTGTCTTGTAGATAGGCTGGCCCAGTCTTTCTCAAAGGGCACCAAATATCTGCTGGGGGCAAGGAGCTGAAGCTCTGAGTTTCTGTCTCCCTTAAGATTTCTATTTCTCTTTTAGGGGAAATATAATATTCTGCCTTTTTAATATTTCCTAAAACATTTCATTCTTCCAGGAGAAGGGTGGGTGCTAACTTTCTACAATAGATAGATAGATAGATAGATAGATAGATAGATAGATAGATAGATAGATAGATAGATAGATCAGATAGATAGATCAGACAGACAGACAGACAGACAGACAGACAGACAGACAGACAGACAGACAGACAATTATGTGATGAGAATTATTTCAGGTGATCTGAACCATTCCTTACAGATATGCTCCCAAATAAGATGAGAGTTCTTCATTTATATTACCGTATCATCACTTTCCATCTCCTCTTTTCTTGTCCTATACAACTATGGGCACCTTCCCTCCCTTTCTGAAAAAAAAATTAACAAGGGAACAAAAGCAAAATGAAAGGCAGGAAAAGACCCTTTCGGGACAGAAATTGTTCAGAGCATCTTCTGGAACAATAGAAATGTTTCAGCATGTCTACGCTGCCTGGCTCTATCCATCTAAATAAAAAGAAGGCTCTGCCCGGTGTCCCAGCTGGGAGACGTTTTCTTTTCTTGTTGTTGTTGTTATTGTTGGTCCCTCCTCCCTGTTTTCCCCCCCTCCCCTCTGGCTCTCCTTCTCTAAAACCATCAAAGTGGTTCTCTTGCACTCCTCCCCCCTCCCTCTCTGGAGCTGGCTCAATGCAGTCTTTTGTGAAGGCCGTTTGCACCTCATTATGCCCATTATGTTCCTCCATTATCCTGACCCACTCCTTGTAAATGAAGTCTGTAGAGTGAAGAATGGGAATGGGTAAAGAGATGTGAAAGGGAGAGGAGAGGCTATTGAAATGGGGAGGAGGGATCTTTTCTCCCCCTTTCACCTGTCCCTTGGTGAATTTGAACTGCAACAGGGCGATAGTTGCATAGAATAAGCCACAGTCATTGGAGGACATAATATATAGGGTCCTCATTTGCAAATCAGCTTGTGCTCAGCAAAGACATTCTTTTGTATTTATTTCCAACTAGTTCTCATCCAATTGGATGAAAGAAAATTTGCTTTCAGAGGCAAAGAGAAATCTTCCTGGGCTAAATAAGATGTTCCTGTATATATGTACGGTAGTTACAGGCAGCTCATATTTTTCATTGCACAATCATCTCTCTAGTCAAAGCTTCTTGCTAAGGAATTATTTGAGTGGGCCACTATTTCATGTGAAAAGAAAGAAGCTGGCACTAGGCGGGTATAGACCTAGTTATCCTATGCAAGCATCTAACTGAAATATTAGGTCAGATTTGCAGCCTATAATAGATGCTTTTTGGTATGACGATTGCATTTGGTATGAGGATTTGATAATGCAAACTGAACAACTCCTGTTCCCCAATAATAGAATAGAATAGAATAGAATAGAATTTTTATTGGCCAAGTGTGATTGGACACACAAGGAATTTGTCTTGGTGCATATGCTCTCAGTGTACATAAAAGAAAAGATACGTTCATCAAGGTACAACATTTACAACACAATTGATGGTCAATATATCAATATAAATCATAAGGATTGCCAGCAACAAGTTATAGTCATACAGTCATAAGTGGAAAGAGATTGGTGATGGGAACTATGAAACGATTAATAGTAGTGCAGATTCAGTAAATAGTCTGACAGTGTTGAGGGAATTATTTGTTTAGCAGAGTGATGGCGTTCGGGAAAAACTGTTCTTGTGTCTAGTTGTTCTGGTGTGCAGTGCTCTATAGCGTCGTTTTGAGGGTAGGAGTTGAAACAGTTTATGTCCAGGATGCGAGGGATCTGCAAATATTTTCACGGCCCTCTTCTTGATTCGTGCAGTATACAGGTCCTCAATGGAAGGCAAGTTGGTAGCAATTATTTTTTCTGCAGTTCTAATTATCCTCTGAAGTCTGTGTTTTTCTTGTTGGGTTGCAGAACCGAACCAGACAGTTATAGAGGTGCAAATGACAGACTCAATAATTCCTCTGTAGAATTGGATCAGCAGCTCCTTGGGCAGTTTGAGCTTACTGAGTTGGCGCAGAAAGAACATTCTTTGTTGTCCTTTTTTAATGATGTTTTTGATGTTAGCTGTCCATTTGAGATCTTGCGATATGATAGAACCCAGAAATTTGAAGGTTTCTACTGTTGATACTGTGTTGTCAAGTATTGTGAGAGGTGGATCTATTTGATAACGTATTCTTTAATGTTTTCTATAGTTTGAACCATATCTTTATTCACGATTGCATAATCCCATAACTTTTGCTCATAGTTTTAGGGGTTTTTAAAGACTTGGGTGAATGCTGAAATTGTGAAACACTTTTGGGAAGACTGCAAAGTGGAAGAGGCAGCACTGAGCTAGATGGGATAGCGTTTTTTAGATTTTATTTCCTTGCTTTAGAAAGGGTTGTTTGCTTGTAAATACGCTGTTATATTTAAAATAAAAATGGCTTGAAAGCAGACGGTGCTCAATAATTTCTTGATATGAGTGGACGTACTGAATCATGCTATCACACTATCATCCAGGAGAGTGATCTGGGAAACAATGTGCAATCTTTTGTCATATGTGGATGCTGATTAGACACACAGTTAATCTGGAACACAGATTAATCCCTTTGCTGTGTTTAAATAATACATAGAGCCATAAATTAACCAAATAGACTAGGCTTGTGTAACATGAAGAGCCCTAGAATCAAACCAGGGTTAAAACTAACAAACTTAGTATGTTTGCTCATGGGGCTGCTGGGTCTTTAATTGACTTGGTTGAGCATGTTGGGTGAACACAACTACAGTAATAAGAATTCAGAAATCAGGAGTTTCATAATTTGTTGAATTTAGGACTGCAAAATTCCCCTTTTACAGTTCTAGTTATACAATAACTGGTTTTATTTATAGTTTGCCTTTTGAAATCCATTCATTTGCATGTCAATGCTGATTGTTATCTTTTGAGGACACAATCAAAGCAATTTCTGTACAATAATGGAACAGTCAAGGCATGCATCTAATACGCAAAAAAATCTAAGTAATACCAGATCATTTCATTAATGTTTATATGGTAATAAAATATGAGATAGTGCTACCTTAGGACTCCTTTGTAGAGGTATTATTGTTAAGAACAAAACAAACAACAATGAAGGACCTCTTTGAACTTGTCCTCCTGATCAGAAACTTAAGAAGATAAGGAAGAAAATAGATCAGACAGACTTTGTTTCATTAATTTTTACATGCTTTGTCAGTAAATTTTACTGCTCTGTCATCAGTAATAAGCCTTTACATTAAATCTATAATATTTCATAAATAAATATCCTGAGCTATATGTGTAAAATAAAACCGCACAAACCTGTGCTTTTAAGACAGTAAGAATCCTTCCTTCCTTCCTTCCTTCCTTCCTTCCTTCCTTCCTTCCTTCCTTCCTTCCTTCCTTCCTTCCTTCCTTCCTTCCTTCCTTCCTTCCTTCCTGAACTGTGCCTTTTATTTTACCAGTGGAGGTGTATTCAGCCATTTTTTTATTCCAGCTTTACTATTTTTAAAAATATTCAAAATGGCAAACATTCCCAAAACTCTTTCTTCCTGTTTTCCCAGCAACAATTTTGTGAGTGAGTTAGGCTGAGAGAGGTTACTGCAGGGGTGAAATGCTCCCGGATTGGACCGGATTGCACAATCTGGTAGCGATTGTGGTCGGTGGTTCGGCGATCTGGTAGCAATGGCGGAGCAAAGCTCCGCCCACCCACCTTGGTGTCATTACTTCCTGGTTTTAACCAGGAATTAATGTGTTTTTTACCTTCTGCGCATGCGCAGAAGGTCTGTGCACGCATGTGACATGTGTGTGTGTGTGTATGTGTGTATGAGTGAAGTGAGCATTCACACATGGCACGTGCACTTCCAAACCGGTAAGGAAGGTAAGTAAATTTCACCCCTGGGTTACTGGCCCAAAATCACTCAGCCAGCTTTCATGACTAAGGTTAGGCTAGAACTTATAGACTCCTGGTTTCTAGCTTGGGGCTTTCCCTGCTAGACCAAACTGGATCTTTATTATATACAGTATTTTATACAATATCTTATTTTATACAAGTATTTTGCCTATTTCTCTTCTCCTTGTATATCCTGGCCCTATTGTTGCTATTCTAGACAATCTTCTAGTGTGTGAATCAGATTTTTGAACAGCCTGTTTTTCATGAAGCCGAGAGGAAAATCACTCCTTCTCCAGCCCCTACAACCTGGCTAGATCTAATGTATGTCTAGGCATTGACATCTTCAAAGAAGAACAACAGTTTGATCAAATATAACAAGTTAAAAATATTTGTACTCTATAATTGAACCCTATGGCTATATTTGCAAGATATTATGCTTATCTCTAGTTTACCGAATTATTGTTTAGTAAATCTGCTTTTCTGAACCATACACCTGGACCAGAAACTGGACTCAGTTCACACAGCATCCTAGGCTAAGTATAGTTAGCTGTTTGGGTATGGTTCACTGGGATTTGTCAGTGAGAACAGCCCATAAATCATTTCAAAAAGGCAAAAAGCAGTTTGTAATGATTTAGGTGTAGAATTAATCTGCAAACGAGTTAAAGAACAACCTTGTATTGTTGCACTTTGGGTATAAATTAATAGTTTTATGAAATATCCCAATTTGAAAAAGCAATATATTCATGTTGATGAGTGGTTGTCATCTATTAGTACTATTGAGATGGAAATGACAGTTGAAGCTATTTAGTCAAGCCACTTGCTCAGTGGAGGAATACCAATTAAAACATCCTAGATAGACAGCTGCCTAGTTTCTGCTTGAATACATCCAATGAAAGGAAACCCATCAACTCTCTTGAGTTATGGGTTCCATTGTCCACCAGCTTTACTATTTTTAAAAATATTCAAAATGGCAAACATTCCCAAAACTCTTTCTTCCTGTTTTCCCAGCAACAATTTTGTGAGTGAGTTAGGCTGAGAGAGGTTACTGCAGGGGTGAAATGCTCCCGGATTGGACCGGATTGCACAATCTGGTAGCGATTGTGGTCGGTGGTTCGGCGATCTGGTAGCAATGGCGGAGCAAAGCTCCGCCCACCCACCTTGGTGTCATTACTTCCTGGTTTTAACCAGGAATTAATGTGTTTTTTACCTTCTGCGCATGCGCAGAAGGTCTGTGCACGCATGTGACATGTGTGTGTGTGTGTATGTGTGTATGAGTGAAGTGAGCATTCACACATGGCACGTGCACTTCCATTCACACATGGCACGGTAAGGAAGGTAAGTAAATTTCACCCCTGGGTTACTGGCCCAAAATCACTCAGCCAGCTTTCATGACTAAGGTTAGGCTAGAACTTATAGACTCCTGGTTTCTAGCTTGGGGCTTTCCCTGCTAGACCAAACTGGATCTTTATTATATACAGTATTTTATACAATATCTTATTTTATACAAGTATTTTGCCTATTTCTCTTCTCCTTGTATATCCTGGCCCTATTGTTGCTATTCTAGACAATCTTCTAGTGTGTGAATCAGATTTTTGAACAGCCTGTTTTTCATGAAGCCGAGAGGAAAATCACTCCTTCTCCAGCCCCTACAACCTGGCTAGATCTAATGTATGTCTATGCATTGACATCTTCAAAGAAGAACAACAGTTTGATCAAATATAACAAGTTAAAAATATTTGTACTCTATAATTGAACCCTATGGCTATATTTGCAAGATATTATGCTTATCTCTAGTTTACCGAATTATTGTTTAGTAAATCTGCTTTTCTGAACCATACACCTGGACCAGAAACTGGACTCAGTTCACACAGCATCCTAGGCTAAGTATAGTTAGCTGTTTGGGTATGGTTCACTGGGATTTGTCAGTGAGAACAGCCCATAAATCATTTCAAAAAGGCAAAAAGCAGTTTGTAATGATTTAGGTGTAGAATTAATCTGCAAACGAGTTAAAGAACAACCTTGTATTGTTGCACTTTGGGTATAAATTAATAGTTTTATGAAATATCCCAATTTGAAAAAGCAATATATTCATGTTGATGAGTGGTTGTCATCTATTAGTACTATTGAGATGGAAATGACAGTTGAAGCTATTTAGTCAAGCCACTTGCTCAGTGGAGGAATACCAATTAAAACATCCTAGATAGACAGCTGCCTAGTTTCTGCTTGAATACATCCAATGAAAGGAAACCCATCAACTCTCTTGAGTTATGGGTTCCATTGTCCACCAGCTTTTACTATTGGAAAGTTTCTCTTTTCCAACCAACCAACATTCTATGGAATCTGTCTGCAATCTGGAATGATAGAGACCAAATCTTTGCCCTTCTGGTCATTCAGGTACTAGATAGAAAAAGTTTTCAATTTCCCCTTCCTTCTGATGTATTTTCCTAAAGTACCAAACAAGCTACCTAAATGAAATGAGGATAAGACAGAAACCCATTTTAACTGTTGATAATTATTACATTGTTTTTAAGCTGCTTAGAGATTGATGGCTTTATGATCTGTTCTAGAACAGTCCAGGTTTAGTATCAAGCTGAGTAATTCTCCTGATTCACTGACAGAATTTGCTGTCCTCTGGTCATTTGACCACTTATTATTTCTCCACGTTTTCTCAGCAATACTACATATTCAGTTAGACCAGAGGTGTCAAACTCAATTTCATTGAGGACCGCATCAGGGTTGTGTTTGACCTTGGGGGGACAGGTGGGCATGGCTGGGGTGGGCTCAATGTCACTTGTGTCGGGGGCACCTGTGGTGGGCTGGGTGGGGCAGGGGGATCCTCCTGTAGCCCTCTGCCAGCAAAAACGGAGTTCGGCCGCAACCGCCTCCTACAGCCCTCTGCCAGTGAAAATGGAGCTCAGGAGGGCAGCATGTGGCCCTCCCAGGTTTCATTTTCTGCTGCTGTCTGTCAGCAAAAATGGAACTTAGAGGGCCGCACGGGCCCTCTCAAGTTTTGTTTTCACTGGCAGAGGGACCACAGGATTGTCCTTCACAGTTACCAGAGTGGCCCCGTGGGTCAGATCTAAGCAGCATGTGGGCGGGATCCGGCCCACGGGCCTTGAGTTTGACACTCCTAAGCTAGACTATCAGCAAGTTCCTTCAGTTTCCTAGGTTGCAGTTCCAATGGATCTGGAGATTTAAACAAGATAAATAGGCATCCCTTGACCATATTTCTGTCAATCTCAAACATCATCCTATTCTTCACAGCTGCCTGGTCACCTTCATACATAGAAGACTGCCCCAAAATAATTGTATAGCATGATTTTTATTTTATTATCTGGTAATATTTTGTTGACTTCCATGAGTAGTTGATATACTGATTTTTTTTCTTCCTTTTACTTTCAACATATAAGAAATAAAATTCATCCAGATATGTTCATATGGTCTTATAGTTTACTCCTGAACTGATATTATTCTGAATTCCTTCATAGCTTTACCCAGGAGCTCATATTTTACTATCACTGTTGCTGCTTGTGTAATATTGTAATTTCATTTTCAATTGTGTAAAAGGCAATATTTAGAATTTAAGTCCCATGTGTTGGAGAAAGCGTAGATAAACAGATTTGTATTAGTCAAAGGCAGTATGCGGTAGTCCTATAAAATTGTTAAATCTTTTTGGACTGAAATTTTATTACCGTAGATCCTGAGATGGCTTTGCCAAACTCTTTGATAATCCAAGCAGCACTTTTAAATTTAACAAATTGGTTGCAATCAGACAGGTAGGAACAAGATCCTGGAAATCAGGAAAAGATTTGAATATTTCCATACAGTGGGAAATACATTGCAAATTTTCTCAAATGGAAAAATTGATCCTCTTCCTCAAAAAAAGCTAGGAGATAAAGATCACAATATTATTATAACACAGATTATTTTTTTAACTTGATCTGATTTAATATATTATGTTCAAAAATGGCACATGTCTACTATCTACTTTCTGGTTCCTAGATAATCTAAGTTGATAAAGTTACAGATAGTCCTCAGTTAACAATGGTAATTGGGACCAGAATTACTGTCATTAAGTGATGGAAACAGAATTGGCTGTTAAGGACCTTTTAGTGCCTTTCAGAGGAAAGTAGGTGCCATATGTGTCTCTGGGGGAGGGATGCTACTCCAGGGATGACCATGTTTCATTGAGGAGACCTGGAGTGCACAAAGTCTGCTTGAACATTGTGGACAAAAAATGATTGGAAATTGTCCTTTAGATAACCAGGCCCTATGTCATAAAGAACTTATAGGATGACCAACACCTTGAATTGCACCCAGAAGCTTGTATACCAGAGGTATAATGCAAATGTCTGTTATTGCTTGCACCACTCCATTTTTTGTAGCTTCCAGATGGTCTTCAAGGGCAGCCCCAGGTTAAAAACAAACCAACTGTACTTGTAATTTGGAAGAGAATACACATAGGGAAAAGTGTGTTGCCTGTAATAAATATTTGATTGCTGAATTTCCATGGTACAATCACAGGAGCCTTACGATTTTGTACATAAAATGTGCCATACTTCACTACCCACTTCAGAAATCAGGTACAAATAAGTGTATCTCATGGTCATGCATCTAGTTTACTACTCTCATTTTCTTGAATGTTGATTTTAGAGATGCTTCTCTGAAAAAATAGAATATCTGTCGTTAGCTCATTTGAAAATGTTGAATGTTCCACAGAAAGCTAACCTGGGTAAGTGTTTACTACTTTGTCTTTATGTAAATAAAATTCCAAACAAGTTTACTTAGTAATGAGAAATCATCAAGAATTGTCTCATGCTTCTTTGTTTCCTCTTTAGCGAAGCACTATATTTGTTGAGTAAAGCGTTTCACTTGAATTATTATGTACAAATGAAAAGAGCAACTGCTTTGAGATCCTTTAAATAGACCATATTAAATCATTTTAAGCAAACGATACTAATTGTATATGTTTGCAACGTTCCTTCCTCCTTCCTTCCTTCCCTCCCCTCCCTCTCTCTCTCCCTCCCTCTTTCTTTCTGTCTTTTTCCTTCCTTCCTTCCTTCCTTCCTTCCTTCCTTCCTTCCTTCCTGCCTGCCTGCCTGCCTGCCTGCCTGCCTGCCTGCCTGCCTGCCTGCCTACCTCCCTTTTCTGACACAAATTCATGTTTTTGCTGTAGAATACCTGGTGCTTCACAGTACAATAGACCAGAAAAGTAATCTGCACAAGTATTCTAGCTTCACCAGCAGCAAGCAGGTGTTCAAATCATGTGTCTCCCCATCACCTAGCACTTGAAGTTTTCACTGATTGGGTCTTGGCTCGCGTCTGGATATCATTGCCCTTCTTCCTTTATCCTTATACAAGCTCCCACCCCAGTGGTTCAACATTATCCTTTGCTCTGTGGTCAATGATTAATGGCGATCATCAATCTGCCATTCCTGCAATGAATGCAGAAGTTGGTTTGCGATTAACCTTTAAAAACCCATGCTCCTCCCCCTGTTAAGCTTCATGCTAAGATTATCACATGAAATAAAACAAGTCCCATTCTGTGTCTTTAGAGAACAGGTCTCTTCTTTTCATATTGAAATAGAGGGGTATCAAAAGCTTCTTTGAAGTGTGTTGCAGGATCTCTCCCTCTCTCAGAAGACAAAACCTGTAACCAGTATGGCAACTTGGAGTAAAAGAAAACGGTTCCCTTACTAAGGAATACGTTAACCTCCTAAAGGTTGGCTAGCCCTAGAAAATAGGACATTTTTTTCTTGAAGCTCCCTAGCGACTTTCAGGGAGAAAAAGTTTTTCTTCAATAATACTGGTGCAACAAAGTTAGGATTCCCAAACAGTATCTTCGTGATATGTGGGCCTGCATGTCAAAGCCTACTGCATGCTTATTTCATCTCTGAGTCAACTCTCTTTAATTAGATTGGCTCACTCAGCCTCCGTTTGCCAAACTGAGCCTCTCAGTTCAAGGGGAAAGCTGCTTTGCATATGTTCCATTGTTCAGCTCTTTAAAATGTGAACAAGGATTATGCCATTCCGTAGCATGTTGTATGTGCTGGCTTGTATAAATAAAGTGAATAAGGATGTCAAAGAATGTTATGAGGGGAAGGAAAAAAAACACCGTGCAGTGGTATTTATTGCAGGGAACATAGACCCTTCCGATTCCTTCCTAGGGCATTACCTCAACATCGAGGCATAGTCCTGCGCAACTGGACCAAGTAAACAACAGGGATTTATTTTGGTGAGAGATTTTCAGGAAGACTCAGGACTTAAACCAACCTTCCTTCCTTCCTTCCTTCCTTCCTTCCTTCCTTCCTTCCTTCCTTCCTTCCTTCCTTCCTTCCTTCCTTCCTTCCTTCCTTCCTGGTCACCCCTTAACAGCTACTAATTTATCATTGGTTCTTTCACTTAGGCCTTAATCAAATTAAAAGTTATGGGTCAAAAGAAAGACCCTGTTATTATAGAATGATGTTAAGAAGGACAATACCGAAGCAACTGAAGGAAAATGAAGAATAAGATCCCAGTCCCCTTAATGAGAAGGTGAGGATTTTTCATTGCTTTGACAACATACTTCAACTCAATACATTTTGCGTCAGAGATGGTTAAGTTCAAGATATAAAGCTGCCCTGCCCTGTGAAAGTATCTGGGAAGAGACATGTCAAGATATGGCCCTGATTAATTTTTTTATTAATTTGCTCTGGGGGTTGATATAAGTATGATAGTGAAATGCCATACATTTAAACTCCATTTCAAGGTAGACTTCAGAGGCATTGGGCAATATCTTCGATAGTTTAACTCAATCGCTTCTTATTTTGTGCATTTTCTTCCCCTTCCCCCTCTCCCTCCCCCCTCCCCCCTCCTTTCCTCACATTATCTCTTTAGGTGCTAAAACAAAACAAGTGAAGCATCTTTCAGGACTCATTCAAGAATCAAGGCAAACTTTGCTGTAATGGGACATAGATGTGCATTTTTATAACTTTTACTACATTCGGTGTTCAGTCTTGCTCCTCCTCTCGGCCTTTCGGCTGGCCTATAATCAAACAAATATTTTGACTCACAATGAAACAAAGTTTATGGACTTGCATTACGTGCCAGTGAACTGCCTGAACACTTTAAAGCTTGTACCTCCACTGATAAGCATGCAAATGATTAAACAAAATCCAATTAATATTCAAATAAGTTCAGTGCTCCATCCCAATACCTGCCGAGTTTCATTTCTGAAGTAGCCTTTTATCAATCTCAAATATTTGTCTCTTATTTGCATGTCCTTTGTGCACTGTTGGTCTTAAAAGCACACTGTATCTAAGTACTCTTTAGTTAGATCTGGGTTGAGAGGCACACATCACTTGCTATCAGTTTATCATTGAGAACTTAGTGCCATACAGGTGGTCACCAATGGTGATATAACTAGTATATAACAGTTTCCATATTCTAAAAAGTAAATTACGTGACAGATGAAGGTGATATCTGACCTCTCAGATCTTATCTATTCACTAATTATTCTTATTCCTAGTACTATGCCAAATGTTACGTTGGCATGAAGAAGTTATTGTAGCGCACACAATACACAGTTGTGAATATGGTTTGAATGACTAAACAGCGTTCTCCACAGAGTGGTTATATTCCATTCTGTCCTGAACAAATATTTCCTATTAAATCAGCTGGATCTGCTTCTGAAATTATCCTCGTGGATGCAGTTGGTCTACCTAGTAAATGTTCGTAGCTTTGAAGACCAAGTAGGGTTTAAATACATATATTATTTCACTCAAAGATTGAGATAAGGAATAGTCATGTAAAACTTGGTATCTCCCATTGGAAATGCAAAAGAGATTCACCCTAATGTTAATAATAATGCTGATTATATTGAAATATATTGATATGATCCACCCAAACCAGCCTTTACAGAAGCATAAAAGGAGGGCCCATTGTATTTGTCATTCTCCAGCAGGTAAAAGGTAAATCTTCTTTCAAGTTGAACTTGACTACTAATGATCAAAAAGAAAACGCTTTTATCCATCAAATGTACGCTCTTTCTGACAACCTATATTTAGAGAAATGGCATTTAAAGAATTTCACTTGTAAGAGCATATTGTTGACATTTGTCTCAATAGAGAGTCCATTGGAAAAACTATTGCAGATCCCCAAATGCTAAGAAAAATTGTATCGAAAGGTCGAGTTAGAAGTGGCAAAAGCCTATTATTATTTCAAAGCATTAAAACCATATGAAAAATACTGATGGAATAAATAAATGCTGTATTTTGAAAATCTCCAACATTAGTACACACTGTATACATATTCCTACGGGTATTTTATGTTCTCCACAAATGCTGTGTATAGTGTATTTATGGAGGTTGCAGAGATGATGTTTAGCATCTCGTGTAGGACAGTATTTAGCCACTGGAAAAACCAGGAAAGTCGGAGGCTCAAAACCAGTCACTTAGCTTCTGGCATCATATTTATCTACATGAGTTGTAAATCTCTAATGGCAGCCATTGCATGAGTGTTTTCACTATCTGCTTTTCAAATCCAAAACGTGCCCCTGGTTTACAAACATTGCCTACGTACATAAAATAATGCTCATATAGTTTTTCCATCATTTGGAAAAGAGTAAACTATGTTTGGCCAAAAACATTCGGGAACAGAAATATTTTGGAAGTCAAGGTTCACATTTTCTTGTGGGTTGTATACCGAATGCTTGATGCTAGTTGTTGCTGAGCCAAAGCTAACCCCCTCTCTCTTTGGGACATTCCTTTTCCTGCCTTCCTCTGCAGTGGTAAACTGCATTTGTCTTTACAACCCACCTATTACCCATCCCGCTGACCTAACCCAAGGCAAGTGGCACTCAATATCATGGATAAAAATGGGGGTGTTCTGCCTACTTAGGCCTTGAGGAATTGGAAATAATTAAATGCTAAGAACAGTGGAAGCATAGCATTTAAAATAAAGAGGACAAATGTAATAAATATATTTTGATCTTTATTTTAAAGATACAATTTTTTCTCTAAATAAGCTTCATGGGGCTAGAAAAACTCCGGATGAGACATCCTTCCTTTTTATTAGTTTATAATATAAAATACAAAAGCAAATAATAAGAAAAGTAGGGGAGGGGGAAAAAGGAAAAGTGTAGAGAATAAGAGATAAAGAAAATAACGCCATTGATTTCTGACTCCCTTTGGTGCAGTAGAATAAGAAATAACATGGCCATTTGTTGAGGGATCCAGATAATTAGTCCAGTACAGGGGTGTCAAACTCAAGGCCTGGGGCCAGATCCGGCCCATGGGGTGCTTAGATCTGGCCCGTGGGGCCACTTTGGAAGCAGCGAGGGACTGGCCTGTGGTGCCTCTGCCAGCGAAAATGGGCTCCCAAGCTCCATTTCTGTCTGTGACAGCTTCCTGCAACCCTCTGCCAGTGAAAACTGAACTCGGCACGCGGCCCTCCTGTAATGTATCTTTAAAGTTTTGGAGGGAAATTTGGGCGGGAACATGCACGTTGCTGATTGGTTAATGCCTCCGAGAAAACTGTATATAAAGAGGGGTTTTGCCGGATGTTTGCTGCTGGGTTCACTATAAACTAAAGAGCTGTTGTCACTCACTGGTCTCCTGCCTCTTTATTGCCCGAATCTAACATTGGCGACGAAGGTGGGATATTGAGGCAGTGAGATCAGGAAAAGAGCTGAAGGAGCGGAAAAGGCGCGAACCCAGCCAGTCTCAAGGACGGATAAGTAGCGATGTCCAGCTACACGCCGCCAGCGCCATTCGACCCAGCAAAGGAGAAATGGGGGTCATACATGGCTCGCTTCGAGTGTTTCCTCGAAGCAAACGAACTACAAGGGGATAACAGGAAGCGAGCGTACTTCCTGAGCCACTGCGGTCCAGAGGTTTTCGATACCGCGGAGTCACTTTCAGAGCCAACGCCGGTGCAGTCAGTACCGTGGCAAACACTGCAAACGGCACTTCGAGCGCACTACGCCCTAGTACCCTCAAAGTTCGTCCAACGGTTCGAGTTGCGGCAGCGGGTACAGCGTGAAGGCGAATCGAGAAGCGTGTACATGGCGGCATTGAGAAAAGCCGCGAATCACTGTGAGTACCGAGATTTGGAGGACTCCTTACTCGAACAACTCATTTGCGGGGTCAGGGACATCCGATTGCAAAGGCGGCTGCTGTCTAAAAGCAACCTGACCCTGGCAATAGCCTTAGACGAGGCCAGGGCTCACGAGATGTCTACCAAAGCGGCAGAAACCTTGCAAAAGGCGAATGCACCAGGGGCCGGAGCGAAAACAACACTGGTCCACAATGAGGAAGTCCAGGCCGAGTCGGAAGGTGAGGAAGAGGAAGAGGTTTTCCACACCGGGAGGGCGGAGAGAGGGGACCGGAGTGAATGTGTGAGTTGCGGGGGCCAACACCAACGACAACACTGCAAGTTTAAGGACGCGATTTGTCGGCGGTGCGAAAAGAAAGGTCACATAGCGCAGGCCTGTCGAGGCCCCCAACCTTCCCGCCAAAAATTCAAACCGACCAATCAGAGCGCGGGAACTGTGAAGCGGCCTGGGATTGGTCCATTCAAAAAGGGCGCGAAGTTAAACCAGACCACTGTGAGAGTGGGCCTCGCATTGACGCGACTAGAAAAAAAGATTTTTTACCAAGACATACATTGAAGGGGTGCCATGCAAAATGGAGGTGGACACCAGCTCATCAATCACAATTATGTCATGGGACACCCTCGTGAGAGACTTGCCAGCCATCGCGAAGCGCCAGCTACAGACCCAGAAGCTGAGAGTGCAAGACTACCAAGGAAATCGAATCCCTGTTCGAGGGGTAACATCAGTCCAAGTCAAGTATGGACAGTTCAAGAAAACCCTGCCAATCACCATAGTAGATGGAACTTTAGCGAGTTTGCTAGGACTTGACTGGTTCCGAGCTTTGGGCATGGGAGTGACCGGGGTCTTCAGAAATGAAACCGACCTCAAGAGTGAACTGCTGAAGGAGTTCGAGGACATTTTCAAAGATTGCCTGGGCAAGTACGAGGGGACCCCTATTTCCTTCAATCTAGACCCACAAGTTGCCCCTATCAGGTTAAAGGCTAGGAGGGTTCCATTCGCCCTAAAGCCCAAGATTGACCGGGAATTGGACAAACTAGTAAGCCAGGGAATACTAGTGCCCGTTGATCATGCAAAATGGGAGACACCTATAGTCACCCCAGTCAAACCGGACGGGTCAGTCCGGATTTGCGCTGACTATAAGGCTACGCTCAACAAAGCATTGCAGAAGAGTGCATACCCCGTCCCAGTAGTGCAACACTTGCTGCACTCGTTAGGACAAGGGCAGGTTTTCGCCAAACTCGATTTGGCTCAAGCCTATCAGCAGTTACCCGTAGATAGCAGCACAGCCGAGGCGCAGACTATTGTCACGCACCGGGGTGCTTTTAAATGCACCCGGCTCCAGTTCGGAGTTAGCGTAGCTCCGGGGTTATTTCAGAACCTAATGGAGCAACTATTGCAGGGTCTACCCGGGGTGGTACCATATTTCGACGATGTATTGGTATCAGCTGAAAATTTAGAGGAACTGGGGGTTAGACTTAGGAAGGTTTTGGGCATTTTCAGGTCTGCCGGGCTTAAAGTTAAGCTGAACAAATGCCAAATCGGGGTAGGGTCCGTAGAATTCCTGGGCTATCGAATAGACAGAGAAGGGATTCACCCCACTGAGAGCAAGGTACGGGCCATCAGAAAGGCCCCAGCTCCCAAAAATAAAACGGAGTTACAGGCATTCTTAGGTCTTGTCAACTTCTATGCGGTGTTCTTAAAGAACAAGGCAATGATAGCCGAACCGCTACACAAATTACTGGCGAAGAATGCTGCGTGGTCATGGGAGAAAGTGGAAACTAAGGCATTTGAAGGGGTAAAAAACCTATTGTCTAGTGATAGCCTCCTTATTCAATACAACGGCATGTTGCCATTAGTGCTAGTCTGTGATGCATCACCCTATGGGGTGGGGGCTGTGCTCAGCCATAGGTTACTGAATGGAACAGAAGCCCCTATAGCGTATTACTCCCGAACAATGTCCTCGGCCGAACGGAACTACAGCCAGCTGGATAGGGAGGCATTGGCTATAGTCTCAGGGGTAAAGAAATTTCACGAATACGTATTCGGATGAGATTTCGAGATAGTAACGGACCATAGACCCTTGTTGGAACTCTTAGCGGGTGACCGCCCTACACCCATGGCACTTTCACCCAGGCTGACCCGATGGACTATCTTCCTGGCGGCATACTCGTACAGATTGCTCCACCGCCCTGGAAAAGAACTGGGGCATGCGGACGCTCTGAGCAAATGCCCGTTACCAGAGACTATCGAAGATCCAACCCCGGGGACACCCGTCCTACTAATTGACTCTTTGGACTCTGGCCCAGTCAAATCCAAGGAAGTGGCTAGGGCATCGTACAAGGACATTACCTTAAGGACTGTAATTGGTTGGGTGCAAAGGGGATGGCCCGCTGCGCCGGGCGAGCGTTTCAAAGACTTTGCGAAAAAACGAGAAGAACTATCGGTTCAAGGGGGGTGTCTGTTATGGGGGGATAGGGTGGTTATCCCGGAGAAATTACGAAAAATGTATTGGAACTTCTGCATGTGGGCCACCGAGATCGTGAGAATGAAGAGTTTAGCGAGGAGTTATGTGTGGTGGCCCTTGATGGACAAGGAAATTAGCGACAGGGTAGGAAATGCCAATCCTGCCAAGAGTCAAGGCCACTACCCCTACGGCCCCAATCAGAGAATGGGAGAAACCCCAGGGCCATGGTCTAGGATTCACATAGATTTTGCGGGCCATTCCATGGGCAAACCTTTTTAATTGTAGTAGATGCCTACTCAAAATGGTTAGAAATCATCCTCATGAGATCCACAACGGCCGAGGCAGTTATCTCAGTCCTGAGGCACCTATTTGTAACCCATGGGTTGCCCGACACCTAGTTTCCGACAACGGCCCGCAATTCACGGCAACCCAGTTTGAGGGTACTTGGCGGAGGAGGGCATCAGACATGTCCTCTCGGCGCCTTTCCACCCGGCGAGCGGACTTGCAGAACGTTTCGTTCGGGCGCCAAAGCGCTATCTAGGATAAGGCCAGGCGATTGGCAAACAAAATCGATACCTTCTAGCAGTCCAACATAGAACCCCTGTGTGACAACTGGCGCAGCCGGCGGAACTATTGATGGGCAGGAAGCTCAGGTGCCCGTTAGACCGACTAAACCCAACCTACACCCCAGATGGGTACAAGGGGCACGGTAAAACTAGGAAATGACAGTGGGTGACCCAGTGTGGGCACACAACTATAGCGAGGCCCAACATGGTTAAAAGGACAATTCTTGGAATAACGGGCCAAATCATATCTAGTAGATATGGAGGATGGCCGGGTTTGGAGACGCCACATAGACCAAATAAGAAAATGAATAGCGAGTAACAAAGAAACAAATCAGCCAGGCCCTGACTACCAAATGTTTGAATTCACAGCTGACTCAAGCCCAGGGCGAACGGGGGACTTATCTGAGTCCGATGAAGTCCAGCGACACCAACCGGTTCCTCCTGAAGACAGCAGGGACGACTCTGCAAATAATCCAGGGCCGGATGGCCCAGAGGAGGAGCTGGGAGGAACTAACAGTCCCTCCGGCCAGCTCGACTCACTCCCAGAAAATGAATTGCGCAGGTCTGAAAGAGTTAGGAGACGCCCTGTCTACCTGCGTGACTACGTAGAGAAATAAGATGTTAATTTTATGTAAATATGGGTACAATGCGTTCTGGGAGGGAAGGAGTGTAATGTATCTTTAAAGTTTTGGAGGGAAATTTTGGCGGGAACATGCACGTTGCTGATTGGTTAATGCCTCCGAGAAAACTGTATATAAAGAGGGGTTTTGCCGGATGTTTGCTGCTGGGTTCACTATAAACTAAAGAGCTGTTGTCACTCACTGGTCTCCTGCCTCTTTATTGCCCGAATCTAACACCTCCCAAGCTTCATTTTCGCTGGCAGAGGGTTGCAGGAGGCTGTCGCAGCCAGAAACAGAGCTTGGGAGCCTGTTTTCTCTGGCAGAGTGTTCGGACTACCACAGGTGCCCCTGATATGAGTGACATCAAGCAGGCCATGCCCATTCTGGCCACACACACCCCGCCCCGCCGAGGTCAAACACAACCCTGATGCAGCCCTCAATGAAATCAAGTTTGACACCTCTGGTCGTCAAAATGCAAATTCAGTAACTGTAGCAACTTGTGCATTTGTATAATTACCATTAATTTTTATTACAGTATTATGTGGGTGATGACCCTTGTCTTCACTGTTTACAAGGCAAAACATCCCAGCAGATTAAAAAGTGAGAAAGCACAACAAGAAAGAGGGGAGTAGGAAGAGCAGCAATTTTTTGATCTAAGATATGATATTTGTTTTTATGAATGGTGACAGAATAAAGTCAAATTACACTGCAGGATATTTGGGGGCAGAAAAGGAATTGAACTGACGGTACTAGCTACTCTTCTCTTCCATATGGTGGAAAGCAAGCAAGCAAGAAAAATGAAGAAAGGGAGAGAGAGAGAGAGAGAAAGAAAAGAAAAAATGAAAGAGAGGAAGGAAGGAAGGAAAAAAGATAGATAGAAAGAAAGAAAAAATGAAGAAAGAAAAAGATGGAAAGGGAGGAGGGAGAGAAAGATGGAAAGGGATGGAGGAAGAGAAAGGAAAGAAAGAAAGGGAGGAGAGAGAGAAGATGGAAAGAGAGGGAGGCAGAGGAAAGAAAGAAAGAAAGAAAGAAAGAAAGAAAGAAAGAAAGAGAAAGAAAGATGCAAGCTAGTCTACACAGAGGTGGAAACCCCCTCCTTCCACAACACACTTTTGTTTTCAGCAATTGCCTGAGGTTACTATTTGCCATCTTTTGATGGAAAAGCATTTGATATGTTCAGGTATCATCTCAACTTAGAGATCTGATGTTTGGAGATGTCAGAAGGAACCTTGCATAACTCAAGATAGTTTTCGCATTGCTCACCCAGCTTTGGTTAAGCTCAAAAGCTTTCATCTTTTGCCGTCAATAAACTCAGTGGCTCTTTTTTCTTTCTGAAACAGCCTGTGGAGTATAATTATATATTTACACCAACTACAACACCCCTTTGAGCACAATACTTTCAGGAGTCAGGTCAATGAGTCTGCCTCAAGTCACTCTGGACTGTCTGGCATAAGGAAGATAAAACTCTTGGAAGTGATTGTGCAGCAAAATTAGGAAACTCATTTGTGGTATTTAAAGCTACTTATATGAGGTTTTGGATCTGTCATGGAATTTCTGTCAGTACTCAGCCTTCTTTTCTTCCTCCTCTATCTTCCTTTTGCACAGAGAAAAGAATCTGATGTCACTTTAAAGATTAAAGCATATGAGCCAGTTTCACACACACCAAACCACAATGGCCAGGAGCACACGTTTCATTAAACCAAAACCAACTGAACTCAAATAAATTGTGGTTCAGCATAATGAACTGTGACATAGCGTTTCATTAGCTGTTGTAGGTCAAAGTCCAGGCTATCAAGTATATCATTTTAAAGCCCCAAAAATCGTTTTTTCTGAGGCATACGTTTTGGGTGGAAGAACACAGGGAAGAAAGCGCCTAGCCTTTACCTCCTCTCTGTCAGTCCTCTTCTCCATCCCAAATCTCCATCTTCATTCTTCTTCCTCTCACAGAATGGAACGGATTTGATACCAGCATCTTTCTTTCAATAGGATGAAAATCAGTTAAGGATGGGGAATGAAGGGAGTACAGGTAGTTCTCGACTTACAACAGTTAGTTTAGTGACCGTTTGAAGTTACAATGGCACTGAAAAAAGTGACGTTTTTCGCACTTATGACTGTTGCAGCATCCCCAAGATCATGTGAACACGGGATGCCTGGCAACTGGCTCATATTTATGACGGTTGCATTGACCCAGGGTCAATTCATCCCCTTTTGTGACCTTTTGACAAGAGAAGTCAAATAAGGTAGCTAGATTCCCTTAAGAATCATGTTCCTGACTTAACTGTGGTGAAAAAGGTTGTAAAATGGGACAAAATTCACTTAACAAGTATTTCACTTAACAACAAGATATTTTGGGCTCAGTTAGGGTCATAAGTTGAGGACTACCTGTAGTGGATGGTGAAGAAAACTGCACCCTCATTCCCCTTTCTGGTGGATCCCCAAGACCACCCTCCCTCCAGTGAGGAAGAGGGTTCACCTGTCGTTTGGTGTCCCCTGTGACTTCCTGTGACTTCCTTGTGTTTCTTCTTTCCAGTTAAAATATAGGCCTCCGCCATGTCACTTACCCTTATGACCCCCAGGAGACCCTTGGTGACTTCCTCCTCCTCACTGGCTGCCTCATGGAACTGCCATACACTTTGCTGGGGGGTGAGGGGCAGTGGTGGGATTCCTTTTTTTTTTTTACTACCAGTTCTGTGGGCATGGCTTGGTGGGTGTGGCAGGGAAGGATATTGTAAAATCTCCATTCCCACCCCACTCCAGGGGAAGGTTACTGCAAAATCCCCATTTCCTCCCAATCAGCTGGGACACGGGAGGCAGCGAATAGATGGGAGCGGGTCCAGTCAGAGGTGGCTCTCCGGTTCTCTGAACTACTCAAAATTTCCACTACCGGTTCTCCAGAACTGGTCACAACCTGCTGAATGCCACCTCTGGTGAGGGGGAACTAAGGGAGCCCCAGACTGCAAGGAACTGCACTTCCTTTCTTCAGGCTAGCCCATTTTAGATACGTTGATTCGAACACTGTTATTTTATGATGCACCATTTTGCCCAATTGAAAGTAATAGTACCAAACAGACATGATTTTTAGTAGTACATAGATCAGTGATGGATGTCAGATCTGCCATCACAGCCACACCCCTTCAGCCTTGCTTTACTTGATGGCATCCTGCCATGAAAAGGGGGAAGGGGGAAGGGGGAATATAGGGAGGGGGAATGACAGGAACCCGAAGTGTCAACCAGGGACAATGGTTGAAAAATTCCAAGGACACCAGCATGGGAACGGAATGCAAGCACTCATCAAAGAGGCACCAACTGTTACCAAAACACTTAGTTTGAATATCATTGGACATGGACAAGATGACCGGGGGGGGGGGGGGGGGGCTTGGAGAAGGAAAAATCACTGGGTTTACACTGGAATATTCAGATCTGGTTTTGCTTACATTGCAACCACTTGGCTTTAGTAAATGTACACCTTTCACTACAAATGGAGTCGAGGGTCTTTCTTTCCTAAATGCTCAAGATCGGGCAGGACTGACATTGGGACATTAGTGCACTTGGATCACAATGGAAAAAAAGAATCTGCTCTGCTAGAAAAAGTAAAAAGTAAACACTAACAGAACTATTAGGCTCTTATGCAGTATTATGTGGACCCTTAGCAAAACCAGGTTTCTTTTCTTTTAATTGATGAGAAATAGTAAAATCCTCCAATTTGGCTTGTGTTTTGAGGCATCAATGCACTTTTTTAAGGCAAGATATGGAAATAGTTCACCACTGCTTTCCAGGATGTTTTTTTTTTTTTAATTCCTGGTCAGGCCTGCAACCTTGATACTTGTATTTCTTTTTCCCTAAAGAAAAAAACACCACCACAGCTTGGGAGGAGTGACTTGCCCTAAAGAAAAGATTAAGCACCAGCAGCCTCACCCAATTGCAATTCCTCCACTGAAATCTGCCCCATTGGCATCTATTTGTCAGCTTTAAGAAGTTACATTTTGGAGAAAAGATTGGTATGAGCGTACAGTTTATTATAAGTCCTCTGGTGTGGCAAGGAAGACTCACACAACTCAAAACTACCTGCACAGAAACTTTCAAATTAACTGAAGGGGGATAGGGTTCTGTTGGATACGGTGAAAAGTGAGACAAAAATCTGACTTGAAATCTTCCTTTATAAGATTATATCCTTGCTTTTTCAGTGCAACAGGTGTGGGAATTTCATTGGGCAAATACTAAAACAGAATTATGGGTATGGCAACTTGCCAGTTCTATTTCTTTACATAAACCACTGTAAGATATTGAATTACCGTATATACTCGAATATAAGCCGATCCGAGTATAAGCCGAGGTCCCCAATTTTACCCCAAAAAACTGGGGTAAACTGGGGACTCGAGTATAAGCCGAGGGTGGGAAATGAGGCAGCCGCGAAACCCCTCCTCCTCGGCCGAGAAGGCTGGCGCCCCGCCCGCCCTCTCACTGCACCGGCAGGGCTTCCGCTAAAGCAAAAGCCCGCCAAGTTCGCTACCGCCGGTATAATGTGAAAAAGAAAAAACACCACCACAGCTTGGGAGGAGTGACTTGCCCTAAAGAAAAAACACCACCACAGCTTGGGAGGAGTGACTTGCCCTAAAGAAAAAACACCACCACAGCTTGGGAGGAGTGACTTGCCCTAAAGAAAAAAACACCACCACAGCTTGGGAGGAGTGACTTGCCCTAAAGAAAAGATTAAGCACCAGCAGCCTCACCCAATTGCAATTCCTCCACTGAAATCTGCCCCATTGGCGTCTATTTGTCAGCTTTAAGAAGTTACATTTTGGAGAAAAGATTGGTATGAGAGTACAGTTTATTATAAGTCCTCTGGTGTGGCAAGGAAGACTCACACAACTCAAAACTACCTGCACAGAAACTTTCAAATTAACTGAAGGGGGATAGGGTTCTGTTGGATACGGTGAAAAGTGAGACAAAAATCTGACTTGAAATCTTCCTTTATAAGATTATATCCTTGCTTTTTCAGTGCAACAGGTGTGGGAATTTCATTGGGCAAATACTAAAACAGAATTATGGGTATGGCAACTTGCCAGTTCTATTTCTTTACATAAACCACTGTAAGATATTGAATTAATCCAGGCTCCAGTATCTATTCCCCAAAGTTCTTTATACATTCAGAATTTATTTTATTTATTTATTATTTATCAATTGTGTTGTAAATGTTGTACCTTGATGAACGTATCTTTTCTTTTATGTACACTGAGAGCATATGCACCAAGACAAATTCCTTGTGTGTCCAGTCACACTTGGCCAATAAAAAAAAATTCTATTCTATTCTATTCTATTATCTTTGGGGGGGGACTTTTGCACCTAAATTATAATTCTTTCACTCTTAGCTGAGTATGTGCACGATTTTGTCAGGGTGCAACAGACACTAAATTGGAGTATAAACATTTAGACTATAGGTAGAAATGAATGAGATGCTGGTTTCCTGAAATGGGATATGAGTTTTGATAGATACCATTCTGATAAGGACCAGTTAGAGTCTGTGCTTTCTTATTCAGGCATGTGTTTCCCTTGAAATCTTGAGCAAAACTGATACAGAATGAAAGACATGATAAAGAGCTGTCCTGAATCAGATTTGTAAGTAATGTAAGTGATGCCACTCTGCTTACCACAGTGACCAATCTGATATCTCTGGAAAGCCTACTGGTGGGGCAAAAAAGGCAGTAGCTGTCTCACCTAGTTGTTCGCCCAGGGTTCAGAAGGTTACCTAGAACAGGGAGCTGGTACCTCTTCTTTGCAGTTAGTGCATTCCACTATATTCTGATATGTTAATCAGTATAAAAAGGTTCTCCTTGCACATATGTGCTAGTCGTTCCCAACTCTAGGGTGTTAGAGTTACTCATCTCCATTTCAAAGCCCAAGAGCCAGTGCTGTCCGAAGATGTCTCCGTGGTCATGTGGCTGGCATGACTAAATGCCAAAAGCGCATAGAACGCTGTTACCTTTTCACCAAAGGTGGTCCCTATTTTGCTGACTTTGGCCCAGCAGGGTAGCAGAATAGGTTAACTTGTCCATCTTCCTGAGTCTGGAGCAACCACAGCCATGTATGGTTTTTAGTAGGTCTGTGCCCACTTGGAGACAGTATGAAGTGGGGTAACTTAGGATTCTGTCCTGGGCCCAGTACTTTTTTAAAAAAATAAATAACTTAGATGAGAGAATAGAAGAGATGCTCATAAGATCTGCAGGTGACACAAAACTATGGGGGAGGGATAGATCATGAATGCCCCAAAAGATAGATTGAAAAGGATTTTGATATTCTTGAACATTGGTTCCATTTCTAACAAAATATTGTTTAATGGTGAGAAATGTAAGAACCTACATTTAGGTAGGAAAATCCATATGTACAAGAGACGTAGTACTTGGCTTAGCAGTAGTACTTGTAAGAAGAATCTTGGTAGACTTTGAACCAACAATTTGCTACAGTAATTTTGAGCTGCATCAACAGTGATACAGAGTCAGGATCATGGAAAATGATAGTGCCACTGCAAAACTGGAAAAAGTGCAAAGAAGAATGACAAGGATGGTAAGGGCCTTGGAAGATAAATCCCATGAAGAGTGACTATAAGAACTTGGCATATTTAGTCTAGAGAAGAGAAGGCTAAGGGGACGTGTAATAGCAGTCTTCCAATATGTGAAGGGATGTCACAGAGCAGAGGGTGTAGATCTATTTTCTGAAACCCCAGAGGAGTAAGACAATGGGTGGATCTTAATTAAGAGAGATTCAAACTTGAAATAAGGAGGAATTTCCTGACTGAGAAAACTATTAAGCAGTGAAACAGCCTGGCTCCTGAAGTCATAAGCATTCCATCACAGGTGGAACATTTTCAAGAAATGATCGGACAGTCATCTGTCTGTAAAATTCTTACCCTGGCCAAGAATTTGGCTAGAAGTTCCCCAGGGTTTCTTCCAATCCAATGTTTCTATGATTCTACTTTATTTTTATGATAAAGTGAAATACTTCAGGTACTGAGATATTTGAAGTTAACCTCCTGTAACCATTGTAACTAATAGCCATTGAAATACATCTTTTCATCTAAAGCAATTAAATGCAGTAGCTGTCACTGCATCTTGTGCAGATTACACATACAGTATGAAGTAGCGTATTTCTTTGCTTGTCCTAAATCTCCTGCCAATCATTGGTTGACCCCAGCTTCTAGTGTTAGGTAAGAGATGAAAAATCTCCTACTTTTTCCTTATGGTATGCACTCTATTAAGTCTTGTTAGTACACTCCTCTATAATCACCTTTTCTTCTAAAGCTAATGCACATCACAATATTTCTAATACGGAAGTGCTTCAACCATTTGAATATTTTGTTTGCCACTTTCTGAAACTCCTACAATGAGATCTCTTGCTACAGTAGCAACAATGAAAATGGAAGAGGTTCCTAAGTGGATTAAGGGCATATTGATATCTAGTAGTTAGACCACTCAGATCATGCCATTTTTATGTATTTAATATGCCATAAGTTTCCACTGGGGTTTTCAAGTGCAAATATGGGTCATCCAGAAGTTTTTCATTGCAACTTTCTCCATCTCCAACCATTGGCTCTGCTTGGCAAGTAGATGGATTTCAAAAACAGTGGGAACATTACAGATTCACAAATAACAGCTTATGAAATATCTCCTCCCATTCCTTCTGGTCTACCTGGTATCATGTGCTTCCTCTAATTTGGACTAAAGAAAGTCAGTGAAGTCTTCTTCAAATTTAGCTCAAATCATGTGACTTATGAGCATATCCATGCAACTCTCTTGCCATTTCTTTCTTCCAGGAAGGTTTTCTGACTTTTCAATCCAGCCTATAGATCTGGGGTTCTCTAGTGGCCATCTATCAATCTAGAAGCCTACATCCACTTGGCTTCCATGCCCCAACAAAGCAGGAGAGAGACAAAGCTTACACACAGAGACTGAATGGGGAACATGGGTTTTATAAGCCAACGCATCTGAAGGATGTTAAGGTTAGGAAAAGAAGGGAATCACAGAAAAAAAAAAGAGTTGAATTGAAGGCCCAGAACAATTTTCAGCAGTTAGACATACTAATATTATGCTGAAACAAAGCTTCTTTATCTCTAGTTTTGATCAAGGAGGATTTATGAGTGATAGTCAAATTTGATCTTGATTTTAGAATTCCAGCTGTTTCTCCTTTAAGTCGACTCTTTGAAATATTCTGTTCAGGTCCTTTGCTTCTTGTAGAGTGCGGTGTTGAACATTGCATAAAGTGCCCTTGAGGAGAGAGATAGCAATAAATGTGACAGCAATAAATTCAGTGTAGCGCCATAGGGGAATATTATGCTGGGAGGATCCAAAACAGTTTAAAGTTACCTGGCTGGCTTCAAATGACATAGTGGCTCAGGTCTCTTCCATGAGTCAAATAGTTTTATTCATTTGCCTTAGCATAAGCCTGCTACTTTAGGGTGGATGGGATTTGGCATGGAAAAAAAATATATTGCAGCTATCCCAGATAGTGAGCTGGGCTTTGTGTATCCAATGAATATATACACTATCATCAAGAATCTTGTGATTATAACTATAATCACAAGACTATAAGTGCATAAGTGAAGACTATAAGTGCATTTCTTTAAAATATAGAGGTTGCAACTTAAAAAAAAGAACACCCATATTTCCATGAAACAGCTTAGACAAATATACAGTACACACACACACACACACACACACACACACACACACACACGATTTTTCTCTATCTGTTAAATGAGGTCAAGGACTGAGCCTTTATACATTCAATAAATGTGCTAGGAAGGAGTTGTTAACCAGAAAGAAATTTTATGAAGCAATAGGTAAAACTGAACTTTGTTCATCTGCCCAACATTATGTTCCTCCTTTGAAAAGGAGATCAACAACCAGTGAATGGAGCTGTGGGGTAAAATGCAGCTAAAGAGCCTACGACATCCAGAAAAGATTCAGAGATATACAGTAGCAAGGAAAGGGCAGCTGGAAGAATCAGATCTTTGCAGATCCCAGCAATAATCACCTGGCTCTTCTCTGAGGCAAAAAATTTTAATTGATCATTTGCGAGATTCTCCTTAAATGTGCATTTAAAAAAACTAAAATATGTCTGCTTCAAGAGGAATTACATTTTGTATGTATTCTTAATGTAAAGGGTGTTCAAAATATGTACTAATTATCCATGCAAACGTGGTTCTGTTTTCAGTCATAGATGAATGTAGAGACGAGATAGAGCTATGTAAAGTTGAACACATTTGAAAGTGATGTTGTCCAGAAAGTGATTCATTCATTCTATCCAATTATGGGTGCAGACATGGATATGGATCTCGTGAAGTGTTAATACCACTTTATAATGCCTTGGTAAGGCCATACTTGGAATACTGCATCCAGTTTTGGTTGCCGTGATGTAAAAAAGATGTTGAGACTCTAGAAAGAGTGCAGAGAAGAGCAACAAAGATGATTAGGGGACTGGAGGTGAAAACATATGAAGAACGGTTGCAAGAACCGTTTAATTTAATGAAAAGAAGGACTAGGGGAGACATGATAGCAGTGCTCCAATATCTCAGGGGCTGCCGCAAAGAAGAGGGAGACAAGCTATTTTCCAAAGCACCTGAGGGCCAGATAAGAAAAAATGGGTGGAAACTAGTCAAGGAGAGAAGCATCAGTGCTTGGAATACTTTACCTGACTCTGTGGTCTCTTCCCATAATCCTAAAAGCTTTAACCAAAAACTTTCTACTATTGACCTCACCCCATTCCTAAGAGGATCATAAGGGACGTGCATAAGCGCACAAACGTGCCTACCGTTCCTGTCCTATTGTTTTTCTTTTCTTCTTCCTATATATACATATTCTTATACCTCCTAATATTTACTCATATATATGTTTATATACTATATAATCTTTTTGTATGATACTTACATATATTGTCGTGACAAAATAAATAAATAAATAAATAAATAAATAAATAAATAAATAAATAAATAAATAAATAAAAATAGAACTAAGGAGACATTTCCTGACAGTTAGAACAATTAATCAGTGGAACAACTTGCGTCCAGAAGTTGTGAATGCTCCAACACTGGAAGCTTTTAAGAAGATATTGGATAACCATTTGTCTGAAGTGGTGTAGGGTTTCCTGCCTAGGCAGGGGATAGGACTAGAAGACCTCCAAGGTCCCTTCCAATTCTGTTATTCTGTTCTACATTCTCTTCCACATTATGCGGAAGGTAGACATTGCATGGCAGGTGTTATTGTAGGTCGACATCTATCACCCACTTCAATAGACCTGTTATCCAAGTTTATGGTTGTGAATGTGATACTCTTCTTTAATGTGGGAATCAGTGCAATCTGCACAAATTGTTCAATTTTGAAATATAATGCCTTAGTCTGCGGACTAAGGCAGGGACCCCAAACTTCTGGGCCGCGGCCCACTAGTGCTCTGTGAGCTGTTGGCAACCTGGTCATGGACATGGTGGGGAAGCATGAGCTCATGTGCATCCCCACTTTTGTGAAAAATGAGCAAGTACATGCAATGGGCGAGCGCATACACAATGTGCTCTATTTGCATGAGCAGTGGGCAGACATGCCACTCATATGGAACCATCCCCTACCCACCGACCAGTCCGCAAAGCCAGAAAGGTTGGGGAACTCTGCACTGGGGTTACCAATAGACATAGCATTATAAAACTCATGGAAGTCATACCAAGATTTATTTTTCTTTGACCATTTATTCATTCTTTAGATACACTTTTCTCCAGAAGTTCAAGGTAGGAATATCTCTTCTCCTTCTTTCACAAGAGCAATCCTGTGAGGTAGGTTGGGATGCCTTAAAGTCACCCAGTAATTTTCCATAAGTAAAGATGGACTTCAATCAGGATGTCTTTGGTCTTCATCCCACCATACCATTACCTAACCATAATACCACGCTGGTTTTCATATCATGAGGAATGCTTCTCACTTTGGTTAAAGATAAAGGTAAAGGTTCCCTCGCACATATGTGCTAGTTGTTCCTGACTCTAGGGGCCACTGCTCATCTTTGTGTCAAAGCCAAAGAGCCAGCGCTGTCTGAGAACATCTCCATGGTCATGTGGCCAGCATGACTAAATGCCAAAGGCGCACGGAATGCTGTTACCTTCCCACCGAAGGTGGTCCCTATTTTTCTACTATTTTTTTTACGTGCTTTCGAACTGCTAGGTTGGCAGAAGCTGGGACAAGTCACGGGAGCTCACCCCTTTATGGAGCACTAGGGATTCGAACCACCAAACTGCCGAACCTTCGATTGACAAACTCAGCCTCTTAGCCACTGAGCCACTGTGTCCCTCACTTTGGCTACAGAGAGTTAATGATTTGATATCTCCATTTATCACTGCATTGGCTATACCAAATCTGATTACTTCCTCAAGTAGTCAGAAATGCTAGTCCTTAATGCTCATATATTAACAAGAATTTTAGATGGATTATACATGTTGTATAGCAAAACTGAAATCTATAACTGTGTTATGATATATCATTCTACACTGACTAAACATTAAAATAATACATGCTGAGAGTAAGATCCTGGATTCCTGCCATCTTATATACCTCTAAGTAAGACTAGGGTATAACCCAACCCTAGTTAAATATATTCCATTGAATTATGCATGCCCCTTCTCTCTCCTGAAAGGAACTCTCATAAGATACAGTATGCAGGCTTCATAGTTGGAGGTTATCCAGACTTTACTTTAGTAAAATACTGAAAAAAAGTAATGGGATCCTCCTGGATTCATGGATGATGCCTAATTCACGAGGAACTGGTTTGGATGTCACTATAAATCCATGATGGCGAATCTATGGCTTGTGTGCCAGAGGTGGCACACAGATCCCTCTCTGTGGGCACACGCACCAGCCCAGCCAGCTGGTCGTCGAGTTTCCAAGGCATGCATAGGCACCAGCCAGCTGGTCATCGAGTTTCCAAGGCATGCACAGGCACCGGCCAGCTGGTTGTTGGGTTTCTGAGGTGCACATGCGCGCATCTTCTGATTTGGGCTCTCTGTGCCTAAAAGGTTCACCATCACTGATATAGATGCTCTGTATATCAGTTAATGACTTCTGACTTCCTTTTTTGAAGAGGAAAAAAAGATGGTGATTCATTATAGTTCTCTACTTCACATACCTGAATCTCTTATTTCTGTGGGTACTCACTCACATTTCCACTCCTTGTTAATAATTAATTAACCTCATTAATAGCACATTGAAGGAATTCCATCTTACTTTGCCATTGCTTTACTTTTGGGTCTCAGCTGAATGGGGATTCTCAGAGTTGATGTTGCAACATATTTGCAGGATCCCAGATGGAAAAAACGAAATTAAGGATTGATAGAGCAGTGGTTAGAATGCTGTACTGCAGGCTAACTCTGCCCACGTCCAGCAGTTCGATCCTGACTGGCTCAAGGTTGACTCAACTTTCCATCCTTTCAAGGTTGGTAAAATGAGGACCCAGGTTGTTGGAGGCAAAAGGCTGACTCTGTAAACTGCTTACAGAGGACTATAAAGCACCAGTATATAAGTCTAACTGCTATTGCTAATATCCATAAAGGAAGAAAATTTCGAAGTGACAACCTCAGCATGGAAGAATGCAATCTGAGCTGTGCTGGGCAAAAAAGTTATATCTTGGTCACCTAGTATTTCTTTTCCATTTTGGTCAAATGGTATGGATATTTTTAAAAAAGAAAAAAGACTAATAGGTTTAACAGGTTACAGAAAATTAGAGGGATAAGGAAAACAGGTCAGCTGACTTTTAAGTATAAGTTGCTTCTGACTAAATAGATCATACTGGGCTGAATGAATACAATTTGTTATTAATTAAAGGCCACTGAATTTCACAAACACAATGTGAAAGTGTCGGAGCAATGGAGGCCCTATTATTTTCTCTCTCTTGCTCCACCCTGACCAGTTGTCCTTGCATTAGATCATTCTACATGCTGCTCGGCATCCTTTCCCCTTCTGAATCTTTCTTCCATGCCAAATATGACCTTACAAGAGAGGGACAATGTTGAAAGCTAACACATTAACAGATGACCTGCATTGACAGAGGTTGCTATTGATATCTACAATAGGACACCTTTGAAAGTATGAGGTTCTCTCAATTCCATGGCTGGGATGGATCAGGTAGGTCTGGTAAGCTGATCCAGTGTGAGATGCACCTGCACACCTGAAACAAGTTGAATATCTCCATCAATGAAGCCCTATGCTTAGTGACAGGTTGTCTCAAATCTACACCAATTGAGAAAATATATCCTCTTGCTGGCATTGCCCACTAAGATCAGGAAGGAAGTAGCAGCAGACACCAAGAGAACCAAGCAAAAAAAAAAAAAAAGATCTTCAACATCCTGTGAAAGGACACATGCTCCAAGACAACTGACTCAGATTTAGAAACAGTTTCATGGCAAGAACAAATATTCTTGAGATACACAAGAACAAAATCAAATTAAAAGATGGAAGGAGGAGACCATCAAGCAAGGAATAACATTAATGGAGGATATGAGGCTGAAGGATCTGAATAGGTTGAGAGTTGAAGTGTCTAAATGTAAAATAATATGCTCAAATGGATGCTCTTAGTGGATAACAACATGCTTTGTGAATGTGGAGAGATGCAGAGCCTGGCCCATCTGCTGGTATGTTGGCTACTACCAGAAACATGTACCAATAATGGCTTATTTTTGGCCAATGACAAAGCCAAGAAGGTGGCTTCATTCTGGCAATTTAAAGTTTGATCTAGTCATGGAAGGAGAAGGAGAAGGAGAAGGAGAAGGAGAAGGAGAGAAAGGAAGAGGAGGTGGAGAAGAAGAAGAAGAAGAAGAAGAAGAAGAAGAAGAAGAAGAGGAGGAGGAGGAGGAGGAGGAGGAGGAGGAGGAGGAGGAGGAGGAGGAGGAGGAGGAGGAAGAGGAAGAAGGAGGAGGAGGAGGGCTTGGGTATTGCTACACACTTGATGTCACTTGACTTCTGAAGTCACTTTGAGGATGTCTGGGAACGAGGGGGCATCACAACATGCCATGCCTGTATCTCCATGAATGCTATTTCTTACTTTCTTTAACACAGTTCTATGCTGTCTTCCTCTGTGACATAACAAAAGGTTTAATGGTAGTTTCCCATCTCTGTTTCTCAGAAACAGGTGTGCTTAGCAGGAAATTAAACTGTTATTATGCCTGATTGAAACTGTGCCCCCTTTATACACATGCACCAGTCATTCCCATACTTCCTGTCCAGCAAGACCTGCACTAAAGTTATGGCTGTTATAGTGAGTCAGGTCTATCACTCTAGAGCTGAAAAGAAATCTTCACA
The DNA here is from genome assembly GCF_028640845.1 of Ahaetulla prasina. NCBI lineage: Eukaryota > Metazoa > Chordata > Lepidosauria > Squamata > Colubridae > Ahaetulla > Ahaetulla prasina. Next base: position 265,687,188 of record NC_080539.1, on the reverse strand, counting down.
GTGGCAAGTGTTTCTTACATGATGAGGATATGGTAGGGATTCAGGAGTGGCCAAGGAGAGCTAAATGGGACCAAGGTGACTTTAGTCATCCACAGTAAACTTTGAGACTCTATGAGCCAAACCGCTTATGAAAAGTTAATGAAATAATTTAGGCAGTCAGTGGCAGTAGCTATCTCACTTTGCTTGATTTCAGAAATCTAAACAAAATTGGATCTGGTTAGTGTTGAATAGGAAGCCATCAGGCAACCTGAGGGCTTCAGGCTGGAATGGAAAATTAAAAGAAAAATCCGGAAGAAGCAGGGGCAGCAAACCAATTTCACACGTACTGCCCTGAAAATACCGGGATGAACGAAAAAGGTCATTTAAAGTTGATGTCCAGACTTCACCTTTAGACACCCCACTTTGTTTAATTACTCAAAAGTATGTTTATTTCTTGATTAAGTCAACTAACTTCCAATATGTCTCTCCGATGGTTTGAGGATCCTTGGTTCCCTCCATAAGCAGGACTCTTGCAGTAACTTAACAATTCTTTGATAGTCACACCTTCAGGCACTGAGCCACAGCAGGTGCTTCTTCAAGCTTCATGTGATCCCCTTTCATCTCCTACCACAGGTTGATTTGGAAGATGAATGAAGAAGACCGAGACTCTCAAATTTGGTACACGAGTTAATAATATTCTCTGGGTGGAGTCTGAGATTTGTTTTCCAGCCCCCTATATAGCAGGTTTCTATAGTGCACAAAGAATGTGCAAGAAACTCCACCTTACATATTGTTTGCTCCAAAGGCTATGCTCAGTGTTAGCACTTCTCATTGACTGAGATCCTGAGGCCAGCCTTGGTATCATTTGCATCACCTGCAATTATGTAAATATACTTTCAGAAGTTTAAATTTGGCTGGAGACCTGAGTAAAAGCCAGGCATCACTGGCTACTCTTTTCTTCCTTTCCTATGCAGTTCCCAAAAATGGATGCACAGAACCGGGAGATTTATAGCCACACCATTGGGAAAGAGGGGGTAGAGAAAGACAGATAAGAACTGCATGATAAAACCAGATTCTTGTAATCGAAGCTGCAAATGAACTGTTGGCGAGAGAGACCTCAAAAGATTACTCCTTGTTTCCAATTTCCTCTTGGCTTTCATGCTTACTTCTAAAGCTTGTTCAAGAATGCCACCATAACTCCACAGCTCAGACATGTGGGTGATGGGTTGGTGGGGGGAGAACAGACAATCTGTCTGAATCTCTTAGTGCATGTTCTCCCCTTGTATCAGGTTGAACCTGTTCGGCATGGGCAGGTGGAGGCAGTGCAGAATCTAAATTTCTTTTTCTGCTCCATTTATTTTTGAACCTGTTATCTTCTCTCTCTCTCTCTCTCCCACTCCCTCCCTCTCTCTCTCTTTCTCTCCCACATCATTCTTTTCTCTTGCCCTTAGGCTTCAAGCTTTGAGCTGTGAAAGGCATAAGGCAGGGCATTGCTTATACACCTGAAACAGGTTATGACAAGCCTGGTAGCCTTTCCCATAGAAGGATTATTGCAACGTAACTTATAAAGTGCTTTGGAAAGCTGCCTCTCTCCCCCCCCCACCTCGTTGAAATGCTCACCTAGCATTGTCCTAAAATCTCTATTGTTTCCTTACAGGTTTTTGGCCTTTAATTGTGTGTATGTGTGTTGATCTACAATTTCCCTGAATATTCAGCTCACAATGGTGCAAAAAGAGAGGGTATTATCTAACAGTATAATCCTGCCCACGTCTGCTCAGAAATAAATCCCAGCAAGTTCAGTGGGACCTTCTCCAGGTAAGCAGATTTAGCAGTGCATCCCAAGGCTTTGTTCTGAAAAGGAAAACGATCGGAAAGTAAGGAACAGATTGAGTAAAACCAATGGTCAGTTCTGATTTCCCCTTAATCTTTGATTTGGTTCTGCAGGGTCTCAGGCCTCCTGACTCAGATCATTGTTGGCTTAATTGTGTGGGTACAATTTCCATTCCTTCTAAGCATTAAGACTCTTACCAGCTGGGAACAAAATTGAGTCTGAGATTGTAAAAGAAATTTATTTATGCCAGTCAACAATAAAATAGGTGTCAGCTTTGGAAGCCATACTAGGCCTGGAAGCTTCCACGCTGCCACTGTGTGGGAAAGTAGGAGGGGGGATTTGGTAGAAGAGGCCATTAGACATAATAACATTTTTCCTGCTGGTCAAGGTCAGGCCGAGCCTACATCTCGAGAAGGAGTGGTCGGAGTGATGTCTCGAGATGGGCAGAGGGGTCAAGGGAGTGGTGGTTTTGGAGTTTGTCTTACTGAGGAAAAACCCAGATCCCCAGATTACCTATGCTAGTAAAAGAACTTTGAAAGATGTTTGCTTTGGAGTCTTTTCTGCAGAAGGGGAGTTTTCTGGAACGCTGACAATAGCACTGTGATGGTGAACCTATGGCATGTGTGCCAGAGGTGGCACGCAGTGCCCTCTCTGTGGGCACACGAGCCGTCATCCCAGTTCAGCTCTGCTGTGCATGTGTGCACACCACCCGCTGGCCAGCTGGTCTTCGGGTCTCTGCTGCGCATGGATGGGGGCCTGGGCATGTGCTGGTGTGTGTGTGCGCACATGCACAGCAGAGCTGAACTGGGACGATGGCTCACAAGGGGTGAGGCGCATGCGAGGGGGCCACACATGCATGCGTGGGGGTGGGGTGCATATGTGGGGGCCACTCAAGCATGCATGGGTGCAGGGTGCATGCATGGGGGCCGTGCATACATTGCATTTTGGGGTTCGGTCACATTCATGTGCATTCTCGTGCGCTTTGGGCACTCAGTCTGGGAAAGGTTAGCCATCACTGGAATAGGACTTCTTGGAATGGCTACATATAAATTAACCAGTGACCCATTCAATCAGAGACTGACTGTATCTTCATTCCCCACCACCAAAAGCATTCAAACTGGGCTCCATCTCATTTCTACCACATTTTTATTCATGTTGAGTTCATTTGTCTGATGATTTCTCAACATGTGAAGTTGGAGTTGGAGTTTTAGGAGGAAAAGTAACCAAGACTTTTCATTGTCTTTTAGAGGTCTTCAAAAGCATGGCTTCAGCAAGATGTTACAAGAGATAACCTTTTACACAGTGCACAGCCTTTTCTGGAATGGAACCACCCCAAAGTTTTGAGTTGCATCCCAGAGGCCATTTTCTAATGAGGCCTGGGAAATGGTGGTTCCCATTGTAATGATTTAGAGCAGTGGTCACTAACCAGTGGTCCGTGGACCACTGGTGGTCCACAAGAAAATGTTGTTGGTCCGCAGAAAAATTATTTGCATTTTTTATATTGCCTAAATACTATTTATCTTTTTTAAAAATTCATATTAGTGGTCCTCGGGATTTAAAATTATGAATTTAGTGGTCCCTGAGGTCTGAAAGGTTGGTGACCCCTGATTTAGAGTGTCTTCTACAGTAATCCAACCATTTTTCTGCCAAAATAAGAATTATGTGGACAGGCTTTATGTTACTTCAATGATGGTTAAATAATGTTGTGAAGATAGAAATGACCCACACTTAAAGTTCATGTGATATCCTTTCAATGGCATTTAAACTGATTTAAACTTAAATTCAGTTGAAACAATTGATCTTCAGTGATATTCTTAGTACAGTTAGTGCTACATTTTTTATATTATATTACACACACACACACACACACACACACAGTGTTTTTCTGTCAAAGCACCTGGTTGCCCCAATGCAGGAGGGAGCATACTGTTTCCCTTTCGCCTTTCATATATCTCAGCACCAGCCTGAAGATGATGAGTGAGACCTCTTCAAAACGTCGCCAAGATACTCTCAACCTTACATGGGAAAAGACCAAGAATATGCCAAAGCATACATGTATGTTTATTAATTCAGTTATTTAAATAGCAATGAGGGCAAGACCGACAATTTTGCATTGAACAATGTCACTTGAAATTTTATTTATTTATTAAATTTATATGCCAACCATCTCACTACTGAGCAATTCTGGGTGGCTTGCAATATTATAAAAGCAAAACATATAAACATAAAAATATTAAAAACATTAAAATTAACAGGAAAATGAGTAAACTAGGAACCAGTACAGGATCGGGATCGAGGTAAGATGTTCGTCTTAATCCACTGGCCGGTTCCACTATGGAATACCCTAATGGGGGCCTCAAGCCAGTCAACAGAGCCAGCTTTTGAGGCCCTTTCAGAAGATGGTGGAGACAGATCTCACTTTCAATAGCCCAATATTCCAGAGGATGGGAACCATGGAAGAAAAAGCTCTTCTCCTGCACCCCACCACCTAAAATTCCTTTACTGATGGGATCCACAGCATGCCTCTTCTGCTGAAGGGAGTGAGGTGGGCTAATCCCACTGGGATGAGAAGGTTCTTCAGATTGCCTGGTCCCATGCCATAAAGGGCTTTAAAATGTAATAACCAACACCTTAAGTTGAACCCAAGAGCAAACAGGTAATCAGACCCTGGGCAGGGGGTTGGGCTAGAAGACCTCCAAGGTCCCTTCCAACTCTGATATTATTATTATAGATCAGCTTACATAACAGTGGTTTATGTGCCCCCCCACTTAGAGTCCCCTAGAACTGTCTGTGCAAGCTGTAGCTTCCAAATACTCTTCAAGGATCGTCTCATGTAGAGCGTATTGCAATATTCCAACCTCAAGATGACCAGGACAGGAGTGACTTGGGTAATGGGTATAGTTGTCAATCATTTTGCCTTTTTCAGTTATTTAGTTTCTAGTTATTCTAAATTTCCCTTTAACTCTTAAAAATAACAATAATCTCTCTCTCTCTCTCTCTCTCCCCCCCTCTCCCTCCCCCCTCCCTCATCCTCTCTCTCTCTCTCTCTCACACACACACACTCACACACACACTATAAACCTCCAACCATATATGGCATTTAAAGCAGGTTTTTCTGATCTCTCAGAGTGGAGGTTAATCTGCTTCACATACAGACATGTTCTCAGTCATTTCTTTACTACAGGCTAATTCACTTAGGCAAAGAAAAATGTATAGACATTGCTTCTAATGTGTCTATTATTTCTATAATAATTTGTAGTACATGTGACACCATAAGAAGCCAAAACATTTCTAAATGATGAATCAGGACTTCATGAACAGAGGCTGGAATGTAAATCATTATTTTCAATTAACTTTGGCTTGGGCCTGTAATGAAGATTGCAGTCAACCACCTCATCCCGAGCATACAATTTATTACCTATTTCAAATTACTTCTTATTAGTGTTTAAATTTCCTTCTACTCTGGAATGCTGCAAATGTAGCCCCACCCATTTCCAAATAAGGAACATGCAAAGGAAAACAAATGTAAGAGTACAAAATGGATTCTGGGAAAATACAGGTTCCAAGAAATGTTATGTCATTAACATTTGTAAGCACAGTACATGAGTCAAGATATTAACTTATCCACCTTACAATATTTGGCTGTATGGGCAAAATATATACCGGTAGCCCTTGACTCACAATCACAATTGAGCCCAAAATTTCCATTGCCAAGCAAATGATAAGTAAATTAGTAAGTAAGACGTGGTGGTTCAGTGGCTAAGACGCTGACCTTGTCGATCGAAAGGTCGGCAATTCAGTGGTTCTAATCCCTAGTGCTGCGTAATGGGGTGAGCTTCCATTACTTGTCCCAGCTTCTACCAACCTAGCAGTTCGAAAGCACAAGTAAAAAATGCAAGTAGAAAAATAGGGACCACCTTGTAATAACATTCTGTGTGCCTTTGGCGCAGTGGTGGGATTCAAGTAATTTAACAACCGGTTCTCTGCCCTAATTATTTCTTCCAACAACAGTTTGCCAAACTGCTCAGAAAGTTAACAACCGGTTCTCCTGAAGTAGTGCGAACTGGCTGAATCCCACCACTGCTTTGGCGTTTAGTCACGCCGGCCACAGGACCACAGAGATGTCTTTGGACAGTGCTGGCTCTTCGGCTTTGAAACGGAGATGAACTCCACCCCCTAGAGTCAGGAACGACTAGCACATATGTGCGAGGGGAACCTTTACCTTTAAGCAAGATAGTTGAATATTTGTATTATTTTATGACCTTTCTTGCCACTGTTGATAAGTGAATCAGTGCAGTTCTTAAGTTAGTAACAAGGTTGTTAAGTGAACCTGGCTTCCTCATTGACTTTCCCTGTCAGAAGGTTGCAAAATGTCATCAAATGACCCCAGGACACTACAACCATCTTAAATAAGAACCAGTTGCCAAGCATTCAACTGTTGATCACATGAGTCTGCAATGGTCGTAAGTGTGAAAAGTGATCATAAGTAACTTTTTTCTGTGCCGTTGTAACTTTGAATGGTCACTAAATGAATGATTGTAAGTTAAGGACTACTCGTAATGTCCCCAAATGGGTTTTCCTACCTTGAAATGTAAACTAAGTCAACTTCTTCCTTCTTATTATATTGAATGTGATAATAGAGCAATCCAATTACTACGGTTCCCCAAAAATTTCCTTTTCTGAGGAATATGTCCTGAATACATAATACATAAATAGATGTCCAGGGAATGACACATATATTACAGATATTTTGAGACACTGCTAATTTGCTTATAACAATACCTCAAAGCAAGGTTCCTGAGATGTGTAGCTTCCAGGGCAGGGGTGAGTTTCACTTACCTTTGCTACCGGTTCGCATGCGCATGCATAGATCATATTTGATGATGTCTGGGTGAGTGGGTGGAGCCTCCTGCTGCCGCTACCAGTTTGCCCAAACTAGGGCAAACCGGTAGCAAACCACCACTGTTCCAGGGGATCAAATATTGCAATGTCAACCCCGCGGTGTGGCTCAGGCTGTAAGAAGCCTGTTATTAAACACAGCTGCCTGCAATTACTGCAGGTTCTAGTCCCACCAGGCCCAAGGTTGACTCAGCCTTCCATCCTTTATAAGGTAGGTAAAATGATTGTTGGGGGGACAATAAGTTGACTTTGTATATAAATATACAAATAGAATGAGGCTATTGCCTTACACAATGTAAGCCGCCCTGAGTCTTCGGAGAAGGGCGGGATATAAATGTAAATAAATAATAAAAAAAAAACCAACAAGGCTAACCAGAATAAGAAACTATAGCCATATATTGTAGGCAGGGGTGAAATCTAAAAATTTTCCCTACCGGTTCTGTGGGTGTGGCTTAATTGGTGGGCGTGGCTTGGTGGTCAGATGACTGGGTGGCGTGGCCAATAACAATAAATAATAAAAATAATAAACAAAGTATACAAAACAATAAGTGGTACCAAAAACCATCTTTCGCACTTTACACACACACAACACAACACAGCTGACACACACACAATGTAAAAGCAGCTGCACTTCACACAAAATGGCCCTTGCAACAAGCAGGAACCTCACACAGCCACAAAAAGCTCAAAAACCAACTTTCACACTTTATACACACACAACACAACACAACACAACACAACTGACACACACACACAAAATGCCACATACAGCTTTGTGAGATTTTGTGTGTTTGTGTAGTTAGAGTGAAACACTACAGAAACACACCAAATCTCAGAAAGCTGCACAAATATTTTATTTATATTTTTTAGGTCGGGGTCTCCAACCTTAGTAACTTTAAGGTTTGTGGACTTCAATTCCCAGAGTTCCTTGGCCAGCAAAGCCAGCCAGCATTAGTTGCTCGCTGAGGAAATAGATTAGCTAGCAACTGATTCTGTCTGGTGCTGAAAGTGAAACTGCTCCTTTCGGGCTGGGAAAGCCATGCGTTAGATCAGTAATCAGGTAAATGCCTTAGAATCTCTTAAAAGGAAGTTTTCTACTTGTAGAAAACATGTTTTTTAAGGTTTTGCTGATGAGGAACTCAGGTGAGATCACCAGAAGAGCCTTTACATTTTTTTTTAAAGTTTAAAGGCTCTGCTGATCTCAGCTGAGGGGTGGGATCCTCAAAGGCTTTTTTTTTTTTACTTTTAAAGGCATGTTTTCAGCTGAAGAAAAACTGCTTTTAAAAGTAAAAAACAAAACAAACCTCTGCTGATGGTGTGGCTCAGCAGAGGTAGTGGGGCGGGGCCAGGGATTTTTGCCACCGGTTCTCTGAACCAGCAGCCACCATCGCTACCGGATCGGGCGAGCCGGTCCGAACCGGGAGCATTTCACCTCTGATTGTAGGTCAGAACTATTTTTGTTGTAATAGTTGTTACAATTCAGACCCTTGCAAGTCTGAGTGTACTTCGCCTATCCGTCCCTTTATTGTGATGTGAATTAGGGAGGGGTTTTTTGAGGTGTTTTCTCAAATTATTTTTGGCCTGGTCTCAAGCCCTGTTTGTCTGATTGCTGCCTTGGTAGCAGCTCTTCCTCTTGTCCTTCAAAGACATTCCCTCAGCCCTCTAAGTCCTATTAGGCCTTGAGTGCCTTTTTTTGCAACATTCAATTGGAATGGAATGGAATGGAATAGAATAGAATAGAATAGAATACTTTAGTTGGTTACATGTGGTAAGACACACAAGGAATTTACAGTGTCTCAGAATACATGCAAAACAACAGATAAAACATAATGTCCCTGTTATGCTCCTACTGAGGCTTCATTTTCACTCTTGTTCTTCCCATTTCTTTTTGCTGGTTTTTCCTCCTCTTGACCACTTTATTATCTTCAAGGTACAGATCAACTGGGTGATGTCATTTGTGATCCTGTGGAAAACTGCCCAAGTGGGCAAGATTTTTCTCTCCTTCATGCAAAGCAGCTCCTTGTCTCTCCAATAGAGCAGCATAAGGGAAGTGCATCTTCATCTCTTCTTTCTTTCAGGTTATATCTATGCACCTCTGTAAAGGTACAACATAACAAGGAGCCCATGGCAAAAAAAAAATATCTTGCCCCCCTGCGAGGTTGGCCCCTACCTTCCTGACCTTGAGTAAGAACTTAAAAACCTGGCTATGCCAGTTAGCTTGGGGCCCTAATGAGGGAGAATCACAGTGGAGGTGATTGATCGACGAACAACTGATCCCATCTCCTGCCCACCTCTCAATCTGTAATTGGTTTTTAGCAGGTGTCATTAATTTATTTATGTTTCTAATGTATCTAGATATTAATATGTTTTGAGAAAGCTGAGGAAAGACCAGCTCTTAGACTCACTGCCAGTTATACTAATAGATAGATGAGAAGTCTTAGATCATGGGAGGGTGAAGGAACAAGGCCATCCACAAGCCCAGGGCCATTAGTGGTGCTGAAACTCCTCTTCGCTACAGTTTCAGGCTGAGCAGTGTGGTTTTGCCTTTGGGGGGTTAGCTGACACTGCAGGCTCTGGCCCTGGTGGTAACAACACCTTAGTGTTGTATGGGAGGGAAGCCACTCCTCAGCTGCCACCCCAGGCATGGAGCCTTGCTTCTCGCTCTCAGGGAGATGCTCAGCTGTGAAAGTGAAGGTGCAGCTGACCTTGGGCTCGCCTCCTCTTCAGCTTGCCTTTTGGCTTGCTCTGCCTGGAGCTGCAAGTTTGAGGACTTAGGTAGCCTGTTTTTTATGTCAGCTTAATGGGAGGACAAGAATATCTAAAATGGAATGAATCATGGCAACTGGACCAAAGTTTATTTAAACTGAGACATTTCATCACTCATCCAAATAACCTCTTCAGTCAAAAATAAAAATTTGGGGATGCAGAGAGTCAGAGAGTTGTTGAGAAAAAAACTCTTCTTGACTGAACAAGTTACTTGGATGATTAATGAAACATCTCAGTTTTAATCAATTTTGGTCCAATTGCCAAGATTTAACCACTTTAGGTGCTTTTGGCCTGAACCTTCATTTACATAGGAGGATGAGAAGTTGCTGCTCCATTTCTTGTGTCACTTTACTGCTGTGTGGGAGAGAGGTGCAGACCACACAAACTGTGCTGGAGGTTAATGAGTCATGAGTTTGAGACCTTTGAACCTGACAGAAGGATCTAGCTTAGTATAAGTCACTTTCATCCTTTTGATTTGTTGCCATAATTTCTATTGCCAGGTTTTCAGAATGTACCGCAAGTCTTCAGGTAACAGGATAGCCCACTGGGTTTCTACCTGTTTGCCCCAGTTTGGGAGAACCGGTAGTGGCTGCAGCGGGGGGAGGCTCTGCCCACCCACCTAGACATCATCACGGATACTCTGTGCATGCGCAAAAGGTTCTGTGCATGCACAAAAGCGCCGCGCCTGAGCAAAACGAGCACATATGTGCGCATGCTCCCAGTTCTGAACCAGTAGTGAAGGAAAGTGGAACCCACTACTGAGCATAGCTCTATATATGTTGCAAATAAGATTTTAATGGCCCATTTCTCTTAACTGCTTTCTAAATGCCAGTGGTACTCTTTTATTCCTGATCAACCACATTTTAAAAGATGTTGATGGCTATGTATGCTGAGTTCTGGCCAACAACTCTATTAGTTGAAATATGGTCTTGGGTTTGAACAAACATGTTCATGCAGAAATAGGTCCATCACAAAACCATAGATCACACACATGCCACTAATACAGCAACTGTTTTCCATTATATGAATCAGCACTTCCTTAACAAGCTAAACCCCTCCCGTGCTATTTACTTAAGCTTTCTGAAGTCTGAATATCAACATTCCATATCTAACTTTCCAAGACCATAGAGATAGGCTGGTTAAATGTCTTCCTTTTACTGTTTACTCTCAAAACTGTCTCCGAGAAAGGAACATGTAAGGTTGCTAGAAAGAAACAACTGACTCACAAACATGAGGTAATTTAAAATCTTTAAATTTAAAATTAATGTACAATAAAAAGGTAAAAGTTCCCTTTGCACGTATGTGCTAGTTATTCCCGACTCTAGGGGGCGGTGCTCATCTCCATTTCAAAGCTGAGTAGCCAGCGCTGTCCGAAGACGTCTGTCTGAAGACATCTCTGTGGTCATGTGGCCAGCATGACTAAATGCCAAAGGCGCACGGAACACTGTCACCTTCCCACCAAAGATGGTCCCTATTTTTCTACTTGCATTTTTTACGTGCTTTCGAACTGCTAGGTTGGCAGAAGCTTGGACAAGGAATGGAAGCTTACCCCGTTACGCAGCAATAATGTACAATAATAATAATAATAATGTATAATAATTATGGGTAAATTTGATATAAAGATTTGGTATAAAGCAGGGCACGCTTCATTGATCTACACCCTCTAGTAAAGTCTAGTAAAGTCTATTTACAAAGGAAGTAAAATGAGAAAGGAAGACTCAAACAGAAAGATACAGGAGGGCTGCAGAATGACATGAGTATGAAGATGAAGAATTAAGGATGATTGTTGCATTCAGGCTGCTTCTCAAATGGAAATGATGGGTTCAGGAGCATTCAGCTGACACAGCCCATGGAAAATAGGGTAGCTAGCTTTTTCAGAAAAAAAAGCCAAATGGGTGAGGGTTGCTCCCAGATATTTACTGGGAAAATCCCCATTCAACACTAAAGTTTACTGTTCCTGCAGTTGCTCAGTCTGCAGGATCCAAGGAGGAGGAGGAGGAGGAGGAAGCTTGGTGTTCAGACACCAGCTTACTCTGCAGCCTGCACAAGTTGGGCATGTCATGAAAAGCCCTTGGGGTACTAAAACCGGTTCAAAGAATGTTAATAAGATTGGAGGTGGGGAAAGAAAGAATTTCAACACAAGTGATTTCTGAGCAGCAATTTGTAAATAAAACAAAACCCGTAAAGAGAAAAGGAAAGTGTGGGTCAAGAAGCAGCATCATGCATTGCCAAAACAATACCTCCATCTGGATGTTTTAACAGAGAGCAAAGGAAAAATGTACTGTATTGGCTGGTATGCGCTTCACTTGATTGGTTTCATCTGGTAAATGCCTAAACATTTTGAGTAGGAAGCATTTACATCCACACTGAGCAGAAAACTGATCCAGGGTTGAGGGCACACAAGCTTTCAAGGCTATTGGAAATGTTGAGAAAGCATTGAAGGGAGGACATGAGGAGAGCTCAGAAAACAGAAACAGAAGGGCCAATTGCAAACCAGACATTTATCAGAAAGCAAACAGGGGAAGTTATTCCTCCAGCCTGTTGCCCCCAGGATGTTCTCTACCACTCCAGATTATCTTTTTTTTTGTGGGCAGAAGAGACACTTCAAATCAAAGCTCTGGGCTACAGTCATGTACTACCTTTGTTTTGTAAGATTGCCTAGGGAATTTTAGGAGATCCAGAAGAAAGACAAGAAAAGATGAAGATGGTGCATGATACTTTATGTTGAAAGCTTCCTATTTATGGGTTCATAGACATACAATCTAAGGACACCTAATATGAATGCTCACTGACTGTCTTCCATATCAAATGATCTAAGTGCCAAAGCCCACTGTAACATCACCAAAAAGGCATGAAACCTAATCTTGTGCAGCTTCTTCTCCGGTAGTATTACACTACTAATCAGAGCATACAAAATATTTGCTAGACCAATTCTCGAATACAGCTCATCTGCATATACACTGCATATCGGACATTAATACAATTGAGCGCATCCAGAAATATTTCACAAGAAGAGTCTTGCACTCCTCGGCTCGCAACAAAATACCTTATGCCATCAGACTTGAAATTCTGGGTTTAGAAAATTTAGAACTACTATGCTGCCTTAGGTATGGCCATAGCTCATAAAATCATCTGCTACAATGTCCTACCTGTCAATGACTACTTCAGCTTCAACCACAACAATACACAAGCACACAATAGATAAAACTCAAGGTAAACCTCTCCAAACTCGATTGCAGAAAATATTATTTCAGTAACAGAGTTGTTAATGCCTGGAATGCACTACCAGACTCTGTGGTCTCGTCCCAAAACCTCCAAAACTTTAACCCAAGACTGTCTACTGTTGACCTCACCCCATTCCTAAGAAGTCTGTAAGGGGCCTACATAAAAGCACCAGGGTGCCTACCGTCCCTATCCTAATGGTCCCTTCAATTGTATTCATTTTATGTATTCAATTCATGCTTATATATATTATCTAATATGTACTCGACAAAATAAATAAATAAAATAAATACATAAATAGACATACAATCTAAGGACACCTAATATGAATGCTCATTGACTGTCTTCCATGGAGGGTGTGGATAGTTACAAAACACATACTAACAGAAGTCAAAGTGATTGGCTTAATCTCTCTGCCATTTTCTCTACACAACCGCTCCTGTCCACAATACTTTCTAACTACTGTACCTCAACTTTCCTTTCCTTTTCAGGGTTTTTTGTTTTGTTTTCTTTTGGTAGTTATACATATGGCGAAAGTATTCCATTGCCGCATCTGCGCTAAAATTTTTTACACTGTTTTTCAATGACTGGATTTTGATTTCTGATTTTCCATAAAGCTTCAGATCATCCTTATAAAGCCAAAGCAAGCTTTGTTAGTATTTTTTGCTGTTTGATAGCCAAGGCTGATTTTTTTAAATTTAATTTTGTCATAACAGTATACATAAACATTGTCATAAGTAAAAAAACATATCATGAAGAATATATATATATCTATCTATCTATCTATCTATCTATATATATATATATATATATATATATATATATATAAGTAAAGAATATGCATTAGCTATATTAATTTGATATAATAAAGGGAACAATAGGACAGGAATGGTAGGCACTTTTGTGCTCTTATGCACGCCCCTTATAGTCCTCTTAGGAATGGGGTGAGGTCAATAGTAGACAGTTTTTGGTTGAAGATTTTGGGATTTTGAGTAGAGACTATGGAGTCAGGTTCCAAGCATTAACGATTCTGTTGCAGAAGTCATATTTTCTGCAATCAAGTTTGAAGCGGTTGACATTAAGCTTGAATCTATTTTTTGCTCTTGTAATATTGCGATTGAAGCTGAAGTAGTCATTTACAGGAAGGATATTGCAATAGATGATTTTGTATGTTAAACACAGGTCATGTCGAAGTCGATGGAGTTGTAAGTTTTCTAATCCCAGGATTTCAAGCCTGGTGGCATAAGGTATTTTGTTGTTTTCGGAGGAGTGAAGAACTCTTCTAATAAAATATTTCTGGACGCGTTCTATTGTATTTATGTCAGAGATGTGGTGTGGGTTCCAGACTGATGAGCTGTATTCAAGAATAGGTCTGGCAAATGTTTTGTATGCTCTAGTTAGTAGTGTAGAGTTTTTGGAAAAGAAGCTGCGTAAAATTAGGTTTACTACTTTTAGAGCCTTTTTTGCTATGCAGTTGCAGTGGGTTTTGGCATTTAGGTCATTTGATATGAGAACTCCAAGATCTTTGACAGGGTGAGGGTCGTCAGTAAGGTAATGACCATCAAGTTTGTACTTGTTGATAGGATTCTTTTTTCCAATATGTAAGACTGAGCATTTGCTGGTAGAGATTTGGAGTTGCCAAGTTTTAGACCAATCGGAAACTAAGTCGAGGTCTTCTTGAAGGGTAGAAGTATTATTAGTGGTATTAAATAGTTTGACATCGTCAGCAAAGAGAACACAATAACTTGAGATGAGGTCACAGAGATCATTTATGTATAGTATGAAGAGCGTTGGACCAAGAACACTACCTTGGAGAACGCCACTTTTGACAGGAACAGGATTTGATATAGCGTTGCCAATTTTGACCACTTGTTGTCTGTTTGACAGGAAGGCGTTTATCCAATTTTGAAGAGGTCCCGAAATGCCGTAGGATTTTAGTTTGAGGAGTAGTTTATCATGTACTTCAGATTCACTGAAAGCAAGATCATGGCAAAGACAAATAATAAGAATGATAATGAATCAACCTGGAAGATGCCTCTCCTAATGTTGACAAGCCCATATTTTCCATTGCCAATCACCAATTCTGTCTTTCATTGCTTCATTACTTTTCCTATAAACATTTAAATGTTTTTATTAACACCATTTTCCCCAAACACTTGATGATCCAGCTATGTAGTAATGATCAAACACCTTTTTATAATCAATCCAGACCATATGTATTTTCAGCTTTTACAATTCTTCAGAATCGTTTTATCAATCAGTTGATCTTTTGTACCTCAGCTTTTCCTTTTATTTATCTTTTGTTCTACTGGGAGAATGTTATTCTAAATTTATCTTGAATATTGTTCATTATTATGCCTGTGAGTAATTTAAATGTTGTCGGCAAGCATGTTACTGACCTATAGTTTTGTGATATTGTCTTCTTGGTTTTTCAATCAAAGACATTTTATCAATTATTAACCAGATATGTATGTTTCATTTATGCAATATTTCATTCAACTGTTTAGCTATAATTGGGTGAAAGCTTGTCAGATATTTGAGCCAAAAGTCATGCAATTGATTATTTCCAGATCTCTTGTTTGTAACATTTCCACTTGATTTTTAAACATTTCTGCTGTTGTTATTAGTTCTTCCATTTGATTTTTTGCTAAATTCATCTTCAAATTCTTTTATCCATCCGACATTTTTATTATAGTTTTTTTGCATTTCCCTTAGATCTTTCCAAAC
The DNA here is from genome assembly GCF_028640845.1 of Ahaetulla prasina. NCBI lineage: Eukaryota > Metazoa > Chordata > Lepidosauria > Squamata > Colubridae > Ahaetulla > Ahaetulla prasina. The sequence continues at coordinate 265,671,764 of NC_080539.1, read as the reverse complement.
TGGATTGCTTCCTTTTTTGTTTCCATTTTCAAAATTTCAATTGCCATATTTTGGTAGAGTCACCTCCGAGCTGGTTGAAGTAGCTGATTTTGCTTAAATTGATTCTTTAGTGGTGTTGGCCTTTATACATTTGTACACATTCCTACACATAGAGTTCTTCCCAAAGAGTTAGGATGTTGTAATGTGTTGGCATCATGTATGTGCAATTCCAAGCAATGTGATTTTTTGTAATTGACAAATGGAAATTATGCCAATGCACAGATTTTCTATTTGCCATCAGCCTTTTTGGTGGTATTATTATTATTATTATTATTATTATTATTATTATTATTATTATCATCATCATCATCATCATCATCATCATCATCATCATCATCATCATCATCTCTTTTATTCATTATCTCTTTTGTTTAACTTAGTCAACTGAACATTTAAAAATGTGTCACAAATATGATTGACTGGTGCTAATGGTTGATACGGGTTGCTGCCAGCGTCCTAGGTATCAACCAAGTATCATCTTAAATTATATGATGTTCCGAGTAGCACAGTTTTTTGCATTTCCGCTGGTGTTGTTGCAGGAAGCTGCAATTTCTTGATGTGTTTTGTAAAATTCTTGGATATGGTACCAAGTGCCCTGATGACAATGAGCATCACTGTTACACGTTTCATCCATAGCCGTGTAGTTTCGATGGCCAGGTCATGATATTTTGTGATCTTTCCCAGTTCTTTTTCTTTGACTGTGGCATCTCCTGGTACCGCGATGACAATAAATTGTACATTTCAGTTTTCAACAACTGTGATATCTGACGTGTTGTGCTCCAAATGACAATCCGTCTGTATTCGAAAGTCCCACAAGATCTTCACCTTCTCATTTTCTATAGCTTTTTCCACTTTATGTTCCCATGACTTTTTTGGATACAGGTAAGTCATATTTTTTACATAATGACCAGTGGATTAATTTAACAACTCAGTCGTGTCTAGCTTTGTAATCAGTTTGTGCAATTTTGCTGCATTCACATATTAAATGTGAAACAGTTTTGACTTTGTTGTTGCAAAGTCGGCAGTTTGGATTGTCGGTGGATTTTTGTATCTTCGCTTTCATGACATTAGTTTGTACTGCTTATTCTTGAGTAGTGAGTATTAAACCTTCCGTTTCTTTCTTGATGATTCTCATCTTAAGTCATGCCCATGTAAAGTTGTCATCACATTTTCCTTCAATGTTTTTCAAGTGTTGTCCATGCACAGCTTTGGTTTTCCATCTATTTAATCTGTCATCCAGCTGTTTTTCCTTATATTCAGCCTTTGTTTCTGTTGTTTTTATAATGTTCTCCATTTTCACAGCCTGCAGCAATTTTTCTGTACTTTGGTTCACATAATCATTCAAACTTCGTTTTTCTTCTTTTACAGTTTGATGGATTTGCAATAGTCCTCTGCCCCCTGTTTTTCTTGGCAGGTACAACCTGTTGATGTCACTTCGTGGCTGTAAAGCGTGGTACATTTTCAAAAGTTTGCGTGTTTTCCAGTCCAGGTTTTCCAGTTCAGCCAAAGTCCAGTTGATGATTCCAGCTGAGTAGCGTATCACTGGAACTGCCCATGTATTAATGGCTTTAATTATGTTTCCAGCATTCAGCTTTGATTTTAATATTTTGCGGACCCTCCTGATGTATTCCTTTTGCATTGACTCTTTGACTTTTCCATTCAAGATGTTATCTGCTTCCAATATGCCTAGGTATTTGTAACCATCATCCTTTGCTAATGCTTTCACTATGTTTCCATTTCCCAGTTCTGTTCCTTCTATTTTTTCCATTTTTCCTTGCTGCATGGATAATATAGCACATTTTCAAGTTGTTGTTGTTGTTGTTGTTGTTGTTATTATTGTTATTATTATTATTATATTCCATGTTTTTATATGCGACTCAAGGTAGCAAACATACCTAATCCTGCTCCCATTTCCCCCCAAAACAACCCTGTGAGTCGGAATGGGCTGAGAGTGAGTGACTGACCCAACATCTCCCATCCAAGCTCCATGTCTAGGGCAGTACACACAACCTCCTCCACAAGCCCACCACCTTCACTGCTATACCAGACTGCTTAAGTAATTATTAATCATGAAAAAAACTTTCCATTTTCTATTTATACATTTCTCTTCCACACCTCTTCATCAGATCTTCCTGCTGCAGTGTTTTCAGTTTCCACATCTACAGATGTGGAATGGCATTCATCTCCATGCACTCTCCAGGATTTCCACACTAAGGAGATGAATGTCTGCAATTGGCATATTTCCAGTATAGCGCAACACCACAATGCTAATTTCTTTCACTCTGCTGCCTTTTGGGGAGGCATGTTTTGATATTATGGTTAAGATGCGCTAGAAATGGGGAGACCCAGGCTCGAGTCTACTATCCTGAGCTTAATGGATGATTTTGAGCCAACTGCTATTTCTCAACGCAGCCCACTTCACGTGGAAAAATGAAGCAAGGGAAAGTGACGTATATATTTGGAATTCTTGAAGAAAAAGCCGGATATCAGTTTGAATGAGCAAAATAATTAAACTGTGCAAAGAAAAAAAAATCATGCAAGAAACAGAGGAAATGCAGAATGGTAATTATTGAATGGAAACATTTTATCTCAGGATCTGAAGACTCACAATGATTTCACACTATCCACTCTTGTGAAAATATCCAGATATATGGGAGAAGGGTTTTTTTCCCCTGTGCATTCCCTCCATCCTTCCATGTCTTCTTTGCTAGACAGTTGCCTGCAGAGCCTGTGCAGTAAGCCTCTTTTTGCAACTCGGCTCTCTCAAAGAAAATCAACACTTGTTTTAGATTAGTACGTTATAGCAGAATTAGTCTACTGCGATAAAAATAAAGAACTGTTTTGACAAGCCAGGATTTATATGCATCATGTAATATTCAGATTCTCGTCTCCCAGGGGTGAAATGCTCCCAGCTGGGACCGGATCACCTGATCCGGTAATGATGGTGGCAGGTGGCTCGGAGAACCAATAGCAAAAATCCCTGCCCTCCCATGCCCAGCTGAGCTGCCTGATCATCAGAGGTTTTTTATTTTCTTTTAAAAGCATTTTTTCTTCGGCTGAAAAAATGCTTTTAAAAGTTAAAAAAAAAAGCCTCTGATGATCACGCGGCACAGCTGGGATCATCAGAGACTTTTAAAAGCATTTTTTACAACCTCTTTGGCCGAAGAGGTTGTAGAAAAAATGCTTTTAAAAGGCTCCTCTGATGATCCCAGCTGAGCTGCCTGATCATCAGAGGCTTTTCTTTTCTTTTAAAGGCAAAAAAAAATGCTTTTAAAAGAAAAAAGCCTCTGACGATCAGGCAACTCAGCTGGGATCATCAGAGGAGCCTTTTAAAAGCATTTTTTCTACAACCTCTTCGGCCAAAGAGGTTGTAAAAAATGTTTTTAAGAGTAAAAAAAAAAAGTTGGCCACGTCTACCTAGTCACATTACCCCCCCCCGCACAAGCCATGCCCAGAGAACCGATAGTAACAAATTTTACATTTCACCCCTGTCGTCTCCTTTCCCATTCCCATGTTCAAAAAAGTACTTGCAGATGCTTTCTCAAGTTCCTGCTATTCTAGACTTGCTTCCATGCAGCAAAAATGACTAAGATGTTACCTTTCAGTTTATACTTATGTTCCTGCACAATTTTAACCGTTAACTATTTTTTTGCTTTCATGTATGCAATGTATGACAGGTCAATTAGGTTGCAAATAGGCTCATAAATTTTGGACGTGCTTTGCAGATTTATCAGTATTTCACTGATCTCTTGCAAGGAATTGCAGAGGCTGCCTTTTCTGCTGATCCCATTACGGGAGCTTCTGCCATCAGCAGTTGTGTGCATAACAGTTGTTCACAACTGGATTTTGCCATTTTTTATGGCATTGACAATTTTTCCCTTCATGAATTTTCTGGTTCAAACCCTTTTTGTTGTGGCTATTTGAATCATGGGGATAATACTGATATAAACAGATGTTTGTATGTAACAGCTCTATATACGTATATAATTTAATAGGAGTGGAGTTTTCTTTTGGGAAAGTAACACCATGGGAAATGATTAAAACTGCTTTCTGCCCCAGGTTAACTCAAAAGTATTTGAACCTGAATATTCCATATGAATATTATATCTAGCAGCCCTGAATAGTTATAGGTAGTCCTCGACGTATGACCACAACTGAGCCCAAAATTTCTGTTGCTAAGTGAGACAGTTATTAAATGAATTTTGCCCCATTTAACAACCTTTCTTGCCACCATTAAGTAAATCCCTACAGTTGTTAAATTAGCAACCGGGTTGTTAAGTGAATCTGCCTTCCTTCAAGACCTTATGACTTTGTTTGTTAGAAGGTCGCAAAAGGGATACGGCAATTGTCATAAATATGAACCAGTTGCCAAGCCAAGCATGATCACGAGGTTGCAGCAACAGTCGTAAGTGTGAAAAACGGTCAGAAGTCAGTGCCATTGTAGCTTCGAATGGTCACTAAACGAATCATTGTAAATTGAGAACTATAGCTGTACATGTCCTCAAAATTCATGCAATCCTCTGGCCTGCTAGTTTTGGAAACAGCCTGGAGAGCAAATCATGGAAAGATCTGCGGTGTGCTAACCAGTGGCAGACTTCATCTCTCCCTGCCAGCAGACTTGGTTATGACCCTGGTATTTTCTATATTTAACATTTTCAATGCCTAGAATTCTCCAGCAAGCATGGCCGTTGTTGGGAATTGTGGGTGTTGGAAGTCCAGACTTCTGCAAAAGGGTGCCCAGGTTAGGAAAACAGACTCAGTATGTTGCTAAAGAAGGCAGACTCATTGCTTCATTATTTAGTGGGTAGGTAGCCCAGTTTCCCATTGAGCTGCCAGGACTACCAATTAGGGAGGGGAGGGAAACAGGGAGAAAACAGGGCTGCCTGACAGCCTTAGCATCACTTTCCTGACATCTTCCTTCTCTCAAATTACACGCTATCTCTGTAGCTTTAATTACTTTAATTTAAACAGGAACTATGGGAGCCCATTCTGCCATTTGCAGAGCCCATCTTATTTGGCCTACTGCATTTCTAGGTTGGCATGCATTCTCGGTTAATTGGGTACCTTTAGCCAAGCACTAAAAAGTTGCTTCACGACAAGGAAGGACAAAAGGCACAGGCTGAGTTTTTCTGCAGGGAACAGGGCTGTAAGCCAGGGGCAGCTGCACCGGGTAGCAAAGCTCAGCTTTAGCACACTGGAAGCTTTGTCTCTTGCTCTCGAGACCTCTACAGATCCTGCCTAAACATTTCTGTATTTTTCCTTGGCAGCCAGAAGGACAAGAATCTTGTCTCCCTTTTTGTTATTGTCATTGTTTTTGATTGGTTGCATTACAAAGCAAATGAAAAATCCAATTTGCAGGAAACCAATTTCTGCATCTGATTCTGTCCTGGGCAAGAGGCAAGCAGATGTCCCAAATATCCAAGCTTCGGTGCATTATCATAAAATTGCATAAACAAGCTGCTCGTTTCGCAGTCCAACCGTCTGAGGCTTCATCCTGTGTGGGGTGCCCCCCATCCCCTCTCGCACACTCTCCCCAGTTTAACTATTAACAGGCTGGCTAGCCGGGTGGAGACAATGGTCTGTTTGTTTAGTGCTCAGGACGAGAATGGAGTTCCTATCGGGAGTTCTGGCAAATTTATCAAAGCTCAGTGATTAGCTCTATTAGAGAAGGGATTTGTGTAAACAAAAAGACAGGTGCAAAGAGACTATTCCAGCTGGCAAGGGCTTCATAGAGTTTTCAGCCTTTCAGCGGCAATAAAATAAAACTTCTTCCAGGAAACAGATTCAAACTGCAGAGAGAGCATGTATATCTTTAACTCATTAGCTCTGACCTTTCCTATTGTTTGGCCACTTTGTGCTTCCCTTTCCCCTTTCAGCTATCTCCAGTTTAAAGGAATTTTGCTTTTTCCATCACCCGCTCCCCTCCAAATCCCTCTGTGTTCCTCATAAAGCAGCACCTGCCCCAGGATCTCCAAAATCAGAGCTCTTGTCCGTTCTTCACTGGGGGAGATTTTGCTCCATGCCAATTATCACAGGCCCCTTCCCTTTTCTTTACTGAGACCCCTTTGACCAGGATCTGATGGTGACCCCCATTTTGAAAAGCATTCAACAGATTTCCCCATGGAGGGATAGGCCACTAGGGAAAGAAGCAATAGCGGTGATAAATAAAACGAGATCAATATGAAACACAAGAAATCACCGGAGTTCCAGTTGATTTAAAACCTACACTGTCTAGTTTCCCTAATTATTTCATTTAGCCAAATGTTCATTCTGCTGATTTTCATTTGGAAGATAAAAGCACCCCATTTTGGAGACTAGCACCTTAAGTGGAAAAAGGAGGGAGGAAGTGTCATTTCACATTGTTTTTATTAATCAGGTGCCTTGGTGCCATCATGCAGTATAGTTTACATACAATTCTCTGCTGTTTTCCAAATAGTTTGTTTTGGGTATTCGTTTTTTGCTTTTATAAAAGTGCAAAAGCAATTATAAACAGTTGAAATCAATCACTTGTTCCATAAGACACAAAATATCTTCCTTCCTTCCTTCCTTCCTTCCTTCCTTCCTTCCTTCCTTCCTTCCTTCCTTCCTTCCTTCCTTCCTTCCTTCCTTCTTTCCCTCCCTCCCTCCCTCCCTCCCTCCCTCCCTTCCATCTTTCTCTGTAGGAGGCTTAGATTAATTCCAAACACCACTTATACATAAGTCTACTGAAGGGGAATCGTAATGAAATGCAGCTTGGAAACTTTTACAGAACAGGATCAGTGAGTTATCTGCTACAGCATCTAGAAAATGTAAAGGGTCTTCTTGCTCAGGCAAGTGCATGACACAATAAAAAGGCTGTGAGTCTTACAACTATTTGTATTGGATAAACATAGAGGAACATGATGAAAAACCTTATTGTGCCAAGCTTGGCTCCTCTGGTGGTGTTATCTCTTCAGGCCAGCAGTTTAAGTGGAAACACTACTTTCCAAAATTGTTTGTTTTTCTAATTAAAAGGTAAAGATTGCATTTCAAGGGGCAAATTATCTTTTGTTCCAGCTTGTGTTTAACAAGTTGAGCCTGTGCAGTCAAAGGTATCAGTCTTATCAATGGAGCTTAGCCCATAAAGAGGGAAGCTTGGATTGTTCATCTGTAGCCTTCTGCACATTAGTGATTTGTTTGTTTTGAGTGCCTATTATTTATTTATTTGCAATGGCAGAATGCAATTAGTAGAAAGGTGGTTTGAGTGATTCTGGTTTGGTACAATATATGAAGCCAATCATTGTGGTGAATGAACCACAGTTTATACCAGTGGTGGGTTTCACTTAGCTTTGCTGCTGGTTTGCTGGTTCTGCGCATGTGCAGAAGCTTCTGCGCATGCGCAGAGCATATTTGATGACGTCTGGGCAGGTGGGCGGAGCCTCCCACCACCGCTACTGCCGGTTCTTTCAAACCGGGGCAAACACGTAGCAACCCACCACTGGTTTATACCATACTGTGACGTATTCAGAGAACCATGTTTTGAATCAGAGGTGGATTTCAGCAGGTTCTGACCAGTTCTGGAGAATCGGTAGTAAAAATTCTGACTGGCCCCACCCCCAATCTATTCTCTGCCTCCTGAGTCCCAGCTGATCAGGAGGAAATGGGGATTTTGCAGTAACCTTCCCCTGGAGTGGGGAGGGAATGGAGATTTTATAGTATCTTTCCCCTGCCACACCCACCAAGCCACACCCACAGAACTGGTAGTAAAAATTTTTGAAACCCACCACCGTTTTGAATGCAGACCATTCCCTATTTGATCTGTAGAGGTTCTAGTTTCAAAATAGGATCACCTGTAATGGGAAAGAAACCTCCCACCATCATTATAATCATTATTACAGCAATAAGTACCTGGAGCTAAAAGGTATAAAGGGAGTATATTTGCTTAAAGAGCTGCTGGATGATTAGATTGAAACAAACTTCTGATCGTAAAAATATTTCTGGTCCTGAACTGGTTCCATTCACCCCAAATGGCCTTTGAGCCAAGACAGGTCTTCGGGATTGGATATGTTTCAGTGCAAATCTCAACTCTTGTCTCTTTGATTGTCCCTTGACTCAGCCCTGGTATCAAGTTAACAAATAAAACATGATGTTTTCTAAAGCAGGGGTCTCCAACCATGGTCCCTTTAAGACTTGTGGACTTCAACTCCCAGAGTCCCTCAGCCAGCAAAGCTGGCTGAGGAACTCTGGGAGTTGAAATCCACAAGTCTTAAAGGGACCATGGTTGGAGACCCCTGTTGTAAAGAGAGATGATTCTAAGACAAGAAAGTATTCTAAAAAAGTTCTTCCAAATCACAAAGAATGTAATATTTGATCGAATCCAGCTGGCAAAATATCAGTAAATTCATCTGTACCATTTTCTTAGAATTTGGCTTCTGGAGAGAACCAGTTTTCTGCTTATTCTCTTTTATTTGTTTGTTTATTAATTGATTGATTGATTGATTGATGCTGTCAGCATTTGCGTGTTACCTGGCTGCTGACTGGAATCTCAAAAGTTTGTTGTTCAGCTAGGCAATTAAAGATGCTGGCTGCCAGTTTGCTCAGTTCATATCCAGACTAGTCTTCTTGCATGTTTTTTTTATATATATATAGTTCTCCCTCTGATTCATAAGAGAGTCATTCTTCTTGGGGTGTGTGTATGTCTATGTACCCACTCATATATTTCAGACTATACAAATAGAGATCCTTAGCAGTGAATGAATTTTATTGGTTGAAAGCTGTACGATTCAGAATGAACGATATGTCCATTCCGTTTGTCAATAAAACAGTTTTTATCTTTGGGGCTATAAAAATGTACAAACGTTTATTTCCTGTCTTATTTTTTTTAAAAAAAAGAAAACTGGGGAAGAAAACATGTGTGTGCTCCTCCCTCAGTTTGCAACATAGAAGTTTATGACATGCTGCCATTGTTTATCTTAATCGACAGTTATGGCTTAATGATAGGTGCCTGTACACTCAAAGGTACTAAAAGTTCTGGATAAGTCACTTGCAGATAAATCACTTGAAATCCTGCCCATACAGAATAGCTATGTGGAGACATATATGATACAAGGCCTGCTACACCAAATAGGAAAAAAGCCACCATTATTTGCTAGTGGGTCAGAGTTCCTTCTGATGTATCTCTAGCTGTCCTTCAGCCCAAGGATGAAGACTGCTTTATTCTGTGCTGGTTTCCAGCCCAACGTTACAGGTATTATATATGTACATAGCAGGGGTGAAATCTAAAAATTTTCCCTACTAGTTCTGTGGGCGTGGCTTAAATGGTGGGTGTGGCTTGGTGGTCAGATGAGCGGGTGGGCGTGGCCAATAACAATAAATAATAAAAATAATAAACAAAGTGCACAAAACAATAAGAGGTACTAAAAGCCAACTTTCACACTTTACACACACACAACACAACACAACTGACTCACACACAATGTAAAAGCAGCTGCACCAACACAACACAACACAACTGACTCACACACAAAATGCCGCATACAGCTTTGTGAGATTTTGTGTGTTTGTGTAGTTAGAGTGAAACACTACAGAAACACACCAAATCTCAAAAAGCTGCACAAATATTTAATTTTATTATTTTATTTAATTTATATTTTTAGATAAAAGCAGCTATATTTAAAACTTCCTTAACTTTAAATTGCTATGTCTAAAAAAAACAAACACCTCCTAAATAGCCCCCCAATTAACTATTTTTTTAAAGCTCCCCCCCCCCCGCCTTACTTACCCAATTCAAGGCAGGCAGATTGAGTTGCTCACCGATGAGATGGATTGCAGGCAGGCAGATTCAGTTGCTAGCTGATGCAATTGATTGCAGCCAAAGCAAGGCTTAGCGAGCCCGAAAGAAGCAACATGTAGGCAATTGGGACCGGGTGATTGGGTGGGCATGGGCGGTGGGGGAAAAGGGAGTTTTGCTACCAGTTCTCCGAACTACCCGCCCCCATCGCTACTGGATCGCACGATCCGGTCCGAACCGGGAGCATTTCACTCCTGGTACATAGGCAGATTACTACTGAAATTCAGCAGGGGTTGGAGCAGGCTCTGTGAGTCAGATGAAAGGAGATTTGGTGCTGCTCTTTCTTTTTCTTTGCCCTTCATTTGTGGGATTGCGGGATTTATCTACTTAGCTTAATATTACCTTAGCGGCTGTGTTAGTGATTCTCCACAGAGCTGTTCTCCAGCTCCTGTTCATCACCTGGTCCTTCTGGCTGGAGGTGCGAGGAACTGAATCTGGGATGTTTGACTTGCCAAATACGTTGCTCTTCTTGGAGCATATGCAGTTTTGATCAGGATGTGTCAAAGCATATTTGGAGAAATTTCAGTTCTGCTTTCCCTCGATTGTGCCATAGCCCAGATTGCTGTGCCCTCTTTCATAAAACACATTTGCAGACATATAATCACTCTCCTTAATCCTAAACCAAGTTATTCATTACAAACCATTACTTTTTGCAGCTGTACAGATAGTATTTCTCTACAAAATAGTTTGATTAATCCCTTAGGAAATGCTACATATTGGGCTGTTTTCTTCAATTGTTTTCATTTCCTTGCTTTTATATAATTATAATTTTATATTTATATATAATTTTATATAATTAGAATATGCCTTCCAATTCTATGATTTATATATTTTTCTTTTCCATTCTATTCTAAAGGTGTTGGATTTCAAAGCATTTGAAAACAATGCAACAAAAAGAAAGCATGCACTAATGTGTGTAATGTTCTTACATTTCTGCAGTTAAATAAGTAAATTCTCCATCTTTTTAATGTTATGTTCACCTGTTGCTTGAAAATAGATTATATTATCCAAAGGCCATTCTTATGTAATCCCAAAGAACCAAGTTTCTAACTCATGCAGAGACTAGGCCATTTACAGCTTTATTAATAAAAAAGAAATACAGCAATACACTTATGAATTTGTCATGAATGCTGTGGAAAATCTTGGGTCAATCACTCTCTCTCTCTCCATCCACCTCACCTCACAGGGCTGCTGTTCTGTGGAAAATAAAAGAAGGAAGGTGCATATACCGTATTTTTCAGAGTATAAGACACACCTTTTTCCCCCCAAAAAGAGGGTGAAAATCTGGGTGCGTCTTATACTCCAAACATAGCCCTGCCCAGCTTCTCAAATGGAGGTTTCAGAGGCTGAAAAAAGCATCAGAAAAGAAGCTTCAGAAAAGATGCTCCCAAACAGAGCTTCAGAGGCTTTTTTTTCTGAAGCTGTTTCAGAGGCTTTCAGAGGCAGAAAAAAAGGTTTTTTTTCTGAAACAGAGTTTCAGAAGTTTCAGAGACAGCAAAAAAAGGAAAAAAAAAAAAAAAGAAAAAAAGCAAGGCACAGATTCACAACCCAGGAACCTGTTGCTAAAATTCACTTCTGGGAACAGCTGATTGGGGGTATTCTGGGAGGCCGATCCATCTGCCAATCAGCTTTTTTCTTATTTTCCTCCCCAAAAACTAAATGCGTCTTATACTCCGGTGCGTCTTATACGCTGAAAAATACAGTAGTCTCTTCCTTGAATTATTTGTAGAAATAAAAAAGTGGGATACAAATAAACAAATTAATAAAATAATAAACAAATTAATAAAAAAAACCATTGCAAACATTAAGAATATGATTCAGTGAACTTCAATTATGATTCTATAAAAGGTACTTCATCACAACCTCATGCACATTTTTATTACCAGTAAAATACTATGTAGCATGGATGTTCTGCTGGGTTGTGTACTCTGTTTAATAAATTAGAAATATTTGCCTGAAATATTGTCAAACTACCTGAATTGATGACCAACTTTATAGTGAGACGACCAGTACAGGTAGATTGCCTGCAAATCATAACAAAACAGATGTGACCACAGCTCTGTTTTGAATTGCTCAAGGCAAACTCTGAACATAGTGGGGATTCCTACATCATAGCAGAGAAGAGCCTAGACAGCCAATTTCAAGAAGTATGCCATGACTATCAGTTCCTAAGCATCAATTTGAATGAATTGTACAGTAGGTCTTGCAGTATTTTGCCCTTGGGACCAGTCTAGTATCCCACAATTTTGGAATAGATTTGTTGGAATTGGTTAGAGTAGAAATAGAGTTCAGTCAAAACTGAATTTGCACATCCATATATTCTCGCTGGTCTGTGTGTCTTTGTGTGTGTGTCATTCAAAACCATGTTTGACTAAACACCATATAATCCAGGGAGGTAGAGTGTATTCCCATACAGATGAGATTAAGATTGCAAATATAGAGAATAACACACATTGTTTTACACTAGTCCAAAGAAGATTTTGGGAAATAAGGCCAGGATTGCCTAAGTATACATTGAATGTAAGAGGTCAGGACCTTGGACAGATCTTAGATACCTACAGTAAATTGAAGTTAAAGGCCAATACGCTTCAGGGCCATGGACAGCAATCCTGAAAACAAGAATAAAGTGGCATCAGCACTAGCTTGTTACAATTAGTAAAGTTTATAGATATACTTTAATGTATTGAAATCTGGTAAGCAATGATTTTTCAATGCATCATTAGCAGCTTCTAGGGTGAAGATTTAGGGCTCTGACCATTCAGTCCATGGATATTCCGTATCCCAATTCACAAGTGAATAATCAAATCTTTCCAAACAGTAGCGAGATGAACCATCATTCCATATCTAAATATTCACTGCCAGCCTTCGAAAACTGGGGACTAGGACATGAACTGAATGCCAGGAAATGTTCCACTTCCACTTCTGTGCCATTACGCTTTGATACGCCAACATCAAAGGATGAATGAACCAGACTATGGCATAAATTGGAGAAATTTAATTTCAGAACATCCATTATCTGAAGATTGGTTTTTATTTGAATTCTGCTTTTAAACCCAATACCAGGAACCAAACTATAGATGTGGCTTGGAATGAGCAGATTCCGTTATCAGGCAAGATCAAGAAGTAGGGAACGACTGCAGGCAAATCCCTTGGAAAATTAATGCCGCCGCTCGTCTTCTTGCCACTATGCCTTGAAGGGTTAAATATTTCACAATGGCTTATAAGAACTAAAGTGGTGTCATAGGTGTGTGTACTTTTACATTGCTTTCTTTTCTTCTTCTTCTTTTTTTTAAATGAAGCCTCCAGCTATGTATCCAAACACTTAGTATAATGGAAACGCCCAATTGCAAGCAGGTTCTTTTATCCAGCTTGCTGGAGGGCACACTCTGTGTGCTGGAATGTAGGTGTGGGCCCACGTGGAGGTCAGTAACCTTGCATTCCAAGGACTTCGGTAAATACCTGAAGCCAAAAAAGAAAAAAAAAATCTGCCAAAAGGAGAGATTGTTCCTCAGTGTAGGAGGTGCTCCGAAAATAGATGGGCTTCACCTATTGAGAAAGAGGACGATGACAGGGGACAAATCTGCTAATCTATTGTGGATCTCATTCAAACAAGTTGTATCATTGTGATAATAATTTGTCCGGACTTATGTCTGATTGAGAGCTCTGCTGCCCTGGTAGAGCTTGCTGTTTGTTGTTCATAAGTGTGGCAAAATGTGTGTCCCAAAAGATTCCTAAACAAATGCTTGCATGAGGTTGACAACCTGAGTTGACAACCAAGTGAGCGTATTCTTACAAGGTCATCTTAAAACTAAGATTGTGACCCTGTGCGCACATGCCTCAACATGAATTACTGGGTGTAGTAGTAACAGCATTGTCTTTAGAGATGAGATAATATAAGCCTGATCCAGATTCATCCCTGCACTGCAGCTAAATATGTTACTGCAGCATCTAGCTAACCTAGAGTGATCCTGAAAGACTAAATAGTGTTGGGCCTGGCTAGTATTTGGATAAAGAGTACCAGGAAATACAAGAGTTGTTGGTTGGACTGGGATGAGAGGAGGATGAGGATTTGGAAGAAGAGAGCAGCAAATCTCTTGTTAAGAAAACTGCAAAGATATGTCTATGAAAGCTTGATAGACCAATCTGTTTATAGAAAATCACTTTTTGTCCTTTGATTCCTTTTCTTCTATTCCAAATATCTATTTCCTGTTAGGATCTTATTTTTTTTTGGGAAGTTTGGCGTTTTCATGGATTAATTGATAATTTATCTTATTATCACTTCCTAATATAATTTTTGTTATTTCAGAGCTTGCATCAGCAAGACAAACACAGACTTCAGAGGATAATTAGAACTAAGGAAAAAACAATTGCTACCAACCTGCCTTCCATTGAGGACCTGTATACTGCACAAGTCAAAAAGAGAGCTGTGAAAATATCAACAGGCTCCTCACATCTTGGACATAAATTGTTTCAACTTTTACCTTCAAAATATAGAGCATTGCACACCAGAACAACTAGACACAAGGACAGTTTTTTCCCGAATGCCATCACTCTGCTTAACAATTCCCAGAACACTGTCAAATAATTTACTAAGACTATATTACTATTATTCTTCTCTTCCATGCTAGTATCTATCTCTTTCCACTTATTACTATAACCATGTTTCTTGTATCTTTCAATTTATATTGTTTTTATTTGTTTCCTAGTATGATTTGATATCTTATTAGTAACCTTGACTATCACTAAGTGTTGTATCTTTTTATTCTTGATGAATGTATTTTATTCTCCTTATGTAAACTGAGAGCATATACACCAAAGACAAATTCCTTGTGTGTCCAATCACACTTGACCAATAAAGAATTCTATTCTGTTCTGTTCTGTTCTGTTCTATTCTATTCCCAACTTACAACCACAATAGAGCCCAAATTTATGTTGCTAAGTGAGAAATGTATAGAGTGAATTTTGCCCCATTTTACAACTTTTCTTGCCACATTTCTTAAGCGTGTAGTTATTAAATTAGAAACACGGTTGGTTATTAAGCGAATCTGGTTTCCCCATTGACTTTGTCTGCCAGAAGGTTGCAAAAGGGGATCACATGAACTCAGGTCACTGCAGTCGTCATAAATGTGAGTCAGTTGTCAAGCATCCAAATGTAAATTCCATGACCAATGGTCATAAGTCACTTTTTTCAGTGCCATTGTAACTTTGAATGTTCGCTAAGTGAACTGTTGTAAGTTGAGGACTACCTGTAATTGCTTATACAAGGATAAGTCTGGAAATTAGTTATAGGGATGTTAATTTCCAGGCAGAGGAGGAAACAAATGCAAGTTCAAATTTTACAAAGCAATGGTAAGAACGTTGACATGGCCATTTGAAAGACAAGAGCTCTCATCATATTGGCTCTTTTCACATGTAAGCAAGTCTTGCAATTTTCTTTGGCTCCTTGCCTCAGTAATCTTATTTTGTTCCAGAAACAAAACAAAGCACACACTAGATGTTTGGATGGCTTCCAGGAATGGGAATAAATTTCCAAGAACTGCAGAGGGATCGGAGCCCAATTACTTACAGTATATGCTTCCTTTAGTTATGCTCCCATGGAGCTGCAGATACATACACATATTTACCTAATTCCCAAGTCATTGTCCAACTGCTAACACATGAAGATACCTGCAAATTAGTCAGCTGAGCCAACTTCAGGGGAAAAAAATGACCCAGTCCAATCCTAACACCTACTCTTCTGAAAGTTCTGTGTGTTAAAACATACTTTGGGCATCTTTCTGTCTCTATGCTTTAATTTACTTTTCAGCAACTACTTCCTTAAAAAAAACCATGGCTTTCACATTTTTCATTTAGCTTAATTCTTTAAGTACTCTGGAAACTCTCTTCCAGAACAGATGCCTGATTTTTTTTTTTTTTTGCTTCACCTGGAATTTACCCCTTTTAAAATACTAGGTCTGTGATGGCAAACCTATGACACGCATGTCACAGGTGGCACGCAGCGCCCACTTTGTCGATATGTGAGCCCATTGCCCCAGTTCAGCTCCGCCGTGCATGCGCATGTGCCTCCTGCTGGCCAGCTGGTTGTCGGGTCTCTGCTGTGCCTGTGTGTGTGTGGGGTGTGTGTGTGTGGGCCTGCATGCGCATGCATGGGGGGGCGTGCTCAGGTGCAGAGGGTCGCCTGCGCCTGCACGGGGGGAAGGCCCCATGCACAGGGGCTGTGTGTGCATTGCATTTTGGGGCCTCGGGCATGCGCACTTGGGCTTTGGGCACTCGGTCAGGAAAAGGTTAGCCATCACTGTACTAGGTTCTTTCGCATATTTGTTCAGAAGCCTCATTTTCAAACTAAAAAATGAAAGTTTGCCTGTCTTTCCTTCCTTTTTTGTAACAGAAGAAGAACCTCCAATTGGCTTATCCCCCAACCTTTTTCCTCTGGTTATATTTAGTCCCTGAGGTGCTCCCATTTCTTTTCCTGAACCATGTTTTTACCAACTTATCTAAAGGAAAACCATTTGCCTTGCATATCGAGATAAAAAGTTTTGCCATCTAATGATGTGCTTGCTGTTTGCAAACCCTGATTCCTTAAACAGTGTGATGGAAAGGGTAAGGTTCCTGCTTTCAATGTTGGTGTCTTGCAAGAGCTATGCTAAAGATGACTAGCTATTTCAGGAACTAGCTGTGACTCAATGCCATCTAGAACAAGATGGCATCTTTCAAGTAAAGTAAGATCTGTCTGGATTTTGATAGCATAAGGCTTCCCAGGAGAAGTCTTGTGAAATGCATAAGGAAAGGAGGATATTCTCATATTGCAGAATATGAACAAGGGAGACCCATTTTAACCATCATGTCAACATATGAATTGCTATTTCTACACACTGATGATACCTCACCATGACCTGAGAGATGACCTCTATCAGTATTTCCCTACCTCACCAGGTCAGATACAATCAGCATACCCAGGCCCCTTCTCTTAAACAGAAGTTAGAATGCAGTATTGCAGGGCTAGCTCTGCTCACAGCCTGGTGTTCAATCCTGACAGGCTCAAGGCTGATTCAGCTTTCCGTCCTTCCAAGGTTGATAAAATGAGGGCCCAGATTGTTGGGGGCAATATGCTGACCTTTGTAAATTGCCCGGAGAGTGCTGTAAAACACTGTGGAGCAATATATAAGTCTAAATACTGTTGCTAAATATTGTCATTTAGTGGACCTAAGAAGCATTTAATTGTTGTGAATTGCTCAAAAATGTACTCTGAGACAGCATTACAAATGTTTTAAACAAGAAAACAAACAAACCTTTCAAGAGCCCATAGTAAGAAAATAAAGAAATCTGGAGAAAAAAATGTAAATTTTACTCCTATATACACCGTGTGTATATATATGTGTAACAATAGACAAGGGAATAATGGTAGCACAATTACTGTCGTCAACATTACATGTGTATACAAAGGGATGGGACTTTGATTGGACTGCCACAAGGTGCCATCTTGCCTTTTCTTGAAGAACCTTTTATAGTTGACACGTTGGAGTCCAAATTCTTCTCAATAGATATATATCTGGAGCTTCTAAAATAATAAATTCCGTTCACAGGACATGTTTTCATCAAAAAATTTGATCTATACCGTATATCCATTGTCATATGATTCTTTCCCAGGCTATCCTAAATTTCTCTTTGTTGTTGTGAACTACTGAACTTTACTTTTAAGATGTTGAATTGATGCCTTTTCAGAACATATTACCAGTTTTTAAATTGAAATGATGTAAAATAACCATTAAAAAATAGGGGTATCCATTGGCTTTGCTTCACTCATATATCTAAAGTTCAGGAGAACTTCATACAATTCTCAGTCTTCTGATTGATCTGAATCAATACTGTCCCTCTAAATACTTATTTAAACTTGCTATATTTGGGCATGTTAATTTGATGGTCTCAGGATGATCATTATCTTATTAAATGTCATCCAGAAAAATATTCAAGTATCTCAAACAATAATCACACAATATTGCTCATGTAGCCAAAATCTTGCTTACTAAGACAAATACAGAGGGAAAAAAAATGAGAGATGGTGATACCTTTTCACTAGTTTATGATAAATAAGAGCTTTGAGTTTCACAGAGCTCTAATGCTAGGAAATGAAGAACTTAAAAGCTGCCTCACTATTATTACCCTTTTGTCCAAGTCAACAAATTCACTGCCTCTCATTATCCCATGCCTGTATGATTGTTTTCTCTGAGTCACTACTGTGCTGAACCAACATCCTTGTGCCTTTAGAGGTTCTGCCATGGGCATTTTTCATATACATTCAGAGCTGTAGACAAATAGGCATTTCAATTAGTTTCACTTCACAGTTTCAGTTGGAAGGATTATTCCCTTTCGTGCATGTCCTGAATTGCTTTCTGCACAACAGCTAAAAACTTACTTACTGAGTGAACTGACACACATGCTCTCACATATTTATTATGTAGAAACCATAAAAATCAGAGCCAGGTGAATCTGATTTAGAATATCCTTCACCTATTCAGTTTTTTTAAAAAAACCATGAAGTTCTTAGACAGTATGCCAATTGTGAGTTCAGTCTTTGGTCTCTATGGGTAGTGATATTTATGCTCATGAACAGTTGTAGAAGTGGGGACAGACTTTATGAACTGTGCTTTAGCAAAACCACCATTTACATGCCATATGTTGCCTATATTGTACTAGTTGCAAAAGTGTATTTTTGGATCTAATTCAATCCTATATAATCCCAAGGTTTTTAGTGTAACACCTTTCAGATACTTCTACCACCACAGCCTGCTGAACTGAATGGCATCAAGTTGCAGGAGACTCCCTTAGAACCTGTCTACTTTCCTACAGACCCTCAAATGTTTTCAGTTTAGCAACATGTCTTATATTAGGTGAACCCACCTGTCATCCATGTAGTTCAGAGTGGTCTATTATCCTAAGTGATAGCAATATCATTTAGACTTATATATCACTTCACAGTGTTTTACAGTTCTCTCTAAGCAGTTTACAGTTTACCTCCCCCCCCCAAACAATCTGGGTCCTCATTTTGCCCACCTCAGAAGGATGAAAGGCTGAGTCAACCTTGAGCCGGTGAGAATCAAACTGCCAAACTTCTGGCAGCCAGCAGTCAGCAGAAGTAACCTGCAATACTGCATTCAAACTACTGCGCCACCATGGCTCTTAAATAGAGTTTAGAACCACTTGTAACCAGTGGTGGGATTCAAGTGATTTAACAACCGGTTCTCTGCCCTAATGATTTCTTCCAACAACCAGTTCACAAACTGCTCAGAAAGTTAACAACCGGTTCTCCTGAAGTGGTGCAAACTGGCTGAATCCCACCACTGCTTGTAACTCTCTAATCCACAACTTCTGTCATGCTCATCTAGTGGTAAGAGACAGTGGATGAGGCAAAAATCTGAAAGCCCATGTGTCTCCAAATCTCTGTTTTGGCCCGTTGCCTTGTGCTCCTTTTGTATGATAGCACAGGTTGAAACTGTGACTTTTGTTTCATTGTTTTCAATTTTGGATGAGATGAAGTGGTATAGGAAATAGTTCCTGTGGTGTTATTTCAGTTACCAAATCTGTGCTATGATTTTAAATTTAGTAAATTTAGTAAATTTACTAAAATGTAAGTCTAAAATACTTATATCTTTCTTTGGTTTTTGATTACAATATCAAATGAAGACATCTAATAACATAATTGCAATAAATCAATCAATGAATAAGTGTGTGTTGGGTGGTTCCAGAATATCACTTCAAACTTTTATTCTTTATGCTTAGTCCTAAACTGTGGAAAAGACACTCTAGAATTCTTTTGAAAAGACACACATTTAAATGCATTTCCTCAATCCAAACCCAATATTTTTTATTTATTTTTTATTTTTGTCACAACAGTATATATAAGCATAAGCAAGTAATAACTATACAATATATAAGCATATATATAAGTATGAGTATGTAATAACTATATTAATTGGATATAACGAAAGGAAACAATAGGACAGGAACGGTAGGCATGCTTGTGCTCTTATGCACGCCTCTTACAGACTTCTTAGAAATGGGGTGAGGTCAATAGTAGACAGTTTTTGGTTGAAGCTTTGGGGATTTTGGGAAGAGACCACAGAATCAGGTAGTTTATTCCAAGCATTAACAACTCTGTTGCTGAAGTCATATTTTCTGCAATCAAGATTGGAGCGGTTAACATTAAGCTTAAATCTATTGTGTGCTCGTGTATTGTTGCAATTGAAGCTGAAGTAGTCTTCGACAGGAAGGACATTGTAATAGATGATTTTATGAGTTAAACTCAGGTCATGTCGAAGGCGGCGTAGTTCTAAATTTTCTAAGCCCAGGATTTCAAGTCTGGTGGCATAAGGTATTTTGTTGCATTCAGAGGAGTGGAGAACACTTCTTGTAAAATATTTCTGGACACGTTCAATTGTACTTATGTCAGAAATGTGGTATGGGTATGGGTATTGTATGTGGAACAATGGAGTGACATGTGGTTGCCTTACAGCCTGTGTTTGTATTCAGGATTAGTTTATGTTAAGGATTGATTGAAATCATTTATGCAGAGAACTTCATGTATATACATGATTAATACACTAAGGAAGGATCACTGTTTGTCTTATATTTAGAAATGCCTACTTAGTATGTAAAAGCTATCTCACAGGTTGTTGCTTCAACACCGGGCCACCCCAGTGAAGCTGTCGAAGTGTTGTCCCGGTGTCTGGAAGCCGTACGGGTCTGGATGGGGAGGAACAGGCTCAAACTTAATCCCTCCAAGACGGAGTGGCTGTGGATGCCGGCACCTCGGTACAGTCAGCTGCAGATGCGGCTGTCTGTCGGGGGTGAATCATTGGCCCCGATGGAGAAGGTACGCAACTTGGGCGTGCTCCTGGATGGCCGGTTGTCCTTTGAAGACCATTTGGCGACCGTCTCCAGGAGAGCATTTTATCAGGTTCGCCTGATCCGCCAGTTGCGGCCCTTCCTGGACCGGGATGCCTTATGCACAGTCACTCATGCCCTTGTTACCTCTCGCCTGGACTACTGCAATGCTCTCTACATGGGGCTCCCTTGAAGAGCACCGGAGACTTCAGCTAGTTCAGAGCTGGGTTATTGAGGAGTCTCGAGCTCCCACATAACACCTATCCTGCGCAGACTGCACTGGCTACCTGTTGTTTTCCGGTGCGCTTCAAGGTATTGGTTACCACCTTTAAAGCGCTCCATGGCTTAGGACCGGGCTATCTGGGACCGCCTACTGCCGGCTTCTATCTCCCATCGTCCGCACGCTCCCACAGAGGGACTCCTCAGGGTGCCGTCAGCCAAACAGTGTCGACTGGCGGCCCCAGGGGAGGGCCTTCTCTGTGGGAGCTCGACCCTGTGGAACGAACTTCCCTCGGACTTGACAATTACCTGACCTTAGGACCTTTCGCGAACTTAAAACTTATTTATTTCATATGGCTGGACTAGCCTGATTTTATTTTTATTGGATGGGTTTTAAAATTGTGTTATTTTATAGGGAGTATGTTTTTTAACGTTTTGGGCATTTAAATTAGTTTTTTAAGGGTTGTTTTTAAATTATTGTGTGTATTTATATTTTATCTGCCTGTTCACCGCCCTGAGTCCTTCGGGAGAAGGGCGGTATACAAATTAAAATATTATTATTATTATTATTAATGGCATCTCTTCACATGGCTGGCTAGGACTCCTGTCTGAAATTGCATGAATAGAGAGATCTGATTCAGAGTAAGATAACTGTATGTTTCAAGTGGGACTGTCTAGGATGGTTCTCTGTTCTCTGAAGAATCATTTTTCCATAATTTAATTTGCGTAAAGCTTAAGCACACACCCAAGTCTTAGCTCAGAGTAAACCTTTCTCATCTTTGTGTCAGAGGAAACTACTCCTTTCTTCTTCCTTCTGTTCCTTCCTTGTCTCCACATTTTTAATACCCATCTCTTGAATTGTTTGGCTTACTGACAGATTGTACCAACATCTCATTTGACCTGATGACCAACTTTCCCCAACATTTCCCTAGAATGCAAATAGAAAGGGACAGGTTTTTTGGTGCCAGATTAAGACATGGTTGGAGGAGATACTAGACCAAAACATAGATCTGAAATCAGAATTATTCCTAATAGGAATCACAAAAGAGAAATATAGCAAAGGATTGATATACTTAATGCTGCATGTTACAACAGAAGCAAGGTTGGTTTATGCACAATACTGGAAAAAGGAAGAAGAAATAATAAAGAAAAGAAATAATAAAGAAAATCTTGACATGTGCAGAAATGGACTAGAACTCAAAAACTCAAAAGACAGAATAGTATAAAATCTGGAACAAAGTGTACCAATGGTTGGAAAGGAGAAAAGGAGTTGGAACAAAAAAGATTTAGGGTTTGTAGAATTGATACTGGAAAATAGTTAGACAAATATGTAAATGAGGACAAGGGATATGTATATAAGAACAAAGTAGCAATGTATGTTAAATAGTAATTATATTTGTTGTTATGTTAAAAATATGTATGGATATGTCAAGACCAGGATGGTCACACTGCGTCTAATGTTTTTTAATGTTTATTTAATAAAAAACTTTAAAAGAAAGAAAGGGACAGTTTGAGTAAATTCTTCTCTCTTTCTGCTGGATAATTACTGATCACTTTTGTGTATGAAGGTATTTGTGTTGTCCTGATATACTTATAGAAGCAATGTACCATGCAAGAGAGAAACTAATTTAGGAAATGCACCAGAGTAACAATTAGCTAGAAATGACTATTTATGTTTTTTTAGAGGACCTTCTGATTTGTCCTACTCTTTTATGCTACATCATTATGCTGAATTAAAAGTCTAGTTTTGATTAAAGGACTTTGTTTGCACATGGAGTCACCATGGGATGGCTGCATTTAAGTTACCTGAAAGATTTAAGTTACCTGAAAGTATTCAGATCTGCCTCTCCCACCCCTCTCCTCACAAGCCAGCATGTTTTTAAATGATCAGAAGAAAAGTGTCATGTCAAACTCATGAAAAAATGGGGGAAAGTTTGCCTTCCATATACCCTACATTGCAAAGAAGGTGAGAGCATTATACTTTGTACCATTAAAAAGATATTGACTCCAAACTTTATTTTTTATTTATTTTATTTATTTATTTTTGTCACACAGTATATATAAGCATAAGCAAGTAATAACTATACAATATATAAGCATATATATATAAGTATGAGTATGTAATAACGATATTAATTAGATATAATGAAAGGAAACAATAAGAAAAAACTCATGTTGTGTTTGTGGTTTCTTACTTGCTTTTTCCATGAAATCTGTCAGTAAGTTTATGAATTATGCTTTCATAAGTTTTAGAAATTTTTGTACAGTCATTTCTGAAATTGTCTAAAGGACCAAAGGAATCTGACTGATTAGACACTTGGATTAAGGTTTCTGATAGGTGGATGGTTTTGGACAAGTGATCTATTTGAAGACCTCATTCCTTTTATGTAAAATGACTACTCTGGACTTGATGTTCAGTGGTACAAAGATTCAAATGCTTGTTGCACATATCAAATAAATGGTTGGTAATACAAGTCATTTTCTCTCAGTGTAATTCAAAGCATAATACATTCAGAAGACATTGCAAAATTCATCATTGAGAATGCTTGGAGCCAAGTTCTGGAACATTCCAGGCCAATCCAGTATTTCACAACGTGAAAACTGGATCTGGAGATAGTTCCACATTGCCAGTGGTGCATTCTTAATTCCCCCCACTCCCCGGTACACACACGTGTGTATATATACACACACACACACACATACACACACACATATATCCAATCATGCACGCTTCAGCCTTTTGTTACTTCCTTCAGAAAGTGGTGGAACAGGATTACTCAATTAACATATATGTATTTTGGCAAAAGGCCAGATCCAACTGATGGCTGCACCCAACCTTTCTTTTCTCATACTCTGATTAGGCTCCCCCTCCCCTTCTTCTTTGACATAGCATTCCTTCTCTCCTTCTAAACTAATTTTCACCAGTCAATGCTCTGATGGTCTCCTGCTCTGACATGCTTGGGAGTTTCAATACAATTCTTACAGCAGGTTGTGTCATGTCCTCTCATGCTAGCTGCTTTTCTCAGGCTTGGTGGACGTGTCCAAATACTTCGCCTGGAGCAAGGCTCTCCACTCACTCTTAGTCATTTACGGCGTCTCTCTTTCTTGCCAAGCAGGGAAATCTATAGTCTGGGAGGAGCTGCCACTGGGACTTTTTGATGGAGACCTGCTGATATCAATGGCCAGCATGCTACAGCTTGAAATACAGACCCATGATTTGTTTGCTCCAGGATGTAGCTATTCTATTTCTGGAAGATCCGATCAATGGGTTTCCCCTGCAATGCAGCAAAAATATGGTTAACCAATATTTCCTTGTCTTTGTTTATGATACCAATATTAATTTTTGTGTCCCTTATATCTTCACAGCATTTTACTTTCAACATGTCTGAGTCCATTGTTTACACCAGGAATCTGTGGTTCTTTTTTATAGACCTCTTTCGGTCTGATTTCAAATAGCATTGCAGTCTCCAAATTTGAGATGGCCAGCAGGGCAGATCCATTTCTTAAGGTAACCGTATCTGTTTCTTTCCCATCTTCCCCAGATGACCCTTTTCCATTTTCATCAAAGCACAGTATATTTTGTATTTCAAGCTTTTTAGGAACAGTTATTCCTAAATTCCTATTCTTTAAAGGTAAAGCTTTCCCTCGCACACATGTGCTAGTTGTTCCCGACTCTAGGGGGCGGTGGTCATCTCCATTTCAAAGCCAAAGAGCCAGCACTGTCTGAAGATGTCTCCGTGGTCATGTGACTGGCATGACTCAACACCAAAGGTGCACGGTACACTCTTACCTTCCCACCAAAGGTGGTCCCTATTTTTCTACTTGCATTTTTTACGTGGGCTATAACTCAGGCTAAAGTCAGAATCTGATGAATTGGTGGCAGTTTTTTATTCACTGAGATTGGCCAATGGCTTTAAGTCACTTGTCCTGATTCAAAAAACTTCTGGGAATTTTTGGTTCTGATGAATCATTCCTGAACTTCAAGTGGCAATACTATTGTAGCCTGATGAAAAACAAAATAGTAAAATAAAATGGCACATTTTCAAGAAATGCTTTAGGGCAGGATCGTTCAATTTTTTGACTTGCCACATTGAATGAGTGATGGGAATTATAATTGGGCTGCATGTAAAATATCTAATATAGATAATGTATATAAAATAACAAACTTCCTTTAATTTTTTATTACAGTATCTTGTGGAGCTGCATTACTAGCTGTCCATGGCTGCCTGTAGCACACAGGGAATGGGCTGGAGATGCCTGCTTTAAAGAGAAAGAAAACGTCTATGGGGTTATACATGGACATATCTAGCCTCAAATCAAAGTTACAATCAGGCTCCATTGGTTACTTTGAATTTTGCATAGGGTGGGGCCTCAGATATTGATTGGGCAGCTTAGGGAACAAATCAAAGGAACTGGGATAAGGAGAACAGGGGGAGATCTCAGGCAAAATTTGCATATAGGAAATTAGAATCCTTTGGAAATTGCACATATAATCTGAATAAGATGTTGCTACAGTAAAATAATGAAAAAGAATCTAATTATGGTGGATGCAAATGAATGTTTGTAGTCTTGTTTGGGAGGCAGTAGTCTTACTCTTGTCAGAATGGGTGATTAAAAAAGCATCGAGAAAAGGCTATGGAAGAGGATTGTCACATAAACTTGACTGAGAAACTTCTTGAGTGAGAAATGACATAAAACTTTAGCGCAGAGCTCACAATTTGTATTGGAGAGCAGCTCACATAGAAAATAGGCATCTGTCCCCAGCTTATGGTATGAAGAGTATGAAGACCATTAGGGATGTAAAGTTGATCACTCTTGCTTGTGATTACTTAAAAATTAGTTGGTTCATATGATTTAGTCAAGACTGAGGTAAATATTCATCTTAGAAATCTTTCTATTAAAACTAGAGGTTATGAAAAACACTTGAACATTCCCATCAAGAGTTTTACTCTCCCTGATTGTTTGTTTGCCAAGGTCACTGTAGTTCAGTGGTAGTCAACCTGGTCCCTACCACCCACTAGTGGACGTTCCAGCTTTCATGGTGGGCGGTAGGAGTTTTGTCCGATACTGAAGCACTTTCCATTTTTTAAATTTAATTTAATTTTTTAAAAAATTTCATAGCATTATTTAAAAACATTTTCATTAAGTTTTCATAAAATTCCCCGTGACAATTTAAATTTCTGAAAATATACTATTTGTATCGCCCATGCATAAGTTTAGTTCACGTTATGTAAGTGAAACTAAATGGTGCTATAGTGCGATCGCAAACAAAAGAGCCTCGTCCCAGAATAGCTCGCACATCTCCCCGCACACCACCCAGCTGTAACAGACAAGCAGAGCTGGTAGCTGGCGCCCCCCCAAACCCAATCCATGATGCGCGAGAGGCATGCGCAGATGACGATACATGGCACGTTACTGTGGAACCAGTGGGCGGTTAGAAAATTTTACTACTAACAGAGATACAAAAGTGGGCGGTAGGTATAAAAAGGTTGACTACCCCTGCTGTAGTTCAATATCACTGAGGTTTGGGGACCTTTTGATCTTCTACAGGTATTTGTTGCAGGGGGACTTAAATGGTGTTTTGACATCATGCTATATAGTATAACACAATTATATTTTCAGCAGTTTTTATTTTTGCCTCATTCCTTTCTTCCCCACATCATACTCATCACTATCCTCATATCATCAACATTTTCCCCTCTTCAAACCTACAAACCTACTGCCTTTGCTTTGATTGCAAAGATGCGTTCTCAAGTCAATCAGCATGAGATTTCTACAAAACAATCCAAATTGGGAATGGCAATTTCAGCTAAATTTAATCTTGGAGGATTTGTAATTTTAAGCCAGCTGGAAACATGAAGTCATCTTTTGAAAGGATTCCAATTGGTTAAAAAAGAAAAGTAATTCTAATTTGCATAGGTGATCGTATTATGATGTCAAGAGAAATATTATTAAAATAGCATCTCTGTGTGTCCTTCCTGATACCCTGCCATAAATTGCTACCCATATGAGTCCATGACGAGAACTGCAGACTATTTATGCAAGCAAGCAAGCAAGCAAATAAATCTAATAGGAGTGGAATTCGTAATTTCCTAGAGGAGATCTTCTTTGGGATACAGTAATTTATTTTCCCACATATAAAGACTATATTTGAGGGAGGCAAGTTATCTCAATGAACTAGCTAGAGCCTGAGTGTAAAAGTTGTATGAGTCTTGTTATCAATGTCTAGCAGTCTTCCTTCCTTTCTAATTCTGTTCATTTTTCTCCTTACCAGTAGGAGAAAAATTAGTTCTCCTTTCCCCCCCAGTTTCCCTTTTTTTATCACTCCTTGTTATATACTACTCTACTTGTGCCAAATGGCAGAGCTTAATTATTAGTAGGGTTAATTTTTCAATCTTTACTCTGTTTGCTTAGAGCTAAAGACTCCACCCTCAGAAATTGATTGCATGCAATTTCTTATTTGATTCTTTAGTTGTTTAGGAAACAATTAACAGTTTGAGCATATTAATATAGATGTGAACTCTGGACACATTAAAAACATTGGAAAACTTTGATTCTGACTTTAAATTGAAGTTACTTAATTCACATTTCCCAGAAATGATATGATTTACACTTCCTGGAAATACAAGTTATGCTATACGGGATGTTTATTTTATTTATTTATTTATTTATTTCGTCACAACAATATATGTAGATATCATACAAAAAGATTATATAGTATATAAACACATATTTGAGTAAATATTAGGAGTTATAAGCATATATATATATATATATATATATATATATATATAGGTCTTTGGTTGTTCGGGTTTTCTCCCGTGTAAGATTGGAAGTGTCTTGGCGACATTTCGAAGTCTCATTCGTCATCTTCAGGCTTCAACCGTGCTTCTGGGAGCAATGTGTGATCGCAGCTGTTTCTTCCTTTTAACTGCTAGTGGGGTTTGAACTGATTGGGTGGGAGCTTGGCTGTGCTCTGATTGGATGGGGGTTTTCTGTGCTCTGATTGGCTGGGGGTGTGTCCTGTGTTGGTGGGGGCTTGGTTGTGCTCAGTCTAGTCTGTGCTGCAGGGGCATTTGAGCTGGTGAGCTGCATAGCTGTTGTTTGGCTTTGTGGTCGTGCTACATCTTCATAGTGGGTGTCAGTCTGCTGCATGAATGGATTGGAAGGGTTTGAAATGGCTAATGTTGCAGCTGCGGTCTGGCTTCTGGTCCTTGGTCGTGCTTCATGATCAGTGTGGGTTTGGGTCTGCTTTCTGGGTGGATGTGCGGTGGTGACATCCTGTGTGGACCTTGTGAGTGTGGGTCTGGTGTCATTCCTCGTGTTAGGGACTCGTTTGTCAATAAGGCGGGTTTCCAAATGGCTGGTAGGCGGAGGTGTCATCTCGTTTGTTCATGCTGTGTGGGCGTTTTTCTATCTCAATGGCTTCTCTGATTATTCTGTTGTTAAAGTGTTCAGTTTTGGCGATAGTTCTGGTCTTTTTAAAGTCAATATCATGTCCTGTGACTTTAAAGTGTTGGACCAGGGAAGAAGTTGGTTCCTCTTTTTTGAATGAGTTCTTGTGTTCTTCAATGCGTGCACTTATTCTTCTGTTGGTTTGTCCAATGTATGTGGTGGGGCAGGCGGTGCATGGGATTTCATATACTCCTTGATTTTCTAACTCAATTTTGTCTTTGGGGTTTCTTAGGATGGTGGATATTTTTCTGTTTGTGCAGAATGCTGTCTTGATGTTGTGTTTGTGGAGGATCTTGCTGATTCTGTCTGTGGTGCCTTTTATATATGGGAGGAGGGCTGTGCCGTTTTCTTGTTCTCTGTCTTGGATTTTAGTGGGGGGTTCTTTTTGGATTAGCTTGGTAATCTTATTTGTTTGGAATCCATTGGATGTTAGTACGTTAGTGAGAGTGTCTAGTTCGGGTTTTAGGTGTTGTTCATCAGCTAAGCATTTTGTTCTGGAGATGAGTGTCTTGGCTACAGAGTTGATCTGTGCTGGGTGGTGGTGTGAGAGTGCGTGCAGATAGCGGTTTGTGTGTGTTTTCTTCTGGTAGATGGTGTGTCCTAGGGGCCATTGGGTTTCTGTAGACTAAGACATCCAGGAAGGAAGTTGGTTATTAACTTCTGTTTCCATGGTGAACTGTATTTTGGGGTGTAGGCTATTGAGGTGTGTGAGGAAGTTGTCAAGTTTTCTTTCCGTGTGGCCAGATTATGAAGGTGTCGTCTACATATCTGAGCCAGAGTTTGGGTTGTGATCAGATTTTTCTAGAGCTTGGGTTTCAAAGTGTTCCATGTAGAGATTGGCAATGACAGGTGAGAGGGTGATCCCATGGGTGCTCCTTCTACTTGTTTGTATTTTGTCCATTATAGATGAAGTATGTGTTGGATAGGCAGTGGTTGGTCAGATCTAGGATGTGCTTGGGGGTTCTATGTGTTTTGGATAGCTGTCAAGGCTTCTTTGATTGGCACTTGGGTGAAGAGGGATATGACATCAAAGCTCACGAGTAGGTCGCTGGGCTGTAAGTTTTGTTTCTTTATGATCTCTATGAACTGGAATGAGTTTTTTACGTGTGAGGTGATGGATTCTGCATAGGGCTGTAGTTGTTTGGTGAGAAATTTGGCTAGGTTTTGTAGAGGTGAGCCTATGGAGCTGACTATGGGTCTGAGTGGGGTTCCTTCTTTGTGTATCTTGGGGAGGCCATAGAGCTTAGGGCATCTGGATGATTTCTCTCTGGGAATGATTCTTTGTTGGATTTCTTCGCTGATGGGGGAGGCTTTTATTTTGGATCTAGTGGTTTTTTCTAGGTAGCCCACACAGCATGAACAAACGAGATGACACCTCCCGCCTACCAGCCATTTGGAAACCCGCCCTTATTGACAAACGAGTCCCTAACACGAGGAATGACACCAGACCCACACTCACAAGGTCCACACAGGATGTCACCACTGCACATCCACCCAGAAAGCAGA
The DNA here is from genome assembly GCF_028640845.1 of Ahaetulla prasina. Classification (NCBI taxonomy): domain Eukaryota; kingdom Metazoa; phylum Chordata; class Lepidosauria; order Squamata; family Colubridae; genus Ahaetulla; species Ahaetulla prasina. The sequence goes on along the minus strand of NC_080539.1, from coordinate 265,641,856 downwards.
CCCAAACCCACACTGATCATGAAGCACGACCAAGGACCAGAAGCCAGACCGCAGCTGCAACATTAGCCATTTCAAACCCCTCCAATCCATTCATGCAGCAGACTGACACCCACTATGAAGATGTAGCACGACCACAAAGCCAAACAACAGCTATGCAGCTCACCAGCTCAAATCCCCCTGCAGCACAGACTAGACTGAGCACAACCAAGCCCCCACCAACACAGGACACACCCCCAGCCAATCAGAGCACAGAAAAACCCCCATCCAATCAGAGCACAGCCAAGCTCCCACCCAATCAGTTCAAACCCCCACTAGCAGTTAAAAGGAAGAAACAGCTGCGATCACACATTGCTCCCAGAAGCACGAAGCTGAAGCCTGAAGATGACGAATGAGACTTCGTCGAAACGTCGCCAAGACATTTCCAATTTTACACGGGAGAAAACCCGAACAACCAAAGACCTATATATATATATATGAAGAAGAAAAGAAAAAAAAACAATATGACAGGTACGGTAGGCACGTTTGTGCGCTTATGCACGCCCCTTATGGTCCTCTTAGGAATGGGTGAGGTCAATAGTAGAAAGTTTTTGGTTAAAGCTTTTAGGATTATGAGAAGAGACCACAGAGTCAGGTAAACTATTCCAAGCACTGATGATTCTGTTACAGAAGTCATATTTTCTGCAATCTAGATTAAAGCGGTTGACATTAAGTTTAAATCTATTTGGGAGTGACTGCAAAGTTGAATCCTTTGGAAAGGACATCGGTTTCAGCTTTGGTGAGGATCCTATCTGAGATGTTATGCACTGTTTGTTTCATGTGTTGCTGTGAGGTGGAGGGTTTGTTTCTGGCGTTCTTGTAGTCTTGAGTTTGTTGGTGTGCGTGTCTGTCTTGAGGGTGGTCTGTGTTTCGCTCTCCAGACGTTGTTGATTTGTCCCAAAGTGCAGGGTGCATCTTGTTGCTGAGTTTGAGGTGAAGTGTGAGGAGATCTTTGTTGGTTTGATCTAGGAGGAATCTTTTTGTGTGAAGTTCATTTCTGATTAAGGCCAATTCTGTTCTTTTTAGGATGCGTTTGGTGGCTGCAGACTTGGAGTGGAATTTCAATTGGAAGCATTTGGGGATTAAATTTTGATCGCGGCAGTTTCGTAGGAATGCGAGGTCACATAAAATGGAAGCTCTTTGGACTTCTAGTTTTTCATAGGTCCTGGTCAGATGGTCCTGGTCAGATGGTGGTCAGATGGTCACCCAAGTGCCAATCAAAGAAGCCTTGACAGCTATCCAAAACAAATATAACCCCCCCAAGCACATCCTAGATCTGACCAACCACTGCCTATCCAACACATACTTCATCTATAATGGACAAAAATACAAATAAGTAGAAGGAGCACCCATGGGATCACCCCTCTCACCTGTCATTGCCAATCTCTACATGGAACACTTTGAAACCCAAGCTCTAGAAAAATCGGATCACAAACCCAAACTCTGGCTCAGATATGTAGACGACACCTTCATAATCTGGCCACACGGGAAAGAAAAACTTGACAACTTCCTCACACACCTCAATAGCCTACACCCCAAAATACAGTTCACCATGGAAACAGAAGTTAATAACCAACTTCCCTTCCTGGATGTCTTAGTCTACAGAAAACCCAATGGCTCCCTAGGACACACCATCTACCAGAAGAAAACACACACAAACCGCTATCTGCACGCACTCTCACACCACCACCCAGCACAGATCAACTCTGTAGCCAAGACACTCATCTCCAGAACAAAATGCTTAGCTGATGAACAACACCTAAAACCCGAACTAGACACTCTCACTAATGTACTAACATCCAATGGATTCCAGAGAAATAAGATTACCAAACTAATCCAAAAAGAACCCCCCACTAAAATCCAAGACAGAGAACAAGAAAACGGCACAGCCCTCCTCCCATATATAAAAGGCACCACAGACAGAATCAGCAAGATCCTCCACAAACACAACATCAAGACAGCATTCTGCACAAACAGAAAAGTATCCACCATCCTAAGAAACCCCAAAGACAAAATTGAGTTAGAAAATCAAGGAGTATATGAAATCCCATGCACCGCCTGCCTCACCACATACATTGGACAAACCAACAGAAGAATAAGTGCATGCATTGAAGAACACAAGAATTCATTCAAAAAAGAGGAACCAACTTCTTCCCTGGTCCAACACTTTAAAGTCACAGGACATGATATTGACTTAAAAAAGACCAGATCTATGGCCAAAACTGAACACTTTAACAACAGAATAATCAGAGAAGCCATTGAGATAGAAAAACGCCCACACAGCATGAACAAACGAGATGACACCTCCGCCTACCAGCCATTTGAAACCCGCCTTATTGACAAACGAGTCCCTAACACGAGGAATGACACCAGACCCACACTCACAAGGTCCACACAGGATGTCACCACCGCACATCCACCCAGAAAGCAGACCCAAACCCACACTGATCATGAAGCACGACCAAGGACCAGAAGCCAGACCGCAGCTGCAACATTAGCCATTTCAAACCCCTCCAATCCATTCATGCAGCAGACCCACTATGAAGATGTAGCACCACCACAAAGCCAAACAACAGCTATGCAGCTCACCAGCTCAAATCCCCTGCAGCACAGACCAGACTGAGCACAACCAAGCCCCCACCAACACAGGACACACCCCAGCCAATCAGAGCACAGAAAACCCCCATCCAATCAGAGCACAGCCAAGCTCCCACCCAATCAGTTCAAACCCCACTAGCAGTTAAAAGGAAGAAACAGCTGCGATCACACATTGCTCCCAGAAGCACGAGCTGAAGCCTGAAGATGACGAATGAGACTTTAAACGTCAAGACACTTCCAATTTTACGGGAGAAAACCCGAACAACCAAAGACCTATATACAAACACCGTGAAAACCTCAGAAAACAAATATTGCACCTCTACGGGAGAAATCCACCATCTGACCAGGACCTATGAAAACTAGAAGTCCAAAGAGCTTCCATTTTATGTGACCTCGCATTCCTCTGAAACTGCCGCGATCAAAATTTAATCCCCAAATGCTTCCAATTGAAATTCCACTCCAACTCTGCAGCCACCAACGCATCCTAAAAAGAACAGAATTGGCCTTAATCAGAAATGAACTTCACACAAAAGATTCCTCCTAGATCAAATCAACAAAGATCTCCTCACACTTCACCTCAAACTCAGCAACAAGATGCACCCTGCACTTTGGGACAAATCCAAACAACTTGCCGTCTGGAGGCGAAACACAGACCACCCTCAAGACAGACACGCACACCAACAAACTCCGAAGACTACAAGAACGCCAGAAACAAACCCTCCACCCTCACAGCAACACATGAAACAAACAGTGCATAACATCTCAGATAGGATCCTCACCAAAGCTGAAACCGATGTCCTTTCCAAAGTTCAACTTTGCAGTCACTCCCAAATACATCCCCACTGAGACCATTATATGCGGAGTTGAAACCAGCCTGACCAAAATCAACCCGATGGCGCTAACAAAATCAGACTCGAAATCACCAACATCCTCTGCAGCAGCAAGCCACCCAAAAGCAACTTACCCAAGAGGAACAGACAGCACTACTTAACCTGAAAAAGATACCAGCATAATAATCCTACCAGCAGACAAAGAACAGCACGGTGGTTATGAACACATCTGACTACCAAACCAAATTAACCAACCTACTCCAAGACCCTGCATACAAGCCCTAAAACAGACCCCACCACCTACCTAGAAAAACCACTAGATCCAAAATAAAAGCCTCCCCATCAGCGAAGAAATCCAACAAAGAATCATTCCCAGAGAAATCATCCAGATGCCCTAAGCTCTATGGCCTCCCAAGATACACAAAGAAGGAACCCCACTCAGACCCATAGTCAGCTCCATAGGCTCACCTCTACAAAACCTAGCCAAATTTCTCGCCAAACAACTACAGCCCTATGCAGAATCCATCACCTCACGTAAAAACTCATTCCAGTTCATAGAGATCATAAAGAAACAAAACTTACAGCCCAGCGACCTACTCGTGAGCTTTGATGTCATATCCTCTTCACCCAAGTGCCAATCAAAGAAGCCTTGACAGCTATCCAAAACAAATATAACCCCCAAGCACATCCTAGATCTGACCAACCACTGCCTATCCAACACATACTTCATCTATAATGGACAAAAATACAAACAAGTAGAAGGAGCACCCATGGGATCACCCTCTCACCTGTCATTGCCAATCTCTACATGGAACACTTTGAAACCCAAGCTCTAGAAAAATCTGATCACAAACCCAAACTCTGGCTCAAATATGTAGACTGACACCTTCATAATCTGGCCACACGGGAAAGAAAAACTTGACAACTTCCTCACACACCTCAATAGCCTACACCCCAAAATACAGTTCACCATGGAAACAGAAGTTAATAACCAACTTCCCTTCCTGGATGTCTTAGTCTACAGAAAACCCAATGGCTCCCTAGGACACACCATCTACCAGAAGAAAACACACACAAACCGCTATCTGCACGCACTCTCACACCACCACCCAGCACAGATCAACTCCGTAGCCAAGACACTCATCCTCAGAACAAAATGCTTAGCTGATGAACAACACCTAAAACCCGAACTAGACACTCTCACTAATGTACTAATATCCAATGGATTCCAGAGAAATAAGATTACCAAACTAATCCAAAAGAACCCCCCACTAAAATCCAAGACAGAGAACAAGAAAATGGCACAGCCCTCCACCCATATATAAAAGGCACCACAGACAGAATCAGCAAGATCCTCCACAAACACAACATCAAGACAGCATTCTACACAAACCAAAAATATCCACCATCCTAAGAAACCCCAAAGACAAAATTGAGTTAGAAAATCAAGGAGTATATGAAATCCCATGCACCGCCTGCCCCACCACATACATTGGACAAACCAACAGAAGAATAAGTGCACGCATTGAAGAACACAAGAACTCATTCAAAAGAGGAACCAACTTCTTCCCTGGTCCAACACTTTAAAGTCACAGGACATGATATTGACTTTAAAAGACCAGAACTATCGCCAAAACTGAACACTTTAACAACAGAATAATCAGAGAAGCCATTGAGATAAACGCCCACACAGCATGAACAAACGAGATGACACCTCCGCCTACCAGCCATTTGGAAACCTGCCCTTATTGACAAACGAGTCCCTAACACGAGGAATGACACCAGACCCACACTCTGGCTCAGATCGTGAGCGACACCTTCATAATCTGGCCACACGGGAAAGAAAAACTTGACAACTTCCTCACACCTCAATAGCCTACACCCCAAAATACAGTTCACCATGGAAACAGAAGTTAATAACCAACTTCCCTTCCTAGATGTCTTAGTCTACAGAAAACCCAATGGCTCCTAGGACACACCATCTACCAGAAGAAAACACACACAAACCGCTATCTGCATGCACTCTCACACCACCACCCAGCACAGATCAACTCCGTAGCCAAGACACTCATCTCTAGAACAAAATGCTTAGCTGATGAACAACACCTAAAACCGAACTACACACTCTCACTAATGTACTAACATCCAATGGATTCCAGAGAAATAAGATTACCAAACTAATCCAAAAGAACCCCCACTAAAATCAAGACAGAGAACAAGAAAATGGCACAGCCCTCCTCCCATATATAAAAGGCACCACAGACAGAATCAGCAAGATCCTCCACAAACATAACATCAAGACAGCATTCTGCACAAACCAAAAATATCCACCATCCTAAGAAACCCCAAAGACAAAATTGAGTTAGAAAATCAAGGAGTATATGAAATCCCATGCACCGCCTGCCCCACCACATACATTGGACAAACCAACAGAAGAATAAGTGCACGATTGAAGAACACAAGAACTCATTCAAAAGAGGAACTAACTTCTTCCTGGTCCAACACTTTAAAGTCACAGGACATGATATTGACTTTAAAAGACCAGAACTATCGCCAAAACTGAACACTTTAACAACAGAATAATCAGAGAAGCCATTGAGATAGAAAACACAGCATGAACAAACGAGATGATACCTCCGCCTACCAGCCATTTGAAACCCGCCTTATTGACAAACGAGTCCCTAACATGAGGAATGACACCAGACCCACACTCACGAGGTCCACACAGGATGTCACCACCGCACATCCACCCAGAAAGCAGACCCAAACCCACACTGATCATGAAGCACGACCAAGGACCAAAAGCCAGACCACAGCTGCAACACTAGCCGTTTCAAACCCCTCCAATCCATACATGCAGCAGACTGACACCCACTATGAAGATGTAGCACGACCACAAAGCCAAACAACAGCTATGCAGCTCACCAGCTCAAATCCCTCTGCAACACAGACTAAACTGAGCACAACCAAGCCCCCACCCAAACAGGACACACCCCAGCCAATCAGAGCACAGAAAACCCCATCCAATCAGAGCACAGCCAAGCTCCCACCCAATCAGTTCAAACCCCACTAGCAGTTAAAGGAAGAAACAGCTGCGATCACACATTGCTCCCAGAAGCACGGTTGAAGCCTGAAGATGACGAATGAGACTTCGTCGAAACGTCGCCAAGACACTTCCAATTTTACACGGAGAAAACCCGAACAACCAAAGACCTATATACAAACACCCGTGAAAACCTCAGAAAACAAATATATATATATATATATATATATATATATATATATATATATATATATATATATATATATATATATATATATATATATATATATATATATATATATATATATATATATATATATTAATCTGAGAGTCAACAGCTTCTAAGCTGATCGACCTCAAAGAGGCGCTTCATCTTCATCTTCAGTTCACCTGTCTTAACAGAAGCCAGAGGCTTCGTCACCATCTACCAGAAGAAAACACACACAAACCGCTATCTGCACGCACTCTCACACCACCACCCAGCACAGATCAACTCCGTAGCCAAGACACTCATCTCCAGAACAAAATGCTTAGCTGATGAACAACACCTAAAACCCGAACTAGACACTCTCACTAACGTACTAACATCCAATGGATTCCAAAGAAATAAGATTACCAAGCTAATCCAAAAAGAACCCCCCACTAAAATGGGAGAAGACAGACAAGACAGAGAACAAGAAAACGGCACAGCCCTCCTCCCATATATAAAAGGCACCAGAGACAGAATCAGCAAGATCCTCCACAAACACAACATCAAGACAGCATTCTGCACAAACAGAAAAATATCCACCATCCTAAGAAACCCCAAAGACAAAATTGAGTTAGAAAATCAAGGAGTATATGAAATCCCATGCACCGCCTGCCCCACCACATACATTGGACAAACCAACAGAAGAATAAGTGCATTGAAGAACACAAGATCTCAGTCAAAAAAGAGGAACCAACTTCTTCCCTGGTCCAACACTTTAAAGTCACAGGACATGATATTGACTTTAAAAAGACCAGAACTATCGCCAAAACTGAACACTTTAACAACAGAATAATCAGAGAAGCCATTGAGATAGAAAAACGCCCACACAGCATGAACAAACGAGATGACACCTCCCGCCTACCAGCCATTTGGAAACCCGCCCTTATTGACAAACGAGTCCCTAACACGAGGAATGACACCAGACCCACACTCACAAGGTCCACACAGGATGTCACCACTGCACATCCACCCAGAAAGCAGACCCAAACCCACACTGATCATGAAGCACGACCAAGGACCAGAAGCCAGACCGCAGCTGCAACATTAGCCATTTCAAACCCCTCCAATCCATACATGCAGCAGACTGACACCCACTATGAAGATGTAGCACGACCACAAAGCCAAACAACAGCTATGCAGCTCACCAGCTCAAATCCCCCTGCAGCACAGACTAGACTGAGCACAACCAAGCCCCCACCAACACAGGACACACCCCCAGCCAATCAGAGCACAGAAAAACCCCCATCCAATCAGAGCACAGCCAAGCTCCCACCCAATCAGTTCAAACCTCCACAAGCAGTTAAAAGGAAGAAACAGCTGCGATCACACATTGCTCCCAGAAGCACGAAGCTGAAGCCTGAAGATGACGAATGAGACTTCGTCGAAACGTCGCCAAGACATTTCCAATTTTACATGGGAGAAAACCTGAACAACCAAAGACCTATATATATATATGAAGAAGAAAAGAAAAAAAAACAATATGACAGGTACGGTAGGCACGTTTGTGCGCTTATGCACGCCCCTTATGGTCCTCTTAGGAATGGGTGAGGTCAATAGTAGAAAGTTTTTGGTTAAAGCTTTTAGGATTATGAGAAGAGACCACAGAGTCAGGTAAACTATTCCAAGCACTGATGATTCTGTTACAGAAGTCATATTTTCTGCAATCTAGATTAAAGCGGTTGACATTAAGTTTAAATCTATTAGTTGCTCTAGTATTATTGCAATTAAAGCTGAAGTAGTCTTTAACCGGAAGGACATTACAATAGATGATTCTGTGAGTTAAGCTTAGGTCTTGTCGAAGGCGACGGAGTTCCAAGCTTTCTAAGCCTAGGATTTCAAGTCTGGTGATATATCATAATGTAGATATTAAGATAAATAATGTAAAATTGTATATGAAAACAAGTGGGAAATTTCACACAATTTATTTTGCAAAAATAATTATATGAAAATTTAGGGAAGAATTATGACTAAATTCATGCACCACTGAAAAAGAACAGATATACTGTAATACATTTATAGCAACTATATCTCAATGACAATATCAAAATATTCATTGTCCTAATTATGTAGTCCTTGATTACAACAGTTATTTAGTGACCTTTCGAAGTTATAATTGCATTGAAAAAAGTGACTTATGTCTATTTTTCACGCTTATGACCATTGCAGCATCCCCATGATCAGAATATGGATGCTTAGCAACTGACTCACATTTATGACAGTAGCACTGTCCTGGGATCATTTTGCAACCTTCGGACAAGCAAAGTCAATGGGGAAGCCAGATTCATTTAACAACCATGTTACTAACTTAATACCTGCAGTGATTCACTTAATAACTGTGGCAAGAAAGAAATAAAACGGTGCAAAACTCACTTAACAGATAGCAACAGAAATTTTGGCTCAATTGTGGTCATAAGTCAAAGATTACCTGTATTGTGCAGGAAACACACTATGCATTAATTCAACATTTCCCTCCATCTGCTATGATTTAGGAATGTTCTTCCCCATGCAAGAGATACAATTACTATTTACTAATGAACTGTATGCTGAGTAGGTTATAAATTGATAAAATAAAGATGAGTAAAAGAAAGAGTATCCCTTTTAAAACTAGGACTGAAGAGTTGGTTAAAAAACTATCCAAGGAAATTTGTTGATGGGAAATGTTAAAACTCTCAATACATGTTGTGGTTACCAAATCCATGTTATTGCTACCAAATAATCCTAAAGTAAATAAAAAGCAGAGGCTACATAAATAATGAAAAATATTTAACTCTCAGAATGATATTTAAGCTTTAATACATCTGACACCTTTGAGTTTTGAAAGTTGGGTGGCCAATAAATTTAAATAATCTTTATTTTTGGATCGTTTTAATATCAAAATTAAAAAGTATAATTTTTTATTTTCTTTCCATTAAATAACATGTTTTGATGCTACAACTCTTCCACACAAATAACTATTTAATATCTTCCATATTACTAGAAAGGATCTCCTGGTGTATGTTCTTGTTCCTATAATCTTCAGAATACTTATTTATTTATATGTCATCGATCTCACTCTGGGATTTCCATGATATTTTAGGTAATTGCAAGGAGTTATGTGGGTAGAAAGATGTTGGCAGTGAAAATAGCCCATGGTTCTATTACTGGTGTGTTCTGAATATGGAAAGGTCTTGGTATGGTATTTTTGAAGCACATGACATTTTTCATAGTCCAAAGAGACAGGTCCCTTCTCCAAGATGCTGGCAGGAAGGGGACAACTTTCATAGGGTACAAAGGGGAGTGGGAAGGAGTCAAAAGGCATGCATGAAATAACAGGTCGAGAAACAAAGTTGAGAATTTAATCGCTTTTTTCTAAGGAGAAAAGACTGGGTGGATATTTCATGGTTGCCTTTTTGTAGCGGAAATACATGATGCCAAGTGGACATGAAAGAAATGTAGAAACTAAAAGCTATGGCAGGAACATCCACAGATTATCAAATGGAGGGCCTACCCAGAAGATGCTCAAGGAATTATATCAGGGCTCAAACTCGCATTGTCACAGTGGTGTCATGTGATGTATCTAAACTTTCCCCCCTTCACTAAACTGGGCGGGACCGGGGCCAGCACATGATACATCCGGCCTGTGGGCTGTGAGTTCGACAGCCCTGAATTATACCAATGCTTTATTACTGGGGGAAGTAAATGAAAGGGATAGGAGTATCTCACCCTTTTCTATCTCAATGCTACCTTCTGCCCCCCCATGAACTCCTCCCCTAATCTCAAGACTAGCTTTGTGCCTGGAAGCTATTATTCTTTCCCATAGCAACACAGTGCTCATAATCCTCTTAGTCTAAACACACTTGACTCATCCCCATGACTTTCTCCATAGTCCCTATCTTTTCCTGTCACCCTGAACTACAGATTCTACTGCTTGTTCTACTACCATGTGGGCTACAAAACTGCAAATATAGCAAAGAGGTTTCTGCATTCCTGTATCTGATTTTTTGACCAAGTCTGGCTTACGCAAAGCACACCTTAGTTAAGATACTAATTTAAAGGGTGGAAAATAGTAAAGCTGAAAATACTCAACATGTAATAGTCCCTCCAGAAAAGAAATAGCTCAACTTCATTATAACCTGTATGGAATATGAATGTATCTACTCATATAGCAGGTACTTTTTATAGTTCATAATGGAAGTTTAAGTCTGCAAAGACTGTCCAGGCTAACTGAAATACTTTGTTAGCATATGTAGAATATTACTAGTAATAGTTGAAACTCCTGATGATGGTCTTACAAATCCAATGGGCTTCTCTACATAAAAAGGGCAACTTAAAGCATGGGGAATAAAAAGACATTTCATAACAGTAATCGCCAATCTGATTAGTTTGGAAGAAAGGATTATCTAATTCACTTATACAAATATTGCTGTTAAATAAAGGCAGAGTCCTTGTATAATTTTCTTAATGAGACGGAGCTGAAAGTGATCATGACTCAAGGTGAATTAATTTGTTGCTTAATATTACTGGAATTTTTTCTTTTCTTTTCTTTTTTTTTACAAAAAGACACCAAAGCTATGATTCATTTTTCTTTATTAGAATTCAAAACAAACAATCATCATTTATTAAGTTGTCATAAGATCGGAATCTTGACATATCCTGACTCTCTTTCTCTGTCTGGGTGTACTGTATATATGTATAAAACACAGCAGCCATCTCTATATGTGCTGTCTCTGATGTATTTTTGGCATCACCTGGCAGGACAAAGTTCCAAATAGTGCAGTCTTGGAATGTGCTGGAATTTCTAGCATGTATACACTACTGAAACAGTGACGTCTACACTGGCTTGGGCATATCGTGAGAATGGCTGATGGTTGGATTCTGAAAGATCTCCTGTATGGAGAATTAGTGCAGGGAAAGTGCCTCAGAGGGAGACCACAGCTGCGATATAAGGATATCTGCAAGAGGGACCTAAAGGCCCTGGGAATGGACATTAACAACTGGGAAAACTTGACCTCCGATGGTTCAGCTTGGAGGCTAAAGACGCAGCATGGCCTTCTCCAATTTGAAGAGACATTTGTTTGGCAGGCTGAGGCAAAGAGGCAGTCCCAGAACCAGTGAAATCTGGGGGCTGGGCAAGGGACAGAATGTATCTGTCCTCAGTGTGGAAGGGATTGCCACTCTCGAGTTGGCCTTTTTAGTCACACTGGATGCTGTTTTAGGATCTCTTTCCAGAGAACGATACCATAGTCTTTTGAGACTGAAGGATGCCAATGCAATGCATCTCTATGGTAGAAATCTTTATAGAGGTAAGTGATTTCTACAGAATGAACAAGTGGATGTAAGAGTAGGACCTACAAGAAAAAACAAGGCTCACATTTCACCTGCTTTGCCTGATATGAGAAGAACACCTAAGGTAATGGCAAGCATGAGAGGGCAGATGGGGAATAAAGAACATAGACTAATATTCTAACATCTTAAGATTCCTGCTTAACAAGCACATTTACTATAAACACCCATATCTCCTCTAACAGAAATTTTAAAAGACTTGGCTTTCTTTTGCCACCTGCAATCAGTCCTGTTATAAACCTGTCCGTTTTAAGGAGGAGGGGAACAGATTTCAAAGCAAGCTTATCATTCAAGCTGTCATAAAAAAGAGAATAAAAGAGTGGCGACTCTCCTTTATGATTTGTTGATTACTCATGTTTCCTGCAGAAAAGTGGCAGCACCCTGCTCAGGGCAGAAGGCCAAGTCTGGGCACGTGTCAAACATTATCTGGGCTTTCTTTGCCCTTTATCTCCTTCCTCTGGGGATTTCACTCTTCCCCAAACTGTTCTTTTTTTTTTTTTTAACTTTTACCCTGCTTTCTTGTTTCCTATCCAGGGAAGCAGAGCAGGTCCAAGGATGAAACAGGAGGATTTTTATGAAGTGCCACCTGGTGGATTCTTGCCTTCTACCTCATGGAGAAATGATGGGAGTTTGGAAATTCACCATTTTAGATTCACTGGTGTCTTGGATTGACAGTACATTGGGCACACTAGGATATTATAGGAAATATCAATTGGTGACTCAATAACCTGCCGCTCCACGCAGAGACTGATAGGTAGGCATCATTACAGGGACCTCTATCTGCTTCAGGTGATGGCACAGAGCTTCATTCTGGGTACATTGTGAGTGCTATTGTCTCATCTTGGAGAATAATAGGGAGACTACTTGTTTAAATGTTTGCTTGTGTACATATAGACATGGCCTCCAGACATCTTTACCTTGAATTGGTGTTGTAGAGGGAGGAATGTAAACTGAGAAAGGAACACCCAGAAATGAATTCATGATGGTCACTGATTTCCTACCACCAGAAATGGGCAACTACTGTACTTGTCCAATTAGTATATGTTGTGGACATCTTGGTATGCCTGAGTGCTGCTCTTCAACAAATACCACCAATCTGAGAGTCACCATTTTGTTGAACAATCAAACCCATGCATTTATGCACATATGCATAGACTTAATTAAGATCAATGTATTAACATGCCTTGGGGCAGTGTGATTTATCTTACAGAATTAGTGAATACAAAATCCAGGTAGAAGATTCTGCAGCAATGCGCAACCCAAGGATGAAGGAAATGGATGACCGTATTGGTAGCTGCTGGAGTTAATCCTTTAATCAAGCTAAAAAGAAGAGGGCTGTGTGATACATGATGTCTCATTCTGAACCTCACAGTAGCCCCGGTAAAGGGTGAAGTATGAAGCTTGCAAGCCAAACTCTAATGAAGTTTCATTTAAAACTGTATGCCAATAATGCAAGATTGAAGAGCTTCTATTGTGGCTGCTTGGCTGCAGCTGCATGCGATTCAAGAGATTCATTCTTGGATGTCATATTCCGATTTTCACCTAGAGGAAATAGTATTGTGTCAGATGAAACACAGTTTTGACTCAGTGTAACTATATAGCTATGTGGGCTATGTTGAAAGACAATAGAAAATTGTTCTTTTTATAGAATCACAATGTTAGAACAGATTTCAGAAGATAATGCTAATAAAACAGCATTCAGTACTGCTAAAGTATTTTGGACAGTCAGCCATTCAGCCTCTGTTTGAAGACCTCAACTGAAGGGAACATATCATATCATGAGGCAACCTATTTTATTGGATAACAGCTCTTTGCCTCAGAAAATCTTCCTAATATTTTACTGGAATCTATTTAACTATAGTTTAACTTATTGTTTCTAGTCCTGCACTTTGGGGCAATAGGAATAGTAAAAAGTCCATTCGCTTTTCTGTGTGACAACTTTTCAGATATTTAAATCCTACTATTATATTCCCCCCTTCCCTTCCCTTCCCTTCTCCCTCCCTTTCCCTCCCCTCTATTCTTCATAACTGAACTATTTAACTTTTCTCACAGATGTACAGTAGAGTAGAATAGAATAGAATAGAATAGAATAGAATAGAATAGAATAGAATTTTTTATTGGCCAAGTGTGATTGGACACACAAGGAATTTGTCTTTGGTGCATATTCTCTCAGTGTACATAAAAGAAAAGATACATTCGTCAAGAATCATAAGGTGCAACACTTAATGATAGTCATAGGGAACAAATAAGCAATCAAATCATATTAGGAAACAGTCACCATAAATCGTAAGGATACCAGCAATAAGGTAACAGCCATACAGTCATAAGTGGGAGGAGATGGGTGATAGGAATGATGAGAAGATTAATAGCAATGCAGACTTAATAATTAGTTTTACAGTGTTGAGGGAATTATTTGTTTAGCAGAGTGACGGCGTTCAGGAAAAAACTGTTCTTGTGTCTAGTTGTTCTGGTGTGCAATGCTCTATAGTGTTGTTTTGAGGGTAGGAGTTGAAACAGTTTATGTCCAGGATGCGAGGAGTGTGTAAATATTTTCATAGCCCTCTTTTTGACTCATGCAGTATAGAGATTTTTAATGGAAGGCAGGTTGGTAGTAATTGTTTTTTCCTCAGTTCTAATTATCCTCTGAAGTCTGTCTCTGTCTTGTTGGATTGCAGAACCAAGCCAGACAGTTATAGAGGTGCAGATGACAGACTCAATAATTCCTCTGTAGAGCTGGATCAGCAGCTCCTTGGGCAGTTTGAGCTTTCTGAGTTGGCACAGAAAGAACATTCTTCGTTGTGCTTTTTTGATGACGTTTTTGATGTTAGCTGTCCATTTTACATCTTGAGATATGGTAGAACCTACAAATTTGAAGGTCTTTACTGTTGATACTGTGTTGTCTAGTATTGTAAGAGGTGGTAGTATGGGAGGGTTTCTTCTAAAGTCCACCACCATTTCTATGGTTTTAAGCGTGTTCAGTTACAGATTGTTCCGGTTGCACCATGAGGCTAGTTGTTCAACCTCCCATCTGTATGCGGATTCATCATAGTCTCGAATGAGACGGATCACTGTTGTGTCATCTGCGAACTTCAATAGTTTAACAGATGGATCATTAGAGATGCAGTCATTGGTATACAGAGAGAAGTGGGGAGAGCACACAGCCTTGGGGGGGGGGCTGTGCTAATTGTACAGGTATCTGATGGGATTCTGCTAAGCTTCACCTGCTGCTTCCTGTCTGTTAGGAAGCTTATGATCCACTTACAAGTGGGTTCAGGTATCTGTAGCTGGTTTAGCTTAGTTAATGTTCCATCATCTAGGAAGCCACCTCTGAACTTTCTCTAAGTATGGCTTTTCTTATATTCCATCACAATCACCTGCCTTTAGCAGATTTAGATGATCTCTTGGGTGATCATTGACTTTACAGTGTAATAAATTCTCAATTTACAAAGATTTATGATACTGCTCATTGAACTGAATAGTCATTTTGAAACATAATGCAAATGTTCTGTGTAACTAGTATGCAAATTTTTATTTACTTATGTTTTAGATCAGGAATATGCCATATATTTATAAGGTAATATTCTTTTTTTAAAATTATATTACATAAAATTAAAAGGCTTCCAGACTTTCCTTTAATTTCAACGTGCCATACACAGCCTCCTGATTCCCTAGCCTCCCTTTGGACAAAGTTATGACATTGTTATGTTTAATGCCATGTAACAGAAAATAGGTGAAGGCTCTTCACCTCATTTAGAGTAAACATAACTATTTTTATAAGAGTTTTCCACAGTTCGATGAAGAAAAGCCACTGGGTCCAAGAATTTGAATGTAAGAAAAACTGAGTATTCTGGCAACTGCAGTGCATCAGTAATGTATATTACATTTGCATCTCTTTCTTCATTGCCCTGAAGTATATTCTGTCCTATTTATTATGTACTTAAATGTAGTTTCTCTCCTATTATTTGTCCAATTAACAGTCTTTGGTTACTCTAGATACTCTAGATACTCAGTGATATATTGTATGTCCAACCTAGAAACTTTCACTGGTGCAGAATTAAGTGTTGAACACGCTCATAGTAATGAGACATTTCTTATTACAACTATTTTGTGCCATTGCTGCCTCTTCATTTCGGGGACCCAAAGTTAAATTATTAACTTTTAAAGTTCCACGTTAGGGGTAGGCAAATTTTACATGCCAGAGCAGGCCCTAATTATAGCGTGCATATAGACATCCTCAAATGCCCTAATTTATTGATTTTTTTTAAAAAAAATTCTTTTATTTATTTCCCACCTTTATTATTTTTACAAATAACTCAAGATGGCGAACATACCTTCCTCTTCCTATTTTCCCCACAACAACAACCCTGTGAGGTGGGTTGGGTTGAGAGAGAGTGACTGGCCCAAAGTCACTCAGCTGGCTTTCATGGCTAAGGCAGGATTTGAACTCACTGTTTGCTGCTTTCTAGTCTGGTGCCTTAGCCTAAACAAGACAAAATTGATTCTCTTCATCAGGAGCAAGTTTGAATATATGTCCCTTATCACACAATGTGCACCAGGATGTATTAAATATTGCACCATTGCACCCTGCTCTTCTTTAATTTGGATTTTGAGTGTTAAAAAAAGTAATGCATGTCTATGTGGATTCATTGACCAATCAACATAGATAAACACCCACTCCTTCTTCTACTACACACAGCAATTATGTTTGGAGATACCTATCTTGCCTTTTGATCAGCTGACCCTCCAGGCAATTTGTAATTGATAGTTGTTAGTCACTTGTTAATGGATAAAGCCAGAGAAGCTTGCCTTCAGATGTGCAGCCCAGAACTATAGCAAGTAGTTGTCCCTTCTTTGACCAACAAATAGGGTGAAAATCCTATTCCTGAGCTGCATTGTTCTTCCTGGAAATAGAAGAGGCAAACTTTAGGAGGTTCTGATGGGGTCCCTGAGCTCATGAAAGGGTGAAATGCTACCGGTTCAGACCGGTTCAGCCAAACCGGTAGCATTGGTGGTAGGTGGTTCCGAGAAGCAGTAGAGGCAGCAGTGCGAGGCTCCGCCCAAGTGCCTGGATGTCATTTTTGATCCTCTGCACATGCACAGAAGGCTTTGCGCATGTGTAGAGGGTCCAAGCACACATGTGACATGCGTGCATGAGCAAAGTGAGCATGCACGCATGGAGCGCACACTTCCGAACCAGTAGGGAAAGTAAGTAGATTTTACCCCTGCTTTATCCTGGATCTGTCTCAGAATCGGTAAGAATCTGTGAGTTAAGGGGATGAGATTATTGTTGCCAGGATCCCCGTTTAAGGGCCTGAAGCAGAGAATGTAGCCATGTCTTTAACTGAATTGCTCTCCACAATTCCATTTCCCAGGAAAGAAAAATGCACAGGCACAGTGTATTTATTTATTATTTATTTAATCATATTTATATACCGCCCTATCTCCCAAGGGACTCAGGGCGGTTTACAGGCACTAAAAACAGATAAATAGAATATAAATACAATATAAAACATTTAAAAAACTTATTCTAAAGCCCGTCCAATTAAAAATAGAAATAAAACCCAATTTAAAACCCAAAATTTAAAATCTAGCTCAGTGTAGATTTTCCAGTATGCAGCAGAGTGTACAGTGTATGCAGCAGAGTGTACAGTGTATGCAGGACCAGTGTATTTTCCAGCAAGATTACTCTCAACTTTGGATGGTTTAACTGGAGGAATTGTTACATGAGAAGGAGCATGAATCTTTCTCAAGGGATGATGGATCTTGATCACAGAACTTGAATCACGTTTACTGAGAACTGGATCGGGACACGTGGGATTTCCTTTTTCTAAGAATCTTTCACTTCTAACCAGATCGAGCAGAATAGGCATGCTGCAGATCCTGTCAGCCAGAGTTTCAGCTGGTGGGCACCAGACGTTGATATTTTTCTGCAGCAGCTCCTGGTCTGTGAAACATCCTCTCTTCAGAAATCAGAATGGCCAAAACCTTGTTAGCCTTCTGTAATACCCTAAAAACCTGGCTATGTTCCTGAGCTTGTGGTGCTGAATGTGTCGAAGGCCCTGTTTCCTGACTGTATTGCTAACTGGCCAAGTAATTTGCTCCTGTGTATTTAATCTGGATGCATTTATTGTTTTAAAATATTTTTAGTATTTTTAATGCTGATATATTTTTTGAATTGTAAAGCCACCCAGAGTCATTGACTGATATGGGCAGCTATAGAAAATAGATGATAGATAGATAGATAGATAGATAGATAGATAGTTAGATAGATAGATAGATAGATAGTTAGATAGATAGATAGATAGATAGATAGATGACAGACAGATAGACAGAAAGACAGACAGATAGATATGTGATATAGTTTAAAGCTATATAGTTCTTCTCTGTATTTACTGGAGCATGAAAATATTCTCCAGTAGATATCGAGAACCACATCTCATAGTTTATAGTTGCATATCATCGAATGTTGCACATAGTTCAATGGTGAAATGTAAAATTTGTTACTACTGGTTCTGTGGGCATGGCTTGGTGGGGGGTGGGTAATGTGACTGGTTGGGCATGGCCATTTTTTTTTACTTTTAAAAGCATTTTTCTACAACCTCTTTGGCCGAAGAGGTTGTAAAAAAATGCTTTTAAAAGGTTCTGACAATCCCAGCTGAGTTGCCTGATCATCAGAACCTTTTAAAAACATTTTTAACAACCTCTTCAGCTGAAAAAATGCTTTTAAAGGGTTCTGACGGTCCCAGCTGAGTTGCCTGATCGTCAGAACCTTTTAAAAGCATTTTTTTCACACAAAATGCTTTTAAAAGCTTCTGACGATCCCAGCTGAGCCATGCGATCATCAGAGGCTTTTTTTTTTTGGCCGAAGAAAAATGCTTTTAAAAGGAAAAAAAAACCCTCTGATGATTGCGCGGCTCAGCTGGGCATGGGCGGGGGGGGGCAGGGATTTTTGCTACCGGTTCTCTGAACCACCCACCATTGCTACTGGATTGGGTGATCTGGTCCAAACTGGGAACATTTCACCCCTGATATAGTTGCATGTCATCTAATGTATTTCATTAGTTTTAGGATTGATTTAACTACAAGATGTAGACCTGTTCAGACTGAACAAGTTAACCACTGTTTTTCTCCATTTCCTGTTATTTTATGGACATTAAACTCAAAACCATTGATACCGGATGTTACCCACAAGAGCCTGAACAGTCTATATGGACTCCATCTTGAAATCTGAGGTTCTTTCCACTCCTAAGATACATTGACTCCAGGCTCTCATAGATAACCTGCACTCTAAAGTGGGGGGGGGGAGGAGGGGAACAGGATGGACCATTCTGATAACAGTCTTTTATGAGCATCCTTCATATAATGAGCTCTAAAGTTGTATTTTTATTGGTCTTTAAAATTTAAATATAAATGAAGCAAGTGGCAAAGTCCATAGTGGATTAAGCTCTTTGAACAAGGATAACCAAGTAAATGAAAAAAATGAAAAAACAGCAAGTATCTTATTACTTACTGCAAATTTTAAAAAAATTACAGCTAGTGTATATTTAGGAGAAATGTGGCTTCTTTTTAATAAGGATTTAATCACTCACTCACTCACTCAATCAATCAATCAATCAATCAATCAATCAAATAAGGACAGGATTTGATCTAATTCAGATCTTGTAGCAGTATGTGAACGGACATTATTTGCACAGCATAGCATTTTGTGAAAGTTGCATGCAAATTGATGAAAAAAATGTGCCTACAACACTTATGCTAGCAGGTTGTTCAAAATAGCATAGGGGGGGGGAAGTACATCAGGAAACATAAGAATAAATCTATACAAATCACCTATTTCCCTGCTGCACGCCTATGGCAAACACACGGCTCACCATTTTTCAAAAGAACAGTTCAACAATGACATTTTTAATCTGGCAGAATTATACTTCTAAACCCGATTCTTTGCTATTATCTTCACAGCTTGGTTTTTTTTAAAATTGATCTTGATTTTATTTATTTATTTATTTATTTATTTATTTATTTATTTATTTATTTATTTATTTATTTATTTATTTATTGGCACTGATAGACAGAAACACAGTCACTGAAGGGCAGATGGATTATTTGAGAACTTGGAAAGAATGAGGAACTTGGAAAGAGACCAGCTCCTTTTTTGCAGACTATTACCATGCAGAAGGTGTGGGGTGCAACTTAATACCTTTGAAGTCTTAAGGAAAAACACATAGCAACAAGCTCTTTAGATCAGTACGTTATGAAAGATGGTGAAATGTTACCTAAAACAGTGCAGAGTAAGCATCTGTGGGTTTTGCTTTGAGTCTGAGGATCATATAGCCCTGCCCTGTGGGCTCTTAAAATTCCTGACATTAAGCACAGCTAAAAAATGTACACTTGTCTGTAACCCAATCAACTAAATTCTTCTAAGCTATATTGATATTTATTTATTTGAAAATTTGTTTTATAAAGCTTTGCCCAGCTCGGACTGGCTGAGCTGTGTATAATTACAACTAGCAAAACACTTGAAAATAACAGGAGTAAAAAAATAATAATCATGTAATGGACAAAAAGATACATATTACAACCAAAACCAACAATACACATCCAATGGGTGTATCATTAAACCTCTCCAAAAGATTGGGGGAAATGCCATTTAAAAAAAATATTTAAAGATTGTGGGGTCAGGGTTGTGACCTTAGAAGCGGCTTTTCTTAGCATTATTTGCTAAATGTATAAATCCTTGTTTTGTCACTGTTAAAGGTAAATTGTCTTAGTGATGCATTTCATCTCCAATTTTCACTTGTTAGTGTAGTCTACAGAAAAGCATCTTTGCTATTCCTCAATTTGGGCTTCAATTTGTAAAGCACAGTATACAGGGGTCAGTGGACTTCCCTGCTGATGAGAGGTTATCGTATTGCTGTCTCCTTTGAACAGAGCATGGAATCTGCAGATTTCACATACACATTCTTGTCATTTTCTTGCGAACAATATGGAAGTAGTTTGCACTCTCTTCTTCTGAGAAGTTTTTTGAACTACACAGTCTAGCTTATAATCATAATATTTCCTTGTAGTCTCCTATCCAAGTGTTAAGCAGGTCTAGCCTCGCTTACCTTCCCAACCCAGACATGGCTGGGCAAGCTGAGTTACTATATTATTAGGCTGAAAAAAGAGAACTGGATTTTTTTAAAATTTGCATTTATATCCCGCCCTTCTCCGAAGACTCAGGGCGGCTTACACTATGTCAAGCAATAGTCTTCATCCATTTGTATATTACAAAGTCAACTTATTGCCCCCAACAATCTGGGTCCTCATTTTACCTACCTTATAAAGGATGGAAGGCTGAGTCAACCTTGGGCCTGGTGGGACTTGAACCTGCAGTAATTGCAAGCAGCTGCTGTTAATAACAGACTGTCTTAGCAGTCTGAGCCACACAGACCTTTGATTGTTGATGTCATACTCTTTTACTTTGGAACAAGTGTTTAAAGGCTACAAGCATTGTTCCTTTTAGATTTGAGTTGAAATTAACATTGCTTCTGTAAGTGTGAATGGGCCACCATTGACCTGGAAATAAATCAACCAGTCAATCAGTCAGTCAGTCAGTCAGTCAGTCAGTCAGTCAATCAATCACTCACTCACTCACTCACTCACTCACTCATTCATTCATTCATTCAGGATGAGGCAGTTGGATCTGAGTCTTGAAAGCACTAGAAGAGAAGGAAGTGTGTTCAGTCACTAACAACACGCTGACCAAGCCAGCAGTGTAAGACAGCTACTGAGCCATGGTGGCACAGTGGTTAAAAGGCAGTCTTGCAGGCTAATTCAGTCAACTGCCAGCAGTTCGATTCTCACTGGCTCAAGGTTGACTCATCTTTCCATCCTTCCAAGGTCAGTAAAATGAGGACCCAGATTGTTGGAGGCAAGATGCTAACTCTATAAACCACTTAGAGAGGGCTGTAAAGCATTGCGAAGTGGTATATAAGTCTAAGTGTAATTGCTATTACTTGAAGAGCTAACATCTTGAGATGGATTTAAAGATGTGTAAAAACTCATCTATTCTGCCTGGTTGTGATCACATCTTGAGTTCTGGATGTTATATTAGGCACCACATTTCCAGAAGGTGATATTGACCGGTTCGAATAGGTCCAGAGAAAGGTGAGAAAGGTGATATAGTGACTTGAAAACAGTGGAAGTATTTGAGGTTGTTCAATCCGGAGAAAAGAAAATGAAGAGTAATCATGATATCAATGTTCAATAATATAAAATGGTGATGATCAATAAGTTTTCCATAGGTCCAGAAATGAGCATAAATAGCTGCTAGCTATATTTTATTTAAAATTAAGAAAAAACTCTTGATGTTGAGTTCCATAAAACAAAGAAACAGTATATTATGGAGGCTGTAGTTTTCTATTTCAGGAAGTTTTTAAGAAGAGATGACATAGCTACCTTTCAAGAATAGATTAATTGATTTCAATGCACCTTGCAAAAGGTAGATGCTCCTTGTAGACCCCTTCAATTCCACAAATCTATAAACCTTTGATTCCTGGCAAGGATGACAGCAATGAAAATACTCACTCGGTGCTATTTGTCTTATTTAAAGGAGTGCATCACATGCCTCATGGAAGTGCCATATTGCACTGGGAGTGCTATTATTCATCCCATAGAAAAAACATTCATTTTGAACTTACCAGCACAATCCCTTTTGTTCCCTCAGCAAATAATCAGAGAATACATAATGTTCACCAAGTGACGTGCTTCTACTTGTATGTGGAATCTGTACCCATATTTGGTGTTTTAAGCAGTACATAGGATCCATGATGCAGGAAGTAGGAGGGGATACTCTCCAATGTAAAGTATTCTAGCCATCCTCAGATCATTGGGAATAGAAATGGAGGGATCTTAGTTGAAGTTATAGGATCTCTGCTGTTTATTTGCATGAAGTATTTTTGCCCTTGTACCTCAAATTCTAACAAATAAGGGTTCTGGGAGGAACTTTAATTCTTGATTTCCGAAACAGAATACCTTCTGAAAGATCTGAATTAGAAATAGATCCACTCCCCTTTGTACTGAAGCTGCATTTTTGCCAGTGTTCCACATACATATACTTGAGGAAGTACTGAGATGAGAAATAGAATGGCACAGTCATTTTGCTCAACTCTTTATGTCCCAATAAATGTATGAATCAGAGGTCCTGGTGCAGTTCTTAGAAGCTTCAGATAAATCGTCAAAACTGGCAGCAAATTTGTTCTATCTGCAAGTAGGCCTTTGGGATGCAGAAGGAAGGCAGGAGCTGTGGTTATTACTAACTTCATCTGGAGTGTTTTCATTTTTCCCTTTTTTACAGCTAGATAACAAACTTACCTGTACTGAGTAGAAATGTAATCTAGGTCTGCGATTCAAATTACCTGAAGATGCTGCATCCATTCTCTTAAAAAGAGTTTGTTTTGTGATGAAGAAAGAATACCTGCCTAAAATACTACTTTAGAAGTCAGAAATATCACAAAATGATCTATGGAGGAGAGTCACTGTTCATACATAATGCTGATTCTCCAAATAGAATTTTGGCCATGAGGAAAAATGTGCTTTTTGTGAGCTTTTGTCATTATTTTATACACACCTTCTAATATTTTACTGGTGAATTGATTTTGTGTTTTCTATACACTAAGAGTTCAAGGTAATAATCTGGAGACTGTGTAGCTTTAAATTCTCTGATGACAACTGAATTGGATCCCCCAAGCCTAACCATATAACATATACCAGAATGTATTAAATATTCCATTGTATCCTCCTCTCTCTTAATTTGGGCTTTGAGTGTTAAAAAATAATAAAGTGTGGCCTTTTCCTGGAATTTTACAGGGACGTATTCCTTAAAGCCAGACAATTATATTGCAAAGAACATATGCCAGTAATATCATCTCCATTCACTTCTATGCGCTTATACAATGCTAGAAACTTGATGGGGATAAGGTCATTACAAGGACATCTGGGAAAGAATCAAACCTGAAACTCCATAAGGCAATATGGGTGGGATCTGATATTAGCATATCTGTGCGGGAGGTTTTGTTTTTGTTTTCTCCAGAGGACAAGGTGTGGATTCAGTCTCATGCCAGCTCAGATGCCCGTAAAGGGGCATATGTCCAGACTTGCTCCTAATGAATGCAACTGCAAGAATAATAATAATAATGCTAATTAGCAAATCATCATGCTACAAATGGGAAAACAGCTTTTCTCAATCTAGAACATACTAACAATATAGAGCTCACAGGTCATAGTTGATTGTTGCCTTCTTCTTCACAACTTTCCCCCTCATCTATATACATATATGTATGTTTATAAACATCTATCGTCCCTGGGATTTTTTTTTCTCACCAAATATAAATGAGAAAGAGAAGCATAAAAAGGACTTTAAAAAGCAAAGGATGAAGAAAGTCAGAAAAAGCCTCTGAGGAAGATAGGAAACTGTCAAAGATAGTCAGTGCTTGGGCAGGGAATGTATTTTCAATTGCCATGAAAGCAGTTTTCTTCTGCTTAAACTAAAAGTAGAATTCCTGTTGGCTGCCTACATTTAACCAATATTGGTTGATCTCAAAGCTAAGTATGGTTGGACTTGGTTAGCTTTTAGATGGGAGAATAATAGGAAATCCTAGCAGTGTAGGCTAATTTGAAATTTGGAACAACACTGAGGCAATGGCAAACCATTTCCAGAGTACTTCCAAGATAGCTACAGAGATGCATCTGTTAATAATTGAGAGTCAGTCTCAACTTCAGATGGATTTCATTTTAAGAGAAGTCTACTATTTTGGGGGTGACTGCACCATATAATATTCCTTCTCTATAGTAAGAATGATCTATCTGAATAAGTAATCTTACTTCCACCTGTTTCCTGATTCCACAGGCCAACACATTTGTCTTCAGTTATTTTTGATGTAGATGTTTCTCACCCAGATGTTGCCTGGTGTGTGTGTGAAAAAGGGAATCTAATTGTGTGCTGCATTACCCATGCTGCTGGAAGTTACTTTAAATCCCACATTTGAGGGGAAGTTGGAAATGAAAGTTGGTAATTTTTTTTAAAATGTTCACCTGTAATTGAATCAGAGTCCCATATCCTTACCCTGGAAATAATAAAAAGGCATAGAAGTAGTCAAATTAGAATTAGCAAAGCTGGCTGAGGAATTCTGGGAGTTCCACAAATCTTAAAGTTGCCAAGGTTGGAGACCCTTAACTTAATGCCTCTGGTGGCTCAGACTGTTAAGACAGTCTGTTATTAACACAGCTGCTTGCAATTACTGCAGGTTCAAGTCCCACCAGGCCCAAGGTTGACTCAGCCTTCCATCCTTTATAAGGTAGGTAAAATGAGGACCCAGATTGTTGGGGGCAATAAGTTGACTTTGTATATAATATACAAATGGATGAAGACTATTGCTTAACATAGTGTTAGCCGCCCTGAGTCTTTGGAGAAGGGCGGGATATAAATGCAAATAAAAAAAATGCATAGTTTGACTTAGTGTCCATTTAAAACTGCCTTATGTATTCTTGTTTATAAAGGTTCATGACAAGATATTGTGTATGGATGTTCAGGAATCTGATTTGAAGGGCAGAATATGATTGATATCACAAGTTGGCATGTGTATAGCACCTGTCAGATGATTCTTTTTCTAGGATCATCTATCAGCTGTGTGATATCAGCTTTTTCTAGCCAGGAAAAGATGCAGCTGCTTTAAGAGAATTCTGAGGATGTTGTGTTCATGTCTTGGGTGTGCCAAAGTACATTTTGCGATTTGCCAGATCTCTGCACAGATATGGACTGTTGTCTTAGCTCTGAGGAAACATGGGCTTTTTTCTGATGTAGCCTCCCTGGAATCTCATAGGCTTGCTTTTGTCAAGCAAATTTTAAGCCATTACCCAAGGACACATTAAAAAAAGATACTGCCTTGTATATCAATCCTGGTCCTTTACATTTTGTCTCTGTCATGCAATTAAAAAATGTGAATTTTAAGTTGTTTCCTGATCATATTTATGGGGCTTTTTTTTATACTGACCACAGATTTTTCCACAGTCAATGCTATACTTTTTTGTGGCACAAGAAAATGCCTTTAAATAATGTCACATTCTTCAGCTTTTTATCTGTTTCTGAGGCAGTACAATAAATGAGCCGCCACCCATCTCTCTGCTTTTGCCTTGAAGTACAACAAACCAATCCTTTTCGTTGCAGGCTAAACTTATCGCCATCTCTTGATCTAGCATATCTTTGTGTGAGGCCAGGCTCTTCAGGCAAAATCTCCGTGAGGCTATATTTAGAGGTAGTCCCCAGATTCGTTTTCTGATTATGTGTTGCTACAGTTCACCCTACCAAACTTGACCTAGGAATGTCCTCGGTTCACTTTGTGAGCACTTGAACATGATCTAGCAAAACTGCTAAATATGATTGTGAGTTCAAATGCTTTACTGCTGAAGGCAATGGGATATTCTGTTACTTAAGGGAGTGTTGTGTAATAATTGCTGCCTTGAATTGGAATATTTTAAAACTTTTAAAGTCAAATGTTGAGAGTTCACAAAAATAACTTAAAAGGATAGTTCTAGTTATTTGGTTCCTGTTCTGTCTGCAAGGCATAATGGGAAGGTGGAACACCTAAAAGGAAGTGACGATAGTGATGGGGTCATCCCTCAGACAAAATATATGGAGATTTATTGTCTAGGTAGGTGGAGTACTTAGCCAGCCTTGGTTAATTTTAAAAAGCTAAACAGGGTTGTATCTGGTTAATATTTGGATGAAAACCATGAGAAAAGGGATATTAGGTCTGACTCAGTGGTGAAATCCAATTTTTTTTACTACCGGTTCTGTGGGCGTGGCTTGGTGGGCGTGGTGTGGCTTGGTGGGCGTAGCAGGGCACAGATACTGCAAAATCTCCATTCTCACCCCACTCTGGGGCCAGCCAGAGGTGGCATTTGCCAGTTCTCCGAACCTGCTAGATTTCACCCCTGGTCTGACTGAAAGCTTAGTACAATCAAGGCCACAAAAGCCAAAAGCTAGAGCCAGGAACTGGGGCAGAGTAAAAAGAGTTGGAAAACAGTATCAGTAGAAGACATCAAGGCTACCTTTCCTGTGAAAAGCCTGCCCCCATTTCCTTCTACATCCCCTATGGAACATTACAGGAAGTAGAAGTTTTAGAAGGTAGCACTAAGGCAGGTTTTTCACTACCAGAAAGGACACATGTAGTAGAACAGTTCCTATCTTTTCCCCATCTTGTTATAAATACATTGGTTCAGTCCTTGAGAGGTTAGCTGATAACATTAAACTCTGTCAGATTCAGAGGAGGCTATGCAGGTGCTAAATCATGTAGTTGGTTGGTTTGTTAGTTCAGGAGTCCCCAACCCACCGGGCTGTGGCCCACTACTGGGCCGTGAGTCATTCGGAAGTAGGCTGCAGAAGCAGTGTGTGAGTATATGTGCTCACATATATGTCCCATGAGAGGCAGGCACATGCTTGTCTACTACCTGCACAAATGGAACTGCGTGCATGCATTTGTGTTTGCCCGTTGCTCATGCAGAACCATCCCCTCTTTCTCAACCCCCTGCATGATCTGCAAAGCCAAAAAGGTTGAGGCACTCTGTGTTAGTTTGTTTATTATGTTTATATAGGGTGGCTATTAAAAAAATGACACCAGGAAACATAATGCAAGCGGAAAAGCCAATAAAAATGCAATCATTGTGGTTGCTAGAGGTGCTCTCTAGAGCACCAGAGCCGTGGTGGTTAGAATGCAATACTGCAGGCTACTTCTGCTGCCTGCCGGCTGCCTGCAGTTTGGCAGTTCGAATCTCACCAGGCTCAAGTTTGACTCAGCCTTCCATCCTTCTGAGGTCTGTAAAATGAGGACTCAGATTGTTGGGGGCAATATGCTGACTCTGTAAACTGCTTAGAGAGGGCTGTAAAACACTGTGAAGTGGTATATAAGTTATATAAGATTTGCAGGCTGGCACAACGTGTAAAAGGTTCACACTGGTGCAATAGGCCTGGAAGTTGTTAATATGATTTATTGGGTTAGGGATTTTCTGTCTTCACTGTGAGTTGTATTGTGTTGGGGGGTGCACTGAAGGAGCTCAACCAATATCATTGTACATATGTTGTGCACTGACAATAAAGATTTGAAATTTAAGTACTATTGCTATTACTAATAACTTGTTATTTTTATTTATTTTATTTATTTGTCAAACACAATAATATATATAAGTATAAGCATGAAATAACCATATGAATTGGATACAACCAAAGGGAACATTAGGACAGGAACGGTAGGCACGCTGGTGCTCTTATGCAGGCCCTTTATAGACCTCTTAGGAATGGGGTGAGGTCAACAGTAGTTAGTCTTTGGTTACAGCTTTGGGGATTTTGGGAAGAGAGACCACAGAGTCAGGTAGTGCATTCCAGGCATTAACAACTCTGCTACTGAAGTCATATTTTCTACAATCAAGATTGGAGCGGTTCACTTTAAGTTTAAATCTATTGTGTGCTCGTGTATTGTTGTGGTTGAAGTTGAAGTAGTCTTCGACAGAAAGGACATTGTAGCAGATGATTTTATGAGTTATACTCCGGTCATGCCGAAGGCGGTGCATAAATTATAAATTATAATTTATAAATTTATATTATATATTATAAATTTAAATTAATTTTAAATTACTTGCACAGGTAAGGGCAGGAACTGATCTGGTGGGAGATAATAAGGGATGTGGGCTGGTGGGAGAGGAAGGCAGGCAGCAGAGAATAGGAAGAGCCTGATTTCCTTCTCCACATTCTCATAATAGCATCCGAAATGTTTATCCTGCCTTTTCTGGCCTTGTTTTGAAAGTGTGGCCAAAGAGGCCCTGTGGAGTCAGCAGCTTTCTATTTTCTTTTGGCCCTAAGGATGGTCTTCCTGCCTGTCGTTGCTGATGAGTTGGAGAACAGCCCTCAGTAAAGCCTTTCTATGATTACCCCCAGCCTAAATTTAGTTAGCAGAACCAACTCGAAGGAAGATTCCCTGATGATTATTGAACAAAGGCTGTTATAGGGAAGAGGCTGTTCTCTCTTTGTTATTGGCCTGTTTTGAAGATTTAGTTCAAATCTTCCCATAGTGATCAGGCATCTGTTCCAATAAGAATAAAGCATGCAGCTATTTGCTATGGCTGAGGTCTCGTTCCAAGAACAATAGATGGACTGCTGAATAAAAATAGGTTATGACCGACTCAGGAAGAGCAAGTTCAGGGCAGTAATTGCACCTTTCCTTGGGCCCCATAACTATGTGGTGCTGCCTGAAGGAGGGAGCTGTATCTTTCGATTAGCTTTGCAAAGGGTGAAAGGCCCTCAACCTCATTGTGGGTGACACAGTGATATTTCTTCTTTTTTTCCAAGTGTCATTTCAAAGCACAGCCGGAGAAGCTGCCCTGTGCAACCTCCCCTTCTGGTATTTAAAAGGACACGAATCATAGACATGTTTTTCAGCCCCTGCAGGAACTTTCAAATACAGATGACATTCAGAGTAAGATCATGGAAGGATAAAGCAGAATGTTAATCCTCTTTCTCTTTCATGTTCTTACACTACTTGATAGTACACCATGCTGTAACTATATACATATTCCCCAATATCTGCCATTTGGATAGGTTCGACTACAACTCCCATAATGCTTCAGCCAGCATGAGAGATGATCCATCATAATTGCAGGGCACCAAAAGGAATGAGAGTATACCATAAGGAACAATCAAGGGCGGAGAGAATGCTTGAAGTTTGATTGCTAAGCAATCCTGTCCGCTAAATTATGATTTGATGGTTGCTGTGGAATCCTGCTGAAAACATACATACAGATTTACTATAAATTAATGTGTTTGTTAAAATATTTATAAAAATATGAAGTATTATAAACAGATGATTTTAAAAGATTTTTCATTTGAAAGAGAAATTAAAACTATTAAGAAATTCCACATAAATGTGGAGATAACAATTTATCATATTCAAATTTCATAGATAAATCTATGAAGGGGGAGGGGGAATCCAAACTTTAAATGTTCATTTCAGCAATAGCATAAAAGGTTCCTTTTTGGAACCTTCTGATTCTTTCTCATTTCTGAAGGCCATTCTAAACTTTAAATTGCCTGTATCTCTGTACCTCGCATCCTCTAGCTTAATATGGAAATTGAAACACAAGGAAGGGGTAGAGAGGAAGTGCCATTTAACAAGGATAAATCTAATTGTGAAATGTTCATAAAAGCTCTATGTGAATGTATGCGCATATACACACAATCCTTCAGAACAAAACTGTCAGAGTAAACTGTCACCCACTTTAAGTAAAAAAATAGACCGTTGTGCTTAATATTACATATTTGAGACAGTTGTTCTGGTCAATATTGTGAGCAACTACTCAGTCACATATCCAATGCAAAGCACCAGGACCCCACATCATCACACATAGTTTATCCAATTATGCCATCCTGCTGGTAGAAGCAAGATTATTCCTTCTGTTCTCTATTTGCTGGTTGCTAAGCAAATCTTGGGTTCATAGAGAGTCTGGAAGACAGACAATAGATCAAGGCCAATACGTTGTAGGATTGGTTGTGGCCTATCATTTAAAGCAAGCTTGCCATTAATCCCTAAAGGTCACCAAGTTTACTATTTTCTCCCTCCCTTTCAGAGAAGGATGTGTGTGCGTGGGGGGGGGGGGAAGAAAGCAGGGTCTGCAGCAGAAAGCTCGGCTCATTTTCTCCTTGATTCAAAGATGTACAAGAAGAAGAAACAATTGTGAGGATTCTTCATACATGAAGGATTCTCCTTCTTGTTCTTCTTCACTATTTCTACTTAATGAAGAAATAGTCTGGACAGACGCTAGCAAAGTCGGTCAGCGGAATGAGAGACGAGGGAGAGATTTAGAAATGAATAGAGGAGCAAGAAGAAAGAAAATGTGAAACTTGTGCTATAATGGATAGAATGGCAAAAGGATTCTACTTAGACATTCAGTAGTGCTGGTTATCTTCAGTATTTCTATGTAGACCTGAAATCTGAGATCAAAATTCAGGAATCCCCAGGAATGGTTTCTACAAACATGGGATGAATTGCTATTTATTTTTAAATTTTATATAGTTGTCCAGCTTGCATATGTGACTCAGGGCAGTGCATTTGGTTAAATAACAAAAAACAAACCATCAAAAAATTAAAAAAACAAACTGATTAAAATGCAACTCAAACAGTTAAAAAATATAAGGATAACAAAAAAAAGTGTGATACGATTATCTTGATATTTCTTCTCTTTGCAAAATGCAACTATTTGCAAACTATTTGCACAAAACATGGGGAAAATGGGAAATGATTTCCATGAAATGCAGAACTGTGATGCAGCTATGAAACCACTTATGAAATATGAAACTCTAAATATGAAAAACAAAAGGTCCTGAAATAATAATTACGTGTTATTAAGTTCTGGAGCATAAAATGAAAAGATGAGCAGGACATACTGAAACTAACAATCTCTAAATGACAATCTATCAAGCTTACTCTGTTCTGGAGAGTACTAGCCAGTTTGTGTGTGTGTGTGTGTGTGTGTGATATTATAGCTCATAGAATTCAGTTCTTGCAAGAAATTGAGTTCTGTCAAGGCTTAAAAATAATAATTCTAGTCCTAGAACAATTTAATTCAGAACAGTTTAATTTAATTTATACAATCCCAAACTTTCATTTAGTCCCATGCCTTCTTTCCTTTGTCAAGAGCATTGGAATGCCAGTTGTATTTCAGGATATATTGGAATTTGTTCCTTACTATGCTAGGTTTTCATGAATGCAAATATCCAATCTAATTGGGAATCCAATGAATCCCATCCTAAAAACCTGTTCTCTCAAAATGCACCAGTTTGCAGACTTGTCAAACGGATCATCCACATCTGCCCAGTTCCATGATTTGGCTTTCCCTGTCTAATACAGGCACCAGCAAATGCATTGTAAAGCTGTTAGTGAACAGAACAGATGTGTATTTTGAATGTGATATGACCTGAGAAATGAGATGCAAGAACTCACAAAAACTCACAAAAGAGAAATCTGATTTTAGAATAGAATAGAATAGAATAGAATTTTTATTGGCCAAGTGTGATTGGACACACAAGGAATTTGTCTTGGCGCATATGCTCTCAGTGTACATAAAAGAAAAGATACGTTCATCAAGGTACAACATTTACAACACAATTGATGCTCAATATATCAATATAAATCATAAGGATTGCCAGCAACAAGTTATAGTCATACAGTCATAAATGGAAAGAGATTGGTGATGGGAACTATGAGAAGATTAATAGTAGTGCAGATTCAGTAAATAGTTTGACAGTGTTGATGGAATTATTTGTTTAGCAGAATGATGGCCTTCGGGAAAAAACTGTTCTTGTGTCTAGTTGTTCTGGTGTGTAGTGCTCTATAGCGTCGTTTTGAGGGTAGGAGTTGAAACAGTTTATGTCCAGGATGCGAGGGGTCTGTAAATATTTTCACGGCCCTCTTCTTGATTCGTGCAGTATACAGGTCCTCAATGGAAGGCAGGTTGGTAGCAAATTTTAGGCAGTTTTCTTCACAGTGCAATGGTGTGTGATAAACTTCCAGTCATGACTGCAATGGATCTATAAACATCTGAGAATGTCCATTAAGGAAGATGGAAACAATAATAGAAAAATGTTGAAAATATGGAGTGAAAAGTATAGAACAAGCTCTTAAATAACCTTAAAACGTATTTGGTCCAAGATTGAATTGAATAGTCTGAACTGAATTGTTTTAAGTAGAAAAGATTTAAAATTCATAATGATCTGGAGGCAAAATCCAATCTGGAGGCAATATTGTTTTTGAGGAGGAGGGGAGGATGTATTAGTATTAATTTTTAAATTAAATTAAAAAATTCCACCTGATTCCCAGTGAGTCTGAGAAGTTTAGAAAACAGTGGTAGTCAACTTGGTCCCTAACACCCACTAGTGGGCATTCTAGCTTTCATGGTGGGCAGTAGGGGTTTTGTCCGATACTGAATCACATTCCTTTTTTTTAATTTAATTGACTTTTAAAAAATTTTTTTCATAGCATTATTTAAAAAACATTTTCATTAGGTTTTCATAAAATTCCCCATGACAATTTAATTTTCTGAAAATATACTATTTGTATCGCCCGCGCATAAGTTTAGTTCACGTTATGTAAGTGAAACTGAATGGCTCTATAGTGTGACCGCAAACAAAAGAGCCTCATCCCAGAATAGCTCACGCATCTCCCCCCCACACCACCCAGCTGTAACAGACAAGCAGAGCTAATAGCCGGCGCCCCCCCAAACCCAATCCACGATGCACGAGAGGCATGCACAGACGATGATACATGGCACTTTACTATGGAACCGATGGGCGGTTAGAAAATTTTACTACTAACAGAGATACAAAAGTGGGCAGTAGGTATAAAAAGGTTGACTACCCCTGATTTAAAATATGAAAAATGTAACAATAAAAACAAGAACCAAAAAAAAGGGTAGTGATGGCAGAATCAGTGGAAAGCAAAGTGAACAACCTAACTTAAAAGAAGGCCCAGATCACCCCACCCCACCTGGTTGAAGACTCAGGTCTTCAGATCCCTTCAAAAAACTAGCAGGTGCTGTGGGCAGGTGGTGTGACAGGGAAGGTGTGCTTCTGATGTCCTGATAGGTGACATTGCTTAATTGAAGGAACTTGGAGCATCCCAACTCTACTAGTTCTAATCAGCCAGGCAGATGCTATGGGAGACAGGCAGCCCCTCAAATCACCAGGCCCTGTTCCAACCAATATCTTCAACTGTAGTCTTATGTAAAAGTGCATTGCAATATCTTTAGGAGACCAGAGCATGAGTGACTTTCTTAAGGGCCCATCAATCTAGGAAAGGTGTAACTAGTGGCCAAGATGGAACTCCACACTATGCTACAGCTACCACCTGCTCACTGAGCTGAAACTCCCAAATTGTGCACTAAACATGAATGGGGAAGTGCCACCCTATTGCCACTGGGAATGATGCCTGTTGTAGATTTCTTGTGACAGCAAGCTGGGTTCATGGTGTTTAGTTGGGAAGTTCTGTTTTTTTTATTGTTGCTGAACAAATATGGATAGCAGGGGCACTATTTCTATTTTGTTTTAGGTTCATTTTCCATTGAAAAAGGAGCAAATAAGCTTCCTAATTGTAACTAACCTACTGCTTCATTTTGGCACTTTGATTTTGGAGAATGATACCTAATGACTAATTTATCTGCTTAAAGAAAAAGCTTTGCAAAACATGCCATTGTTATAATACTGAGTTTCAGAAAGTCATGTTGATCAACTGTGTAACTCCTTATTTATTTTATTTTTATTTATTTTATTTATTTATTTTGTCACAACAGTATATATAAGCATAAGCATGAAAATAACTATATAATATATAAGCATATATATGAGCATAAGTATGTAATAACTATATTAATTGGATATAATGAAAGGAAACAATAAGGACAGGAACGGTAGGCACACTTGTGCTCTTATGCACGCCCCTTACAGACCTCTTAGGAATGGGGTGAGGTCAATAGTAGACAGTTTTTGGTTAAAGTTTTGGGGATTTGGGGACAGTCAGGTAGTGTGTTCCAAGTATTAATAACTCTGTTACAGAAGTCATATTTTCTGCAATAAAGATTGAAGCGGTTAATATTAAGTTTAAATCTATTATTTGCTCTTGTATTTTTTGGGGTGTTTTTTTTTTGGTATTTTTTATATATTGTATTGTATAACTAATTAGAGATGCCATGAAGAGAGGACAAAAAATAAATAATGCAATATTATTTGGATTAGAAAACACTAACGAACCAGATATTACTAAGATTCACAACGTCATTGGAAATTATAATTCATCAACCATCTCCCCAAATGAAATAATTGCAGTCTCCAGAGATGGACCAGAATATAAAAACTGTGATGGATCAATAGCACCAAGATTCTGTAGAGTCATATGCATAAATGAGGACAGCAAACATAAGTTCATTTATACTATAAACTGAATTGCTAAAACCAACCCTGCCTACAGTAAACTTAGATCATGTCCTGATCTATCTTTTCCGCAATGGATACGTTGTCGTGAACTCTGCACAGAACTTAAACAAAGACAAGACAATGGTGAATCCAACCTATACATTGACTATTGTGCTGATTGCATAAAAAATAAAAACTACAATCAAAAAATCACCTCCAAACCCCCCATCACCCAACCATCCATCCAACCATCCATCCAACCATCCATCCTACCAACCATCCTACCAACCATCTCAACAAATAGTCAAGTACCCAACATCACCTCCCAAAACATCCATCCACCCATCCAACCACCTCTACAACCACCTGTTGTACGTAACCCTCAACCAACTAACATCCAAAACTAGGTATGCACACCCCTTACCTCTTCAACACCAATCACTACAGATTTCAAATGCAAATTGATAAATGCAAGAAGCATTGTTAATAAATTACCTGAATTTATCCTCTTGTTAAACAGTGGTATATTTGATATTATATTTGTTTGTGAAACATGGCTGAACTCATCCCTCCCTGACTCCATTGTTTCAAACAAAGAATATCAAGTTTATTGATCAGATCGTGAAAATCGAAGAGGTGGTGGAGTGTATCTTTTATAAAGATACTTTATCTTTTATAAAAAGTCACTGAATCTAAAAAACATTCAAGTTGCACATAAACTTTCTCTTCCTGAAACTATTGTATGCAACCTATCCCTTAACACCACACTTCGATTCTTACTATGCTACAGAGCCCCTGACTATGACATTACTCATGCAAATATGTTAACCTCACTGCTAACATGGGCTACCTCTTGCCCATATCCTCTCATCTTCCTGGGTGATCTAAATCTACCTCTTATTAACTGGATAACTAATGAATGTACAACTGATCCAATCCATACTACACTATACAACGCTGTTATGAACCTAGGTCTTGAACAACTTGTAACTAACAATACAAGACTCAACAATTGCCTTGACCTCATCTTCTGCAACAACACAAACTCAATTTATGGACTACAAATAAAAGAACCCTTTTCCAACAGCAACCACTGCATGATTAGGACCGGGTTACTTACGGGACCGCCTACTGCTACCGATTGCCTCTCACCGCCCCGTGCGCTCCCACAGAGAGGGACTCCTCAGGGTGCCGTCTGTCAAACAATGTCGGCTGGCGGCCCCCAGGAGTAGGGCCTTCTCTGTGGGGGCTCCCACCCTCTGGAATGAACTTCCCCCAGGACTTCGCCAACTTCCGGACCTTCGAACCTTTCGCCGTGAGCTGAAGACATACTTATTCATCCGTGCAGGACTGGCATAGGGTTTTTAGTTTTTATTTGGTTTTAATTTTAGTGGGTTTTATTCTTTTAAAGAATAAAAAAATCGAATAAGTTTTTTTAAATAGTATTTTATTCTGTATTTATTATGTTTGTCTTGTTTTTTATTTGGCTGTAAACCGCCCTGAGTCCTTTGGGAAGGGCGGTATAAAAGTTTGATTAAATAAATGAATAAATGATTGACTTTCGTCTCAATATACGTCCTTACATAAATCGTCATAACAATAGTATTCCTAACTACAACTTCAAAAAAGCCAACTATGACCTTAGAAACAACGATCTCTCATCTCTGGACTGGCAAAATCTGTTCGCAACCTGTATAGCTGCTGAAGACCACTATAGAGTTTTCCTACTTGAAATCAATAGAGTCATTAAACTATACGTACTGTTAAGGGTAATCTGGGTTCACAACTAAGGTTGTGGACTGTTGAGCAGAGTATCCTATGCATGAAAATGACTGAGACTGGTTGTATACAATAACAGTCACTTGCAGACAAACTGGGATTAGATATTCCTTTACTTTTAGGGAAAAGGCAAAGACATAGTCCAAAAACAATTCCAGTTCATACACATATAAAGTCAGTCTTCTTACCAATGTAGACTTGTAAAACAAACAAGGTCTTCTTTCCTATATGCCTATATATATTGTTGTGAAAAATAAATAAATAAAGAAAGAAAGAAAGAAAGAAAGAAAGTATTGTTGTGACTGAAGCTGAAGTAGTCTTTAACAGGAAGGACATTGCAATAGATGATTCTATGAGTTAAACATAGGTCCTGTCGAAGGCGGCAGAGTTCTAAGTTTTCTAAACCCAAGATTTCAAGTCTGGTGGCATAAGGTATTTTGTTGTATTCAGAGGAGTGGAGAACTCTTCTTGTAAAATATTAGGTTTACAACTCTTAGAGCCTTTTTTGTAAAATATTGTATTGATGTCTGAAATGTGGTATGGGTTCCAAACAGGTGAGCTGTATTCAAGAATTGGTCTAGCAAATGTTTTATATGCTCTGGTTAGTAGTGTAGTGTTTCTGGAGAAGAAGCTACGTAAGATTAGGTTTACAACTCTTAAAGCCTTTTTTCCGATGTAGTTGCAATGGGCTTTAGCACTTAGATCACTGGATATGAAAACTCCAAGGTCTTTAACGGGGGGGGGGCATCATCTGTAAGGTAATGTCCATTGAGCTTGTATTTAGTGTTTAGATTCTTTTTTCCAATGTGTAAGACAGAGCATTTGCTGGTTGAGAGTTGGAGTTGCCAAGTTTTTGACCATTCTGACACAAAGTCAAGGTCTTTTTGAAGGGTAGCTGTATTGTTGGTAGTGTTAAATAGTTTGACATTGTCAGTGAAAAGAACACAATTACTTTTAATATGGTCACAGAGATCATTAATGTATAGTATGAAGAGTGTTGGTCCAAGAACACTGCCTTGGGGAACGCCTCTATTGACAGGAACAGGATTTGATAGGGCACTGCCTATTTTGACCACTTGTTGTCTGTTTGACAGGAACGCGGTTATCCAATTGTGGAGGGGTCCGGAGATGCCGTAGGATTTTAGTTTTAGGAGAAGTTTGTCATGTACCACTTCTACTATCCTTCTACTATCTCTGCTATCTCTACTATCCTTCTACTATCTCTGCTTCAAGGAATAGAAACGGTGAGATATAAATGTATTGCTCCCACAATTGATTTTCTTTCTAGGTGAATGGGCCTTCCTCCAGGCTGCTCACTTGTACACACTCGCCACATCTCATAAACAGTAGTCATAATGTATGGATCTGACAATTGTACTTTTGCAATGGTATTTTGATTAGGTTGAGAATATCAGTTTATCACAATTTGCATGATTCATGTAATAAAGTGGTGGGATTCTACTGGTTAACAACCAATTGGCTGAGTGCGCGCTTCATGTTTGAAAACCAAACACACGCTTCACGCATGCACAGTGTGTTTGTAAGCAGCTCTAAAATTTACCTTCTACTGCAGCCCCGGTGAATAAAACAGCTGAGATATGGCAATCCACTCTGCTGCGCCTATCAGCTGGGCTTCAAACAAAAGAAATATAGGTCAGTATAGTGCAGGGGCGGGCAGGTGGGCCCAGCTGATCATCAGAGCAAACCGGTTCACTCTCAGCTGATCATCGGAGCTACCAGTTTGTCCGAACCAGTCTGAACCAGCTGAATCCCACCCCTGATGTAATATATGTATGTATAAATAAAGGAGAATATTTGTAACTCAGGGTTGTCATGATCATACTTATAATCATTAACCATAAGTTACAAACAACAATTGATAAATCATAAGAAACCAATAGGAGAAGATAGTAGAAAAAATGAGAAGATGAGAAATGAGACAGTGCTGTGGGAATTAAGTGTTCAGCAGAGTGATGGAATGGGCGGGAGAAAACTATCTTTATCTCAGGTGGTTTGGGCATGCAATTCTCTATACCGGTGTCTATATATACAAATGCTGTTGTACCCATAAGCAGTCTGGAGTTTGCTGAACATATGTTCATTGAGAAAACCAGCCCAAAGAATTAATCTGAAAAGGATAATATCTCCTCTGACTTCAACTCGGAGTAGAAATTGGAAAGGAAGCTGCAAATGGAACCCGTGGGTTTAAAGCCTCTCTAGAAATTTTAGGAGCGGGGAAAAGCCTGAACTTGTGACTCCAGAACAGTTTGCTGGAACTTTGCAGAAGAGAGAAAAGTTGAATGAGAAATTAGTTTTTTCCTAAAATAATCTTTTTGTTCAGCAGCCAGGACCCTGTCTTGCTTTGCAGGCAGGCCTCTGCCATGGCTCCTTAAGACTCCGGCTATAGAATTTGTTCATAGAAGTTGAATTCTTTGTTCGGAATGAGAGTTATGGTCTCAAACGTGAAAGAAAGAGATGTATTTGAGAGGTTGGGGGAGGAGACTCAGAATGGGTGTGCATCATTGTAAGCACAGCAGCTGGATGTGTCAGGCGTGAAATTAGAGCAAGGACTTTATCATCTATATGACTGCATCAAATAGGAGGAGGAGGCGGCGGCAATGTCCCCTGTAGGCTGCCTTACTCCAGCTCCTTCCATGAACACCACAGGAGCAGATGCATTTTAATTTCCTTTTATTGTCAGTGACCCAAAT
Organism: Ahaetulla prasina; assembly: GCF_028640845.1. Lineage (NCBI taxonomy): Eukaryota > Metazoa > Chordata > Lepidosauria > Squamata > Colubridae > Ahaetulla > Ahaetulla prasina. The sequence goes on along the minus strand of NC_080539.1, from coordinate 265,602,300 downwards.
GGATATGGGGTAGTGGGGACCCCTGCCTGTGCCTGCCCAAGGAACAGAACGTTTATCAGCCAGAATCAATGTTATTGGTGACCGTTCATCACGCTTGCTCAGTGTGTGATAATGGAACTGTGTGCTTCCCTAGGACAGCCTTTGGTTGGCATAAAGACCATGACACTGTTGAATTCATGACCAACTTGAAGGGCTTTCCCCCTGCTTTTCTTTTCTTCCCCTTTAACTTTCCTTCCTATGGTACCATTGTCTTCGGCTTTGTTGGGGATGATGGTGCCTGCGTTCTGTTTACTGCTCGATTTCATTTCAATCTTCTTTTCATGCCACACATTCAGAAAGTTTATCTTGGTTTTTCTAAAGTGGGTGGTGGAGGGTGGAGGAACCCAACGGTGTACAGCCTTTGGGCAGACACCAGTGTTGTTGTTTTTCCCCAAAAGAACCTATTTTTAAATGTATACAAAGTTGTACAAATACAAAGACCTACATAATTGGGCCTTGGGGGAGGGAGTTGTGTGAATATACCAATTGACATGACTTTGGGTTCATTCGCTTGTCTACCCATTCCCATCTGCAGCTGCTGAAATAATAGAAACACACGGTTTGATCGTGCTTTCTTGGAAGTAAGTTCCACTTATGAAAAGTCTTCAGAATTATAGATTTAATCTTAAAACATTTTCTGTAGTTTTCACGAAGGAAATTTTAAAATAATGTGACTTCTGCCATGAAAAATAAGCCTATCCTTTCTTTTCTCTCAAAAGTCAAGTTAGATGGGGCTTCCAGATCTGGGCAGAAAAATTGAGGACAACTAGATGGGAGCAGTGTTTGAGTTTTGCGTAGCTCTTCCCTCTCTTAGTGGTTGTCTGGATTTTTGTAGTCCAAATCTGGTAACACCACTAAAGCTCTCTTCCCAGATGGGCTGAAAATTCTGGAATTATAATTCCAACATGTCCGGTGTGCCAATGTGTCTAATGTCAGTACAGATTATTTACACTAATTCAAGCAGCTATATTATCTCTACCCAAAATAGCCTCTTTGTTTCTTCTGGTCTGGAAATAACCTTTTGTCTCACAGTCATGTAATGTCAGGAAAAATGCTCCCATTTTCTACCCCACCTGAAAAATGTGGAAAAAAAAAATCAAATGGTTCATATATTTTTCACACGGGAAAACTACCTGTCCAACTTAATTTGGAATTTAGAAGTGTCATCAGTGCCACATTCTCCCCAGTATTCACTAATGTCTGTTTAGTGATTCACATGTTAAAGTTGGTGGTGTTTGAGAAAAAACAGGACCCTCAACTTATCTCCATTTACTCATTTTTCACCAACATGGAAGAATTATAGTCAGACTGTCCTGACACCTCCATTTATGCAGCTGATTAATATAATATGTTAAGGCTGAAAGTAGATGAAATAAAGTTCAGCCAGATATCAGCAGTGATAGTTTCTGTGGCAATGAAAAGAAATAGGAAACTAAATAAGACATAAATACAAGCAACATCGGTGTTCACTGGATCTGGTAAAATTCAGGATGATGGTCATGACAGTGCAATTAAAGCTCTCCTAATTTTTTATGTGAATCACACATTAACAAATGGGATGGATCTTCAGTGATACCAGTGTGGCTTCCATCTTGACTTTGTGGTGGTTGTTTTTTTTAATCATACTCTGTAGACATTCCACAAGTGAGAGTTCCCAGTATATTCTTTGAATACAACCTTCAGCAAATTCATGGGTGCCAGATGTGGGAGTGGCCTCATAGTGTGGCCTAAATTGGAAACTGGGAACAGAGGCTTTAGCACAAACTGGGAAATCCAAAGCAAATGGGCAAACATTTGATTTCATGTGTCTTGTTTTAGTGCTAGCACTTAGATTTATACATTGCTTTATAGTGCTTTACGGTCCTCTATAAGCAGTTTACAGAGTCAACATATTGCCCACAACAGCCTGGGTCCTCATTTTACTGACCTCAGAAGGATGGAAGGATGAGTCAACCTTGAACCGATGAGAATCGAACAGCTAGCAGTTGGCAGAATTAGTCTGGAATACTGCATTCTAACCATTGTGCCACCATGGCTCTTTTTCTGATTTCCAAAAACAAGTTGCCATTGTTCTGTGGCTTACCTTGGACACAACTGAACCTATTTCAGTCCTGCCACTTTAAGATTGTGACTGAGTGCAGACTCTCTGGTATGAGTTATTAATTATTCCCCATTCACACATGATGCTGCCTTTTTCCTTTGTTCATCATCACACCTTGTCATGAGTTCCAAAAAACTCCAACGCTTGCTCAATAGTTTGTGACTTTAAATCGACTCTAGTGTTGCTTTTGGAATTTTACCAATACATGCCAGGAAGAAAGCTAGTCTTCCCCTGGTATGTTGTTTGCTGTATTTGAAAATGAAAGATTATATTTTGTTTGCTTACTTACTTTCTGATATAAAGGATTACTCAGAAATCCATCACCTCATGTATTAAAGAACAAGGACTTCCTCATCTTGAAAACCTTGCACAGGAAAGAATGGGGCAACAGAAACCTTGCACTCAAAAGGAAAAGCGTGTCACACACATGAAGTGGAAAAGGAATATGATTTTCCTTTGGGCTTCACCCCACCTTTCTATGCTCACAGTACCTTCCAGCAGACATTCAACAGGTACAGACCCCACCAGATGATTTGACAGGTCTGCCTCCAGAAATTCTTCCCTAGGAAATTCCAACTCCTCCATTGAGGAGGAGGAGTTCATTCATAAAAAGTTTTATGTGTGTGTATGTGTGCGTGTGTGCGTGTGTGCTTGTGTATGACAATACTTCCATTTCAGAATTTTTTAAAATAAATTACGGGGAAGAAAGGAAAGAAGACTGGTTTTTGAAGGGCAAGTTGGCGCTGGTTAGTAGGAGTTGGTAGAACCTAACAGAATAGTAGACTTCTATTATTGCTTCTATTCTCATGCTTGATCCATGCAGATATTAAGGCGGCACAAAGGAGGAATGTTGAAACTCCAACTCCTCCTCCTCCTCCTCCTCCTCCTCCTCCTCCTCCTCCTCCCCCTCCCTCCTCCTCGTCTCCATTGGGACACCATCTGTTGACTGTCAAGCTGCCACCGCAACTGACTTGCTCCTGAAAGACCATTGGGGGGAAAAGGAATGCTGGGTGGCAGTCACCATAGAAGCATTGAAAAGAACATCTTTCTTTTCCTTGCTAATTTAGGGGTCAAAGTGTGTGTGTTAGGAAAAGAGGGGGTCAGAGGAGGAGGAGGAGAAGTTAAAGACCCTGACAGTGTACATCTGATAAATCTCTGACAGGAGTAGGAATAGAAGCCAGCTATCTCTTTGATTCCAGAGATACTCTTCCGCTACCCTATTTCCCTTTCCAGTCACGGGGTACTGCTGCATGATTGGAGGCAAACAAACTCAGTTCAAGGAACAATATTGTCTCTCTTAGATCCTTTTGATTGGGCTGGGGGACTAGGCTTTGACTGACACAATGGGCTATGCATAGAGATAGAGTCTATCAAAACAGAGAAAGCTACCTTCCCTCCTTGGGTTCTGAAAGGAAAATAGTGGCTGTGACTTTGTCCTTGTATTTCAGACTGAAAACTTATAGATGTGTACTTCACCAACAGACTCATTCAACTCCCATGTTGTGCTATGGAAGTTGTTATGCTCCCTAGATGGAAACCAATATGATTAAAAATCATTTGTTCTGGGTTCATTATAACTGTGCTAAATCTTGAAAGATTTCTCTAGTAAATGTTAAATATGTGTGGGCATGTATTTCTTGGTACAAAGAACACATCATACAATTGTCCATTCAGTTTTAAACTGAGGCAGCACATAAATATTAAATTGGAGCTTATTGTTTTTATTGGTGATGTGGAAATGAGATACACAAAGCCTGATATCAATGCTGCTTGCTCCAAATCTAAGTATCCATATGAGTCCTTTCAACCTGATACCCTTTAGATATGTTGTCCCAAATCTTATCTCTCCCCCAATACTTTTTTTTCTGAAAAAAGTTTTTTATTTTTAAACAAACATACATAAAAACATAGCATCATCTTCATTTATAAATACAAACAGTGTGTCGGTTGGTTACAAATCTTTCGTGCATTTTCACCATATTCATAATTTGTAGTTTACCTAATTTCACATTTTATCAATCTAGTATATATCCAAATATTTTTATCCTCATCGATCATTTACTTAACTAGGGCTATTTCTTCCCTCACTTCATACAAAATGTTCTAAAAATTTTAGTTAGCTTATATTGTATCATTTATTTCATCATCCTAAATCAATCCCATAATAGTATATCTTTATATTTTGTATATTTCCACAAATCGTGTATTATAAAGACCTCTACCAAACTTCATTGCCATATTTTTTTATCTAACCATTGGTAAAATAAGTCCCATATCTTATAATATTGTTTATCTTCCTGTTCTCTAATTTCAAGGGTCAATTTGCTCAGTTCAGCACATTCCATTATTTTCTTAATAATTTCATCCTGTGTTGGTATTTTCTCATTTTTCCAATTTTTAGCAAACACAATTCTAGCCACTGTTACTACATTCACAATCAAAGATCTCAATTCTCTATTATATGTTTCAGTATCCCCCAATACTTTTATGTGCAAGAAGAGTCATTTTGTATGAATAAACAAACTTGCCAGACATTGAAGCAGATATTTTGTCAAATTAGCTCAATGTTTTCTCTGGTGCCTTTTCTTCATTCTTTCATATTTTGTCCTTCAAGTGGAATATTTTCTTGATGATAGCTTCCTTCATGCCCTTTAATCTTATTTAGATAGAGAGGTCAGTAGCACCATCCATGTCATGCAAATTTTAATGAAGGTCTGGAAAATCGTTCTTTTTTTAAAAAAAAGAATAGTTATATTTCTCTAAGGAGCCTAAAACTATGTGCTTCTTTCTTCCTTCTTTGCCATATTTTATCCTCCCAGCTATCCAATAAGCTAGATTATCATTTTTTCTATATGAATGGAATTGCGTATGCTGTTGGAACTTCTAAAGACACTTAATTTTTTGAAGCACTTTAGTCCAAATATTAATTCTATCAGAGCTTGACTCACAGTCCAATTTCTCAATTTCATCTCTATTGTGTGAAATGAATACAACCCACTCAGTTCAATTTCTTTATTTTTACGCCTAGGAGCCTTCTTATGTAGTTTTTTCCAAACTGGTGCCACTCAGATACATTGGATTACAGCATGGAGGCCCTTGTAATTTAACACACCTGAAGAATACTGGGTTGACTAGTGCAAATTGTGTAAGCTTTTATTTTCTTCCACCAAAAAGAAAAAGATATCATTTTACCTTCTTTCTTTCCACATATTTCAGCCAGGGCAACAAAGATCCATTTTCATGCAAATACCTCAAGTATTCAGAGTTCAAAGGATTCTTTGAATTGTGATTATAGTCCCATCTGCAGTTTTTTTGGTTTGTTTTCAACAGAAGGGACTTGTCCCTAACCGGTAACACATCATCCATCATTACCATTAATTGTCTGATCTGTTCCATTAAAGTTGTTCATGGAAAAGATACAGCCAATTTTCTTTTTCAAGTTTGTCAGTTCACATGACCAGGATCAGAAAGCTTGCCTACAGCTATAGAATTGCTATATACTATTGAATTATATTTTCTTGAACGTAGCATGAATATCGTGTGCCTTGGTAAACTTGGGGAATGATTTCTTATAGTAATCATACAAATTGGGGTTTATAAATATAGCATAGTTCTATTACTCCATATTTTACAGAGATGGTAAGTAAAGGATATATGTATTGTTTGTGGTTTGATCCAAAATGTAAAGTAGATTGACTTAATTCTCTACCAGTGAAAACCCAGAGTAGTTTATAATATCCCATCAGGTTCACCTCTAATCATGCCAAGAGCAAGTAGCAAGTAGCACTATTGCCAACTTTTCAGGAGGATCAAAGCTTCAGACCAGAAAAAAAGGCCATATTAGACAGAATTTGGAGGCTTGCATAGTTTTTTTTTTAAAAAAAATCTGTGCTGATCTTCTATCATAAATTTCAAGGTGTAAAAGGTAAAGGTAAAGGTTCCCCTCGCACATACATGCTAGTCGTTCCTGACTCTAGGGGGCAGTGCTCATCTCCGTTTCAAAGCCAGAGAGCCAGCGCTGTCCAAAGACATATCCATGGTCATGTGGCTGGCATGACTAAATGGCAAAGGTGCACGGAACACTGTTATCTTTCCACCAAAGGTGGTCCCTATTTTTCTACTTGCATTTTTTACGTGCTTTTGAACTGCTAGGTTGGCAGAAGCTGGGACAAGTAATGGGGGCTCACCCCATTACACGACACTAGGGATTTGAACCGCTGAACTGCTGACCTTTCAGTCAACAAGCTCAACGTCTTAGCTGCTGAGCCACCGTGTCCCTCTTCAAGATGCGTCCCTCTACAAGGTGTACAATATGCTTAATCAGAGTGATATTGACATATTCATATAGCAAAGTGGAACACCTAAGCAAGGAACCATTCTAGGTCTCTTCTGCCTATTACCCCGAGGGGATCATTCTGTCACAAAAACCAAATTAATGGAGTAGCAGTTTGGCAACCTTAAGGGCAACCTTAACCTTACAAGGAACAATATCCTTGTAAAAACAAATGTCGGACTATGAACCAATCCAGAACCCACCCCAGTTTTCTTTTTTTAGGTTGGTTGATATCACCGAAGGATAGGAAACGTATACCTGGTCCTCCTCAAAGTTCTCTCCTCCATCAGATGCAATCTTCCTCCTACAGAAGCCCCCCTTGCTGAGCCATCCTCTCCTCCAAGGAGTCAATTTATATAATCCAAGCCACCTTGGATTGGTCAACTGGCATGGTCCTAAGGAGGTGGGTACACAAAGGTCACAAACAACCCTCTAGGGTAGGGGTCTTCAACCTTAGCAACTTTAAGACCTATGGACTTCAACTTCCAGAATTCCTCAGCCAGTTGAAGTCCATAAGTCCTAAAGTTGCCAAGGTTGGAGACCCCTGCTCTAGGAGTTTAAGCACGCTCCATATATTAGCTATACTGCTACATGCTGGCTGGGGAATTCTGGCAATTAAAGTCCACTCATCTTAGAGTTGGTGAGGTCGAGAAAGAGTGAACTAGATAGTGCATGCATACATACATACATATTGGTACATACATACTAACATGGGTTGAACAGTGGTCCTGAAGCAAGGGAGTTCTTGTTTTCTAGAGCAAAAACATGGATGGTTGCAGTTCTGAAATATTTAAGCATTTTTAAATCTTGTAAACAATGATCAATAGAAAAATCAGTTTTGAAAAAAATCAAAAACTTGAGCACCAACTACTTGCTGTTAACATACTGATTTTAAAAATCCATTTATAAGTTGCTTTCTAAATCATTTTTATCCATGACCATTACTAGGTCTCTAGAAAAAAATAAGAGTTTCTATATTTTTCAAGATCTGGTTTGGGTAAATAAATAAATAACAGTTTTTCCTCACTGATTTGTTAAAAAGTTCTGACTAGCCTAATTGGCTCTATCATAGTGGAGATCAAGAAAACATTATTTATTTAACTTAATGTTCATTGATAAGGGTTAAGTATGTCAGTGCTTTCATTGACTTTTCATTAGAATTGTGGCTGGATATGGATAGTAAAACTTAAGACTTCATTTAAAAAATATACTTGGCATGGTTCTTCTCAGGTGAGTAAGATACATAGTTGTCTAAGAGAGGACGAGGAGGGGTGATATTAAAAAGTCATGTTGGCTACAACTACATTGCTGAGGTTGTCATCATGACTTCTTAACCCTCCCCCCATCCCATAAGTTCACATTTAATTTATTCTTTTATCAGCCATTCTCTTGATGCCTGTGGATATTAAGCCTGTGGGACACGAATTGGCTTCATTTTGACAGGGTGCTTCATGCCACGAAGGCAACACCATTTGCCTTATCAAAGCACTTCATGTCATCTGCAGCCTCAATCCATACTTGGAATAGCTGGAAGAAATTTCAGTGCAGAAGCAGCCACGTGTAAATGTCTCTTCTAGCTGCTTGAACAGCTAGAGGAGGTAGAATGAGCAAAAGAATGTGGCTTTGCCTCATTCTTAGGACCAAGGGGGCTGCATTGCTTCATCAAGCAACCTTAAAGTGCTGCTTCCTCAAGAGTTCCTTGAAGTGAGAACCCATTCAAAGGCCTTCACAGGCCCCCTGTGTAGCAGGCCTCTGATCCCTTTGTTTACCATGCACCAGTGTCTTTATCTCCAGTAAACTTGTGAGCTGAAAATCGGATGGGGTTCCTACATGGATAGACGTTCAGCTTTGTGTGCTTTGTAGAAGCCTTACTGAAGGACAGTTAATGTTCCTGAGAGATGATGGATGCAAGACAATAGTAGGAACCTTCAGAAAACACTTCCTCAATCATTCAAACTAAGGTGACCAACTTTTTTACAATGAGAAGGAGGACACAAATAAATTGAAGAAAAAAAATCGTAAATAAAAGAAACATTTTAATAAAATGTAGAGCGACACGAACGATGCAAGCACATTCATTATGAATAAATAAAATTAATTATTAAAACTGAGACAATAACATAAACGAATAAACTTGTAAATAAAATTATACATATTTGGAAATTATTAAATAGATAATGAATTAATAAAACGTGAATTATTGTGCTCACCTGTGTATGATTGAATATTCACTGAGAAAGAAGTGAGTCTAATGTGCATGTGTGTGCCATATCATGTTTTGGTAAGAAGTAAACAAAGCCACTTGCACGTGGTGCACTCTCTCAAAACAATTCTCCTGTACGGAGCACATGTGTCTCATAATTGTGTCTCACCACATTGTACTGAGCCTTGACGAATCGTCATGTCAAATACAAATATGTCACATCACACGCAACGACTCGGCTCGGCTCGGCATTGATCGAATACGGAGATTTACAGATTAGTCTTCAAATATCGAAAAGGAGGACATGTAGGAGGACACTTTTCAAGGGAGGAGAGAACTTACAAAAGAAGGACTGTTCCTCCTAAAGGAGGACGATTGGTCACCTTATTCAAACCCATCTTAGTGAGGCAGCAAATAGTACAAGAGAGATTAATACATTTCAGATATTAATTTGTCGCTTTTTAAAGATGTCACCATCTTTCTAATAATGTCTTTAAAAAAAAAGAAATGGAAAAACTTATTTTCCATGTGATGAAATGAACAGAAGCCATTCCACTGCTTTGTATAAATGTGGCCTGTAATCATATCTTAAACCCGCTATTTAGTTATTGAGATTTTTGTTTACAGTGAAATGGGATGAATAAGCTTACCTTCAGGGAAATTACCTCTCTCCGATATAATCAAATGGAATGCCTAAGGAGGGCCAAAAACCTGCTTTCTCAAAATTGGAAGGCTTTCATAGATCTTAGGTGTGCAATCTTTTACATTTTATTTAAAAACCTGTTCTCATGGCCCCATCATGTGGTCAGCTTTATGTACTGCCTAGATGTGTGTTGTTTTGACAACCTACAGCTTGTAATATGTTTTCATCATTAACTGAAGGTATATTTATACCTTCAAAAATCTTATTAATAGTGCTTTTTTAAAAAGTAAAAATTTTCCTGTTAGTCATGTTGAACCTAGGGCACAGTGCTCATCTCCGTTTCTTGGCTGAGGGAGCCATCTTCTAGTGAGCTGTCTAGATACTTTCCATCAACATGTCTCCATTGTTAAATTATTTTATATCTTTTCATTTATTTTGTATATTCCTTTTCCCTTTACCATCTTCAAAGTAGTTCTCTCTTGTAAATCAGGGGTGTACAAGCAATAGTCATGCAGTTAATATGTAAACAGAAAGTAACCAAATTCAGTGGGATCTATCAGCCCAGGGGAGAATCAGAGACAATCTCCTAAATGTTTATCTGGCAATGTCTAGGGCAGTGATGGCTAACCTTTTTGCTGTCGCGTGGCAAAAGCGGGGGGAGCATGCGCATGTGTGCCCACACCCATAATTTAATGCGCCCTGCCACCCCCCCATGCATGCATGCGCCCCTGCACTCCCTCTGCTTTTGGCACACGATGGCATGGTGGGCTCATTTTTCACCCTCCCCAGGCACCAGAGCCTTTCTAGGAGCCTGAGGAGGGCAAAAATGGCCTCCCCCCCGGAGGCCCTCCGGAGGCTGGAAGCAGCTTGTTTTCCAACTTCTGGTGGGCTCAGAAGGCCTGAAAATCAGCTGGCTGGCACGTGTATGCGCGCTGGAGCTGAGCTAGGGCAATGCTCACGTGCCAACAGATATGGCTCTGTGTGCCACTTGTGGCACACATACCATAGGTTCACCATCATGAGTCTAGGGTGTCTAGAATGTCAGAATGTCAGCTAAATGTCTAGGGCTGGATTTAGTTCATTTGGTATATAAGCTTAAAATGCCATTGCTATTTGGTTTCCTTCTTTCAAAGTCTAGCTTCTCGGGGCTTTGCTTCCTAGGAATAACTTAGAGAATTTTTTTTAGTGTAAATGTGCACAAGATGTTTCTTTTCTTTTTTTTGTTTTGTAGTTCATTAGAGCCATAAACAAAGTGGAGATGGTACATCAGCCATAAAGAAGAAAAAATAGGAAATGTGAGAACATGCAAACAAGTACTATTCAGTACTTTTGTGCTTAGAATGATAACAACTTGACCTTAAGGAAACAACTCAACATTTTTAGTGGCTCCAAAAAAGACTTAAACATGGGCCTGAAAGTTGTGAAAGTTAAGAGTTGCCCTAGTTCCATAAAGTTCATGCAACCGTTTGTGTGGTCTGTAACTAATATAAGTTTAATTTTTATCTACGACAATTGTTTGTGTATACTGTTGTGACAAAAAGAAATAAAAAAAAATTCCTTCCGTAAGTTGTTAGGTATCAACTTTCAGGCCCATATATCTGTAAGTTGATAGGTGTCAACTTACAGAAGGAAATTCATTAAACTTACACCAGTCACAGAATACACAAACTGATGCATGAATTTTATGAAACCAGGGCAACTTTTAACTTTCACAACTATCAGGTGTTAGGTATCTGTTGTGCATTTGTGATATACTTGGATGGGCAATGAAGAGCGATAGCATTAGACGCAGGATAACATCATCTACATGTTATGTCTAACATTAACATACTTAAGTGGCAGGTTTTGCATGCATGCAGCAGTTGGCTCTTCCTGAATATGGCCAGAGTAGCTCAAATATCCCCTATGGTTTGCATTATGATGATTTAGGTAACTATTATCAAACTACAGTTGAGTAGTTCAAAAGCTGTGTCTCAGTGGATGTTGTCAGAAGGTCATGGTGCCTGGGGCACAGACCAACCATTTTATGATTAATTACAAGGTGTGAATGGATCTCCTAAGATGCTGATGAGTAACTGAAAGACCTAGCATTGGTTTACCCTTGCATGGCTGCCACTTGATTACTTTGAGAATAGAATAGAATAGAATAGAATAGAATAGAATAGAATAGAATTTTTATTGGCCAAGTGTGATTGGACACACAAGGAATTTGTCTTGGTGCATTTACTCTCAGTGTACATAAAAGAAAAGATATGTTCATCAAGGTACAACATTTACAACACAAATGATGGTCAATATATCAATATAAATCATAAGGATTGCCAGCAACAAAGTTACAGTCATACAGTCATAAGTGGAAAGAGATTGGTGATGGGAACGATGAGAAGATTAATAGTAGTGCAGATTTAGTAAATAGTTTGACAGTGTTGAGGGAATTATTTGTTGAGCAGAGTGATGGCCTTCGGGGGAAAAAACTGTTCTTATGTCTAGTTGTTCTGGTGTCAATGGAACAATTGCTCTCCTGCTGAAATATTTTCTACAATGGAAAAAGATAAATGATAAAATGTGCAGCATTTTCATTTCAGAATGAATATTTTTTTAAAGAACAGTTAGATTAACACCCTGTGCTCCCTGGATCCTGCTGTTCTATCTCATTGTGGTGGTGATGATGGGCAGCAGTGGTGGAATTCAATTTTTTTTTACTACCAGTTCTGTGGCTTGGTGGGCATGGTGTGGCTTGATGGGTGTGGCTTGGTGGACATGGCAGGGGAAGGATACTGCAAAATCCCTATTCCCACCCCACTCCAGGGGAAGGATACTACAAAATCTCCATTCTCACCCAACTCTAGGGGAAGGATACTGCAAAATCCCCATTCCCTCCCCACTCCTGGGGGAAGGATATTGCAAAATCTCCATTCCCACCCCACCCACCCCTTTCTGGGGTCAGCCAGAGGTGGTATTTGCTGGTTCTCCGAACTACTCAAAATTTCCGCTACCGGTTCTCCAGAACCTGTCAGAACCTGCTGAATAGCACCCCTGATGGGCAGGATAGTGTCCTGGAGGGAGTCTATGCCAAGAGTATATACTCCTAACAGGGCCACCCAAGATCACCCCAGATAACCAGCTAAAGCAAGAAGGCACCTAGATCAATCAGCAACAATATAGAAAATTGCTGGAAGGGGATGATTACTTCAGTGACAATGGCAAAGGTATCATGTTAGATTGCATAGGAGAAGGCAATCGGAAACCACTGCCAGTCAGAAAATCAAATTGGGGAAATCAAAAACAAAGAAGGAACAGTGCAGCTTTAGAAAGAGAAAAACATAGTTAGATAGACTGTATGGTCTAGAAAACCAAAATAAAGCAGGAGAATGATTTATCCATTTCTGACAAACTGATGATTTCTTCACTGTCAACAACTCAAACAACTTCTACCTACATGAACATCATCAAATGGAATACACAGAAATCACATTGACTACATTATTAGCACAAGGAGATGGAAGAGCCTCAGTTATTTCAGCAAAAACTTGGCATGGGATGACTGTGGAATAGTTCATGAACTACTGATGTACACTTTCCAATTCAAGCTAAGTGAAGAAGAAAGCCAACAATAGTTTTCCATGATATGCCCTTGAGCTCAAATCCAATATTTACTAGGAGAACATAAGAAATCACTTTGAAATCCTGAGCCTCATTGATAGAGAACCATAGGAATTGAGAAATTAAATTGAAGAAGTTGTTAAGGATGGATATGAAACGAGATTACCAAAGGCCAAGGAACAGAAGAAAGCAAACTCGATATCAGCACACACAAAGTGTGCAAACCATTTTACAATATTCTTAATTTCATATACTGTACTAGCAAAATAATTAAGTTCATCCAAAAAGATTATAATATTGTACATGGAAAAAGAGATGCCAAATGTTTAAGCTGGCTGTAAAAAAAACCCAGGGGAAACAAGAGACATTATTGTTGATGGCACAATGGATGACTGAGGAAGCCAAATAATTCCAGAAAGAAGTCAGTATGTCTTCATTGATTATAGAAAGGTCTTTAGTAGTGTAACTTATACCTAATTTTGAAACATTCTTGGGAAAATTGGAATCCCAGAAGATCTCATTGCCTTCTCCCACACCTATATATAGTTCAGGAAGCAATAAAGGAGAATATTTGTAGCTCATGGTTGAAATGAGGAGTCCTTGGTACTCTCTGAGCTTGGTTGTTTTCTTGCAGACATTTTATTACCCAAACTAGGTAACATCATCAGTACCTCATAGCTCAGAACATGTTGAAACAGATTGGCTGCAGGCTGTAGCAGTACAATTAATTATGACATTTATGTAATCCAACATAGTTATTCAATAAAAAGACATACATCACTGATAGAAGATAATCAGGCTTTGTGGAATGACCCTTAGAATGCTTGTATTTGACCTACTTAAGTAAGAGTCATGAATACTTCTGGCTACAATTCCCAGTTGTAAAAAAGTGCAAACTTTATTTTAAGAACAGTTCAGGGGTCTTTTTCTTCCCTTTACTTGAAGCCCTGACAAATCTTCAGTTCTTAGAATATAAACAAGAAGCAAGCAATCTGTTGTCCTTCAATGTGACAGATAGAATATTTATCAAACAGTTTAATAGGAGATATAGACCACTTGACAAATGAATCAATATATTTGCCTGGGTTTCATATCCAGAGCAAAGCATGCTGAAGCACTGTCTGGAGGTTCAATTAGAGCTTCCTGCCCTGCTGATATTTTTTCCTGGTTAAATCTCTTTACTTTTCTAATTGAATGTATGTGTAATACAAGGTTGTCTTTATATTAGAGAAAAATGCTGGTGCTTTGCTGAGCGCTTAGAATTGGAATGCTACTATTAACTGTCCCCATCCATAGTTCTTGCAAAACAATTGCTTTTCAATGATGGAGAAACTGGAGGTAACATAAGAAAGATCTGGGAAGACTTTTCAATAACTTTAGATAGAAACTTTGGGGAAATTATAAATGCATTAGTTATAAAGATGCAATCACCAGACACTGGATATTATTCTATTTGATTTGGTTTGATTAGAGTGCACAGTGCTTTGGATACAGAACCAAAAATTATTTGGAAAGTATGGGAGACCTCGCATAGCATCTGTCTGTAACTTCTTAAAACAGTTGTGTCTTTCCCTGGAATCACATGGCTAGCTTCTGCAGCTGCAGCTGAATTCTGGGAAAAGATGCATTTAACATAACATAACATAACAACAGAGTTGGAAGGGACCTTGGAGGCCTTCTAGTCCAACCTCCTGCCCAGGCAGGAAACCCTACACCATCTCAGACAAATGGTTATCCAACATTTTCTTAAAAATTTCCAGTGTTGGAGCATTCACAACTTCTGCAGGCAAGTCGTTCCACTTATTAATTGTTCTAACTGTCAGGAAATTTCTCCTTAGTTCTAAGTTGCTTCTTTCTTTGATCAATTTCCACCCATTGCTTCTTGTTCTACCCTCAGGTGCTTTGGAGAATAGTTTGACTCTCTTCTTTATGGCAACCCCTGAGATATTGGAAGACTGCTATCATGTCTCCCCTAGTCCTTCTTTTTATTAAACTAGACATACCCAGTTCCTGCAACCGTTCTTCATATGTTTTAGCCTCCAGTCCCCTAATCATCTTTGTTGCTCTTCTCTGCACTCTTTCTAGAGTCTCAACATCTTTTTTACATCGTGGCGACCAAAACTGGATGCAATATTCCAAGTGTGGCCTTACCAAGGCATTATAAAGTGGTACTAACACTTCACGTGATCTTGATTCTATCCCTCTGTTTATGCAGCCCAGAACTGTGTTGGCTTTTTTAGCAGCTGCTGCACACTGCTGGCTCATATCTAAATGGTTATCCACTAGGACTCCAAGATCCCTCTCACAGGTACTACTATTGAGCAAGGTACCACATATACGCATTTTGTTTTTTTTGCCTAAATGTAGAACCTTACTTTTTTCACTGTTGAATTTCATTTTGTTAGATAGCGCCCAATGTTCAAGTCTGTCAAGATCTTTCTGTAACTTGAGCCTATCTTCTGGAGTGTTGGCTATTCCTGCCAGCTTGGTATCATCTGCAAATTTGATGATTTCCCATCTATCCCCTCGTCCAAGTCATTGATGAAGATGTTGAAGAGTACTGGGCCTAAAACAGAGCCTTGGGGTACTCCACTGCATACTTCCCTCCATGTGGATGTAGTTCCGTTGAGGACTACACGTTGAATGCGGTTGGTCAGCCAGTTACGAATCCATCTGGTGGTGGTGCTGTCTAACCCACATTTTTCTACCTTATCTAGTAGTAGGTTATGGTCTACTTTATCAAATGCTTTACTGAAGTCCAAGTAAATTATATCGACAGCATTTTCGTCTCGGGACAGTGGCTAAATGATCTGGAGTTAGGGGAATTAATATCTCAACCCTTGTCATGGTCAGATCATTTACTCCTTCAGCTTGACTTTCGGACCGCTACACCTCACCGCAGAGAGACAGAACCGGTTCGATGGTTCCGTCCCAGGCGCCTGATGGACCCCGAGAGGTTTCTGACGGAGCTTGGGCCATTTCCAAGGGAGTTAGCCCACGGCTCGGCTGAGGAACTGGCGGCCCTGGGATGAGGCGGCCTCTGGCGCCTTAGACCGCGTCGTGCCTTTGCGGCTTCTGACCCGGTGACGAACTCGACCAGCTCCTTGGTACAACGAGGAGCTGAGAGAGATGAAGCGCCGGAAAAGAAGCCTAGAGAGCGCCTGGAGGTCCAGCCGCTCCGAACCTGACCAAACACTAGCAAGGTCATATATTCAGACCTATTTAGTGGCGATCAGGGTGGCGAAACATAACTATTTCTCCGCACTCATCGCATCGGCAGATAATCGCCCAGCCACCCTGTTTAGAGTGACCCGCTCCCTGCTCACACAGGGGGCTCGGGAGGACCCCTTACAGGGTCGCGCTGAGGATTTTGTTCAATATCTGTCGGATAAAATCACTCAGATTCGGGACGGCTTGGACACTGATTGGATAGATTCAGGTGGGATGACGGGGACAGGTCTTGAGAATGTTATCTGGGCTGAGTTCGATCCTGTGACTCCTGAGGACATGGACAGGTTGTTGGGCAGGTTGAACTCCACCACATGTTTATTGGACCCGTGTCCCTCCTGGATGGTGCTGGCCACTCGGGAGGTTACACGAGGCTGGCTCCAGGAAGTTACCAACACTTCTTTGTTGGAGGGTGTCTTCCCCGCTGCTTTGAAAGAGGCGGTGGTGAGGCCCCTCCTCAAGAAGCCCTCCCTGGACCCGGCTGTTTTAGCGAATTATCGTCCAGTCTCCAACCTTCGCTTTTTAGCGAAGGTTGTTGAGAGTGTGGTGGCAAATCAGCTTCCTCAACACCTGGAGGAAACTGTCTATCTGGACCCGTTCCAGTCCGGCTTCAGACCCGGTTACAGCACCGAGATGGCTTTGGTCGCGTTGGTGGATGACCTCTGGAGAGCCCGGGACAGGGGTTGTTCCTCTGTCCTGGTTCTATTAGATCTCTCGGCGGCTTTTGATACCATCGACCATGGTATCCTGCTGCGACGGTTGGGGGGATTGGGAGTGGGAGGCACCGTGTATCGGTGGTTCTCCTCCTATCTCTCTGACCGTTCGCAGACGGTGTTGGCAGGGGGGCAGAGGTCGACCCCAAGGCGCCTCACTTGTGGGGTGCCTCAGGGGTCTGTCCTCTCGCCTCTCCTGTTCAACATCTATATGAAGCCGCTGGGTGAGGTTATCCGTGGTTTCGGGGTGGACTATCATCTGTACGCTGATGACACCCAGCTGTACATTTCCACCCCGAACCACCCCAATGAAGCCGTTGAGGTGATGGGCCGGTGTCTTGAGGCCGTACGGGTCTGGATGGGGAGGAACAGGCTTCGACTCAACCCTTCCAAGACAGAGTGGCTGTGGGTGCTGGCATCCCGGTACAGTCAGCTTACACCATCGCTGACTGTGCGGGAGGAAGTACTGACCCCCAGGGAGGGAGTGCGCAACTTAGGCGTTCTCCTGGACGACCGGCTGTCCTTAGAGGATCATTTGACAGCCGTCGCCAGGGGAGCTTTTTATCAGGTCCACTTGATTCGCCAGTTGCACCCTTTCCTTGACCAGGACGCCTTACGCATGGTCACTCATGCCCTCGTCACTTCCCGCCTGGACTATTGCAATGCTCTCTACATGGGGCTCCCCTTGAAGAGCACCTGGAGGCTCCAGTTAGTCCAGAATGCGGCCGCGCGGGTGATAGAGGGAGCACCGCGTTGCTCCCATATAACACCTATCCTGCGCGGCCTGCACTGGCTACCGGTAGTCTTCCGGTGCAATTCAAGGTTTTGTTACCATCTTTAAAGCGCCCATGGCTTAGGACCGGGATACCTTCGAGACCGCCTTCTGCCACCGATTGCCTCCCAACGACCAGTGCGCTCCACAGAGTGGCCTCCTCAGGGTGCCGTCGACCAAACAATGTAGGTTGGCGACCCCCAAAGGGAGGGCCTTCTCTGTGGCGGCACCAGCCCTGTGGAATGAGCTTCCTCCAGGATTACGACAACTCCCTGACCTCCGGACCTTCACACGTGAACTGAAGTCTCTATTATTTCAGCGCATGGACTAGCCTAAGAACAATGTTTTAACCAAATTTTAATGGGGGTTTTATTGGTTCTTACTGTTTTAGTGATCAGGCTTTGATAATATTTAGTTTTAATCTGGGTTTTAAATGTTTATTTATTACATTGTTTTATATTGTTTTAATATGCCTGTGAACCACCCTGAGTCCTACGGGAGATGGTGCGGTATATAAGTTTGATAAATAAATAAATAAAATAAAATAAAAATTCCTCTGGTCTACTAATTTTGTCATTTTGTCAAAGAATGCGATTGTCAGGCCTGGAAACCATACTAGACTTTAGGGTTTCAGACGCTGCCACATTTTTCCCCTGAGGGGAAGAAGGGGGGTTGAGGGGTATGGTAACATTCTTCAAGCAGTCAAGGTCGGATGGTGTTCACATCTGCAGGAAGAGTGGCGAGAAGATATTCGAATGAACTGGGAGAACGTGGGACCATGTGACCAGCAAAGGGGTCGGGGGGTGGGACTCTTGGGGTTTGTATAACTGGGAAAAGAATCCGGAAGTTCAGTTTTGGAATTTCACTCATGTGCCAGTTTCCTCATGCTAGTAAAGGACTCGGAAAGACAATGGCTTCTGAGTTTTTTTTATGCAGAAGAGGTTTTTCTGGAACCTTGACAGTGATAAGATTAGTCTGGCATGATCTGTTTTTGACAAACCCATGTTGGCTTTTGGTTATTACTTTGTTTGCTTCTAGGTGTTCGGTGATTCGTTGCTTGATTATCTTTTCCAGAATCTTCCCTGGTATTGAGGTCAGGCTGATAGGTCTGTAGTTTCCTGGATCTGTTTTTTTTCCTTTTTTGAAGATGGGAACTACATCAGCTCTTTTCCAGTCCTCTGGCAGCTCCCCTGTGCTCCAGGATCTTTGAAAGATATAGTTCAGTGGTTCTGAGATCACGTCTGCCAGTTCCTTCAGAACCTTGGGGTGTAATCCATCCGGTCCTGGTGATTTGAACTCGTCTAGGGTAGACAGGTGTTCACTTACCATTTTCTTCCCTATTTTAACTTGTGTTTCTAATCTGTTTTTTGTAGTGCTGTTTTTGATAGGTTGGATTGTTTTTTCCTTTTGTGTAAAGACAGATGCAAAATATGAGTTAAGTAGATCTGCTTTCTCCCTGTTGCTTGTCATCTTCTTGCCACTTTCTCCCAGCAATGGGCCAATTGTTTCCTTGACTTTTTTCTTGTTTTTAACATGTTGGAAGAAGCTTTTTTTGTCATTTTTTACTTTTGTCGCTAGCCTTTCTTCATTGTGAGCCTTAGCTTTCCTCACTTCATCTTTACAGGCTCGGGCTATTTGCTGATATTCTGCCTTAGTTATTTGCCCCTCTTTCCACTTTTTATATTTGTCCTTTTTGTCTTTCAATTTATTTATTTATTTATTTACATTTATATCCCGCCCTTCTCCGAAGACTCAGGGCGGCTTACAGTGTGTAAGGCAATAGTCTCATTCTATTTGTATATTTACAAAGTCAACTTATTGCCTCCCCAACAATCTGGGTCCAATTTGTCAGATAGTTCTTTATGCATCCATGCTGGTTTCTTTTGAGATCTATTATTTTTCTTCTTCATTGGTACTGTGTTAGACTGCGCTTTTATAATCTCACTTTTCAAAATTTCCCAAGCTTCTTGAGTCGTTTTCCCCCTGAGGATTCTCATCCATTGAATCCTTCTCAAGCTCTCTCTAAGTTTATTGAAATTAGCTCTCTTAAAGTCCAAGACTTAAAGTCCAAGACGAATTCCAATATTGCGTGGTCACTTGCCCCCAAGGTTCCTGTAGCTTCAACACCTTCTATCATTTCATCTCTGTTAGTGAGAATTAAGTCCAGTATGGCTGATCCCCTTGTCGCCTTCTCTATTTTTTGGGAAACAAAGTTGTCTGCTAGGTTTGTTAGGAACCTGTTGGATCTTCCACTTGGTGCAGAGTTTGTTTCCCAGTTGATGTCAGGGTAGTTAAAATCCCCCATTACTACTGTGATGTGCTTCCTACATACCTTAGTTAGCTGACTAGCAAAAAGTTCATCTACTTCCTCTGTTTGGTTGGGTGGCCTATAGTATAGACCTATGGCAATATCGTTTTTCACCCATTTTATATTGACCCAAATACATTCAAAATGATTTTCATCATTATTGTGCTTTATTTCTGTAGAGATGTAGTTATTTCTTATATATAGTGCAACTCCACCTCCTCTTTTATTTGGTCTATTTCTTTTAAATAATTTATATCCCTCTAGCTGTATGTTCCATTTGTCAGTTTCATCCCACCAAGTTTCCGTAATGGCAACAATATCATATCTGCCCTCATTTACTTGAATTTCTAATTCACCCTGTTTATTCCTCATACTCTGTGCATTGGTGTATAGACATTTGAGTCCATTTGGATTGACCTTGTGTTTACTGTCTACATAACCTGTGTTGACTGCCCCTACTTTCTTGCCACCTGTTGGTTTAGTGCACATGGTATGGCACTCACTGTTAAATGCTTGGTTTTGCTTGATAGCAGGGCTGATAGTCTTACCCATACAGACATCTATGTTACATGCACTGATAACCCTTTTAGTTTTCGATTGCTGGGGACAGAAATTTTCTGTATCAGTTAATTCTCTGTCCCCACTGTTCAGTTTAAATGTTTATCCAGAAAATCTGTGAATGTATTGCTAAGTAACTCAGTCCCTTTCTTTGATGGATGCAATCCATCTCTTTTCATTTCATTCAACAAATTTCATTTCATTCAACAAATTTCAGACAACGCCCAATTGTATGCTTTTAGAACATCTTTTTGTTTCTGAATCTACTCTATGCAGCCCAGTCCTATTATTTAAAAGGTATTTTTTGAGAAACCTAGAATTTACCCAATATTTATAATTTCTTTTATTAGTTATTTATAGCCTGCCTTTTCTCTGTAACAATAATGGCCAATGTTTTTTAAACATTTAAATGTTTTATAATAGCAATAGCACTTAGACTTATAATAATAATAATAATAATAATAATAATATTTTAATTTGTATACCGCCCTTCTCCCGAAGTACTCAGGGCGGTGAACAGGCAGATAAAATATAAATACACACAATAATTTAAAAACAACCCTTAAAAAACTAATTTAAATGCCCAAAACGTTAAAAAACATACTCCCCTGTAAAATAACACAATTTTAAAAACCCATCCAATAAAAATAAAAATCAGGCTAGTCCAGCCATATGAAATAAATAAGTTTTAAGTTCACGGCGAAAGGTCCTAAGGTCAGGTAATTGTCGAAATCCGAGGGGAAGTTCGTTCCATTAGGTCGGAGCTCCCACAGAGAAGGCCTCCCCTGGGGCCGCCAGTCGACACTGTTTGGCTGACGGCACCCTGAGGAGTCCCTCTCTGTGGGAGCGTACCGGACGATGGGAGATAGAAGCCGGCAGTAGGCGGTCCCGTAGATAGCCCGGTCCTAAGCCATGGAGCGCTTTAAAGGTGGTAACCAATACCTTGAAGCGCACCCGGAAAACAACAGGTAGCCAGTGCAGTCTGTGCAGGATAGGTGTTATGTGGGAGCTCCGAGACGCTCCCTCAATAACCCGCGCAGCTGCGTTCTGAACTAGCTGAAGTCTCCGGGTGCTCTTCAAGGGGAGCCCCATGTAGAGAGCATTGCAGTAGTCCAGGCGAGAGGTAACAAGGGCATGAGTGACTGTGCATAAGGCATCCCGGTCCAGGAAGGGCCGCAACTGGCGGATCAGGCGAACCTGATAAAATGCTCTCCTGGAGACGGTCGCCAAATGGTCTTCAAAGGACAACCGGCCATCCAGGAGCACGCCCAAGTTGCGTACCTTCTCCATCGGGGCCAATGATTCACCCCCGACAGACAGCCGCATCTGCAGCTGACTGTACCGAGGTGCCGGCATCCACAGCCACTCCGTCTTGGAGGGATTAAGTTTGAGCCTGTTCCTCCCCATCCAGACCCGTACGGCTTCCAGACACCGGGACAACACTTCGACAGCTTCACTGGGGTGGCCCGGGGTGGAAAAGTACAGCTGGGTGTCATCAGCGTACAGTTGGTATCTCACCCCAAAGCCACTGATGATCTCACCCAGCGGCTTCATATAGATGTTGAACAGGAGGGGTGAGAGAATCGACCCCTGCGGCACCCCACATGAGGCACCTTGGAGTCGATCTCTGCCCCCCTGTCAACACCGTCTGCGTCCGATCAGAGAGGTAGGAGGAGAACCACCGATAAACGGTGCCTCCCACTCCCAACCCCTCCAACCGGCGCAGCAGGATACCATGGTCGATGGTATCAAAAGCCGCTGAGAGGTCTAATAGGACCAGGGCAGAGGAGTAACCCCTATCCCTGGCCCTCCAGAGATTATGTACTTCACAGTGATTTTTACAGCCCACTCAAGCAGTTTACAGAACCAGCATATTGCCCCCAACAATCTGGGTTCTCATTTTACCACCCTTGGAAGGATGGAAGGCTGAGTCAACTTTCAGCCAGTGAGAATCGAACTGCCGAACTGCTGCAACTAGCACTCAGCAGAAGTAGCCTGCAGCTACTTCTAACCACTGCACCACCATGGCTCATGCAACACTTTCTATAATGAGTCATATATCAAGAAAGATATAAAGAGCAGAAAATTTTTTAAAAATCAGCTTTTTGACAAATTTCTAGCATTTAAGCTTTATTTCAAATTGTACAATCTCTCACTTTACAAATTTCATATTTACAATATATAAAGTGGATGATAGAAATCCAACTACACCTATGTTGCTTTCCTGTGTTGCAAATGTGATGTTGTGGCAGCAGCACCGACATTTTTAGAAGGGGAGGGGTGGCGTTTGGCACTTGTTTGCATGAAATATCTTGATCAGAAATGGGTGAGAACAAGTGATGAATGCTGTGATGGATATGTCTGTGTGCAGATTGCTTGCAACCGTTTTCAATTCATTTGCAACTGATGGTAAGAACATGGAGTGAGAAAGATATCACTATTTGCTTTTTTCAACAGTTTTCTGCTTTGTTGCTGCAGGTAGTTCTATGGTTTAATGTGCCATTCTTGCAAATTGGTTGACTGATTTACTGATTACCCCTTTATTGCTAGATTTACCCCTTATTGTTCTTATTGATCTTCCATTACTTTCTTCCTCTCCATTTTGCATCTCACCCCTTTCTTTCTTCCGTATAGTGATGGTCTGAGTCTTATTTTAAGGCAGCAGCCCATAACCTTTTGGGCCCCAGGGACCAGTTTCGTGAAGAGAGGTTTTTCCACACACCAGAGGGGGCGTGGTTTGGCATGCTGCTTGCATCTCGTGGATAGGGCTTTGCTTGTTTGCGTGGGCCAATTTCTGTCATACTGTGGCCCAGTGTCAGTTCAGTGCCAGACCAGGGGTTGGGGACCCTTGTTTTATGGGACAGTGGCCTTTCTAGGTGGGAGGAGAGAGAGGGCTGAAGGAAGGAAGGAAGGAAGGAAGGAAGGAAGGAAGGAAGGAAGGAAGCCTGATTTTTTTCCCCCACTGACGAATCTCCCTATGGTTCACAGGAGAGATTCACAGTCCTGAGCTGGGACTGAGGCTATGCAGATCACCCCTAGTGGCTGTGCATTTTTTTTCACAGTCTTAGATCTTGACCACATAGTGTTAAGAGCAATGCCAGATTCTGAAATCATTCAATGAATTGGAATAGAGATTTAAGACAGAGGAAAAGAAATATTTCTCCACAGTGCAATTAATTTATTTGCTGAAATTACTACTACTGTAGTAAATGTACTTTTGGTAAGGGCCTTCGAAGGGGTTCTAAGTGTGTACGGATGATTCAGTGTCTTTTAGGACTCAGACCAAGTGAATGCCAAATAATAGAGAGAGTCTTTATATGTCATGAAGGAATTCTTGAAAATAGTTTTACTGCTGTGGAAAAAAATATTAGTTTACTTGAATGTTTGGTCTGATTCAGTAAAGCTTTTTCTAATTTCTGATGGTAAACTTGCAATTGCATAAAAAATTCTGATTTTTTCCCCACTGACGAATCTCCCTATGGTTCACAGGAGAGATTCACAGTCCTGAGCTGGGACTGAGGCTATGCAGATCACCCCTAGTGGCTGTGCATTTTTTTTCACAGTCTTAGATCTTGACCACATAGTGTTAAGAGCAATGCCAGATTCTGAAATCATTCAATGAATTGGAATAGAGATTTAAGACAGAGGAAAAGAAATATTTCTCCACAGTGCAATTAATTTATTTGCTGAAATTACTACTACTGTAGTAAATGTACTTTTGGTAAGGGCCTTCGAAGGGGTTCTAAGTGTGTACGGATGATTCAGTGTCTTTTAGGACTCAGACCAAGTGAATGCCAAATAATAGAGAGAGTCTTTATATGTCATGAAGGAATTCTTGAAAATAGTTTTACTGCTGTGGAAAAAAATATTAGTTTACTTGAATGTTTGGTCTGATTCAGTAAAGCTTTTTCTAATTTCTGATGGTAAACTTGCAATTGCATAAAAAAAATTCTGATTTTTTTTAATGATGAAAAATCAGTTGAAAAGTGCCATAATACTAGACTTTCAGTTCTCAATCTTAAGCTACAAAATTTGTACTGTATGTCTCTCTGTGTGGATTTATGTATGTGCATATGTTTACACCCAGAGATGAATAATGGTATAAAGCAGAGGTCTTCAACCTTGGCAGCTTTAAGACTTGTGGACTTCAATTCCCAGAATTCTCCCGCCAGCTATGCTGGCTGGAGAATTCTGGGAGTTGAAGTCCACAAGTCTTAAAGCTGCCAAGGTTGAAGACCTCTGGTATAAAATGTGTGCTCGTGTACTGCAGCACTGACATGTAAAATATGTGAGACAATTTAAATTTAAAATTAATAAAAGACCTCTATGAGCAAAAATGTTCCACAAATATTGTTTGCAGCAGATCCTTTCCCAGCACAGAAACATTAACACGTTGTCTTTTTCATGCAATGCAAGTTTACCATGAGGCCCAGTCTGGTATAGTAGTTAAAGGTACTGGGCTAAAAAACCCCCAGAAGATTGTGAGATTTTTTTTGGGGGGGGGGGAATTATTCTCTCTCTGTCTTTGGAAGGAGGCAATGGTGAACCACTTCCAAAAAAAACCTTTCCAAGAAAACTTCAGGGACTTGTTGCCTGGAGTCAAGATTAATTTGAACCCACCCACCCCCCAAAAAGTTTACATCCTTCCACATGTCTGTTTCTGAGGAAAGTGAACTTTTCACAAACTTTACAAGACTCAGAATCTCAGATTCAATTTTGCTAATCCTCTTTTTTAAAATCACCCCTTTTAAAAACCCTCCTCCCTTTTTTTAAAATCACACAGATACAGCAGCTAAAATGCAGAAAAACAGAAGGGCAGAATTTATTTCCTCCTCATATTCCTCATCTTCTCCCTGACCACTTGCCCCCACCCAGCATATAAGCCGTTGTTTGCACAAGGGCATAAGATGGCTGGTTGCTGAGCTGGTGTACGTTGGCCAATGTGTACACTCTCCGGTTACAAAGGTCAGAAGTGCAGAAAATGCCAAGCCTGAAGGGACAGCTTATAAAGAAGGGAGAGTATGCCTGATGAAACAGCTTCTGCCACTGACACCTGGGGGTTGTGTCAGCTGTGCTGAAATAGACATGGATCAGAGGCAAACTGAAGGGAGTGGGGGGAGAAGGAAGGGGCAGGGAGGTGGTGGCAATGGGAAATTGCCTGAAGCATGTTGTTCCTAAAAGAGGGTGCAAGGGAGGCTGAGCACGTTGAAGCTTTGTGCTGTTCCACATCACTGTCTGGTGACATATTCCAGGGTCCCAGGTGGATGTAACAGAAGCAGATGGAGAAAAGCAGGTCCTCACGTTGTTCGGTTTCATAGTGAACAGCCTTGGGCCAAAACAGGATCCAAATTAAATGGAAAGGGAGTATATTGTCATTAGCAGAAAAGAGCCATAGAGGCCTCTCTTAGCTTGATCCCCTGACTTTCATCAGCATCCAATTATAGACTTCATTTCAGGTAATTTTATTGAGCAAATGATGCAGCTTTAAACGGGCTACACAAATTCTCCCCCACCCTTTAGCATTTACTGAGAGAAACTGCTACCAGATCCTTACTGCTCCAGGAAGTCCTGGTGCTCTAAAGGTTTTAGAAATTATATTCCGTTCAATGTTTCCAATGATGAGGCTACTGTCGTACATTTGTTAAACTTTATACAAGAGCGACATTCTCCCCTCATGGTGGCAAAAACCAGCTCGGAGAGTATGACTCAGAGGATTGGCCTGTGACTGGCATTCAAGCATCAGTAAAATCTTTTCTAAAAATTTACATTTGTGCTTCCCCCCACCACACACACAAGCACACAGAGTTTATTTCTTTTCCACTGTGAGAAGCAGCAAGGAAGCTGAGAAACACTTTCCTATAGCTCAGCTCAGGAGAGAAGAAGAGTGATATAATCATAAGTATTAGGAAGATTCCACAAATAAGAGGCTATTTTGCATGTGGTATAAGGAAGATTCACAATCTCTTTTCTCAGCCGGTCCTGGACTTGTGCTAGAGGGTTGAAAAGTGCAGTTTGATATTTGGATGCTGAAGCAAATGGGAAAAGAGGTTTTGTTTTGTTTTGTTTGATGCTGATTAGTTTTTGCCCTTGTATGGAAGTTAAAAAATGAATTTTCTGAATTTTTATCTCTGTTTCCTACGTTATGACTTGCTTGAATCAAAACACCTCAGTGATTGGAGTGGCTATTTTCATAGCAGCCAGCAAGTGAGCGGCAGAAGTACAGCCTTGAGATGGTGTCTATAAACTGATAAAATCAGGAAAAGTCTCTCAGCTAGTTGGAATGGTGGACACCACATGGGAAGCCAGGGCTTGGATCTCTAATTCAGGTGTAAGCTTCATGCAGAAGGGAGTTTGTGTCAGCTCTTCAAAGTAGGAAAGCTCAGGGGTTTCAGAAATGTATTTATTGTTGTAGGGTATAATAATAACTGTTATAGGGTATAATAATAACTAGTTATTATTAGTTATTATTAGTTATTAGTTATTAGTTATTATTATTATAACTAGTTATTATTAGTTATAATAATAACTAGGGATTCGAACTGCCCAACCTTTCGATCGACAAGCTCAGCTGTTTAGCCCCTGATATAGGGTATAATAAGAGCACACGGTGGCTCAGGGGCTAAGACAGCTGAGCTTGTCGATCGAAAAGTTGACAGTTCGGCAGTTCGAATCCCTAGTGCTGCTGTGTGACGGGGTGAGCTCCCGTTACTAGCCCCAGCTTCTGCCAACCTAGCAGTTTCGAAAGCATGTAAAAATGCAAGTAGAAAAAATAGAGACCACCTTTGGTGGGAAGGTAACAGCATTCTGTGCGCCTTTGGCGTTGAGTCATGCCGGCCACATGACCACAGAGACGTCTTTGGACAGCGCTGGCTCTTCGGCTTAGAAACGGAGATGAGCACCGCCCCCTAGAGTCGGCAACGACTAGCACGTATGTGCGAGGGGAACCTTTACCTTTTATAATAAGAAAAACTTGAAACATAGTCAGAGATTTCCTGTACTAGTACATCTTATAACAAATTAAACCAAAGCAGAGTTATTTTAAGTATATTGTTTTTCTACCCCAGGATGAAATAGTGTTTTCTGAACCTCCTTCTCTCTTAATGTTTCATTTACATTCACAAGATTTCCAGGGCTAGATTTAGATTCCAACATGGAAAGAGAAAGAAAGAAAGAAAGAAGGAAGGAAGGAAGGGAAAGGAAGGAAGGGAAAGGAAGGAAGGAAGGAAGGTAGAAAGAAAGGAAAGAAAGAAAGGCAAGAAGGAAAGAAAGGAAAGAAGGAAGGAAGGAAGGAAAGAAAGAAAGAAAGAAAGAAAGAAAGAAAGAAAGCCAGCTAACATGGTAATATAGGTAGATTATCCTAACATAAAGTAACCCCTAACAGAAATGAAATGGAAAGCCTTGTTTCAATTGACTATTAACATGCTGAAGGTCTATAGATACGATTTAAAGTTCAAAGCATGTATTACAGCTACTATTCCTTCACTTGCTCTTTTCTGGCCAACTGTCAGCATAGTCATTTCTACAGGCAATCAGCAGGCATTTTATGTCACGGAAGCAGATGTGTGACAGGGCTCCAAATTACAGGGCCCAACTAACAAGAACACATTTGTAGAAAGCCATAATTGGCATGATGATGTTGAGCCATTAAAGGGCTTGGTGACTAATGCCAATTAAAAAAAGAGCGGAGGAAAAAGAAGAGAGAAGGGGAAAGACAAGTGCTGGGTCTTTGATCAAAGAATGACTAAAACCTTTGCAAAAATCTATTGGCAGGGAGGAAATTATGGACATTGTTTTCGTCGGTTGATATTTTCTATTTGCATCAATGTTGTCATTTAGCCTTAGAAAATTCAATCTGCATTTTGCAGAAAATGTTATATTAAAAAATGGATGCTAACATTTTTGTGTATCTCTGTTTACGCCGTATTGTTCTTGGGGTGTGTGTGAATTTTAGGACTTTGAAAATATGCCTGCTTGAAGAAGCTGACTCATTAAAGTTGCTGTGACTTTTAAACTAATCACTGCTTTTTTAGTCTCACACAGAAACTTGAAAAAAGTTGGACTACTTTAATTAATAAGGGAGAGACGCATACTTGTGAGAGTTCTTCTGAAGCAGGGGTCTCCAACCTTGGCAACTTTAAGACTTGTGGACTTCAACTCCCAGAATCCCTCAGCCAGCAAAGCTGGCTGAGGAATTCTGGGAGTTGAAGTCCACAAGTCTTAAAGTTGCCAAGGTTGAAGACCCCTGTTCTGAAGCATGTCTTGTAATTTTTTTGCTTTGCTTTTTTAAAGTGTGATTTTAATTGAAACTTTTAAAAAGGAAGATTATATACAAATACAAACTAATATCAAGTAAGGAAGGGAGAAAAACAAATTAGGAAATGAAAGATAGAGCAAAAACTGCAAGGAAAGGCGAAAACATAAGAATAGAAAAGATAAAAATAAAATACAAAAAAGGGCTTACAGTATTTTTCATAACATATTTATATTATAACCTCTCACTCTAAAGTTATATTATGATACTCTTCTTTTTATAATCTACCCTGTCTCACCATCAATCACAACTTCATTTTTTCATTTTGCACAAAAAAAACCCATTAGAAGCTCCCAGTCACCAATAAATGCAGATAATGAACTTTCAAGGAAGTTAATCCATCCATTTCAGTAGGATCTGACAATTTCGCCAACCTTTCCCCCATAGTGGGTAGTCAAATCTTTCCATCTTTATGCCTACGACCACAGTGATCATATAATGAAACAATCTTCCGTAGCTTTTTTCTAACTGAAAATGAAAATGATCAGGTTCAAACTGTCCCCAGATAACCAAGCAGGACTAAGCCTCAGTCAATTACATAGGACTTGTATAGCTGAAATCCAACCCCAGATAGATTTGGATGATATTTCGGGTGTTACATGGTTGATACAGTGGTGAAAACTGAACCAGTTTATTACCGTATAACGCACCAAATGCAACTGTGTGCACATGCAGTGCATATCAAAAGGAGGCATGGGGTAAGTAGAACAGTGCGGGTGGGGGGTGGGGGAGTTTAAAAGTAAAAAAAAAAGCCTCTGACGATCAGGCAACTCAGCTGGGATCATCAGAGCTTTTTAAAAGCATTTTTACAACCACTTTGGCCGAATAGGTTGTAAAAAAATGCTTTTAAAAGTAAAAAAAAAAGGCGCTGATCATCACGTGGCTCAGCTGGGCATGGGAGGGAGTGGGGGAGGGATTTTTGCTACCGGTTCTCTGAACCACCCGCCGCCATTGCTACCAGATCAGTCGATCTGGTCTGAACCGGGCGTATTTCACTCCGGGTTGATAGGAAGAAATCAGGAGCAAATGAACCATTCCATCATGAAACAAGCTCTTTTCATTTTATTTATCTGTCCACATCTATGGAGCAATGGTCAGTTTCAATTTTTTTTACTACTGGTTCTGTGGGTGTGGCTTGGTGGGCATGGCATGTTTTGGTGCGTGTGGCAGGGGAAGGATACTGTAAAATTTCCATTCCCTCCCCAGTCCAGGGGAAGGTTATTGCAAAATCCCCATTTCCTCCCAATCAGCTGGGACTTGGGAGGCAGAGAATAGATAGGGTCAGGGCCAGTCAGAATTTTTACTACCGGTTCTCCAAACTACTCAAAATTCCCTCTATTGGTTCTCCAGAACTGGTCAGAACCTGCTGAAAGCCATTTCTGCTATGGAAGTATAATTTTGCCCTTTCATCTGACACTGAGATTTTAACAACTAGCTGAAGTCATGCTACTGTAGTTCCTCCTCTTATTTTTTAGAGAGTTTCCCTAAGGAGTCATGGCAATTTATTTTGCTTATTCCCTAACTACTAAGAAATCAGATACAATTTAAAGGGGAAAAAATTATTCACATTTCTTAATGCAATTTTAGAAAAAAAAAAAAGGAATAGAAAAACAGAGGGTTGGACAGGACCAAATGGTTCCACCATACTTGTAAAACATTGAAGGATAGTTCATATAATGTCTCCTGCCTTGAACAGAGGGTTGGGCTAGAAGACCTCAGAGGTCCATCCCAGCCCTATGATTCTATGATTCCATGTTCATTATGATGGTGTGGATTTTATTTCTGTCAGTGATTCAGCCCAAAATTTGTACTGAATAAATAGGGATAGGGACTCAATGCGCTTGCTGCAAGCAGGAGTTGCGTCACTGGTGGAGGAATCAGCAGGAAGGCATTTTTGCATTTCCCTGTTCCTGTTTAACAAATATGCCTGATCAAGTTTTTTTTTCATTGAAAGTGATGTTTGCTTAGACTGAATGTGGCAATGTGATAGGAGCTATGATGAGATAGGTTAGGCTTTCTTCCACTTTTATATATGACATGACGTAGGTGCTTGGGCCCTCTAGTACTCATTATTTTGTTTAGTTGATGTATTTGACTTAACGCCACCTCCGCCAGCCTCATTTTCTATTGAAATTTATTTTTCATTAGGTATATTACATTAAGGTTGCGATCTGCAGGCTGTTTTTTTTTTTTAAATTTCTGAGTTCCTGCTTCTCCTTTAGTTTCATTCTTCAGAAGTTTATCTTATGGATCAAAAATGGGCTGAGACACTTTCACCCCATCTCTACGGATCTACAACTGTATTTATCACTTTGTGGGGTAGTCCAGGGAACCTAAAGGATCCAAATGATCTTCAATTTCAATATGATTATCATTTCATGTAAGCTTATGGAAAAATAAATGGCCAGCTACCAGGAGCCATTAACATCCGGAGTCTATAGATGTGTATAGACTTTGTTTAATGTACTTTGATAAGAAAGCATGATATAAAAAAGTAAAACCTCTTTTTTAAAAAAATGATCAAAGAAAATATTTTAGGATTTGAATATTCATGGACAAAACTTAACTAATATTTAAAATTCAGTCCTTCACTCACTATCTGTTCTCCCTCCCTCCCTTTTTCATGGTACGACTATTGATATGCTTTTTCTTTAGGGATAGTCATCCCTGAATCTCTATGATAGAAATTGGAGAATTTCCTTTATGCATACCTATTTCTTAATTTTCTTTGGAAATCAAAACTGGAGACACTTACATTGGAACAATTACACTGAACACATACTAGCATTTTATCTTTCAGTGCTACAATATTATTTCACTGATCATTTCAGACATAGATCTTTCATAAGTGACCACCTCTAATAGTTGTTTTCTATGCATAGGACGAACACTATATCGAGCACATTGTAATTTTATCTTGTCAGGCACAAATGGCTGCTTTTGCATCATTATTTTTGCTGCCTTCAAAACTTGCTATAGTTTCCCTATCAGAATATGTGTTTAGCCAGAAACCACCTCTGCTTCTTATACCTTGCATAATTTTCAGGCCAGTTCTTGCTTTTTTCCCTTGCCAAATATATTTGTGTATTATTTTATTAAGTTCCTCAAAGAATCACCCCCCCCCCAGTATTATCAGGATTGTTTGAAATAAGTACAATAGTCCTGGTAGTATGTTCCTTTTAATTGTTGCTGCTCTTTCTACCAATGACAATTGTAGGTTTTTCCACTTTTTCTTCTTTGAAAATGTCATTAATTCAATACTTTTATATATATATATATATTTGTTCATACAGTCAAATCATAGGTTGTTCACTAAAGGAAAATATCTCTAAATCTGTTCCATATCAACATGAGATAAACAAGGATTCAAATATCCTTGTTTCAGAAAGTCAGATTATGGATCATATGTTAGGTTGTGCATTTGATCAGGACTGTTTGTAAAGGTATGGATCCAAACAAGCCAGATGATGTTTATGGCCTCATAATCCAGATCCCTCTTGATGTAAATTGTTGCAGATACAAAGAAGAACATCTTGGATTGCACTACTGGGTCTGCCATCTTTTTCTATTTTGATCAAGCCCCACCTCTGAGATGGCTTATTATGATATAATATAATAAGCCATATTATGATAAGGGATAGAAGTAAAATGAAGGCTAAAAGAATATTAACTCTACCATTCTAGCCGTTGTACTTAAAAATGGTTCACATATATTTATCTATTTATTTATTTATTTATTTATTTATTTATTTATTTATTTATTTATTTATTTATTTATTTATTTATTTATTTATTTATTTGATTTTTATACCGCCCTTCTCCCGAAGGACTCAGGGCGGTGTACAGGCAAAAATAAAACAGACAATACAATATACCATCTAAAATGCAGATTAAAAAACTTATTTTAAAATTAGCCTGATAGGTTAAAATATACTAGACTAAAAACCCCATTTAAAATTAGTTAATAAAAATTTAAAATTAATAAAATTCAGTTCAAGCCAGCCCCGCGTGAATGAAAAGATGTGTCTTCAGTTCGCGATGGAATGTCCGAAGGTCAGGTATTTGGCGTAAACCCGGGGGAAGCTTGTTCCAGAATGAGGGAGCCCCCACAGAGAAGGCCCTTCCCCTGGGGGCCGCCAGCCGACATTGTTTGGTAGACGGCACCCTGAGAAGTCCCTCTCTGTGAGAGCGTACGGGTCGGTGGGAGGCATGTAGTAACAGCAGGCGGTCCCGTAAGTACCCAGGCCCTAAGCCATGGAGCGCTTTAAAGGTCATAACCAACACTTTAAAGTGCACTCGAAAGGCCACAGGTAGCCAGTGCAGTCTGTGCAGGAGCGGTGTTACGTGGGAGCTACGCGTAGCTCCCTCTATCACCCGCGCAGCTGCATTCTGGACTAGCTGAAGCCTCCGAGTGCACTTCAAGGGGAGCCCCATGTAGAGAGCATTACAATAATCCAAGCGAGAGGTAACGAGCGCATGAGTGACTGTGCACAAGGCATCCCGATCAAGAAAGGGGCGCAACTGCCGAACCAGGCGAACCTGGTGGAAGGTCCTCCTGGAGACGGCCGTCAAATGATCTTCAAACGACAGCCGATCATCCAGGAGGACACCTAAGTTGCGCACCCTATCCTTTGGGGCCAGTAACTCGCCTCCAACAGTCAGCCGCGGCTGCAGCTGACTGAATCGGGATGCCGGCATCCACAGCCACTCCGTCTTGGAGGGATTAAGCTTGAGCCTGTTTCTCATTCCATTATATAAAAATATAACATTTTAGAAATCAGGTTTATTAATAAAGGTATAGTTAAGACATTGCCAAGAGAGAATTAGCTACGGTAAGTTATCCAGGGATATCCTGCTGTATATCACAGCAGAGAGAAATTAAGCTGCAAATAGGCCAAAATGAATATGGTAGGTTATCTGCAAAAACAAAGGCATAATGCCACTGGACACCAGCTGTTGGGGAATAGGAGTGAGATAGGGCTTATTTTTCTGATATCTGACTGGTGAACTCCCAAAGAGGTATTTGCTTGGCCACTGAAAAAGACAGGTTGGTGCATTCTATGGTCCTCTGGTCTGATCCAAAGATTCTTCTTATGCTCTTAAACACTTGATATTGAAAAGTTATACTATTATATCTTATGTATGTTCCAAAACATATATTCAGACAATGTTGTTATTTAATGTATGATTACATAAATACATCTAAAGAACTATTGGAAGATCCTATCACATACAATATTTTTGTTCAGAGAATTCAAATATAATCAGCACTGAGGTTTAACTTTATGAGTTCTTTCTCAGGTTGTCTCTCTCTCTCTCTCTCTCTTTCTGTGTGTGTGTGTTTCCTTTTCCCCACTTTCAATTTATATTAGTTTTAGTGATATTTAGGATATGGCTGAAGTGACATTTGCCATGTTTCTACAAAAAAATACGAAACAATAATATTCTACTAAACCTTTTGCTAGGCTCATCTAATCCTCATGCCTTGCTAGTTCTCTCAAGGATTAAAAAATTCATTTCATGTTTAAGGTAAATCCATTGTTCTTTTTATAAAAATGATGAAAGCCAACCCTACAGGCATTCAGTTCAGTTTCTCACCTAGACTAAATAAACATTTAAAGATATCATGAAACTCATTGCACCAAAGTAAAGACATATTTCCTCTATGGAGTTGTGGATATGTTTGCTCTCTGATGCCATTGCTTTTTTTATTTTTCAATTCTAAGCAAAGAGTATTTTAGGTTATATTTTCAAGATCTCTGTCAAAGATATTTTAGGCTGTTTTTCATAAAATTCAGAGAGCCATTTTGCTCCTGAAAAAGAAAGGAAATTATTCATAAAAGGGTAAAATCTATATAAAAAACCTGATTCTGGAATTCCAGTGTTTGAAAAATAATACCATATTATAACATATAATAGGATTACAACAATATTTTCAAATTACAGTATGTTATCTTCACAATTACCATATTTACAATTGTTCCCAAATAGCAGCATTGTACACCAAGCTAGGTCTTTCTCTAAGAATTACATATTTTGATTATTGAAGGCTAACATTCTAGAAGGGCAAGATTTCAGTGGGAAATCTCTCTTCAAACATGTATTTTAGAATGTAAGAAGAGAGTGTGGGTGGGGGAGGTGGGAGTGTCAGAGCCAGCTTCCCCAGAAATCCTTCTGATCATTAAGAGAATCAATCCTTTATTATAAATCTTTTTTTCTCAATGAAGTCAGCCCTCTTTTGCATTAAATCTGTCATGCATTGGCTCAAGAATGTTGCCAGAACACCAAGTCTTGTCAAGAAATGGAGGCAACTCTGCATATTTCTGATGAGCTTTTATTTTCTAAATGAATGATTTAAATTAGTTCAACATTTAACCTATTGCTAAAATATACCAGGCAGATTTCTGTGAAGATTCTGTCATCCAGGTCATGTCCCAAAGGTGCTTTTTCAAGAGGCAACTGGACTGCCTTGTTTTTCTTAGAAGATGTTTAGTTTCTCATCAGTGGTGGAATTCAAATTTTTTTACTTCTGGGCATGGTTTGCTGGGCATGGTGTGGCTTGC
Source organism: Ahaetulla prasina (assembly GCF_028640845.1). Taxonomy (NCBI): domain Eukaryota; kingdom Metazoa; phylum Chordata; class Lepidosauria; order Squamata; family Colubridae; genus Ahaetulla; species Ahaetulla prasina. The sequence continues at coordinate 265,566,925 of NC_080539.1, read as the reverse complement.
TAGGCATGGCTTGCTGGGCATGGCTTGCGGGGCATTGCAGGAGAAGGATACTGCAAAATCTCCATTCCCACCCCATTCCAGGGGAAGGATACTGCAAAATCCTCATTCCCTCTCCACTCCTGGGAGAAGGACATTGCAAAATCTCCATTCCCACCCCACTCTGGGATCAGCCAGAGGTGATATTTGGGAGTGGGGGGCACCGTTTATCGGTGGTTCTCCTCCTACCTCTCTGACCGGTCGCAGACGTTGTTGACAGGGGGGCAGAGGTCGTCCTCGAGGTGCCTCACTTGTGGGGTACCTCAGGGGTCGATTCTCTCGCCTACCCTGTTCAACATCTACATGAAGCTGCTGGGTGAGGTCATCAGTGGTTTCGGGGTGAGTTATCATCTGTACACTGATGATACTCAGCTGTACTTTTCCACCCCGGGCCACCCCAACGAAGCAGTCGAAGTGCGTCCCGGTGCCTGGAAGCTGTACGGGTCTAGAAGGGGAGAAACAGACTCAAGCTCAATCCCTCCAAGACGGAGTGGCTGTGGATGCTGGCATCCCGGTACAGTCAGCTGCACCCGCACCTGACTGTTGGGGGCTAGTTAGTGGCCCCAAAGGAGGTGGTTCGCAACTTGGGCGTCCTCCTGGATGGACGGCTGTCTTTTGATGAACATCTGGCGACCCTCTCCAAGAGGGCCTTTTACCAAGTTCGCTTGGTCCGCCAGTTGCGTCCCTTCCTTGACCGGGATGCCTTATGCACGGTCACTCACGCTCTGGTTACGTCTAGGCTGGATTATTGCAATGCTCTCTACATGGGGCTGCCCTTGAGGTGCACCCGGAGGCTGCAGTTAGTCCAGAATGAGGCTTCGCAAGTAGTAATGGGAGCCGCTCGTGGCTCCCATGTGACATCGCTGCTCCGTAGTCTGCACTGGCTTCCTGTGGTTTTTTGGGTGTGCTTCAAGATTTTGGTTACCATCTTTAAGGCGCTCCATGGCTTAGGACCCAGGTACTTTACGAGACCGCCTGCTGTTACCCTTTGCCTCCCACCGACCCGTACGCTCTCACAGAGAGGGTCTTCTCAGGGTGCCATCCGCCAAACAGTGTCGGCTGGCGGCCCCCAGGACTAGGGCCTTCTCTGTGGGGGCAGTGATGCTCTGGAACGAACTTCCCCCTGGCCTGCATCAAGTGCCTGATCTTCGGACCTTCCGTTGTGAGCTTAAAACACATTTATTCATTCAAGCGGGACTGGCATAACTAGTGTTGGATTTTAATTGGGTTTTCTTATTATTTTAAAATTTTAAATCTAATTTTTAACTATCAGCCTTTATAATTTGCTTTGTTTTAATTGTTATCTTAATTGTATATATTTTGTTTTTTACTTTTGGCTGTACAACGCCCTGAGTCCTTCGGGAGAAGGGCAGTATAAAAATTTAATAAATAAATAAATAAATAAATAAATAAATAAATAAATAAATAAATAAATAAATAAATAAATAAATAAATAAATATTTGCTGGTTCTCCGAACTACTCAAAATTTCCACTAGCGGTTCTCCAGAACCTGTCAGAACCTGCTGAATTTCATCCCTGTTTCTCATCCATGATGTTTCACTTCTCATTCAGGAAGCTTCTTCAGCTCTGACTGGATGGTGGGGAATGGAAGGATTTATATTCCATGCAGACAGCTGATCATTTGCATTCTTTTAGAGAGTCATTGAGGACACTTGGAGGTTTAAGATTAGAGGGCAGCAACTCATGTGAACTTCAGTGGTGTTGAATGCACTCATTTAGGCAAGAATCACCTGACCATGTTGACTCACTGCACCAAATGCTCTACAGCAGAGGTAGGGAACTATGGCCCTTTTATGACTTGTGGACTTCAACTCCCAGAATTCCTGAGCCAGTTGTAGAAGGGCCATAGTTCCCCACCTCTGCTCTACAAGAAGTCAACTGCTGGTGGCTTTATTGGGGCAGTGTGAAAAGTCTTTGAGGTGAGATGGCTTTGGCCACTTGATTCTAAGTGATTGGAGATTAGAGATTTGGCAGGGATCTGATCCGATAAATGTCCAAAATCAAAGGCAAGAGCATAGGAAAGTGTTAAAAGAACTTTCCCTTAGTATCCGTTCTTATATAAAGGAAAAAAAGATAACAAACAAGGTAATCCTTCTTTAAATATCAAAATCAGCAGCTGAGTCAGTGGGAGCCTGAGACGGGAAATGTCACAGAGGAATTTAGATTCTCGGAGAGATTGTGAGTCTGCAATTATTGTTAAATCACTTGTGTGGACCCTTTTGACCTTCTTTGCCCCAGAACATGGTGGGAGGTGGGAAGAGAAAAAGCAAAGGCAAGTGAAAAAATAAAAACGGAATAGTGGGTAAAAGAAGTCCCATTGGGAGCTGTCCAAAATATGAAATGGCGATTCCCTTCAGGCAAAGGAGATCTGCAACAGTTCCCTCAGGAGCATATGAAATTATCAAGGGGAATTGAAGAGGGTAAGAATCCCAAGTACCACAGATGTCCAGGCATGCAGGCTGAGGATGATGGAAAGTGGAATCAAACAAATCTGGATGGAATGATATTGTTGAGGCTGAAATAAGAAGTATAATGATGCTATTTGCATATGGATTGGAAAATAAATCCCCCTATTTCAAGGATAAACAATGGAAAGGAATTATACTTCACAACATGTAGTAGTTACATGTGTCTTAACTTTAAATTAAATCATCTTATCCATCTCATGTAGTATCCCTAGATGTATCTTACCATCCTCTGGTTGCAATGATAAGATGGAAGCACCAGTGGCAAAAGGCTAACAAAAGAATGGCTGAAGCAAAAACAGCTACAGTAGGAAGATTTCTCCAATAACTTTCTCAAAGAAAGTAAGATCAGTTTGCTATAAGTTCAGTATACTGTCTTCACTTATACAAAATCCTGAGTTCCTGAAATATTTGGGATTTCCTATTTCAAGCTTTCCCCAGTCTGGGTCCTTACAGACATTTTAAAAGAGTTTCTTCTAGTAGATAATTTTTCATAGAGGTTAGGACCACATTAGGATAGACCTTCAGATGTTTGGTTGACTTCTCCCATATGTTTTCCAGGCAGCATGGATATTATTGAGGGCTTACGGGAACTGTAGTTCATCTACTCAAAATTATATTAGTCTGTATTTTTTTTCTAGACTTCTTATCTAGCTACTAATTTAATTATTATAGTTCTCCTTTTTTCTGAAAAAAAATATTATTCCAGATTTTTGTGGTTAGTCCAGACTTTAAACGGTCTCTGCCCCACTTCCAGAAGGTGGCACCAGCTTAGCAGTGCCCATCTTACTGCACAAGCCTCTTTTTCCCATGTGGCCCACCGCCTCTCTGTGTCCATGAGTTTGCGGGAGTTATAGGCACAAGGCTGTAGGTTTCCTTGGCTATTTCTTTGGAGTAGCACTGCTTCTACTGCCACGTCACTGGCATCTACTTGGATAATGAAGGGTTGTTTGGGGTCAGGATGCATCAGCACCCGTTCCTTTGCAAACAGTTCTTTTAGTGTTTCAAATGCCTTTAGGTCCCACTGTAGGGGTTGTCCTGGGTGGGGTTTGTCCTGGGCCCCCTGTCTTTAGGAGGTTTGTCATGAGTTTGGCAATTTTCACAAAGGAGGGGATTAATTGCCTGTAGAAATTCGCGAATCCTAGGAAGCCTAAACAGCTGACAAAAATAAAACTGGCATCAATGACATCATACATCCTTATATCTGGTAGCAGATATTACAGCCTGAACACTGAGGGCTCAACAGCTTTCTATATTCTTCTGAGTAATGTATCCTTATCCTCCATCTTGTAAGAGACAAGGAAAATTATATTCTATTAACATATACACTTTTTTTGAGGGAAATCATGCCGTAAACACTGACATGAAGAATCTGTTCACTTCTTTGTTTCAACTTGAATCTAGAATTGGGTCTGATTATTTCTGCATTCTATATACTGTATACATTTATTGAAGATAGTTTTCCCAATCTTGGGGCTGTCCCCATATAATTGGAGATTGTGACTGAGGGTGAGAAGTGTTATAATCCTTTCTGGATTGCAGAGAAAGCTAAATTAGGGTAGTTGATTTATGACCTATCAATAATTTTCCCTAATGTTTTTCAAAATGGCAACTGTTGTCCATAATTTTATATATTTTATAATTTAGTAACCACAATATTGAAAACAAAAAGATAAACTACCTGTTGAGAAACCAACTTTAAAAATAAACTTCATGCAAGTGGGGACTTCTGAGAAATTTCCCCTCCATATCCTTTCAGAGGTGAAAAGGCAGCCTCCCAACCTCACTGGAAGGATGGGGGGAGGGTAAGAGGTGTGGACCCCTGGGTGTGTGACAGTGGTGAAAGGTAAAATTTGTTACTACTGCTTCTGTGGGCGTGGCTTGGTGGTGGGGGTTATGTGACTGGGTGGGCGTGGCCATTTTTTTTTTTTACTTTTAAAAGCATTTTTTTCTACAACCTCTTTGGCCGAATCCCAGCTGAGTTGCCTAATCTTCAGAGGCTTTTCTTTTCTTTTAAAAGCATTTTGCCTTTAAAAGAAAAAAAAAAGCCTCTGAGGATCAGGCAATTCAGCTGGGATTGTCAGAGGAGCCTTTTAAAAGCATTTTTTACAACCGCTTCTGCTGAAGAGGTTGTAGAAAAAATGCTTTTAAAAGCCTCTGATGATACCAGCTGAGCCGCGCGATCATCAGAGGCTTTTCCTCCCCCACTTTTAAAAGCATTTTTTCGGCCGAAGAAAAAATGCCTTTAAAAGTAAAAAAAAAAAAGTCTGATTATCATGCGGCTCAGCTGGGCATGGGGGCAGGGATTTTTGCTACCAGTTCTCCAAAACACCCACCGCCATCGCTACCAGATCAGGCGATCCGGTCCAAACGGGAGCATTTCACCCCTGGTGTGTGTGCCCCAACCTATCCCATCTTTCCCTTGTGATACCGTGGGCAATAGAAATACATTCCACTCTTTCTTAGGGAGAGGGGTGGTCTTGTGAGATGCATACAAGGTAAGAACCTTCAAAATTCCATTCTTTCCCTCTTGCAGTCATAAGGAATGGATTATTGAAAAGCCCTGTTTACAGGGTGGTATCAGACCCCCTTATTATAGATATTCTTGGGATATGATGGGAGTTCTCCAGACTTATTTCAACTATTGAATCCCTTGTTTGCATATAGCAAATGTCATTTGAACAGCTAAGCAAGAAGGAAGCATACTGAGCTCTCAGTAAGACCTTTATGGAATGAAGTAATGAATATAGACAATCAGGTAGATGTGTGCTTATTATATTATTAGAAACCAGATGCTCACCTATACTGCTTAACACAGCTTTTGCTGTGACCTGAGTATTATTTAAAAGAAACCTGGAAACGATAACCTTAAAAAAAAAATGCAAGTCCAGTCTGCTCATTCAAAAATTAGAAGGCAGAAAAAGCAGTTAAAAGAGGAAGTCGGATGGAATAAGAGAAAAGAGGGAATGGACATGCCAACTATAATCACCCATGCTTCCTTGTCACAATACAGCTGTTGATAGGCTTGCTTGATAAATTAGTCTCTAACAAAGTTGGAACATTATTTATTGTCTGACACATTGGTGATTGGTTCAGAAGTGGTCATTTTGTATGTACCCTGGAACAGAGAAAATGAATTCTGTATAGCATTTTACTTAACTGAAACATTGTGTAACCCCTCTGCAAAACAACCTATCTGCTTGAATCTTTGAAATATCTGATTTCCAAAAGGTTATATAATCGATACATTATAATATAAGCAATAGGTTATAAAATGTTGGTTGTAATTTGGCTGTTTGGCTGGGGAAGTGTATGCATTGTAGAGGTTTCAGACTAGAGTTCATCAGAGTTTACAGTAGAGTTACAATAAGTGTTACCAAAAACAAGAAATTACTCTAGGATTACAAGCCCATTACTCTTGAAAACTTCATCAAATGGACACAGGAGTTGAGGATACAACAGCACATACAGGGGTGAAATGCTACCAGACCGGACTGGATTGCACAATCGGTAGTGATCATGGCCAGTAGTTCGGAGATCCGGTAGTGATGGCGGTGCAAAGCTCCGCCCACCCGCCCAGGTGTCATTACTTCCTGGTTTTAACCAGAAAGTAATGTGTTTTTTACCTTCTGTGCATGTGCAGAAGGTCTGTGTGCACATGATGCGTACGTGAACTTCCGAGACGGTAAGAAAGGTAAATAGATTTCACCCCTGAGTACATAGGACAAAAGCAGAGAAATGATCCTGGGAGTTTCAATGGAGAAAAAAGAAACAATACCTTAAATAGTGATTTTTAGGATAGAAAGCCTGTAGAGACAGAGGGAATGGGACAGGAGGACAGGATGAAGAGCTGCTACTATGAAACTAATATGAGAAAAAATGTCACATGAAATATTTTCCCTAGTTCATGCAAAGACAAAATAAGGAAAAGGGAAGTACATTCACATTTGCAAGATTCTGTTATTGTAGCTGTTACATTAAAAATAGTCCTGACTATATAATATTTTATATTTTTATAAAATATTTTATATTTTTATTTCTTGTGGAATTTTTTTAATGGAAATGTGATGTGAATATGCCACACAATAAATAATAATACATATTGGTTTCTTAGTCTGTCTACTGTACCTTGTTGGATCGACAAAATCCAAGAAAGTTCAGTTTTGCCTTCATATAGAGTCCAGCTCTATATCAAGGCATATAGAGCTTTGTAGCCACTACTGAGTAAATGCGGATCATGGAGAGATAGCCATCACATCCCAATGAGCCGTCTGGGGCAAGTGGGTCTACTTTGGAATTGATTAAGCATATACAATGATTGGTTATCCATTATTTTGAAAATACATAGTGTTAGTTCCAAGTATAGCCAAGAATAGTTCTTCCATCATTACTTTTTTTTAACTACTGTCCTGCTTTCTTGCTGTCAGTATTTTAAATGCCTGTTTTATACTTAAAAGTTTCTGTATTGACTGAAGACAATTTCTGTATTTAGCTCTGTTGTTGAGTCATTAATATCCCTTTTTAAATGTTTTGTTTACTTCCTGCCCTTTTTGTGGGCCTTGTCAATTTTAATTGTTACAACAGTATTTCCATATGAAAAGTAAGATATGCTTTCTTTCTTATTTTGGGACTAAATAACAAAACAAAAAAAATCATTTCCCAATAATCTAACAGAGCCAAAACATTGTCTGCATTTTTTAGAAAAAGAAATGTCAGCCACCACTTCCCATCAGTGAAGATCACATTTTGAGGAAGCTAAGAATAGTTTGAGATCAAAAACTTTTAACAACATTGTTGGAAGAAATGTCCATCTGGGTTCAGTTCCAAGTGGGAAGAAAGACACTGGAAACACGGAGACTGCTTCGAAAGATGATTTAATGGTGGACAGGATCACATGGTTTGAGGTCCTGGGCAAAAAGAGCACATGGGTGAGAGAGGGAGAGAGATTTATACCCTCTGTTGGGCTTTGAACTTGCTTCCTGTTCCTGTGGCAAGAAATGTATCCTGATTAGTTGTCAGACTCCCATGCTTGGTTTGATGTAATCTTCCCAGGTGCCATGTGATGAAATAGGTAGAGTGCTAATCCTATTATGTCCTGAGGGTGAAGGTCTTTTGTGTTGTAGATAAGTTGGCCCAGACTTTTGTCTTGTAAATAACCAAAGTATCTGCTGGGGGTGAGTTAAGATTCTGAATTTTAAAATTTCTATTTCTCTTTTAGGGGAAATATTCTGCCTTTTTAATATTTCCTAGAATATTTCATTTTTCTAGGAGAGGGGTGGTTGCTAACTTCCTACAACATCCAATCATATAACATTTGGGGTGGTGGGGAGACAACAACATTCACTCCACTTATCAGAATGTTTTTATTTTTTTCATTCAGTATTTCGTACCTGCCTGAAGTATTATCACAATATATTTACCTTTATAAAAGACAGTTCTGTGTTTGAGGCAGAAGCTTACTCTTAGTGAAGACATTTTCTATATCTATGTAAAAGGTGGTGGCCCATTCTAGGTGAAATTATAAACAAAGGACCTTCAGAACAGAGAAAATATCCTTATTAGCAGTGGAAAACAGATTGGACAATAACGTGGGTGGCTTGGTAGTTTTACCCATGGTGATGAAATATGTTGAGTTTGTTTTCTAAGGAGTTCCGAATTTTCATCTATGCATAAAAATTACCTCTTGGCATAATGTACTGTATAGGATTGTTGTAAGAGTAAAAAAAGTGTCACATTGAACAATTTGAATATTAATTAATAAATTACAGAAATCTTAATGAAAAGTTGAAATTTACCATCAAATGCTCTTCTCTATGTTTATATCTGGATGTAGTATATACAGTGATACCTTTTGTAAATTCAGTTTAAAAAGTTATTCAAATCACTCTTCTGTTTTGATATTTGTTTGTTTTTTATAATATTTAAATATTTATAATATTTAAATATTTAAACTTAAAGTGAACCGCTCCAATCTTGATTGTAGAAAATATGACTTCAGTAACAGAGTTGTTAATGCCTGGAATGCACTACCTGACTCTGTGGTCTCTTCCCAAAATCCCCAAAGCTTTAACCAAAGACTATCTACTGTTGACCTCACCCCATTCCTAAGAGGTCTGTAAGGGGTGTGCATAAGAGCACCAGCATGCCTACCGTTCCTGGCCTAATGTTCCCTTTGGTTGTATCCAATTTGTATGGTTATTTCATGCTTATACTTATATATATTGTTGTGTTTGATAAATAAATAAATAAATAAATAAATAAATAAATAAATAAATAAATAAATAAATATCAAGACATCAACCAGTTTCATTTGTATATCCAATATATCCTTTTTTTCCATATCATTCTTGCAACTTGTCATGTTTAAATCAATATTCTAGTCAATTTCAGTCTTATCCAGTATGTTTTGTTCCTCTTCTGCCACAACATTTGTACACCATCCTCTGTGAAGTTAAATACTTTTAAAATTAATTTCTGAGTCCTTAATTCATAAATGTTCATAAAAAGCACTGTTAAAGGTTTGGCTCCATTTTGTAGTAATGGATCAAATTAGAGTAGTCTTCTCCTTTAATTGTAACCTTTAGTTTCTTTTGGTCCCTTTTATTGTCCACAATTCAAAGATCCATGTTATTATGTTTTTTTCCAAAATAAAAGAGCCACAGTTTCTCATAGGAAGGACTCTTATAATTAATATTAAATTCTTATTTCAAATCCATCTAGACTCTTAGTTTGGTTTTAGCTTTCCAAAATCAATACTCTAAACACTATTTTGCTGTTTATTCCAAACATTTAATATGTTTAATCCTTAAATTCATATTTAAAACTTCTTTTATGAAGTTTTACTTAGTGAATGCAATACACTACAATACAAACTTCCAAAGTTCTAAAGATACTTTAAAGTCTTTTTTTAAAAGCAGTAAAAACTAATTTCAAGGTGATTAAGAAATGAGGCTCCATTTTAGCTTTTTGTCCACAAAAGTTGCATTATGACTGTAAATTTAGAGTTTAATCCCTCAATTTACAGCCACTCAACTCATAAGATGACCATAAAACCCTCAGTTTCTGAGGTCTAATCACAAGGAATGGCTGCTCAGTGAGCACATGGGCAATTTTCTCCTTTTTTCCAGATAAATTTTGCTGGCCAGAACTCCACATCCAGCCATCAATCTTATCTGTCTAGCTTTGGCAGGATGTTTTGTTTTGGCAGGATGTCTAGCTTGCCATGGTCTCACCAGAAGTCCCTAACATCAGTGATGGGTTTCAAATTTTTTTACTACCGGTTCTGTGGGTGTGGCTTGGTGGGCATGTGCTGGTGGGCAAGGCAGGGGAAGGATACTTGTTCGCATGCACAGAGCATTTTTGATGACATCTGGGTGAGTGGGCAGAGCCTCCAGCTGCCGCTACCGTTTCACGCAAACTGGAGCAGAACTGGGAGCAACCCACCACTATTCCAGGTGGCAACTCCAGTCAACCTGGTGTCAACACTTGAGAAAACTGTGTTTTTAGAATGCTATAAAAGCCCAGCAGGATTGGGGCCAATAGTATATTGCATACCTTTTCCAAAAGGCAAGTGCTTCTGCTCTACCTTTGAATTCAATTCCTGTGTTTGTAAGTCTCCTCTAACAAATGGAGGAAATACAACTCCAGGGAATTGTATGATAGGAGAGGTGTGAGTAGAATCTTCTTGAAAGCGAAACAGCTAAACAGAGTCTGATTATTCCTCCATTCATTTTAGTGGGGGGAGGGGGTTCCTGAATATGCTTTTGGTTTTAAAGCATTTTTTGTTTGTTTAACTAAAACAGCCTATGTTTATTTGCAGGGAAAAACATAGACCCTGGAGGGCCCTATTTTTAGAGCCCTCCTTCTGGAGTGGGACCATTTATTTTACTGGGATGACACAAAGAATTTGTCATTTGCAGACTGCAATCAGCAGCCGAGTTGCTATATAATGAAAGGGTCTGAACTTCATGTAACCATGCAGGATTTTAATTCTATTTTTTGTGTTGTCTCTCAAGTCTGAGAAAGGTTGCTGCTGGTGGCGCTAAGCCATGAAGAATCATTATGGGTTATTAAACTCTATTGCTTTTGCTTTTCTTGATTGGAGCTGTAAAGGGAGAATGGCAGAGTTTTCAGTGAATGCCAAACTGTGTTGTAATTGCCTCAAGTGACAGACTGTAATTATTCAAGATTATAGGAGAGAAAGAGAGAGAGCGAGAGAGAGAGAGAGGGAGGGAGGGAGGGAGGGAGGGAGGGAGAAAGGAGAAACTATATGGAGATTGGGCTTCACAAATAGATCTGTATGAACTTTTCTGTTGGTTGTTTCCTCTTTCCATCATCTGTAGTCCTCTATGCATTTTTTTTGCAGATGATATATTAATGTACATATATGAACAAGATACGGGGCGCAGTGGCTCAGTGGCTAAGATGCTGAACTTGTTGATCGAAAGGTCGGTAATTCAGCGGTTCGAATTCCTAGTGCTGCATAACAGGGTGAGCTCCCATTACTTGTCCCAGTTTCTGCTAACCTAGCAGTTCGAAAGCACCTAAAAAATGCAAATAGAAAAATAGGGACCACCTTTGGTGGGAAGGTAACAGTGTTCCGTGTGCCTTTGGCATTTAGTCATGCTGGCCACATGACCACGAAGATGTCTTTGGACAGCGCTGGCTCTTTAACTTTGAAACGGAAATGAGCACTGCTCCCTAGAGTCGGGAACGACTAGCATGTATGTGCGAGGGGAACCTTTACCTTTACCTTATGAACAAGATGGGACAATATTCATATTATACTACCTGATGCTCAAGATGGAGAACACAATTCAGTCTTACTATTCTGTGTTAAGCAAATTTAGCCAGAAATATTTTGCTGCTTGGACCAAAGCTGTCCATCAACATTTTTTTCTCCAAAGGCTTTTGTTACCTGCAATAGGCAGTTTCCTCTATTGCACTCAATGGTGAAGGATATACTACCCAATGTACAGATTATTTCACAACCCCTTGCTGAACCACCCAGATCTAATACCAAGGCAGATGTTTCACTACATTAAATGTCAAGCTTTGTCCTTGGGCCAATGAATAAGACCAGTCCTGTCCAGATGTTGGTACTGGAATGAAAAACAACTTCATAGTTGCATAAGGAATAGTCTCTCTTTTCTATGTAAGGTTCTAATAGGATCAGAGCTAGCAATGACTAATGGGGAAAGAGATCTTAGAATAATGGTAAACAGTTTATGAAGGTGTAAAAGCAGTATACATCAACTGTAAAAAAAACAAGAACAACTAAGAGCATGTTATGGATAATAAGAAATGGTATTGAAATAGAGATATTGTAATGCCCTTATATGTAAATCAATGTAAATCAACTCCTTAGAACAGGGGCCTCTGGTGGCTCAGACTGCTAAGACAGTCTGTTATTAACACAGCTGCTTGCAATTACTGCAGGTTCAAGTCCCACCAGGCCCAAGGTTGACTCAGCCTTCCATCCTTTATAAGGTAGGTAAAATGAGGACCCAGATTGTTGGGGGCAATAAGTTGACTTTGTATATAATATACAAATGGATGAAGACTATTGCTTAACATAGTGTAAGCCACCCTGAGTCTTCAGAGAAGGGCGGGATATAAAAAAAAATGCAAAAAAAAAAATGGTGTGAAGACATCTACAATAGTTAGGTCCATGGCACCTAGAAAGGATATAGGAGATCTAGAGAAGATTCAGAGGAGAGCATTTAAGGTGATCATAGTGGGTGGGGCAGCTTTGCTGAGAGGACAGTTGTGGCATTTAGTCTTGAAAGGAGGCAAATGAGACAGGGCACGATGGAAGTGTACCAGTGTGGATAAAGTGAATGAGAAGAAACAATTTCTCCCTTTCCCAGATGCTGGAACTAGAGATGCCCAATGAAACTGAATCTTGGAAGAATCAGGACATTTTTTTAAAATGCAGGCTGAAAAAGGAAGAGCCATTTTATATAAGAATGCACAGCGAAAAAAAGCAAGGAAATAATCTATGCCTCTTTGCCATTATATCTGTCTTCCACAGTAGTCCAACACTTGTGGAACAATCAATCAATCATTCAATCAATCAATCAATCACCAATCAATCAGAATAGAACTGGAAGGCACCTTGGACGTTTTCTAGTCCATCCCCCGGCTCAAGCAGGATACCCTATACCAGTGATAGTTAACCTTTTTGGTGCTGAGTGCCCAAAGTGCATGTGCACGCAGATTTACGCGGGCATGTCCGGACTCCCAAAATGCAATGCGAGTTCCCTCCTATGCATGCGTCCTGCCCTCGAGGCTTTCCAGGCCCAAAACAGTGTGTGGGGGCCTCGAGTGCCCCCCCTATGCCCCGTTTTAGCTTCCAGGTTGGTGCAGGTGGCCTTTCAGGTCCAAAATCGAGCACGAACCCCCAAAATGCAATGTGAGCACTCCTGTGCATGCACCCCACCCCCATGCACGTACACGCCTATCCTAGCACATTGCACATGCATCCCCACACATGCACATCAGAGGTGGGTTTCAGCAGGTTCTGACCAGTTCTGGAGAACCAGTAGTGGAAATTTTGAGTAGTTTGGAGAACTGGTAGTAAAAATTCTGTCTGGCCCTTCCCCCATCTATTCTCTGCCTCCCGAGTCCCAGGTGATCGGCAGGAAATGGGGATTTTGCAGTAACCGTCCCCTGGAGTGGAGTGGGAATGGAATATAGGTTCTATAGGTTCACCATCATGGCCCTATACCATGCTAAAACTCCTTAGAACAGGGGTCTCCAACCTTGGCAACTTTAAGCCTGGAGGACTTCAACTCCCAGAATTCCTCAGCCAGCAAAGTTGAAGTCCACCAGGCTTAAAGTTGCCAAGGTTGGAGACCCCTGCCTTAGAACGCTATGAACACTCCTTAGAAAAACACCTGCAAAAAGATACCATGGCAGTGCCTGAACTAGGAAACAGCTCTTACTACATTCTTGGAAAGTAATTATTCACTTTCCAATAATGTATACAAAACCTGTAAGAAAGGATTTGAGTGATGGGCACATTTCACATGGAACGTTAAGGTTATAATGTTCATACGCCTGGAAGGTATGTTTTCCCTTCTTTATATCTCCAAAACAATGCTCAGAAGTCAAAGCAAGCATCCCAAGGATTTACATTGTTGCCCTTGATCATGCCATTTCTTTCATCTCCTTTGGATTTGTGTTTAAGCTCAGTCTGAACTGTTTCTCTCCCATTTGATCGGTTCCACTAAGCCAAGCCCTCAGGGCAGTTTTCATTTTTTTGCTTATTACAGGAACCACATCACACAAGTTCCTTAATGCATTGTACTCTAATCATCTTTTCAGATAGGATCTGTTGGGAGAACAAAGCGATATTCATAATTCTCTTTAGATTCTATCTATCAACTTGTCTCTCTCTATTATCACATTTGACCACAAAGTCCCAAATGCTAAGATAGGCATAGATACCCATTAGTATTGTGTGCAACTAAAGCAAAAAAATTAGTAGCTACATTGAGGGAATCTAAGGATTGTAAATATCAGCTGGATGTTACCCTGTTATATTATAGCAATTCTTTCTTCTGGGAACTGAAATGCTGAGGATTATGTAATAGGAAAGATGAGGAGGCCAATTTGGTAGTTCACTTCAATTATTCATTAAAAAATATGCTTATTTCTAAGAAATTGCTACTATATATCCATTTCTATTACCATTCCAAAGAAAACATAGATCAGCCTCTCTAGCAATTTTACCCAATCTGCTAGTTTTTTCCACCTTTTGGAAACAAAATAATTAAGTTTCATTCTACAAAATATTTCCTACCCATGATGAGGCACTGAAAAAAGAGGAAAAACAAAGGAAGAAAAGGAAAATTGACAAACCTGGTCAATAGTTTCTCATTCAACCAACTGATGAATCAGTGAATCCAAAAAGTTAGCTAAATCTTCTATCACTGATCAGTAAACTATCATCCTACTGCTGGGTAAAAACTAACTGGTAAAATCTTCATGTCAGTCTTTCCTTCATAATAATTAGACTTTAAAGTATTTAGGTCAGTGTTTCTCAACCTTAGCAACTTTAGGATGTGTGGACCAGGGGTGGGTTCCAAATTTTTTTACTACCGGTTCTGTGGGCATGGCTTATTTGGTGGGCGTGGCTTGGTGGTCATGTGACTGAGTGGGCATGGCCAACTTGAAGTCACTCAGGGCAAGATGGGGCAGCACCTTGCTGTGAGTGACATCAAGTTGGCCATGTCCACTCAGTCACATGACCAATGCTGCAGAAACAGGGTGATTTCTCCAGGGGGACAGCCAGAGCTTTGCTGCCTCCTCTTTTCCTCAGAGGAGCTGCCTCCAAGTCCTTGCCAAGGGACAGACACACAAACAACACAACACAACAGACACACACACAATGTAAAAGCAACTGCACTTCACCCAAAATGGCCCCTGCAACAGCAGGAACCTCACACAGCCACAAAAAGCTTAAAAACCAAGTTTCACACTTTACACACACAAACACAACACAACTGACTCACTCACTCACACACACACACACACAAAATGCCACATACAGCTTTGTGAGATTCTCTGTGTTTGTGTAGTTAGAGTGAAACACTACAGAAAATTGCCAAATCTCAGAAAGCTGCACAAATATTTTATTATTTTATTTTACTTATATTTTTTAGATTAGGGGTCTCCAACCTTAGTAACTTTCAGGTTTGTGGACTTCAATTCCCAGAGTTTCTCAGCCAGCAAAGCAGTTGCTCACTGAGGAGATGGATTCCAGGCAGGCAGATTCAGTTGCTAGCTGATGCAACTGATATAAAACATGGCTTTGCCAGCCCGAAAGAAGCTGTAATGAGGTAAGTGAGGAGGGGGGATTGGGTGGGCCAGAGGAAAAAAAGATTTTAAAAGGCTCCTCTGATGATCCCAGCTGAAGTTGCTTAATCGCAGCCCAGAACCTCTTAACTCAGCTGGGATCACCAGAGGAGCCTTTTAAAACCTTTTGTTTTAACAACCTCTTCGGCCGAAGAGATTGTTTAAAAAAAAAACTTTTAAAGGGTTCTGATGATCCCTGCTCAGCCGCGCGATCATCAGAGGGTTTTTTTTACTTTTAAAAGTCTTTTTTTGGCTGAAGAAAAGATGCTTTTAAAAGTAAAAAAAAAAATCAAATCTCTGATGATTGGGGAACCAGGTTTGAGGGCATGGCCAGGCAGCCATTACTACCGGTTCTCCAAATGCCAGGAGATTTTTACTACTGGCTCTCCAGAACCGGAGCAAACCGGGAGCAACCCACCACTGGTTTGGACTTCAACTCGCAGAAGTCCCCAGCCAGGAGTTGAAGGTCACATGTCTTCAAATTGCTAATGTTGGGAAACACTGATCTAGATTCACTGTCAATTCATCCACTGCTGATTTGGACTTGACAAAAGACTTCTTCCCACTCATTTGCTATGCCTCTGGCCCTTCTTGTTCTCTGAACTGAGATGAGAGAAAAACCAGCACATTGGGCAACAGTGATAGCCATCCATTTTATCTCTATTTTACTGCCTAGCAAAGGTAGAAACCATCTGGCTATTGCTGAGGGGCCTTTGTAGGATTCCCCCCCCCCCAATCTCAAACATTGGATGGGACTGTTAACCTTCAGAGAAAATCTACTTAGTTCACATTTTAATGTGAGTTTATTTAATTTTCACCTCTCAAAGCTTTGCACAAACTAGAACATAATTAAACAGTGATATCTGCAGCTTTTCAAAAATTTTTTGCAATCTAACCTATCACTTAAGAATACCTAAGAAAATGTGTATATTGGAATAGGAGTATACACAAAAATATGTGAGAGAAAATAAAGCACATTAGAAAGAGCTGCTTGTCATATTAGAAATGCACAAAATATTGGTTAGCAGTGCCTCCTAAAATGAGTGTTGGTTTTTATAGGAAGATTTAGGTTGGTCTTAAAAGAAAAAAAGTCAAGCTCACTCAAAAAGGTAACAATACCAATATAATACTGGAAAAATGTGAAACCAGATAAAATCATACCTGACAAATTTGGCTGTCTTGTTATTGATGTGAATTTTTGTGTGAAAAATATGGATAATTTTATTCTTGATCCAGTAACCCTGATGACAAAATAAAAAAAGCTAACAATAACACCAATATATTTGTCCTCACATATTTATTTGCTCTGTTTATGAAATGTATGTAGATTTGCCTTCTATAGGATTGAGTAATTGGCAGTAGATTAATCAGAGAATGAACATAGCATATCTAAACAATACTCAATGTACAGCTTATGACCTAATTCTGAATTCTGGAATTTTTTCCACCTCATGAACTTGCCTTTTAAAAGTGGAAACCTCCCTCCCTTTCTCCCTCTCCCTCTTTTTTGATTATTGCTAGTGGAGAAGATCATTGAATCAACAAACAAGCAACCTGTTTGTGTGTGGGGAGGAAAGGGGCTGGAAAGAAATGAAAAAAGACTGCTCCCTCCCCATCAAGTTTTTTTTTTTAAAGTATACAGTTTATTTCAGGGAGTGAGAACACTCAGTATTCCTGCCTGTTGACCATGTTCACAGTAGCTGTTGGGAGTTATCTCCTATTCTTGATCTAAACCAGGGGTCACCAACCTTGGCAGCTTTATGACTTGTGGACTTCAACTCCCAGAATTCCTCAGCCAGCATGCGCTGACTGAGGAATTCTGGGGGTTGAAGTCCACAAGTCTTAAAGGGACCAAGGTTGGAGACCCCTGATCTAAAGCGCATAGAACATTTCATACTAGGATCCATTAAAAAGTTCTGAGTTTTCAGCCTCACAGAAATATTTGAATATATTAATAATAATTAGCAGACTAAGCAGAAGTGAACGTTTTATTAATTTATTCTGGAGAATTTTAAGCCTGCCTTGAAATGGATGATCAGGCAATGCATATAAATAAATAAATAAATAAATAAATAAATAAATAAATAAATAAATAAATAAATAAATAAATAAATAAATAAATAAATAAATAAATAAATAAATAAATAAACAACAGATAGACTTTCTGAGATATAGAAGATCTATATAAGAAAATAAACACAGCTCCTAGTCAACCTTACTGAGGATGTTGAGGTAACTGTAATTTTTAACATGGAGAGTAGTTTTATTAATTTTCATCAACCTTGAAATTTAAGTCAAGCATCTTTATTCTGATAGAACCTCAGCCTCTGTATTTAGATGATACTTGAGTATCATGTGGGTGGAAGAGCAGGAGAACATTTACAGAATAAAGCCACTATTTCAGTATTAGTAGATCTACTTAATATAGGTAAGCCCCAAGTGTGTATTCCTGAAGGCTTGAAAGTTTCCCTTTTGTGGCTGTCTAGCATTTGCTGTTTGCAGCTATTTAGCATTTGCTGTGGAAGATCAGAAACCTTTTTGCTCCTTATGTTGTAGACAAATGTTCCATTCTTCTGACCTGACAAAATTTCCCCAAAGTTCTCCACCAAACCCTTAAGAATGATCTCAGACCCAGGTCCCAAATCCTCTTTCTATCCCCTTTCCTTAACCACATGACTCAACTCACGCAACCAACAAAATGTTGCTCTTATTTATTTTCACCTTTTTACATATTGCTTGGCAGGGCTAATACAGTCATATTTATCAAAGGCAGACTGCGGACAATTCACTGAGAATGTTCAGCATACATATGACTAGAGGAAGCTGCAGTAAAAAGCCAGGGTAAATAACTGAGCAAATACTTTGGGTGCCAGGGAGCCAACTGTGAGTTCGCAGGAACTGGGTGCCTGTCATCTTTGTGGCAATTACATTTAATGGGACACAAGTGTTTTCTTCCTCTGCATCTCTTCCCTCCTCCTCTTTTCTCTCCCTGAGGCTGAAGGGAGGGAGGTGGACAGAGGGGGATCAGAGAGGGTCTTTGACGTCAGACATGCCCTATAAAAACCCAGAATAAGAAAGGAAAACAGTGCTGGAAGCTAAGCCAGTTCATCAGCCAGGATGCCAACCCCAAACGCCTCCAGTTCTTCAGCCAAGGGCTTCCGGCGGGCAGTATCAGAGCTGGACTCTAAACAAGCCGAGGCCATCATGGTAAGCAAAGAGGCTCTCAGCCATCCCTGGGATGAGATGTTGATTTGCAGAGACAGGCAAATGTAGGGAAAGAAGAGAAATCTAACTTCGTATCATGAGCATCAACCTATCGTCAGAGAATCCCAAAGCTAGGCAGATCGGTCCTTAGAAATGTTGGCGCTAATTATAAGTAGCAGAGAATAATGCAGTTGCCCAGTAGAAGCATGCCATTTATAGAAGAAAAAGTGACAAAATTTTAAAAAAATTATATAATGGGAAAAATGTGGAATCATATAAAAGCTAGGCTAAAACTAAAATGATGACAAAAGATTTTCTTTTATTATTGTATGCTTGAATTGCTTTGCATGTCTTATTATTGCCTAGCATTGGAGTTTTACAATATTTTAGTTTAGTAGAAATTTGGTGCGGTTATATGCCTTGCTTTAGTTGCTTGTTTTTGCATGAGAGAATAATGCTTCGTATCCAATGGCAAACTGCTAATACATTCTTTGTAATACTGACTCTCAATTCAGTTCTGCATTTTTCCTTGCTGCAGCATCTGCGTTAAGTCTGCACTAGTAGATATGCACAGAGGGAAGGTTATAACTCCACGCTAGACTTCATGTAACTATATTAGGCTGTATTAAAGTTTTATAGCTATAACTTTATGTGTGACCATTGCACTTCTAGCACCAAAGGTAAATCTCTTATTTTTAATTGACTTATATTTTTGACTGCCTATCATCAAGTACGTAAGGCTCAAGTACTGCATATATGTGTGTCAACCAACCTTCTGACTGTTCTGGTTCATTAACTTGGAATATTTATGAAGATATCAGATAAACTACTCCACCCTAGCAGCTTGAGCACAAAACACTATTGATTACATTTCTCTTGCTTTCTTAGTTGCATTTTCACAGGGCATCAGTCTACAGCAAAATATACTTTGTTCCGATATTGCAGACCCAATGAAAATTGCCCCATCTTCCAAGAAACTACATTTCACCACAGGAAGGACCCTGTGGTTGCTGCCCACAAAATCTTGTGCAGAGTTTTACTGTGAGGATTATTTGTATAGGAAGAAAGGATTAAGGCTTCACCCTTCATGGTCCTGAAATAAAGTACTTATCATGGTTATTCTTTAAAAACAACCACAAAATATAATGTAATTTGGCAACTCATGTTACTATTGGAAGGATTTGTTGAAATAATTCTGATTTTCTTTGGGTTAACAGTTTCATATTTACTCTACTATTGATTTAGAGTAGTAAAGTCACTTCAGTGAAGAAAAGTTTGCTGATTGGCCCAATGTGTTAAATTCTACTTTATGCTCTATACAGTTTCATACATTCTCCTACAGTACATTCTTTGCAATTAATTAGTAAAAGACCTTAACCAAAATTGTCTATGAAACTAGAGTAATGTGCCTGAAAAGGAGAGGTTTTTAATCCCCCCCCCATTAAAAACAACAATGGAATTACTGTAATAAACTTATTTTTAAATCCACGAGACATTTTCATAACAACAAAAATATTTTGGGAAAGCAGAAGGGGAGGCGGAGAGTCAAACCATCTAAAACTAGATTAGCAGAAGTGATCTTAAAACAGCTCTTTAGATATCTTTTTAAATGTTTTTTTTTACAAGAGAATAATAGGAAATAAATTGTAAACAACATTTTAGTTACATTTAAATAAAAAATCATAGTTTCTCTACTTACTGCCACTCCCCTTAAAAAGCATATTCCAGTTTTGATTTCATGCTATTTCTAAAAATATATAAAGAAAAATCATAATCAAATATTATTTAATATTTAGGGATGAGGAAGGAGTTAATATGAAGATGGGAGGATTTGCTTCAGGGATGTTGAAATAAAATATTGCTTGTATTAAACCACAAGTTTAAGCAGTTCATGTGAAATTCCAGCAGATGCATTTGTACAACCTAGGTTAACCTAGGTCTTGTGTATACCTTTTGTGGCATAACACGTTTTATGAATTTAACACATTCAGTTAGTTTATGGCTAACTATGCTGTGTTAATCCACAACATATATTTAATTTAGTAGCCAGCTATACATATTTTATAATTGCAATCATTTAGTTACATATCTAATTCATTCAAGTTTCAGAAGTCAGAAATTCTTGGTATTTTATGCAGCTTCTGAATCCACCCCCCTTTTTATGTTAGAATGAATGCTGCTTCAAAATCTTTTTTTTTTTGGTTATCACCGGCATAAAAAATAGAAAAGCAATTAGCTGCCTCTGACAGAGAACCTGAAATAGAAATCAATAGATATTCCTTCAAGGAGGTCAGTTGATGAACAAGGGTTATCTCTCTATGCAAGCCTCACAACCATCTAGTGAAGCCAGTAAGGCAAGCGGATTTAGTTTTTAAAATCTTTCCGTTTTGTGAGCTGAAATTGTAGTACGCTGTACCTGTTAAACTGATACAGCTAGCCAGTTTCGTTCAGCTTAAATTCAAAGTGTCTTTCTTTTGTGGGGAGACGGGGTGCCTTTGAGTCAGTTCTGACTGCTGGAGACTGTCCGAACAAATCCCTCCAGTGTTTCCTGCTTGCCTGCTTCCTAGGGTTGAGAGAGAGGGAAGAACCCCAAGTCACCCAGCTGGCCTTGTGTCAAAAGTAGGATTAGAATTCATGGTTTCCCAGTTTCTAGCCTGATGTCTTAACCACTATACACCAAAATGGTTTTCTAGCCCTGCAAAATGTTTGCTCATTTTAACGTTGTGCTGGTTTTGGCCCCAAAACTGTCTACTGTTGACCTCATCCCATTCCTAAGTGGTCTGTAAGGGGCGTGCATAAGAGCACCAGCATGCCTACCATCCCTGTTCTAATGTTCCCTGTAATTGCATTCATTTTATGTATTCAATTCATGCTTATACTTATATATATTATCTAATATGTACTCGACAAAATAAATAAATAAAAAATAAATGTGCAGTCCTTGCAATTTTGTTTAGAGCCAGAAATAAGCAAGGTGCAACTATTGGAGTGTCTTAGATCTCATCAACCAGTGAGGTCAATCATAGACAACTGTAGAAACTGTGGTTTAAAACATCTGAAGGTTCCTAATCGCTTCCCTCTGATGTAGGGACCACTGGGAGTTATTTTATGAATGGTTGGAAAATAAAAATAGAAGGTGGAAATAAATGGAGATCAGTGAAATATAGAAAATGTGTTAAGATAGAGAAGCAAACAATATGATGATTTTTACTAATATGACTATTAAGATTATTATATTTAATATTATTATATTCTTATTAGAAGATATGCTAAGAGGGAGAAATGAATAGATGTATTATGCTCATTATTATTATTGTAAGATTAGAGAATCAATATCAATGTAATGAATACTGTTGTAAATTTTGATTGTTATTGCACAGAGATATTTGTACCCAGACGACACACTGTTTAATGGAAGATGGAATGTTTAAGTTAAAAATTATATTTTTTTAAAAAAATTGGTGGTCTTGGCTTTGTTTTGCTTTCTCTGTCTGCAGTCTGGAAGTAAATTTTGCAAGATCAGTCAAGTGCCAGGCAAATACCATCCTGCCATCCCAATAGTGATGTTCATTGTTGCCTTTGTGAAAAGAACGGAACTGAATTCTCCTACACAAGCAAAGATATAAAATCCTGTCCCACTCTTCAGGAAAGGGCAGGTTCCAGGGTTTATTCATATGGAAAGCCAGCCAAGTAACTCTTAGATACAAGCAGTCTTGAGTCACTGCTTTGTAAAACACAATGTTTTTTTACTGAGCAGATAGATGCAAGGGCATTGCTTGAACTCATACTAAAAAAAAAGTGGGGGGGAACTTAACTTACCATATTTATCTTTTATTTCTTCGCCCCCAAATATAAATAGGGAAGTAATGCTACGCAATAAGGTGGAAAGGTCTTTTGGCCCCAGATGGCTGTTGCGTGACCTATAATGAAATACCGGCTTGAAATCACAGACCAAAAAAGTACTGTCAGGAATAAAATCTGCTGCTTTCAGCTTTCATTATCCTCTCTTCCTTATTTAATGTAGCAGGTTGAATTTCAAACAAGATTAACCTATGTTGGAGAGGCAGCGTAGTAGGCAATTGTGATCGACTCCCTGCTTTTTCTGCAAATAAAAGAAAAAGTGATCACCAATTTTCCTCAAGAGAGAAAATTGTCTATTGAGTGCTAGTGGAAATAAATAATTAATAAATATTAAAAATTAATAAAAAAATAAATGAAGTAATCTGTACCTTCTGTTCAAAGGAAGGTAGAGATGAGTGTATCTTATTCCTCAAAGATGAACAAAACAAGTTTTTCGGAGAAACACTCTGCCTACGGCTTGGATTTAAATAACACATCAAGTTAAATAACTGAAGCACTGAAGTAGCATCACCATAAAATCAACCAAAAGACTATAGACTCATATAACATTGTCTAGATAATTTAGGATTGCAATTCCTTGAACAACCAATCATTTGGAGCCAATAGGATTCTGGGAATTCAACTCCTACCCTCAAAACGATGCTACAGAGCACTGCACACCAGAACAACTAGACACAAGAACAGTTTCCCCCCGAATGCCATCACTCTGCTAAACAAATAATTCCCTCAACACTATCAAACTTGTTATTAAGTCTGCATTACTATTAATCTTCTCATCGTTCCCATCACCCATCTCCTTCCACTTATGATGTATGACTGTAACCTTGTTCCTGGTATCCTTATGATTTATGATGACTGTTTCCTAATATAATTTGATTGCTTATTTGTTCCCTATGACTATCATTAAGTGTTGTACCTTATGATTCTTGACGAATGTATCTCTTCTTTTATGTACACTGCGAGCAAATGCACCAAGACAAATTCCTTGTGTGTCCAATCACACTTAGCCAATAAAAATTTCATTTCCTATTCTATTCTATTCTATTCTATTCTATTCTATTCTATTCTATTCTATTCTATTCTATTCTATTCTATTCTATTCTATTCTATTCTATTTGGAAGGTACTAGGTTGGAAATGTCAGGCATTACAAGCTGGGATCTTATACCAAAAAAAATCAATAGGGTTTTTTACTACACAGCTATAATTTAGATTAGACAACACCACCACATTTAAGAGTATATGCTTATACATGTTCATACAAAAGTAAATCCTATAAATAGCATTAATTGTAGGTAAGTAGGTATATACTGGTTTCTAAAACTATGTTCACATTGTTTCCATATCTGATTTCACCTGTTTCCTTGAATGCATTCTACGTCAGCTTCAGACGTTGGTGTGAGGGCAATGAGGAGCCTCCCCATTTTATGTGCTCTGTCACCTTGACCTTTGGTCATGCTTTCTAGTTGAGTTGTTCCACAGTTATCAACCACAAGTATCAACAATCAAGCCCAGACAGCTTATCCACCAATAATGAAGGTGGTTGGGGATTTTAGGGGTTAAAATCCATCAAGTGTATATAGCATGAGGTTGGGGAAGGAAATATTACATGAAAAGAAAGAGGCAAATCTGCATGGGACTGAGTAATAAAGCTCTAAATGACTATTGAATGCTATCATTACATATGGAAATTCTTTCAAATGCTTTATATCTGCATTTTTATGTTTTTTTCTTCTTCCATTCAATGGTGTCTGATTCTCAGATACTGTATGTCCCTGCAATTTTCATAACAAGATTTTTCAAAAGTGGTTTGCTATTGCCTGCTTCCTATGGCTAAGTTAGCAGAACCAGCCAAAGGTGGTTTTGCCTAAGGCAATATTCACAAGCTCTCCAGTTTCTAACCAGGTTGGAAACTGGTTCTCATTTTTAATCTCTATCTGCTTTTTAACACATCTGATAGTTACCCGGTTGGCACAATTTCTAATGAATGCCACCAGTCTGCAAATAATATCATATTAGCAGTGAGCTTGGCAAAAGTATTTTGCTGGGAAACTGACAAGCATGGCTCGGATGTGCTTTTGAATAGATAAAGCTGCTATTTATGCATTTATGTTCTCCTTTCACTATATATTATTATATATGCTCCCAGAGGTGCAAAAATTCTTTCCGGTGTTTTGAAAATAAAGAGAGATGGGAGTGGAAAGCACACAATTGAGCATTCTTACAGGCAATTATCTCAAAAGCCCACTTCTTTTTTTCTATGAAACTCCCCAAAAGCAAAGACATAAACAAACAAATAACCCCAACCCTCCGCAACTTACCAAAGGGAGTCTTTTGGGTCCCCCCTAAAGGACCATACAAAGTTCCTTTTTTCAAAAGGAACTTTTGCCAGACCAATTCTTGAATACAGCTCCTCAGTCTGGAACCCACACTGCATATCAGACATTAATACAATTGAACGAGTCCAGAGATATTTCACAAGAAGATTCCTCTACTCCTCTGCTCGCAACAAAATACCTTATGCCACCAGACTTGGAATTTTGGGCTTGGACAACTTAGAACTTCACCGTTTTTGGTCTGATCTAAGCATAGTACATAAAATCATCTGCTACAATGTCCTACCAGCCAATGAATACTTCAGCTTCAACCAAAACACAGGAGCACACAATAGATACAAACTTAAAATGAACCGCTCCAAATTAGATTGCAGAAAATATGACTTCAGCAACAGAGTTGTCAATGTCTGGAATGCACTATCTGACTCTGTGGTTTCTTCCCCAAATCCCCAAAACTTTAACCTTAGACTGTCTACTGTAGACCTCACCCCATTCCTAAGAGGTCTGTAAGAGGCGTGCATAAGTGCACCAGCGTGCCTACCATCCCTGTCCTAATGTTTTCTTTTATTTGTATCCTTTACATGTATTTATAATTATGTTTACACTTGTATCTGTCATAAAATACATGCTTGATGAAATAAATAAATAAATAAAATAATAAATAAAAGCCAGCCTTTGGAGTTGCATTGATGGGTAGTCCTTTCTTCTAACATTCGGCTCTTTCTCTGCAAGCTGCTTGATGTCAGTGTTGCCTGATTATATGCAAGATTAAGGTTTTTGCTCTTTATGTCTCCCTGAACCCTGGACAATGCAGAGGTTTACAGCTAGGAAAAACTACCTGCTTCGCCAGAAGGGAATTGATGCCCACCTCTCCATTTGGGGCAAACTGTTATAAAACCGTTGCCATAAATTTGTTAAAAAATTAGCAAATTGAATCCATTTTGGAAAATAACAGCTTGTTGCCTTCGACATCAATATCCGCGTGCTAAAGAAATTGATTGCCATTGTAGATTTTACAGCCTGAAATAATTTAGCATTATGTATATTTCAGTACTGTTTTTAATGCACGGTGTATTATTTATTTATATGCTATAACATTTGTGTGTTGCCCATTCAATATAGGCTTTTAACAGTTCACATAAATTCACAACAATAATCACACAACTTAAAAAAGTTTGATTCAGATATATTAAAGTTGTGATAAAAATTATCTATCCTCTCTCCCAAGCACCAACTCAGCAATATTAAAAACTAAACGTTCTTCAAAACAATTCAGACTTTACTACCTTCCTAAAAAGCATCATAGAGGATGCCATCCAAATAAAAAGTGGTATTGTCCACTGTGACGGAGCATATAGTGAAAACATAGTTTTCTGCTCCGCATCCCTCAATATTGTGTAGGGGGAAACCTTTAGAATCCCTCATGGGGAGGTGCACATGAGGTGCGTTGGCATCACTCAAGGCAGGCAGTCTTTTTTTTTCCTTATAAAAATATATATTTATTAAATTTTCCAACATTTAAAACACAAAGCACAAATTTACAAGGCAGACAGTCTTATCAGTTCCTAGGTGCCACTATATATTGGACTTTATGAGTGATTATGTAGTGTTTGAATGATACTTGTATATTTTTATACAAGATATTTTTAATAATGATACAATTATTAAAAATAATTGCTATCAACCTGCCTTCCATTGAGGACCTGTATACTGCACGAATCAAGAAGAGGGCCGTGAAAATATTTGCAGATCCCTCGCATCCTGGACATAAACTGTTTCAACTCCTACCCTCAAAATGATGCTATAGAGCACTGCACATCAGAACAACTAGACACAAGAACAGTTTTTTCCCGAAGGCCATCACTCTGCTAAACAAATAATTCCCTCAACACTGTCAGACTATTTACTAAATCTGCACTACTATTAATCGTTTCATAGTTCCATCACCAATTTCTTTCCACTTATGACTGTATGACTATAACTTGTTGCTGGCAATTCTTATGATTTATATTGATATATTGATCATCAATTGTGTTGTAAGTGTTGTACCTTGATGAACGTATCTTTTCTTTTATGTACACTGAGAGCATATGCACCAAGACAAATTCCTTGTGTGTCCAATCACACTTGGCCAATAAAATTCTATTCTATTCTATTCTATTCTACTTGGAAGCCAGTGGTGAGTTCCGATTCGCCCCAGTCCAGGCGAACCGGTAGCGGCAGTGGTGGGAGGTTCCGCTCAAACATTATCAAAATGTGCAGAAGCACATGTGCAGAAGCTTCTGCATAAGCACAGGAGTGCTGCAAGCTTGCATAGTGAACCGGTAGCACTGGGATTTGAAACCCACTACTGTTGGAAGCCCTTTGTCTACTGAGACAGTATCTGCAACGTTGTTAGATATTCAGCCAGAACATGGGCTGTTGGAGTCTGAGTCAACTGTGGCTTCTTAGTAGTCTCCAAAAGCAGATCTACATAAAATAGTAGTCTGGGATAATAAAAGTCTGGATGTTTGTTGTCAGGGTGGCAACTAGCACGTTGACCAAAGTTGGACAACCTTGCCAGTATTGACCTCCATTTGTCCATCTTGTAGCAGATGTGAGTCTAGAGGGACCCCTAAGATATCAACTTGCTCCTTCAGAGGGAATAGTACCCTATCTAGAGTGATAACTGGAGTCAATCAAGAATCTGATGGCTTCCTGATAAACAATATCAGAATTTAAGTTCTGTTTATTCTCCCCTCCTCAATCTCTTACTGCCTCCAGACCCTGAATCAAGACATCAACAGCCTCTCTGGCCCATACTTGGATATCAGATGTTGTCATCTCAAGCTCCCTCAAATAGATATTAAACAGTAGGGATGAAAATATGACTGAGAAGGGTTCTTCTCCCCCATATCACTGATTGAAACATCATGTCTATAGGAATGAAATTGCTGAAACAAGTGTCCAAATAGCATATTATCCTGGAGAATACCAAAAGGATAATCAAATAGTTACAATTGGGTTAGATGATGTAGAAGTAGGCTGACTATTCATATATATTGCATAGAGATGAGAACCATTTTCCATGGTTGTGTTGAATTTTCTCTTCTTGTGCTCTTTGCCCAGTCTCCACAATTCATAGGTAGACGTCAGAGTCTTATTGAAGATGCCAGAAAGGAGAGAGAAGCCGCTGCAGCTGCTGCATCTGAAGCTGCTGAATTGACTGAGACCATTGTCTTTGATGAGAAGGATGGGATAGCCATGTTGAATCTTCTGTTCACACTTAAAGGAGGGAAGACTTCACTCCCATCTCGTGCACTTAAAATCTTTGAGGTGAGGAGGCAGGGTTGAATTTTATGCTCAGATGGGGTGGGCAAATGTTTGCAATGAGTCAGGAGTCACTATGGTCATATGAAACACTTCGAAGAACTAGAAGTTGGCAGCAATAAGGCTATTACTCAATGGACATTTCCCTCACCAAGTGGTTGCAGCTAAAGCAGTAGTGTGTGTGTGTGTGTGTGTGTGTGTGTGTGAAAGGGGGGGGGAGAAGAGATAAAGGGAAGAGAGGAAAAGAAAAGAGAAAGAAAGGATACATTATTACAGTTTAAGATTCTTAGACTAACTTTTAAGATAAGAATTGAAATCAGAAAAACTTCATGGATTGCATATCTTATTTTAAATAGTCAGACACAGCTCTGGCGGAATTTCTCAACATTTCTTAGATTAGACTTCTGACTGGATGCATTCAGGGATATCAGTTCCTTAGTAGAATTTATTGGATGCATTTTTTCAGTATTTGCTTGCTTTTGTGTTCAGCCAGAATTGGGTTTGCAAACATATTCTTTCTAATATTGGTCAGGTCAAAAGCCAACATTATAATAACAAATAACAATAATGCCAGGAACCCAGAAATTGCCATTATCTGTCTTTTCTAAACAGGCTATTCCAAAAGCAAAAATAATTTACAAAGCACAGGATTAAATGGGAAAATGTTTAAACAAACTGAAAAGAAAATTGAAGTACTAAAATGTGAGCTCAGTATCTGTAAGGCAAACAAAGCTAATCCAGAGATGGGGAGAATTTAGTTATTGTTTCCATAATTCCTATGAAAGCTCAGAAATATTGCAGAAAGTATATATTATAAGGCCCAAAGGTAATTTGTTATGTTTCTTAGTATCCATTTTTTAAATAAACGAACTGTTTGTGTGTGTATATGTATACACAAATGTGCATGAAACTTATTTTACAGTCAGTTGAATAAGATTAATAATAACACTCCAAAAGAGCTCAAAGATTTTAAGACCAAAGGACATTTATCTGAAGAGCATTGAGACCTTCAAGAGAGATTTTCAGGACTGCAAAGCTCTTTCGGGGCAATCATGAAGTGGTGTGTAGGGAAAGTAAACACCAATGCACACCAGGCTTCCACAGTGAAAGATTCATTACTCTGATACCCTCCGGCACTGCAGGTAGAAGATATGAAAACAGATGGGTGTAATGACATTTGCCTGTCGATGAAAAACGCAGTGGGCAGCCTTGTTTCTCTCTGCTGTTTTACATTATATACAACTAAAGCAAGTGTAATGCAATCAGATCTGTCAGATTAATGCTGAGGTATTGATTGTTCTACATCCCGCATTCAAACAATGCATCTACAAAACATGGAGCTAAATTGAATTTATTTGTGACATTGCTTTCTCTCCCCTTGGTCTATCTCTGATTAAGTAAAAATGGCAGCCTTTCCCCTATTGTATCTCTGAGAAGGAGATCATTTAACTCTTGAAGAAGTAGAAGCAAAAGCCTTGTTATTAGCATTAGATATGGGCGTGTGAACAGGAATTTTGCATGGATGGGAACATTTGGCATCAATGAAATGTAATGTCTATGCCAGAAGCAGGTGGACCTCAGCTTTCGATAAACCAGTTAGAACTGAATTCATGATGGAGGCTCATGTAAGAAGACATTCTAAAAATTAAGGAATGTTGTGAGACCTCAGTCTAGGAATTTTCAATCAATAAACAGAAGCATGTTCATAAATCTATTCACTCAAATCAACCCTGGCTTCATCCTTCATCTTTTTTCAACAACCCGGTGGTTATTTTGGAGGTGTGGAGGCTAGGTCAAGGGATTTTAGAAATCCTTGTCATTCTATCCCAAAGATCTAACAATAAATCACACTCTGTCTGTAGATTTTTCAGGACTGCAAAGCTCTTTCGGGGCAATCATGAAGTGGTGTGTAGGGAAAGTAAACACCAATGCACACCAGGCTTCCACAGTGAAAGATTCATTACTCTGATACCCTCCGGCACTGCAGGTAGAAGATATGAAAACAGATGGGTGTAATGACATTTGCCTGTCGATGAAAAACGCAGTGGGCAGCCTTGTTTCTCTCTGCTGTTTTACATTATATACAACTAAAGCAAGTGTAATGCAATCAGATCTGTCAGATTAATGCTGAGGTATTGATTGTTCTACATCCCGCATTCAAACAATGCATCTACAAAACATGGAGCTAAATTGAATTTATTTGTGACATTGCTTTCTCTCCCCTTGGTCTATCTCTGATTAAGTAAAAATGGCAACCTTTCCCCTATTGTATTTCTGAGAAGGAGATCATTTAACTCTTGAAGAAGTAGAAGCAAAAGCCTTGTTATTAGCATTAGATATGGGCGTGCGAACAGGAATTTTGCATGGATGGGAACATTTGGCATCAATGAAATGTAATGTCTATGCCAGAAGCAGGTGGACCTCAGCTTTCGATAAACCAGTTAGAACTGAATTCATGATGGAGGCTCATGTAAGAAGACATTCTAAAAATTAAGGAATGTTGTGAGACCTCAGTCTAGGAATTTTCAATCAATAAACAGAAGCATGTTCATAAATCTATTCACACAAATCAACCCTGGCTTCATCCTTCATCTTTCTTCAACAACCCGGTGGTTATTTTGGAGGTGTGGAGGCTAGGTCAAGGGATTTTAGAAATCCTTGTCATTCTATCCCAAAGATCTACCAATAAATCACACTCTGTCTGTAGATTTTTCAGAAGTGAAAATGTGGAAAGGAAAAAGCTTGCTTGCATTTCACCCAGAGATTAGTCTTAAGGAAGGGTTTTGTTTTTTTAATGAGAAGTTTGTAAAACTGGATGTGGGACTATTTAACCTTCCCACCTCCTTCCAGTGTGCTTCTCCTGGGGCATGGGAGTTATATGGGAGTTGTGCCAATCAAAGGGTTCAGCCCAGGGGTGAAATCCAGCAAGTTCTGACAGGTTCTGGAGAACCGGTAGCATACATTTTGAGCAGTTCAGAGAACCAGTAGCGGAAAATATGAGTAGTTCAGAGAACAGGCAAATACCACCTCTGGCTGTCCCCAGAGTGTGGTGGGAATGGAGATTTTGCAATATCCTTCCCCCAGGAGTGGGAAGGGAATGGAGATTTTGCAGTATCCTGCCCCTGCCACGCCCACCAAGCCACGCCCACCAAGCCACACCATTCCCACCAAGCCATGCCCACATAACTGGTAATTAAAAAATTTGGATTTCACCACTGGTTTAGCCAAAAATTTCCAGAAGGAATTTGTCCTAGAAGTCAAAGCACTTCTCTTGATATTTTACATTCAGCACCTTGGCCAGAGCATAGTGCTGGGGCTATTCAAAAACTATATGGAAAATAAAACATTCAGCTTTCTTAAAAATACCTAGGCTTCAATTTATGTTGACATGCTTGTAATGGTGTGATATAATTGAATTAATAGTGTATTAATAAAAGTAGTGTCATTACACTATATGATGCAACAGTAAGTACAGTATCATTCATCATCCTACAATAGCTTTAGATATTAAGCTGTGTCACCAGGGTTACAAGAATCATTTCTCTAGCACATCTTTATTCTTTTAGTGCAACGAGGATAGCAGTGGGCTAAAACTATTGTGTTCATAATGGTACACTTTGAACTGGACCTTTCTAGCCTATCGCTTCTAGTTGTTATGAAATACTAGCTTGCAGAAATGATGTATCTGTTGACTTGGAACATTCTTCAGAAGTGATCTGACTGAGTGTAAGTACAATATTTCAGACAATTGACTGGCCAGCATTTATTTATATGTGGATATAGGTAATCCTTACTTACCAACTATGACTGACAATTCCATTGCCAAGTGATATAGTTGTTAAGTTAGATTTTTTTTTTGTTTACATTTATACCCCACCCTTCTCCGAAGACTCAGGGCGGCTTACAATGTATAAGGCAATAGTCTCATTCTATTTGTATTTTTTTTTTTTTTACAAAGTCAACTTATTGCCCCCCCAACAATCTGGGTCCTCATTTTACCTACCTTATAAAGGGTGGAAGGCTGAGTCAACCTTGGGCCGGGCTCGAACCTGCAGTAATTGCAGGCTCTGTGTTCTAATAACAGGCTTCTCTATTGCCTGAGCTATCCCGGTCACAGATATGTGACTGTGCCCAACGTATGACATCAGTTCCAGCTATGGTTGTTAGTGAATCCCATGCGGTCATTCAGTGCAATGACACTTGACCTCAATTTGCAACTGTCTGCTGTCTTCCCCCTTGACTTTGTTGGAAGTCACTGTAAAGCTAGCAAATGGTAATCATGTAATCTGCAATGCTGCACTTGTAAATGTGTACAGGCTGCCAAGAGCCCAAATGGTGATCATGTGACTGCAGGGAAGTTCCAGTGGCAACTTCGAGGATCAATTGTAAATCTCTTTTTTCAATGCTATTGTAACTTTGAATACAGTCACTGAATGATTGGTTGGTAAGCAAGGACTATCTGTAACACCTTCCTACAATTGTCAATTCCCCCGTACAGGATCTTTATCATTTTGAAATTTCTCTAAATATTTAGTCAAAATACACTTTTGTGATATTCCCACCCATTGGCTATAGCCTTGACTAAGAAGTATATCTTCCTTATTTGTCCTAAATGAGACAAATTTAAAAATAATATATACTGAAGAAACAATGAACCATATAGTTAGCTCCTGCAAGGTCACACAGATTGACACAAAAACAGCATGACAAAGTAGCATCGATGGTGCATTGGTATAGCTGCATGAAATACCACTTGTCTGCAAGCAAAAATTAGTGAGACCTGAAATTAGATAAATAATAAAAAATGAAATAAAAATTATATTACCATTTCCCCCTTACTTTTTAAATATTTTTATTTCATTTTTTATTACATTGAAAAATTCTAATAAAAATAGTTTTAAAAGATAAATAGCAGCTTACTTAAAGTTTTTATTTATTTTACTTATTTAAAGTAATATTTATTCCTTGTTTTATCTGGGAGTAACCCAGGGCGAAACCTCCTTATTTTTGTCTCAGTTACTGTTTCCCTTCTCTCTGTCCCTAAAGACCTTTGAAGCCAAAATTCATCACTTGGAAACAAGGCCCTGTAAGAAAGTACAAGAAGGTTGTACTGACCTGGAATACTTTGTGCGATGTGAACTCCATTGCTCTGCGCTGAGTACATTCATCAGTTCCCTTAAAAGGGTGTCAGAAGATGTAAGGAGCACAAAAGAAGACAAGTGTAAGAAGGACTTTGTAGCTTATATGATGTATTAGGAACAGGAGATATTGATGAAGTGGAATCATTGATAAAGGAGAGGGGAAGGCCTTCTTGGGGGAGTAAATAGACATTCCAGGTTAGAGTTGTTTTGGAGGAGGGAACATTTGAAATCAAACCTCTAGGTCTATATTTGCCATTTCCCAAAGGAAAACAGACTGTCAGACAAGATTCCTGTCATATAGGTGACCAGCACAAAGGTGATCCAGCAATAAAGCTTTTACTAGGGCCTATTCATGATAAAAGGTACATGGTGGCTTAGTGGCTAAGGTGCTGAGCTTGTCGATCAAAAGGTCAGCAGTTCAGTGGTTCAAATCCCTAGTGCCGCGTAACTGGGTGAGCTCCCGTTACTTGTCCCAGCTTCTGCCAACCTAGCAATTCGAAAGCACCTTAAAAATGCAAGTATAAAAATAGGGACCACCTTTGGTGGGAAGATAACAGCGTTCCATGTGCCTTTGGCATTTAGTCATGCCAGCCACATGACCACGCTGTCTTTGGACAGCGTTGGCTCTTTGGCTTTGAAACGGAGATGACCCCCCCCTAGAGTTGGGAAAGACTAGCACATATGTGTGAGGGAAACCTTTACCTTTACCTTTATTCATGATGTAGTTCTAGTTTGCTTATGCCGGACAATTTCATAAATCACCTTTTCAGATGCCTTGCATTGCAATCTTCTGATTATTCAACAAAACTTAAGAAACATACACATCTGTTTTCTTCAAAGTGCTAGCTAACTTTCCACATATGTTTCTAGACATGTGGATCTAACTAGTAACTCTTGTTAATTTCACTGAGATTCAGGGGATTACACATCCCTGATTTCACAGAACATCCTGAATAAAGGCAATTCCATTAACTCCCCACTTCCCAGATATAAGGTTGACCCCATCAGTCTTGAGCTCCTGAAGTTCTCTCAAAACTTGTTATGCCAGCAGGAGATAGGTGAACCCATGCAATGGCTGCTTTACTATTAATACCACTCCATCTTTTATTCTCTTTCTCCATTTTAGCTTGGTTTTCTAATTTTTAATTCATTTTAATAATCATTATAGAAAAGTTTTAGTTAGTGATTTATTTACTGTTTTTACTGGAGTGTTGTACGCCCCCCGCCAGAGTCACTTTCTGTGAAATGGGTAGCCATAGGAATCTGGTAAATCAATAACTAACCTCAAAAACTGCATGGTCATCATGGCTATGCTGGCTGCGATTATGAGATTTGAAGTCAAATGCATATGGATAAGGCTAAGTTGGGAAAGGCTATTTTAGATCATCCAGTAGTGACCAGTTTTGATGGATTGGAATGGTGAAAGCCCACCCATTCCCAGTCTGCTTTCTGGTGGGCCGATGACAAATGGCCAAATCAGAGCTTCTGTTTGATCAGTTTTCCCAGTTCTACTGTGTCTAAGAATGCCTATGCTAATCTTCAGACTTATTCTGTTGGAATTTCTCCATATTATTCAATAAAAGCGTAGCTCCTTTCATCTAGGGATTTTTCTCTGATTTACATTCCAGTAAAAGAATGGTGGTAAAAAAAGATGATAGAATTACACAGCTATTATGTTATGCTAAAGGAGATACTACCAGGTATTAAATCCAGTTCATGGGTTTTAATACTGTAATTTAAATACTGATGTATTTAATAGATATTAAATAGAAGCAACTATTTTACATTTCTGCTTTTGATATTCTTAGATAAAATTCAACATTCCCACCACCACCAACTCCATTGTATCACTTTGTGGGCTTTCACCTAACTTCCTCTTTCTTATTTTGGATTTCAGTTCATTGGTTTCCAAGAAAAATTTCGGAGTTAGATCTGTGTCACCATTTAGTTACCAAATTTGACCCTGATTTGGATCTGGATCACCCAGTAAGTAAACTTTTTTTTTCATTATTTCTTTAGGAGGATAATCTAAACATTCCATTTTATGAGATGAGAAATTGTCATTCTTATTGATCTCAGCAGTTCAAGTGTTAAAGTGATTTAAGTTGAGGAAAAATCCCAATTTCACATATGCGCTGATGAAACCTGAACTGTCTGCCCTGCGGTCATAACATGCTTATGACAAATGTAAAAAGGCAAATTCTGTGCTAGGGATCACTAGCAAAGAGATTTAAAATAAAACAGTAAAATAAAACCGTAATGTCTTTAAACAAGTGATTTCTTCATATTAGCTCTTGCTTCTTGAACCTTTAATAAGAATTTGGGACCTTCTTAAATAACATTGTTGGTCTTTTTTTTCTCTTCAAGGGATTCTCCGACCAGGTATATCGTGAGCGAAGGAAAATGATTGCAGAAATTGCTTTTCACTATAAGCAGTAAGACTTGCCACCTTGCCCACTGTTATCTATGGATTCCTCTAAACATATTTTATTTTTCTCCCTTCCCTGCTTCATCCTTCTTCTTTTTCACACTCTTCCATCTTGCTTCCAGTATTCCATGTTTGCCAGTTGTGTGTGACACTATTTCCTTCCATCAATTCACATATTCACACTTGGATCAAATCACTGCAACTTAATTCTGAATTAGAGTGTTGGTTACTCTCTTCTTAGAGATGAAAGATATTCAGATTTGTGGCCACCTTTAATTTAAAAAAAAAAAGGGATGTGGTGGCTCAGGAGCTAGGACATTGAGCTTGTCGATTGAAAGGTTGGCAGCTCAGCGGTTCGAATCCCTAGTGCTGCCGTGTAACGGGGTGAGCTCCCGTTACTTGTCCCAGCTTCTGCCAACCTACCAGTTTCGAAAGTACGTAAAAGTGCAAGTAGAAAAAATAGGGACCACCTTTGGTGGGAAGATAACAGTGTTCCGTGCGCCTTTAACGTTGAGTCATGCCGGTCACATGACCACGGAGACGTCTTTGGACAGCGCTGGCTCTTTGGCTTTGAAACAGAGATGGGCACTGCCCCCTAGAGTCGGGAACGACTAGCATGTATGTGCAAGGGGAACCTTTACCTTATCTTTAATTAAAAAGAAGATGGGTGTAGCTAGCTGATTGTAAAATAAAGCATCGGCCTCAAGCAAACCTTGTGTTTTATCAGTGCCTCTGGGCCACACATAAAAAGGTGTGCAGCTTTCAGATCCCAAGTCAGAAAGATGCCTTGAATCTGGTGGGAGTGTATTCACTTATAGCCCTTAGTGGGTGCTTTGGAAAAGCTGCATACTTGTGTAGCTATGCAGTGCCAGGAAAATACATGTTTGAGGAACTGTAATAGAGGTTTGGATGGGGGTGGGGTGGGGCCAAATGTTATTTTTTTTGGGGGGGACAACACATTTACCAAGAAAGCCCTTCCCCCCCAAAAGGTGCAGCTTCTTTCGTGAACTATTGACAGATACAGCAAGCACACCCTTATTGGCTCTGATGTGGCTTTTTCATTTGGATCTAAATATTTAACACCTTCACTCGGGGCCATTTTTAGAAAAATATATGATATGATAATGATAATCGTTATTGCAACTCACTGTTTTGTTTTCCTTCTGGTATGTGAGTGATTTGGGAACAGCCGTGTCCACAATGGCTGCCATGATCTCAAAATTTCAAGTGGCCCCTTTGGCTCAAAACACTGAGGATCTAACAGATCACACTTGATCTGTCATGTACATGAGTGCTCCAACTTACAGTAACCATATTTTTCTTAGAAAAAGGAGAGGACAAATCTGAAGAAAAGGGCATACCTGAAAAAGGTTCATATGGATAAAAAATATTTTTGTTTATAATTTTGCTTTACAATGGAAAATTCAGCGACCAAACCAAGAAAATAAATACTTAAATAAATGTAAAGAATAGTTTTCTGAAATAAAGGTCTGTTATTGATATCATTTAGTTGATAATTTAGCATATGGTACTCTGTGACAGATTTTGGGCATGACTGGATATGACTTTAATTAAATACTGCAGGGCTTGTCTGTACTATTTGCTACACTGTTATTTTTAAGTACCTGTTCCTTGAATTCTTTTGATAGTGGAGACCCAATTCCTCGAGTTGAATACACAGAAGAGGAGATTACTACTTGGTAAGTGGGAAGGAACCTTTTCTAGATCTTTTCTTAGATCCTTTCAGAAAAGTCAAATTGCTTTTTCTAGAAAAGTAGCTGCCTCACCATTTTCATCTGAATTCTTAAGGTATCATTTGACTCATGATCACTTTAGGTCAGAAGAAGATTGTTGCCCATTCATTTGCACTCTATTTTTATTTACGTTTTTATATGTTTTAAACATCTCACATTCTTCCACTCTGATGTAGTGGTTAAGGTACCAAGCTAGAAACAAGATTGGAAGAATTCTAGTTCCAACTTAGGTACAAAGTCAGCTGAGTGACCTTGTGCCAGTCACTCTCTCAGAGCCCTAGGAAGGGGGAATGGGATAACTTGCCACAGGCAACTTGTGGTGGCCAATTCGCTGTGGCTAACTCACCATGGGCAACTTGGTGTAGGAGAACTCACCAGAGCCAACTCACCATGAGCCAACTCGTTGCAGGACAATTTAAAAATTCTATTTAATTACTTTAAATAAATAAAAATTAATTTAATTTTTGCCATTCACATTTCATTTTGTCCTCCTTTTGCATTCTTTCTTTAATGATTCTATTCCACCATTTCTTTGACATTCGTGTAACTCTTGCCCCACAGTGAGTTGTCCTGTGATGAGTTGTCTGTGGCAAGTTGTCCATGATGAGTTGTCCGTGGCAAGTTGTCCATGATGAGTTGTCCATGGCAAGTTGGCCATGATGAGTTGACTGTGGCAAGTTGTCCATGATGAGTTATCCGTGGCAAGTTGGCCATGACGAGTTGTTCATGGTAAGTTGTCCATGATGAGTTGTCCGTGGCAAGTTGTCCATGATGAGTTGTTTGTGGCAAGTTGTCCATGATGAGTTGTCCATGGCAAGTTGTCCATGATGAGTTGTCCATGCCAAGTTGGCCATGATGAGTTGGCCATGGTGAATTGTCATAGACTATAGGAAGGAGGCAATAGCAAACCACTTCTGAAAACTGCAGGGTTATTTCCAGGCAGCCTCTGAGTGTCGAGACAGATTCAAATACGAAATAATAAAATAAAATAATTTCAATCAACAATCCTAAACAGATTGCCAGAATTCTAAGATAACTATCTTTTCCATGTAAATACTCTGGAAAGATATGAATGATACCTTTTTTGTTTAAAGGAGGGAAGTGTATAGTACTTTGAAGAGTCTTTATCCCACTCATGCCTGCAAAGAACACCTGGATGCCTTTCATTTACTGGAGAGGTACAGTGGCTATAGTGAAAATAACATCCCTCAGCTGGACGATGTCTCTTGCTTCCTGAAAGGTAAGTATGTGGTCATGTTTAGAGAACTGTACATTTTTATGGTGTTAACCCTGCTTGAAGCTTTGTGCCTCTGTGGTTTAATAGATTTGCTGCCCAATTTCAATTTACTGCCCAATTTACTTCTGGGACCCCTGGAGTGAGGTGTGTGTGTCTAGTTGAAGGGACCTTGTGGGCAGCAAAGCAGAATGACCACCCCTGATTTAGATATATATAGGACCATGTTTAAAACTCAGAAGTACTGCCCCCCAAATCACAGAGATGGTGACTGGAGAACAACATTGCAATACTTCCCTGGGAATTTTCTGCAATAAAATTCTACTCTTTATCCTGGACAAAATCTATGAGACAATATAAAACACTGTTCTCCAGTCGCCAAATATGTATATTCATTTGTTATACAAAACAATCATTCAGTTTAAATTTTGCTCTCAGAAGAAAAATGCTCTATAATATTTAGGTCATATCTCCTTGGCCAGGTAAAGAAAACAGTCTGCCAAAGTTCAGCAGAATTCACTGCTCATAAAACATCAAAAGATAATTATGGTTTCTGCAAAAGGGAGTTCAAGAGGAAGACTCCAAAATGCTCTGTAAAGATGCTCAATAGAGGGGAACATCCACAAGGCTATTGTTCATCCAAAGAAAAAGGAAACTTCAGAAATCCTTGAGCTTTGCTCATTTTGAGAAGAATGAATCTGCTTTGCTTCTTCTGGACTAATGTGCAGATCCAAAGAATTATCCATTGGGATTCTGCACTTTTGAAGAATTTTTTACTGCAGGTTTTGCTCAAGAAATCCTACCAAAATATGTAATTACCGTATATACTCGAGTATAAGCCGAGTTTTTCAGCACGTTTTTTGTGCTGAAAAACGTCCCCTCGGCTTATACTCGAGTATATACGGCTTATACTCCAGTTTTTTTTTTCGTTTTTCACATTATACCGGCCGGTAGCGAACTTGGCGGGCTTTTGCTTTAGCGAAGCCCTGCCGGTGCAGTGAGAGGCGGGCGGGGAGCCGCCAGCCTTCTCGGCCGAGGAGGAGGTTTCGCCGACGGTGGTGCCTATTTCCCACCCTCGGCTTATACTCGAGTCCCCAGTTTACCCCAGTTTTTGGGGTAAAATTGGGGACCTCGGCTTATACTCGGATCGGCTTATATTCGAGTATATACGGTAAACTGCACTTTAGGAGGAAATATAGAAATTTAAAAGAGAAACATTAAGACTATAATCTTTACTATATTTGTGTTGACCCAAATCACATTTGTCAATGCAGTTGACTTTCCAACAGACATAATAGGATTCCATCAATAGAAATATATTTTCCAATAATAATATAGATCTAGAATGAATAGACTGCCAAAAGAATATGTACACATTTTTTAAAAAGATTAGAAAAAGACCAGTTGAATAACTCCATAAAATTCAGCACTGAATGTACTTGAACAGCTACAATATAACACAAAGTCTAGTATTAAAGGCTGTTCGTCCTTTGAAAATAATTAAGAAAAAATATTTCTGTTACTGTTGGCCTGATTATTTTCAGGCTTCCTGGAAAGCCTGCACATTCCTCTGCCCCCAAAAAGTTATGGCTGTTTTAAAGAATCAAAACATTAAAGTTAATGCAACCTTTAAAGCAGCTACAATTTTCTTCTGTGCAAGGTCCAGAGCACTTCTCCCAAATCATGTCTGAAGCAAATACAGCCTTACTTTGATAAGATCCAGTTATGCTCTTAATGTTCATCCTTTCTTAAATGATACAACCAAATATAAGAGATGGTTTGGATTGTTTCAGAGAGAACTGGGTTCCAACTCCGACCAGTAGCTGGCCTTCTTTCAGCTCGGGATTTCTTAGCCAGTTTAGCCTTCAGGGTGTTTCAGTGCACACAGTACATCCGCCATGCTTCTTCTCCCATGCACTCTCCAGAGCCGTGAGTATCACCTCATAGAATTGGCTTCTTTAGTGTTTGGCTTGCTGTTTCAGAGTCAGAGAAGACTGCAAAACAGTGGCTGTTTTTCTTTCCAAAGGGACTGCTGTCATGAACTTCTGGGACACGTACCAATGTTGGCCGATAAGACATTTGCACAGTTCTCTCAGGTGAGCAAAAGGTGGACCACCTTGTGGTGGAGGTACAATCTCTATTTTGCCACTAGAGCAGTCATTGGCCATGCCAGCTGGGATGATGGCAGTTGAAAAATATCTCAACCAGAAGGTGCTCCCAGATCAAAGAAGAACCCTTTAATAAAATGACATTTTATAAAATTGCCAAAATCCATAAGAAACATTTCACCCAGGGGTGAAATCTAGCAGGTTCTGACAGGTTCTGGTGAACCGGTAGCGGAAATTTTGAGTAGTTCAGAGAACCAGCAAATACTACCTCTGGCTGGCCCCAGAATGGGGGTGGGAATGGAGATTTTGCAATATCCTTCCCTTGCCATGCCCACCAAGCCACGCCCACAGAACTGGTAGTAAAAAAATTTGGATTATACCAAATTTGTTAAAATTTGTGTTATCCGTTCAGTCATGTCTGACTCTTAGCAATTCTGTGTGCCAGCTCTCTCCATACCTTCAAATTTTGCACTACTCCTTGTTCTATGCTCTGACTGGTGTCAGCTTTGAGAGTGTCCATTCACTGTGTTCTTTGGCAGCCTTGTTTCCTTTTACCTCTAACTCTTCCAAACATAATTGCTTTCTCCAGTGAATACCCCCCACATGACATGGCCAAAATAAGTGAGATGTAGTTTTGTGATTTTTGTCTTCCCATAAGAATTGTAAAAGGTGGATTTTCAAATGTTTTTTCTCCCAGTGGGATTCATGGGATTTCATTTTCTACTGTTAACTAGTACCGTGTTTCCCTGAAAATAAGACCCTGTCTTATACTTTTTTGAACCCCGAAATAAGCGCTTGGCCTTATTTTCGGGGAGATCTTATTATTTTGGGGTGCATGGAGCAAGATGGGGCTCTTCTTGCTCTCTTACCTGATTTCCAGCTCTGTGTTTAAATATTTTCAGGGAGGGATTATTTTCGGGGGGGAGGCTTATTTTAGTGCATGTGCTCAAAAGCCCGATTGGGCTTATTATCAGGGAATGTCTTATTTTCGGGGAAACAGGGTAGGTTAAGGGTAGGGTAGGTTAATGCACCTTGTGCCTTTCACTTCTCATACTGAAAGGCTGCTAAAAAAATGCCCATCAGTTCCTTTTCAGTAACAGCACTCTTGAGAAAAGATTGTTCATTTAGGTGTCTACCCAAATGGATTTTGCCACCTCTCAACTCCTGTGGCAAATGTGGAAAATCCATAGGTCACATGCGTCCTCTCCTCACTCTTGGCAGGTTATTGTAGAATATCAATGTTAAAATGACCAAATATTATGATTTTCAAGATTTCCCCTATTGTATTTTTAGCATTATAGCCACTTAGGTGGTTTAAGTAGCTAATTTCCAATTGATTACAGCCAAAAGGAAGCTGAAGCTGGTGGTGCAGTGGTTAGAATGCAGTATTGCAGGCTAACTCTGCCCACACTCAGGAGTTTGATCCTGGCAGGGCTCAAGGTTGACTCAGCTTTCCATCCTTCTGAGGTTGGTAAAATGAGGACCCAAATTTTGGGGGGCAATATGTTGACATTGTAAAGCGCCCAAAGGGTGCTGTAAAGTCCCTTGGATTAGTACGTGAGCGCTATTGCTAAAAGGGAAATGTTTTTCAGAATTTAAAAGATGGGGAGTGGATAAAAGGCCATTAGAAGTGAGCTTATCCTACCCCTCTCAACTACTGTGTCAAACAATGGTGCATCATCAACCTC
The DNA here is from genome assembly GCF_028640845.1 of Ahaetulla prasina. Lineage (NCBI taxonomy): Eukaryota > Metazoa > Chordata > Lepidosauria > Squamata > Colubridae > Ahaetulla > Ahaetulla prasina. Next base: position 265,524,479 of record NC_080539.1, on the reverse strand, counting down.
TAAAATAATGATTTGGGGCATGGATAAGATTGAAAGTGGAGATGGGTGTAGTTTCTATTTCCATTTCTACTAAACTCCTCCCTGCCCTCCCTCGTAAGAATGCTAATAATCACTTCATTGTAGGTACTATCAAGGAGTGGGTTCTACTTACCTTTATTACTGGTTTGCAACAGCAGCGCGCATGTGCAGAAGCTTCTGTGCATGCGCAGATCATCCATGATGACAACTGGGTAGGTGGGCGGAGCCTCCTGGCATTTTTACTACCGGTTCGCAAAAACCGGACTGAACCGGGAGCAACCCACCACTGGTACTATCACTATAACACCTAATGGCCTCATAGTATTTCTGGAAACTCAGAAGGCAGAATTGTGGCCCAACCCTTAAAATATTCCTTAACTAGGATGTTCTTCCCCTTCATGTTTAATCAAAATCTCATTTCTTATCATTTCTCCCCATTTGTTCTTGTTTAGCAATTGAAAATGAACCTCTTTTATCTGCTGCAATTTTCCCTTCATTGGGTGGGCTCCAATTAGTTTTTTTTAAAAAAGAAAAGATTAAAGCCATGTGTATACATCGAAGCACCCGAAACAGAATTGTAGTATTCCAAAGAGATTCTTAAATGTCAAAATAGAGATAACAATTACAAGAATTGTAAAAAAAATAAATACAGTTTGGTGTATACTGGAGTCTCTCCTTGAGGGAGGTGGGCAGTCTAGAAACATGAACTATAAAGATATATATAGCAGAATATCTTGAAATACTTATAAAAATAATTTCAAGATTGCAAGCAGGCAATAAACTATGCAATCCTATCTGCATTCAGTAAACAACAATTTATAGACTTGCCATGAGTTAATATCATAATGAGTTATGAGATAATGGGGTTTTACAAATAGGGTTGAAATAAGAACTCATCAATTAGGCTGTAGCATATCAAGCTGTTTCTTGACAAGCCAGGATCATAATTTCTTAGCCAGTGTTCAGGAAGATTACCACCTTATAATTATAAGCATTTGCCAATCTGGCTATGAATTATGGGACTTCCACTAATTTTTGGAGGAGATGAAGTTGGGAAGTCGTAATATACTGAATTTTGACTGAACCTACCAAATCCTATTGTATGATCCATAAAAACGGAGCTGTGTCCACAAAACATATAATGATCATGGGGAAAAAACACATAATAATTACATGATGGTTTTCCTTTTGCTCCTAGGACATTGGACTTGCATCTTTGGGTGCAACTGATGAGGAGATTGAAAAACTTGCAACAGTAAGTCCTTAATTCTAGGATACACAAATAGAGCTGTAATTGCCTCTGTGTAATTCTGCTCTCTCTCTATATATCTTGATTATAAATGTTGACATGAAATTCTAATTTTGGCTATGCTAATCAGAATTTCTAGGAATTGTAGCCAATGTAGCTGGCAGGGGCCAAACTGGGATAGAATAATCTGGTATAGGTTTTCAATATAAAGAGTAGCAGATACCAAGAAAAAATATTATTAGTAGATATTCCATCATAAACATGACAAAGAGAAAACAAACACTGATTTCTAAGAACAAAGAGAAATGCATTTTTTCTCAGAAGAGCTTCTAATTGCCTTCCCAAATGCAATGCAAAAAAGGAACAGATGCAATAAAACTCCCAAATTTATCTTTCTCATATGGAAAAGAAAATGCTAACCATCACTGTTTTTCTTTTCCATTCCACTTTTCTCCGCAGCTTTATTGGTTCACGGTGGAGTTTGGGCTCTGCAAGCAAAATGGAATCATTAAAGCCTATGGAGCTGGCCTCCTCTCTTCCTATGGAGAGCTCATAGTAAGTGTTGCCCGCTCCCATCTACTTCCATCCAACTAAACTGAAGAGTGCAGCAGCTGCTTCTGAGCTTGGGTGAGCCTATTCGGTCGATCAAGTTACTCTTGCTGCAGTAATCAACTTATGGGGTTCTCCTGCTTTCTTTCCCGCCTTTCCTTCATTTAGCACTCTTTGTCCGATGAACCGGAACTACGGGACTTTGACCCTGACGTTACGGCCATGCAACCCTATCAAGATCAGGCTTATCAGCCTGTTTATTTTGTATCAGAGAGTTTCAATGATGCCAAAGCTAAACTCAGGTAAGGATCATAATTGGTCATATCGTTGGAAAATGGGGATATGTCTAGTTACAGCAACATGGAGTTTTGATTGCTGCAGATTTTGAATGATTTCTTTTTTAACCAAATCATTAGATGAAGGTTTTTCCTCCAAATAATTTTTTTTAAAAAGAATCTTTTTACTGTTGCTTTTTAAATGAAATCTAAATTACAGCATTGGTAAACATGGAATAAATGAAATTTGTTCTGATTGTATATGTATATGCATTTACGACTGATTTATTGATTTACTTCTTTGTTAATTTATTTTTTCACTTTTCTTCAGCAGGATAATCAGGGTAGCAAACATAATTGAATGAGAACATTAAAGCATAAAATATACCGTGTTTTCCCCAAAATAAGCCCTTCCCGAAAATATTTAAATGCATGCGCAGCTGCTCCCCACCATTTCCTCTGGTTAGGGTAAGGGAGACAGAGCTGGAAATCAGGTAAGATGGCAAGAGGAGTCTTGCTCCATGCACCCCAAAATAATAAGACCTCCCTGAAAATAAGGCCAAGCACTTATTTCAGGGTTCAAAAAACAAAAAAACGGGGTCTTATTTTTGTGGAAACACGGTATACAAAGGTTAAAAAAATATTTTTTATAACACATTAGACGACTATTCCATTCAATAGCACTTATAGATATGTATGCATAAGACTGTAATTGATCACTTCCAAAGAGAAATGCTCTTTCCAGAATAACTCCTGGGTCCACTTAGAGCAGTGTTGGCGAACGTTTTCGGCACCAAGTACCAAAATGGGAGCGCGCACATGCGTGTGGTAGAAACCGGAAGAGCAGCTGCCTGGTGCGCATGCGTGCGCTGGGAATACGATCTTCTGGTTTCCAGTGTGTGCATGCGCACCGGCCACCTGATATTCTGCATTTGTGCACTGGAAACTGGAAGATCATCTTGAATGGAAGCTGCTCTTTCAGTTTCTGGTGCTCCCACGCTCATGAAGACCAGCTGGCCAGTACGCTGGAACTCAGGAGAGCAACAGGCAATAGCTCATGTGCCCAGAGGGATGGCTCTGTGTGCCACTTCTGACACGCGTGTCATAGGTTCGCCATCACAGATTTAGAGACATCTGATGAGACATCTAGAAATATCTAACCAGTGAGTGAAGCTTTGAATAGCCTTGATAGTGAAATAGATATTTAAGAAATTATGAAAATCAGGTAATTTATAAATCGCTATGATGATACGATCTTCTAGATATTCAAATTTTTGCAATATGGGCAGTGGTGGGATTCAGCCAGTTCGCACCACTTCGGGAGAACCGGTTATTAACTTTCTGAACAGTTTGGCAAACTGGTTGTTGGAAGAAATCATTAGGGCAGAGAACTGGTTATTAAATTACTTGAATCCCACCACTGAACATGGGTATCACATTTCATCAGGATTGATTGCTGGTTACATTATAATGGGTTAAGGAATGATGGGAATGACCACTGGATTACAGCAAACCCTTGGTTATCATCTAGTTCATGGATCCCCAAGCCCCAGCCCATGACCCACCACCGGGCTGCGGACTGTTTGAAACCGGGCCATGGAAGAGATGGGCAGGAGTGCCATGTGTGAAGCTTCACTCATGTGAACAGCAGGCAAGCATGTGTGTGCAAAGCTCCATTTGCACAAATGGAGTTTTGCGTGCTAATGCCCTCTGCTTGTGTGAGTGGAGCTTCATGCACCTGGGTGTGCGCTGCCTCCGCTTAAGCACAAGTGCCTGCCACTCTCATGAGTGGAACTTCACGTGTGAGTGCAAGGACCTTCTCTCGTGCACAAAGGTCCATTTGCGTGAGTGAAGGGCACTAGTGCATGAAGCTCCCACAAATGGAGCTGTGAATCTGGGTGCGCGCCTGCCACTCACATGTCCCCACCAAGCTAGAATGGTTGGGGCCCACTGATTTAGTTAACTGCTTTCCCCCCCGAGGCCCCATTCTGATACCTCCATTAACCAGGGTTGCATTTCTCCAAATACTGCACTGTTCTCAAAAGATTCAGTGAAACTTGCTTTTCAGTAGGTTGCTGTTATAAATTATACAGTACCTTGACTCTCATTAAAGATCCAAGGAAGTTTACGTTAGGGAAGAAAGTAATATTCCTTATTTATTTATTTATTTATTTATTTATTTAGTCACAACAATATATTTAAATATCATACAAAAAGATTATATAGTATATAAACATATATATGAGGAAATATTAGGAGGTATAAGCATATATACATATATAAGAAGAAGAAAAAGAAAAACAATAGGACAGGAACGGTAGGCACATTTGTGCTCTTATGCACGCCCCTTATGGTTCTGTTAGGAATGGGGTGAGGTCAATATGAGAAAGTTTTTGGTTAAAGCTTTTGGGATTATGGGAAAAGACCACAGAGTCAGATAAAGTGTTCCAAGCACTGATGATTCTGTTACAGAAGTCATATTTTCTGCAATCTAGATTAAAGCGGTTAACATTAAGTTTAAATCTGTTGGTTGCTCTTGTATTATTGCAATTAAAGCTGAAGTAGTCATTAACAGGAAGGACATTACAATAGATGATTCTATGAGTTAAACTTAGGTCTTGTCGAAGGTGACGGAGTTCCAAGTTTTCTAAGCCTAGGATTTCAAGTCTGGTGGGATAAGGTATTTGGTTGTTTTCAGAGGAATGGAGAACTCTTCTTGTAAAATATTTCTGGACATGTTCAATTGTATTGATGTCAGAAATGTGGTGAGGGTTCCAGACAGGCAAGCTGTATTCTAGAATTGGTCTAGCAAATATGTTTTATATATATACATATATACATATGTTTTCATCCCACCAATATTTTTTTTTTTAATTGAAAGAGTTTTAAAAAACAAAAACATTTTTCCCCCTTTTTTCCCCCTCCCTCCCAAAAAAACAACAACCCCTTCCCCCCTCCCTCCCCCCCCCCCCGGCTTCCCGGGTCAATCACAAGGTATTGTTATACATAAACCAAACATAGAATAAAATTTTCCTTCCAATCCAAATTACCACATCCAAAGCTTTTCATCTCCCAACCCCCTCCCCATTACATAAAATAACTTTCTAATTATTCAAAGGCAATCTGATATTTCTTAATCTGATATCTGTTTTGTAGATAATCAATCCATTTTTTCCATTCAATTAAATATCTTTCCTGTATTGTCTTTTAAAACGCTGAGATTTTAGCCATCTCAGCCAAATTAATAACTTTCAATATCCATTCTTCTATTGTAGGTATCTCTTCTTTCTTCCAGTATTGTCCAATCAACAGTCTTGCTGCTGTTATTAAATTCAGAATCAATTTAGTCTCAATCCCTGTACAATCCGTTATAATTCCCAAAAGGAAAAATTGTGGCAGGAACTTTATCTTCTTCTTCAGTACATTTTGAATAATCCACCAAATTCTTATCCAAAAGACCTTAATTTTCTTGCAAGTCCACCAAATATGAAAATATGTAGCATCATCACAATCACACCTCCAACATTTCGCTTGGATATTAGGATACATACATGATAATTTTTTGGGATCTAAGTGCCATCTATAAAACATCTTATAAAAATTTTCCCTTAAATTCTGTGCTTGTGTAAACTTAACATTTCTAACCCAAATTTTCTCCCATGTTTCCAACATTATTGGTTCCTGAATATTCTGTGCCCATTTTATCATACAATCCTTTACCAAATCCTTTTCCGAATCTATTTCAAGCAACACATTATACAATCTCTTTATATGCTCCTGGGTCTGATTTCTAATTTGCTTCATTAAATTTTTCTCCCTTTGCATTATATCCCACCAATATTTTTAAAGAGGAAGATAAGAAGTGTTCACGAGTGAAATATATGTACAGGAAAACACTCCAACGGTCTGTAGTAGCACACACTACCACGTAAAACGTTGTATGGTCCATACAGCTTCTCTCTTAATTTTAACTTGTGAAGGGACACTAACCGAAGCCAGATTTTTGAAAGACCATTCTGATAATTCCTTCTGAAGAGAATATTTGCACAGAGCATCCCAAGATAAATCTAAATATTAATACAAACTAGTGAGCAAAGGAAGTCACACAGTAACACAAGAGAAGGGATTAATATTTGCCTGGTTGTTATTTTTGGGACAAGTTAATATTGTTTCCTAAAGCCACTAGGTGGTGCCATAACATAAATAATCTGAAGTTATTGTGTCCTATAGAGATTCCTTTCTTAGGACATTAGGTTTTCCAACAGTTATAGATAAAGCTTCATCAGATGAAGAGGGAAAAGGCATACATTTACAGGGGTGTCAAACTGGCAGCCCATGGGCTGGGTGTGTCACATGCAGGCCACGCCTACCCCAGCCCCGCAAAGGAAAAAAAAGTCACGAAATAGCACGTCACGGCAACATGACAACGCCAGTTTGACACCTGTGGCATACAATATCATCTCAACTAAAAAAAAATTTTTTACAGTAAGAATGATTTTAACTATATGTACGTGTGCAATTAGCTGATAAATTTTCCTGTTCAGTACTGGTGACTTAATTTTTACTTTGTCTGTGACATAAAACTGTACCACTGGGGCTCTAGCTCAGGGGTAGTCAACCTTTTTATACCTACTGCCCACTTTTGTATCTCTGTTAGTAGTAAAATTTTCTAACTGCCCACCGGTTCCACAGTAATGGTGATTTATAAAGTGCATCATCGTCTGTGCATGCCTCTCATGCATCGTGGATTGGGTTGTGCGGGGGGGCACCAGTTACCAGCTCTGCTTGTCTGTTACAGCTGGGTGGTGTGGGGGGAGATGCACGAGCTATTCTGGGACGAGGCTCTTTTGTTTGCAGTCGCAATATAGCACCATTTAGTTTCACTTACGTAATGTGAACTAAACTTATGCGCAGGCGATACAAATAGTATATTTTCAGAAATTTAAATTGTCACAGGGAATTTCATGAAAACCTAATGAAAATGTTTTTAAATATGCTATGAAATTTTTTAAAAACTCAATTAAATTAAAAAAAAGGAAAATGCTTCAGTATCGGACAAAACCCCTACCTCCCACCATGAAAGCTGGAAAGCCCACTAATGGGCGGTAGGGACCAGGTTGACTACCACTGTTCTAGCTTTTTTGCTAATACAATTAGTTTCATAACCTCCCTCAGTTCAAGTGGCTTCCATCTTTGGTCACAAAGTGGCTGGCTATTTGCAATAGTAGATTTTGGCTCTATTGAAATACACTGCCAATATATCATTTATGATATTGGCTGACCTTCAGCGAGCAAGGGACCTGTTGCATGTTTAACTTAGCTAAGCACAATGTGGATTTTTGTTCAAAATAAAAACCCTGTGATATAATCAAAAGAGATAGAAAGAAATAAAAAAACATAGTGAAATTTCTTGAACAAAAAGTGGAAAATTTATTTCCATTTTATATACAGCATGGTAGAGATGCCAGCTTCCTTAGAATGAATTCATATTTAGGCAAAGGGCAGGGTTGAGTTTAGATAGTCTTGTGTATTTTTAGACTAACATATGTAAGGTTGAACTAAATTGAATTGAACCTTATGTATTTAATGATTCTTGACAATATTAACCCTCTGCTCCCAGATTAATTCCCATAATCCTAGAGAACATCAAACAGAGCTGCCATATTCTTAGACCAGGGGTCTGCAAACTTGGCTCTTTTAAGACTTGTGGACTTCAACTCCCAGAATTCCTCAGCCAGCTTTGCTGGCTGAGGGACTCTGGGAGTTGAAGTCCACAAGTCTTAAAGGGACCAAGGTTGGAGACCCCTGTCCTAGACAATCAGTGACCATGTTGTTCTCCAAGGTCCAGGCTATAGAGAGCTGGTTTACACACAATATGCCTTTCCTTGCTTCCTTATCTCTTAACATTTTCAGGAGCCCCTACCTTACTATCTTTGATGTCTGTCCTCTTCTTTTCAGGGTCTATGCAGCACATATCAAGCGACCTTTTTCTGTGAAATATGATCCTTACACCTACAGTATTGAGCTCTTGGACCACCCACAGAAGATCTGCCACTCCCTGGCAAATGTGCGCGATGAGCTCCACTCATTAATTGATGCGCTCAATATTATCAGCTAACACAAGATTTGGACCAGCCTTTTTCCCCCCTTCCAAGCCAATGTCTTTTTCTGTACTGCAAACTTGGTTTCCTGCCATGGCTACTATTCACTGCACTGTTTGGGCCAACAACGTCACTATGATTTCTTTTAGTGTTTTGTGTTGCTGTCTCATGCCACAATAATACCTACAGTGTGAATTGGTGCCCACATGGCATGGTATGCAGGCCTTTTAGTGACAGGCTTGGTTGAAGAAAGGAAAGTAAATGAAGTTTAGGAGCTTAATTTTTTTTTATTAATAGCGAGGGATCTGGATTGGACATATGCTATAAGAAATAATTGCACAGCACACTGTAAATTCCCCTTTAAAGAAAATGAAAAGCAATGTGTTCCCAAAACATTAATTGTTTCCCCAAATTATATTTTTAAAATTATTTAAAATATGAGAGGTAAGCACAAAAGAGACCAAATAGTTTCTTACACTACCAGGTTCAAAACAGTTTAACTCCACTTTCTGAAACTCAGTTCTGCTCAGTTCTGCCCCCTTGGAAATGAGAAGAACAAAACACCCAAATCAAAAGAGGCAGAGAGAAGTTTTAATTTTTGTATCTCTGAGGAAGGCTTCCATTAAAGAACTTGGACAATTTACTAGTTTATTATATTCTTCATGTTTTTCTCTCTCCCTCCACCCCCTTGTAATTTTGCAACATCTTCTATGACTTTGTTTTTCCCAGAAAGACCAAACATTCCATTAGTAATTCTCTGTTATGACCAGAATTCTCTCAGCTCTTTTGCTTAAATGGTTTCAGACAGGTACAAGCCTTAGGGGACTGCCCCACACTAAGATTGTACTGGTAACAGGAGCTCTGAAGAATTCCAAAAGATGACTCAGAACAAGGCCCAATGAACTTTTCTCATCTGACTGGAACATCTTTCTCATCATCTCTAATCTTTCCATCTGGGAAAAATTCTTCCAGGATGAGGAAAGTTTTGACTAATGCACATTGGCTACAGTTGTCGGTAGGCTTGTTTTGTGGCCCTATGAAACTCGGTGGAATCTTTTTCATGTGATAAAGAGAAGCACCGGCTTCTCAAATCAAAATGAGGTCCAACACCTAATCGACAAACTGAGCTGACCCAGATCAGAATCACATCTGCAATGCTGCTAATGCTATCATGTCACAGCAGCACTTTTAACTCTGCAGCCCATCGTACTGTGTTACCAGATAGGTACTACTTGGCAAATAGGGAACGTGGATTAGAATCAAGGCCAGGTTCAGGTCTGTTCCCATTAGTGCCACTTACAGTAGGAAGGAGGCCCCTTGGGAATCCTATATGGAGTAAGTGATTTCTGTTAAAGGCAGAAGAATCCACAGAATTGAGAATGAAGTATTCTGAACTCTTAGACCCTTGGCAGCAACCGTCTGTCCACAAACCTAGAGTGCTGCGTTGGGTAGAATGAATAGCAGGAAATGGCTAATGGATATTAAAAGTGCTGATTTTGCTCTTCTGCTTTCTTTTCCTCCTCTGAGGATGAAGGTAAGTGATGAAATGTGTGGCATGATATCTTGGCACAAGGTCTTTGACTTGTGTACTTGCAGCAGGGCTTTGGATCGAGATGTCACGTTTCACGTTTTGTCATTTTTGTGTGTGTCAATATGGCTTGCATTAGTCATTTCTGTCTAAAAACCAGCGCTTGATTGCTTGAATGGTTTAAACCAGGGGTTTCCAACCTTGGTCCCTTTAAGACTTGTGGACTTCAACTCCCAGAGTCCCTCAGCCAGCAAAGCTTGCTGAGGAACTCTGGGAGTTGAAGTCCACAAGTCTTAAAGGGACCAAGGTTGGAGACCCCTGGTTTAAAAGGTCCCAAATAGCTCCTGGTTCTGACCTTAGCAGGCCTACCTAAAGTGAGAGAAGAACCAAAGAGCACCGCAGTGGTGTGATGACTAACATATTCAGTCTGTGTTCTGCTTAATTCTTAGACCGCTGACTTCAGGGGCTACAATGCCTAGCCTAATTTTAGGACATGTCTGCTTCTTCCCCTTGCCCCTTGCGCCCTTCACCTGAACAACAACGTAACAAAAAGAATCTGAACAATTCAAAAACTTGACCACACTTAACTGAAACTGTAATTTGATTGTGAATACTGCAGCATGGCCAGCCGGTTTCCAGTCTCAGGCCTGAATGGGCATCTCAATATTTAAGTATGATATTGTTCCAGTACTTTATAAGCCTTCTGTCACCCTATACCGGTGATGGCGAACCTTTTAGGCACCGAGTGGCCAAAATGCGCGCAAGCCCAAACTGCAAGGTGTGAGTGCGTACACGTGCACCCCACACATGTGTGCGCCCCCATGCAGGCGCGTGCCCCCATGCATGCACCCGCACCCTGTGCATGTGCCCACACCCCACCCAAACTGCATGGTGCAGGTACATGTGCGTGTACCCCGTGCATGTATGCGCAACCCGTGTATGCATCCACACCACGCACATGCAAAGCAGTGACCCAAAGATCAGATGGCCGGTGGAAGGCACATGTGCATGTGCGGCAAAGACCCGAAACAGAGCTAGGGCGACGGCATGCATGTCCACAGAGAGGGCAGTGCGCGCCACGTCTGGCACACGTGCCATAAGTTCTCTACCACTGCCCTATACAGACTTTAATAGTGCTGAAAGACACCGATAGCATTCCTGCTAAGGGAGGAAGAAATGCCCAGATATGTCTTAGCACTATCAAGACATAAAACTTTTCATTCTAAGACACATCCTGTTCTAAAGTTCTTGTCTATTAGAGTGGATGAAAAAAAGAAGCTGGGTCACTTGAGAAATTATTTATTTATTTTTGAAAAAGGAAGAAAATGTAGCTTGTAGGATTTTTGTTTTCATTTTGCAGACAAGAAAATTTATAAAAAAATATCCATTCAACATGAACAGGGAATCATTTATAGTAACCTTGTTAGGAATGCATACACTTAGCTTAAAGAAATTCTCAGTGGCTAACTATTCAAGTCAGTTGAAGCCTTCATTAACTGCAATGGACTTGGGTGTATTGTAGTACTTGCAACATAGTTCAGATCTCATAAACATTCTATGGCATTTACAGCACCATATTGGTTGAACGCATGCTAAGATTTCACAAAATCTCAAAATGTTTCTTTTTTTTTTTTGCTTATGATAATAGATAACTACACGAATGTGACGAAAGTCTTGCTATCTATTCTAGTTTGTTTGTTTTTTCAGTTTATTCAATCCAGATTTCTTGGATAATTCACAAAACCTTAAGCTAACAATTGCAATAGTGACTGATGATGATAGCAGATGCAATCCACAAATCTGAAAATGAATATGTCTGAATATGGTCTATATATTCTATGAAGCTATGTGGAACAAGGATGCCTTGAAATGTCCTGAAGAGATGGCAAAAGTAGTTAACATTCTTCCTGGTGAGGAAAGTCACTGGTTGAATTTCTTCCTGTTGAGAGTGAGACTCAAAAAGACAATGAAGAGATGCTTCCTTTTTTGTCTTGCTTGGTACCATATTTCATGGTACTTTTGTATGTGTTCACCATACAGCTTGAAAGAACAGGTGCCAATATTATTGCTGCTATTGCTGCTGCTATTGTGAAATAGATCTGTTTCTCTTGCTCCATAAAGAATATATTTGTTTCTCATGCAGCTGCTGCTGATTTGCTATGAATAAAATCATATTTCTGGCCTTGCAGTTTTTAATTGTCTTCCTGAACTCACCTGCCACGACTGTCTAATTTTGAATGCGCTGATTTCAGAGTGGCTGTTTCTGTCACAGTTTTATAGTTAGAGAAGCACCAAAATAACAAAGCATCTCATGAAACTAAGCGGTTTATTATTGCGTAAAGTTTCATAAATCACCATAGCTTTAATTCAATTTTTCTTGAACAGTAGCCATTAGTTAATGACTTCTTTCAACCATCCAGTGTTGGCAGGGGACTTTGGATCTATACATTCAGGTGGACTGTGTAGATTGCAGTAGACTGCACTCGTTATATAGTTCACTAAGCTCTATATCCAATATGATCCATAAAAAAGTTCATTTGCTGTGCAAACTTTCAGAGAATTTAAATTCCATTCAATTCAAAGAGGAAGCCTCACTGGTTCTGCTGGCCTTTAGTTTCTATACATCCAAAACTGCCTTCTGATAGTCCCGCCAACTCTTGGCGGGACTATCTGATTACCCAAGTGTCAAACACAGCTGTGATATTGCACAATAATTTATCTTCCAGTGATCAATGACCTATACACTTTACATGTTGCCTAGAATATTCTATGGTAGTCGCAAATATTCCCCACATCACTATTATGAGACAAGCAATTTTCTGTTTTCTGCATAGTCATAGCAACAACAGTACATTTTTCTGGATTGTTTTATTGGCCAGTGTCTATTTCCCCTTTACACGCCAACAGTAACTCACAGTGCAATTACTTGTATTCCCACTATTATCACAATTGGATGAATCATCAGTTGCATTACTTCCTCGGCAGTAGGGCTAAATTGTAGAAGAGAATCCTACAAATGGTATTGATCTATAGTTGCTGTTTCATGGGAAAGTGCCAAAAGTCTGAATGGTCTTTTTTTTTTTTTAGTAAAAAAGTTTTATTTTTACAATCATGTCAAACAATTCATTCAATGTACAGTTATATACATTTAGTCGGGCCTGCCCAGTCACCACCCCCCTTTTTAACACTCCCCTCTTCTACCTTCTTTTACTATCCAAACCTTCCTCTCCTTCTCTTATCTACATCCTCTCCTCCCTCCACCCTCCACCTTCCTTCTCCCTCTTCTACCCCTCTTCCTTCCTCTTCTCCTCTTTCCTACCTCCTACTCTCTCTTTTCTCCCTCCCCACCGTTCTAAAATGGTAACTGGGCAGACCCGACCCTACATTAATTATATTTATACATCTTCAATAATCCCTGTACATTCACCATCACTCCATCTCTAGCCTCAGCCCCCCCCATTCCCTCCCCATACCCCCACCCCCACCCGACTACCCAGAACAAAATGCAGGGTATCAAAACTAACAATCATAATCTAAAATAATTCCTAAATTATAATCTCTAGTCTCTCCACACTTAATCACACTCTCAATTCCCCTCTCCTTCAGAAATATATCTAATACAAAATATTTCCTAAATTTACTCATATGCTATTCGATATTTTTTTATCTGATACTTATTCTGAATATAATCAATCCACATTTTCCATTCTAAAGTCTGAATGGTCTTGTTGCACTTTGATTCATACTTCATTTTTCTGTTCTACACGATGTTCCAGTGCTTGTGGATTCAAAGAGAAGCAGAAGCTTGTTGTCCAAGGTCAAATTCATTCTCAGGTGTGATTGGGGAAAAAGTTGGCATAGCCTGGGGAACTTCAAAACTGAACAACTAACCAGATAACCCAAATTCCATCCATTAATATTAGCAGTGGTACAAAAACATTAATTAATCAAGAGAGAGAGAGAGAGAGAGGTGCTGCAGCTGATTACTATTTATCCATATCAACCTGTAACAAGAATATCCCACAAAGTCGATAAGACAGAGGCAAGGTGAGGGAAAGTGGAAAAAAAGATTAAATATCTTTGTTCTGCTCTGTGCAGATTCTATGGATGTTTCGGTTTATTCTGGCCTGTAAATAACCTCAGCCTTCAGCAATTGAAGGCTATTGGTCTTTCCTGACTTTTTTCCAGGGGTGAAATGCTCCTGGTTCGGACCAGATCGGCTGATCTGGTAGCGATGGCGGCGGGTGGTTCGGAGAACTGGTAGCAAAAATTCCTGCCCCCCCGCCCCTGCCTCCCCAATCGCCCGCTTGCCTGCTTGCCGCTTCTTTTAAAAAATGCTTTTAAAAGGTAAAAAAAGAGGCTCTGAGAATCACAGCTGAGCTGCACGATCATCAGAACCTTTTTTTTTGTACTTTTAAAAGCATTTTTCTAACAGCCTATTTGGTTTTGTTTCCTATGGGAATCTGACCAACTTGTTTTCTTTAGTTTTTTCATGCAATATTGTTTCAATGTAGAAGATAGGTCTACTTCTTCTTCAGCAGTTCTCAATCTTAGAAGTCCACTTCCTGACCCTTGGTAACGTCACATCATTCATATTTTGATCTGCTCCTAATCTTTGTCACATCATTATTTTAGGTCACCATAGCATGCTATGGAACTTCCTTGCACCTGTTTGCATGGGGTGGATGTACTTCATTAGACTGAGTATTTAACTATATCATCCATCCAGATCATTAGAAAAAGTTATTTGCTGAGCATGCCTGCAAAAATGTGACTTTTTTTCAAACATGATTAATTTTTTGTTCAGGTAGCTTTCCATTATCTGGAGGAACGCCTTTTCCCCCATTGTTTCTGTCCACTCAGTACATTCAGACAGAGTTGGTGAGCTTCATGTCCCTTCTATTAAACAGGACCTGTCTTTCTGTCTAGGTTCTCACTTTCTGGAACAGCATTCCACAGAGAGATGGATGGCACTCTTTCTCCTGGGGTTCTGAAAAACAGTTAAAACCTACTTTGATCTCAGATCTAATGTGTTCCATGTGTATGTGTGCAGTGGTGGGATTCAAATAATTTAACAACCGGTTCTCTACCATAATGACCAGCTGGGTAGGCGTGGCTCGGTGGTCATGTGACTGTGTGGGCATGGCCAACTCAACGTCACTCACATCGATGGACGCTTTGCCTTAGCTGTTACAATGTAATAAGGGTTAACCAGAGAGGCAGTTTCTGTAAACAGGGCAATAAAGATTAGGCTAGAAACACCACCAGAATGTTTCCTTCCTGCCTTCCTTACAGGATTAGCCCTGTAAAGTGAAAAAAAAAACAAAATAAGATTTCTTCCAACAACTGGTTCTCCGAACTGCTCTGAAAGTTAACCGGTTCTCCCGAATAGATGCAAACTGGATGAATCCCACCACTGTATGGGTCTGTCATAGTTTGTTTTAATGCTTTTGTTCCAGGATATTTTGGTTGTATGTGTGTGTTTATTATTTTAACTGATCTAATTTAGTATTACATTTGTAAGCTGCCCAGAATCCACTGAAGAGTGTGGCTGCAGTAAATCTAATATAGTCATAAGAAAGCAAAAATAGTAATAATAATAATAATAATAATAATAATAATAATAATAATAATAATAATAATAATAATAATAATAATAATAATAATAGGCGCCTTGGATGCAATCCCAAAACACCTGCAGTACCACTTCAATACCAACCCCATTGACAAAATCACCATCAGTCAATTGCAAAACAGCTTATATCCTGCCATGATGCCTGTAACACCATCAAACAACTTCTGGCTATCCCAGGTCTTTGGGAAGAACTTGATAGGTGGATAAAAATGCCAAATCCAGTCTAAATATCTGGCTGACTGTGTGATCAACCATATATATGGATATGTCTGTTGGCTTGCTCTCCATCTGAACACAATAATTGCTGGTATAAAAGGCCCTTGAGGCCTTAAGTCTCTAAGGAAAAAAATCACAAGCATCTAAAGGAAATATGACTAAGAAGATTGGCTCTTAGAGATAGAGTTCAGTGATTTCCCAAGCAAAAGTTTATTTTCAAGAATTCATTAACTATATGCTGCACAAATGACTCCTGTTACATAATAAGAGCCAGGGATTCACTAAATATTAACAATACTAATGATAAAGATAGTTGACAATGAACAATGAACCTTACCATTGGGCTCTAAAAGTTTTTCAGCTACTTAAGTGCCTTGTCTTCAGTCCCTCTGGGCATTTTAACACACTTCCTGTGAACTGTTTGTGAATACAAGATCTTGGCGCTTACAGGTATTTACAAAAGTTATAAAGTTCTGGCTGCTTTCGTAAGTTTCCTGGACTTTCGTAAGTCTCCTGCCTGTGAGGTGTACAGAGAATGAGCAGCAAAATGCACACCCAACCCTGTACTGCTAACATCATCAGCTCCTAGGACGTGTCACCTGGAGTGAGTAAGGAAAGGCACAAGGGGTGGGAAGCCAAGGTGCTGTGAGGTCTGGTGCCTGCCCACATGCAAGGGTTTGTACAAATCTGGATCAGGTCGGGTGCAGTTGAAATCTGAAGCAGTTCAACTTTCCCACCCCATTTTCAGTGGCTGTTTTAAAGGGATGTTAGAAGAAACATGCCATTTTGTATTGTCCAATTGACTAACTCCAATTGACTAGGGCAGTGATTGAGTTACAACTGGTTCTGGTTTTGTTAGCATTGAAGGTGGCAATTGTAAAGATAACCATGGACCAAACTGCTTCTAAAGAATTGGGAAGTAAAATTGAGCACAGCAAAGATTTATCATCATTCTGCCGTATCCCTTGGAAGTTTGTGATTTACAATCTGAAAAAATTCTCTGACAGAAATTCTCTTGTGTTATTCTCCCTTGAAGATGTTACTATGGCCTGGAGAGGCCTGGAGAATGGCAGTAGAAATGATAGTAAAGGATACTGAATTGATTACCTCATAACTAACTAAAAACAAACAAAAAATCTGGTAGAATATTAGGATTCCATGGACATTTTTTTCCTAGTTTCCCAATTATAGCAACTTCTAATGTCATCCAACCATTACTGAGCCGATGTGAAACATGTCCCCATTACTTTACTGTCAGCACAAGAGTGATTGGACAGCTGACAGAGATGCTAATGTTACTAGTGGGAATCCTGCTTATTTTAGAGCATATATGTATTAACAGTTAATAGCATCAACCAGCCAAGGTCATAAGGCTCTAATGAGATAGATGTTGTACAACTACTACAATGGCTAGATGATTCTATCCATCACTATTGTGAAAAACAGGACCATGTTGCCCAAATACAAGCCTAATTCTGATGACTGATGTTCCTCTTCCTGTTCTGATGTGGAACCTGTTGGATTCTCTCCGATTTGTCCCCACTCCCCAAGCCAAGCATAATCTGTCAGTTTGAAAACAACCACCAAGCAACCTCCCTAAGTTGCAACGGGATGAGTAAATGTAAGTGGGTGTTTGTTTCTGTATGGTTAGCTACTTGTTATACCACCTGGATTACAGTTGTGCTCTGTACCTATGTCTATTCAGGCTATTTCTAAACAAAGGTCTAGAACTCTTCCTAAGAGCATTTACTCTGTGTCCCAAAATGACCTCACTGACATGACACAGGTGTGGAAGAAGAATATAGGGTGAAGCAGAAGAGAGCAACTGGCAACAAGACAGCTCTACCATGCTTCAAAAGTGTAATTGTGCTCAGTGAGTGATTATAGCTGCACTACCTGGAAGTAACACATGAAAGTGTCAAACCAATGCCACTATCCCATCTAAACAGTAAAAATGGTTTAAAAGTATGGTTAAACCCCTTTGTTTGCAGAGGAGGCAAAGAATTTGTAATTCATTGATAGTAGAACCAGCAAGGTACATCTGACAAAATCTGACTCTTTCTTGGTTTAATTCAACCTTCAGTACTACACTGATCTGTGTTTAAATCTACTTTTCAACATAGGTTTGATGTTTTTTCAAAAGACCACTAAATATGTTTGTCTAGCATGTCCACATAATGCTTGAAAAAAACTGAAGAAACCACCAGTAAGGCATTACAGGGGGTTTGTTGGGGGCAATATGCTGATTCTGTAAACTGCTTACAGAGGGCTGTAAAGCACTGTGAAGCAGTATATAGGTCTAAGTGCTATTGCTATTACAGGTCTCTGTGAAAACCAGGCACCTGCTTTTTCCCACAACTTAAGCCTCTAAGGAAGGAAGTGCCAGAGGAGAAAAGTGTATCTATAGAAGCCCAAAGATGCCAATAAAATCTCTTCCATGATCATCTCAGTAACCACATTACTAACAAAGCACATCAGATCATAATCCATGGCCAAAACTATCAGAAGTAACACATACATGACTTTAACTTTCTTTAATGAGTGCTGGGGATGAGACTAAGGCAGTGGTGGGTTGCTACAGATTCGCCCCAGATCGGGTGAACCGGTAGCAGTGGCAGCAGGAGGCTCTGCCCACCTGCCCAGATGCTTCTGCGCATGTGCAGAAGTGTCGCACACAAGCGAAAGCATGTGCAGGGCCACGAGTAAACTGGTAGCAACGGGTTTTGAAATCTGCCCCTGGACTAAGGCAATAGCATAATAATATTGCTGAGATTAGGGAGAACATAACAATAAACCTTTAGTAACGTGTAGGAAAATGGTCAAATGAATGGTGAGTGCTGTAGTTGAAAACAGGTGGTAAAAATATAAAAACAAGACCAGGAAGATTGGTGGCCCTTGTTTTCCAAAATGTTTACATTACATTTCATTTAGAACTATTAATGTATCACAAAACATATTTAGGCTTCACTAATATTTGTAAAGGATGTGTAATGAGCATGCAGTAAGATTAGTACAGTAAGTAGGACAGGAGGCTGGAATGAGAAAACAGACAATGATGGATCATAGGTGTACAAATATACTTTAGGATGCAGGCAGATATTAGTTATCAAAATGGTCAAAAGTATGTCTGTCTTAATATGTGTTCCAAATCTTTCAGTCCAATTGTAGCTTTGGTCAAGTGGGAAAAGGTTACCCAAAGGAAAGGGTGGCTCCCATTTCTTTCATAAAATACACATGGGCAGTGCATACACAAGAACTAACCTAAACCTTCATCTAGAACTCACTCCAAACCAAGTTTATCTTTGAAAATAAATAACACCGATTCACATGATTATTATTATTATTTTGAGAGGGGGAGTGGAGGAGTTGAATGAACCTTGTACTTGATCTATTCCTTAAATGGGCCAGCTGTTAAATCAGTTTCTCTAGGTGCAAAAAGTAGAAGTGTCAGTTTGTTAGGAAATTGCTATTTTTACAAGAGATCAAGAAAACAGGAAAGATTAAGCACGCGCACTTAGATACATAAGTGAAGAGATTTTGCAGCCCGCTCATATTGTTTAAAAGGGGATTAGAGAGCTCAGATGGGGAGGCTTGAGTTTAAGAGACTGCAGAGTCAACCCTGGAAGTAATAAACATCTGCATGTGTTACAATAGGCTCAGCAGAATGCCTCTGAGGGATATTTTGAAACCTGCATACAATTAAGTGACCCAACAGCCCGGCCCAGTAGAGATCATGTTTAACTTTTTCAGAACAAACCCCTAACGCTGCAGGGTTATTCAGGGCCTCCTAAAGGTTGAATGTGCATCAATAAGAGGGAATTACACACTGGAGAGATAGAGAGAAAAAAAATGATATGTGTGCTTCAATGGATCTATCCACCAGTGTTCTGTTCCTCTCCCTTTTTAGAGGAAGATTTCCAAAAATATACAATTATAGGCAGCAGAGTACTTCTAGAAATCCTGAGGTGGAATGATGAGTCCTCATTAAGGACCAATCTCTTGGAGTCATTCCCACAGATGGCATGAACTACCTTCTTGATTACAGAGGTGGCAACTTAGACACTTCTCAGCCTTGGGAAAGATAGGGCATCTCCACAAAACGGCTTGGTACCTGTTTAGGTCCATCCTCAGAAATGTAAAATTGCATGCTTTTGGCAGCTTCTTTTTGATTTTCTGATTCCTCAAGATTTTCCTGCAAATGGGACAAAACTGCCATATTATTTTTTACAATGCCACAGTTTTTTTCTGCTGATAATAACACTTAGAGTTATGTACCACTTTACAGACCACTTTATAGACCTCTCTAAGCAGTTTACAGAATCAGCATATTGCCCCCAACAATCTGGATTCTCATTTTACACACCTTGGAAGGCTGAGTCAACCTTGAACCTGGTGAGATTCGAACTGCCAAATTGCAGTCAGCAGAAGTAGCCTGCAGTACTGCATTCTAACCACTGAACCACAGCTGGTTATAAGCAATGTATTCCCTCCCACCCCCCAACTCCTGGGTTCTAATAAGTCACTTTTTTATCTTTAGAAACTTTTAAATGTAGTAAAGGAATGATAATAAAACAGGTTGGATGTTTCCTTTTTCCTGCAGTAGCTTCCCATTGCAGCAACATAGACATCTACTACTTGTTTACACTGAATGGGGGTGAAAGATTTTTTGTTAAACTGGAACCTACAGTGGCTCAAGAGATAGGCTATTGACCAAACTCCATTCTTCATACTTTCCAACTGGTCAGCCAGAAGAAGCACCGATTGGATTAGGTGTGATTTTGGTCAACTAAAATAACCACAAGCCAGTTGCAATTTATTTATCGTATTTATGGAGAATGTGAAGATGGCCATAGTAGACAGAGGTACACTCAGTTTGTGGCCTGGTGGAATGTTTGCCCACAAATCAGAACTTATGAGTAATGTATACACATAAGAACTTTCTTATGAGCGGGAACACACCAAGGCAAAAGATGGTGGTCAGCAGCTGAGTATGGCATGTGGAGGAGTTCATTGAGAAGTCAGAGACAGGCACAGGATGAGTCATGCATTACAATACAAGTCCTGAATTGGACATATTTGAGTTTGATGTTGGAATGCAAGTATGAAAAAGTGGCATTTGTTATGATGTCACCAGCGTGTCATCACATTTTCATCATTGTGACTCACCATCTATGATATCAGGCATAAATATTTTCTGTTGTTCTTGGAATAAGATCTTTTTCCTATATCCCTATTGATTGGTCTTGTCCATTCTGTATCTGTTACTATATAGGACTTGTAGTACTAGATTTAGAAGTTGTATCTGCTGAATATAGGCAGCTTTGTTCCAAGAAGAATATCTATCACCATTATCCGTCAAATCTGGGCTGCAAAAAATCCAGGCAATCAATCCATGATAATAATGGATTGAAGTTTTCTCTATTTCTTCGCAGCCAACTAGTTGTCCTGATTTAATGGAGCTTTTAATCATTTGGGGTTTTTCACTTTGATTCTGCTTCCATTTTTCATTCAGATTGGTTAAGTGGTCCCAAAGGTGCTTTTTTTCAAAGGGCAACTGGACTTTGTTTTTCTTTGAAGAAGCTTCTTGGATGAGAAGCAAAATATCTTCAAGAAGAAGCAAAGTCCAGTTGCCTTTTGAAAAAAAGCACCTTTGGGACAACTATGATCTGGACGATTGAGAATCTCCATAGAGATTGGTTAAGTTGTTCCAGCATTCCATGCATTATTGAACCAGGTTCCACATCTCTTAGAGAACTCATGTTAAGTGGGTTAGACAACATCTCTCATCATCCCTAGTTAGCTGATGAACTCTTCAGCTTTTTTTGATCCTCGGTTGGTAAACCTGTTCCAAACCCTGGAATTAAATCCAGCAATTGTACAGAAGAATTAAAATTTTAAATACATTTTTATTCTTAAAAGTGTTTGCTTAGATGGAAGTGATTGAAATCACTGTTACATCAGTGGTTCATTAGAGCCATTAAGGAAGAGAAATAAGTTAGGCCCTAATCAAAACATTGCTTAGATGTTGGGGGAGTTCTAACACATTTCAACAGCAGCTGAAAAACCTGAGGCAAGCGAGTTCAAGGTTACCTTCCAGATTCTCTCCTCTACATGCTTATCAGTGTTTAGAAACGTGAAGTTGCTTGCTGATGCTTTGGAGTTTTATATTTTGTATCCTTATCGGTAATATCTCTACCCTAGAGAGAGAGGCAGGTGAATTATTCAGGAAGAGTAGCAGCCCAAGCAAAATAACATGAAAGGGAGAAAGCAAAGAAGGGACAAAGTATTTTTCCAAACTGGCAGTCTCTTGTCTCACTCATGAAAACATCCCAACCACAAAAATCTCTGCATTTTTTTGCATGTGCAAGCTAAAATAAAAATATCAGTTAACATGTGCCCTGTATGCTTTGAGCAAGAACACAAGACCAGTGATGGCAGGAAGAGGCAAAGAAGGAAATGTTAACAATGCACTTGCTCGCCTGGATTGTGAAATACTCTGTCCTCCAAACGCACCACAATCTCCAGTAAGCCATGCAAGCCACAGGCTTTATGTGTCCTGTATTAACTTTTTGAAGTGATTCTAACAATGCTCTTTCTTGTTGCTCCCTCTGAAGGAAAGGCAAACTGACAAGCCATTCCACTCTTTTACTGCAGTGGTAAGTAGTGCATCAGTGGTCCTCTGGTGAGGATAGACAGATCCCCTTCCATCACATTTTAGATCCTATCTACAGGCAGGAGTTTTAGGTTGAATTCTGAAATGGGAGGTCTAGTGCTATGAAGTGATTTGCACCAGTCTGAGATTGGTAGAAGGAGTTTATATGATCAGATGGTGTAACTTTGAACTTACCCATAACAAGCTTGCCTTTGACAGCAACATACACTTACAAGACAATTGCACAGCCACGGACACACTATTGGCTCCAAAGTATGAGAATATCTTCATAGCTGACCTAAAATAATGGTTTTGCTATTCTTACCCCTGAAACCACTCCTTTCATTACTGACATTTTCATCATCTGGAGCCATGGAAAAGAATATTTCATCAGTGTAGCCTCAGCTATCTACAAAACAGGTCCACTGAACTACAAATGGACAAATGAACACCATGCAATGCAGGAAACCTACAGATTGCCATGTATATTCCAGCTAAAAATCAAATCTATTATCTATATAGAGTCAACAAACCAGTCATCTGTAGTCAGGCTCTACACTACCATCCACTGCATTCCTACTAGCCCAGGGCTGAGGCAATTAATCCAGGCATTCAGGAGACTATACTACATATTCAGTGGGACCAATAGACAAATCAATAGAAGCAATAAATTCTCAGGGAGCAAATATTAAAATACAGACCACAAAAGCAGAATAACAAGAAACCACTGGCTACCATCTTCAGCTCAAATGCCTTTTTTAATGATAAACTACATATCTCAGACTGAACAATGACACTGCATTTTTTTTAGCCCCATTTTTGCATACAAACAGACACCCAACACAAAGCAGATTCTCAGAAGCAAAAAGAAACAGCAGAACAATGATGCTGACATGGAAATGAGAACCTGTATCAAACCTAGATGTCTGCTTTGCCTCTACATTTGTACCATCCCAGTTCCCACAGCTTCACACAGAAGATTAGAGGTGTCCTCACATGCTCTTCTTCTCCTGTGATATATCCCATTATCTGCTAATAGTGGTCTTCTGGGTTCTATGTAGACAAACAGGCCAAGCATTATAAAATAATTAATTGACTTCAGGATTCAAAGCAAGAACAAAGTAATAGCAGAAAGTTTTAATCTCCCAGGATGCTCTATTCTCCAGTACAGATTTCAAAGTAGCTATTTTAGAAAAGTTATCAGCATGATAAGGCAAGAAACTACTGAACTCATATACATCAAATGTTTTCAGATAATTTCAGGTCTCAACAAACACAATATATTTTAACACATTATAGTTCCGTTCCTAAACTGAAAGGCACTTGTAGTTTGTTCCATATCTAGTCTGCATTTCCTATCCTCTTTTCCTTCTTCACTTCATCCCAAAATTAAATCCTATATCAATTTAGCCATTCCATGCAAATGATAAAGTGAGCTATAATTCATAGCTTATGCCTTTTAATAAATTGTGTTAGTCTGAAAAATTGCTATCAGGTTTTTGGCACAAAGGCACTTGAAGTGAATGTTGGGATTCTGTTCACATATCTGTGGCCAATAATAGAGGGATACTATTTAACATCTGCATCAGTAGTGGGTTTCGGTCGCCACCGGTTCGCTTGTGGGTGCATGTGATGCGTCTGCGCATGTGCAGAGATGTCCAGGTGGGTGGGAAGAGCTTCCGGCCACCACCACTAGTGTTCACCCAATCCAGGGTGAACTGGTAGCAACCCACCACTGATCTGTATTGTTTGTGGGGAAATATAAGCTAGGGTTTACAATCAACTATCTTCAATAAATTGCTACTTCAGTCCTGTCTTTCCAACAAGGTCTCTCTCTCTCTCTCCCTCTCCCTCCCTCCCTCCCTCCCTCTCCATCCATCCATCCATCCATCCATCTATCCATCCATCCATCCAGCTAGCTAGCTAGCTATCAATCTATCTTCTATCCAGATAGACTTCATGGCATATATTCTATGTTTTGATATTTCATTCAGTGAAAAGCAGCAGGGCCAGAATATTGGTTATTGGGTTCATATTGTCCCTACTTCATCTGTCCTAGCATCTTTTTCACTTCCAGGTCCTGTTCCAGGTGCTGGTGACAAACATGTTACTTTAGGAATAGATGGTCTGCAAACTGTTCCTTCATTAACTTGCCTTCCACTTCGAGTCATGACTGGAAGAATTACTCAACCTTCTACCTGCATAGGTGATATAATCAGTGATAACAGAATATATTCTTAGTGGAATGGGTACCAAGCTGAGGAATTCAGAAAGATGAAGCTCATCCTGTCATTTTACACAAGTTGATATTTTGCCAGGGTTTTAACTTGAGGTGATGTTGCTTGTCATTACAATATCTTTAATATTGCAATTTTTTTTTTATTATTCAAAAAGTTTTACAAAAAAATCCCCCCCCCTTTCCCCCCAACCCCTCTCCCTTCACAAACCCCCTCCCCCCTCCCCCCTGGCTTCCCGGAACAAACACAAGGTATAGTTAAAAATAAAACAAACATATGCTAAAAAATTTTTTCCCCAAACTATTATACCAATTCTCCCTCTCTAGCTCTGACTTCCTCCTTACATAACCAAATCCTTCAAAAAATTAACAATAAACAATAATAAAATATATAAATCAGTAGAACAAATTAATCCTAAAATATTTAAAACCAGCTAAAGCATAAAAATCCAATCCAGTTCAGAGAATATCTCCTTATAGCTTCTATAACCATATAACCATATAATTTCCCCCAAGTCTTTCTTACATAAGATCTTTCAAGAATATTCTATTTAAAATTCAATACAACAGATTATAAAATTTATAAAATTTCAATAGAAAATTACAATATTATTTAATTAATTACAATATCTATTCAACTTTAGTCCTTCCTCATCAAAATCCAGTATATCCAAATATCTAGTCTCTTATAATCACAAATTGTCTTTCGGGACACTAATATTTTGTCTATTAATATTTTAAAAACCTTGTTTCAAAATAATACTTTTGTCTCTTGCCATTTTTTGGTGCATTAATCTCTGTCTTTTCCTTCGTTGCTCCTTTTAAAAGTCAATCACAATATTTCCTAGTAATTCCTTATGTCCAGAAATCCAAAAATTACTGCCGATATTCCATCAGTCCAAAAGAGAACTCTTGGGAAACATTAAGCTTGTGAGTCTTTTCCATTTGAGGACAATCTCCTGTAGCACAAATTCAGGCAGCTCATCCAAACTATTTAAAGAAAACTTCTTTAGATCACCTTGTTTCTTCACGATCAAATCTTCATATTTATCCACTTTTATTTGTATGTCCTCCATTCCATTTTCCGAATAATTGCACTGGTTAATTTGCTCCAAACTCTCATCCAAAACGTTCCCATTTTTATCAATTCGTATTTTGAATAATTAAATACATACTTTCTGTGTAGTCCTGTATAAAGTCACGAATCCATTCTTCTGAAAGAACCTCCATAACAAAATTCCTGCTGAGAATCCGCTTGTAAAGTACTTAAACAGTGTAATATAATCCAACAGTCCACAGTCAAACACAATAAGATAAAATCTCCATTCAGTTTCGATTCAACAGCAAAGCTCCCTTTGATGTATCGCTCTGCTTTCAGTTTCTCTAAAACGAAACTGAAGGGGGGGCGGAAGTCAGAAAATCAAAAATACTTGCAAACCAATAATTGTTCCTCACACTCGTTCCGCCTGCTTTTCGTATCCACAAAAAGAAATCAATTACTAGCAGAAGTGGACACCTTCCTCTTTTCCTGCTTTTTCAGGAGCGCAGAGAATACTGGAGGTGGGGGAGGGGTAAATAAGGGGATTCGACCGTTCAGGACTTTGTATTACAAAAACAAAGCCCCTAGGGGAATCTACCCAATCCCTCCCCCTTGCTCTGTCTCTCTCTTTCAACCAGAGAGAGAAATGAAGCCGGGATCAGTTGTTAAATCCGGCTTTTACCATATTCAATGTGGAGTGCCATAAATTAGCACCCAGCGAGAAAGGTGGCGCCACCCAGAAGCCAATATTGCAATTTTCTTTTAATTCAAATTGGACTCCTGCTTTTTAAAATATATATGGGGAAATATATATTGGGAAAAAATTATTCAGTTATTGTTCTTTTTGTCTGAATCCACATGCAGCCTCTTTGTCGCTCTGAAAGTAATTTCCTAAATTTTATGTAGATCTTGCCAGGTCAAATTCAGGTGGGTTTTACCTTTTGTTAATGACATATGGTAGAATGTCTTTTCCTAAATCATACTTTTTGCACCACAGCACACGGCACAATACAACATAAAGCTCATCTACTGAAGTGCTGCTGACGTCTGTTTCTGAAGTTCTTCTCTAACAGGTGTAAGATTTTCTTCTCCCAGAAGCAAGGTAACAGTAACAGAGTTGGAAGGGACCATGGAGGTCATCTAGTCCAACCCCCTGCTTACGCAGGAGACCTATACTTGGGATTCAAACTGCTGACCTTTCTGATTGACAAGCTCAGTGTCTTAGCCACTGAGCCACCTAGGGAGTCTTGTCACTAACAATTTTTCCTGATGGAAGTTTCTTTCAACAGGTGTCTATCAAATTCACTATTTTGTTCCCTTAGACTGGCAGTCAATAATTTTATCACCAAACATTTAAATTTATATTTATTTATTTTTATTTATAATTTAATTTTTATACTACCCTTCTCCCGAAGGACTCAGGGCGGTTTACAGCTATGTTAAAAACCAACATAAAATACAAACACATATATTTAAAACCAATTAAAAAACAATTTACAGTAGGCCGAAACACTAAAACGGTCATAGACCGAATAAAACCCATTAAAATTTCATTTAAAATTTCGCTTAGGCCAGTCCCGAACGCTGAAACAATGAAGTCTTAAGTTCGTGTTTGAAGGTCCGGAGGTGGGGGAGTTGGCGCAACCCCGGAGGCAGCTCGTTCCAAAGGGCAGGTGCCACCACAGAGAAGGCTCTCCCCCTGGGGGCCACCAACCGGCATTGTTTGGTCGACGGCACCCTGAGAAGGCCCAACCTGTGGGAGCACACAGGTCGATGGGAGGCTATTGGTGGCAGCAGGCGGTCTCGTAAGTAACCCGGTCCTAAGCCAATATGTATCTTTAACTTGATTCTTTCTAAAATACAGTTTTCTGATTAATCCAGGGAGAGTTTTGTTGTTTTCATAGTCTTTATTTTTATTTTGTCCTACACAGCTTTAGAAATTATAAAAATACTTCAGTAAAATAACAGGAACTTCCTGTATGGGAAAAACATTTCTGACTTCCGTAATTTGAATCTGGCATAAGCAGGAAAATTTGAGTATGTCAAGAATTCTGGAGAAAAGAAATAGATTATAGCTAAAATCAGCAGAGAAGGGACATTTTGATTCATAGGTTTAAATCATGATGTCTAACAACCCTATCTAGCCCATTCCCATCCTGTTCTATGTTGACAATTCTTTCCTATCACATGGGATTTAAAATGTAGAAAATTTTCAAATTCAGCTTCTTTGGCAGTCAACACATTCTGAGGAAAGCAGAACCTTCTGCAGATATTCGTATGCCAGCCTTTAACTGAATTGCAAGTGAGTAGGGCAGGTTTCTGAATGACTACACAAACCTACAAGAGAATTCAGAGCTGCAATTGGTTCATTTTAGATTCCAGGCATAATATTCTGCTTCCTCCAATTCCCTTGAAATACAGGCAGTCAGTTCTGTTGCATCTAAGCCCGGAGTGAAATCCAGCAGGTTCTGACAGGTTCTGGAGAACCGGTAGCGGAAATTTTGAGCAATTCGGAGAACCAGCAAACGCCACCTCTGGCTGGTCCCAGAGTGGGGTGGGAATGGAGATTTTGCGATATCCTTCCCCCAGAAGTGGGGAGGGAATGGAGATTTTGCAGTATCCTTCCCCTGGAGTGGGGTGGGAATGGAGATTTTGCAGTATCCTTCCCCTGCCACGCCCACCAAGCCACACCCATCAAGCCACACCATGCCCACCAAGCCACAGAACCGGTAGTAAAAAAAATTGGATTTCACCACTGATCTGAGCTATTCTGCTCCTTGTATTTTGAATGAACTCTACACCTTCTGCCTCTTGAGTTATGCTTTGAAGGTAACACTGAATGACTATAATCAGAGTTGTTCATAGATTAGGAAATATAATTTAAGCAATCGTGCTTTCATCATATCCATTATTGTATTATATCAGCAATATCCTAATGCTGAAGTTTATCTTAAAAAAATATAGGACTGTACTATCGTCTCCTATACAAAACAGCTAGTAACTTGTCTCATTGGAAATATAGACAATTAGGGAAAGTTGAAATAATAGATTAAAAACAGGAGAAGCAATACATCCATCAATGATACAGAAAATGGAGGAGAGACACTCTCTGGTCAAACAGGACAAGTGCAGCCAGTCTTTTGTAACCATAACAGTTCCTTGGGAAGAGCTGCTTCACTTTTCTATCTGGCAATTGAATGCTGGAAATAGATAGGCAGAAATCCATAGTAATTCCACTCTTTCAGGCTCCAGTAGGCACAGTATCTTTTAAGAACAGGAATAAAAAAAATATTAGGTAAAGCCATCATCACTATTATAATAGGAAGTAAAACCTGAATATATGGCACAAGTCATTTCCTAAACCATACTTCACGGGATGCAAATAACTAGAAGTGGGTAGGTGGATGGAGATAATTTTTCTATGGGATAGTAACAAAATTAAGATAGACATCTGGAGATGTGTCAAAATTATCTACTACTTTATTAAAATCCTTACACCAAACTCATTCTCACCTTTGAGAAAAATGGAGATAAATGGATATTATATATCTTCCTTGGAGATTGAGAGAAACAATGGACAATCCTAATGAGTTTACCGAAATGTGTGCATGAGATATTTTTTTTTAAAAAAAGGTATAAGAAGGGAGAAAAAGGGTGTTGGTCTGAAGGGCATGAGATTGGGGAAAGATACCTTTGGCATGATTTTGGCTCTAGGGCTGTTTTTTTTTTAAAAAAAACATCTGAACTTTGAGCTTTCAGGAATCAAGTGTGTTGGAGCTCGATAAGGTTTGAAAAATGTTGGCCCTGAGAGACTGGAGGAATGATCAGAAACAGGATACAGATTCTGCTACCACTATTATGGATTTCTATTTATCCTCAAAGCATTTATGGCAACCGATCAAGTAAAGCACAACATTATTTTTGGCTGAAGTCTCCAGGACTATTTTAGCATATGTGTGGACTTGAGCAAAGACCACAAATCTGTAGTCAGCCTGTTAGCAACAGACAGAAGGGAGAAACGTAATTCATAGAATCAGGAGGAGATGCCTTCTATCAGCTATGAACATATACAAACAATATCAGCCTTCCATAGTCCTTGAGTCTTTGAAACTCTCTGAGCTTGCTTTTTTTTCTTGCAAATGTTTCATTACCCTAACTAGGCAATGCCTAGTGATGATTTGTAATACATTATGCACTGATGATTTGTAATACATTATCAGGGGGGGAAAGACCACCACTCAATGACTGATGTGTAGTTTGCTAGCCAGATGACAAGTAATATTAAAGGGCTCAACTCTTTCCCTTGATGGTTCTTTATCTAAATACCTGACTTCAGCTGGACTGCCTTTCCAAGAGCAGATGCCCATAAGGAAAGAATTGTCTAACTGGACACATGGGCAGCCTGCTATATCATCAGAGAAAAACAGACTGAACAGCAGATTTCCAGTCAAGGGCTATTTAGACAAAAGTATTGTCTTTAGCCATATGGCATTAGTTAAAACTTGGATTTAATTAAGCTTATTTTATAACATAGGCATTAGTGCATATACATTTTAGCTTTGTCATTAAGTGCTGGACCAATTGGAAGTGATTTAAGGTTCAGAAAGTTTGACATCCACCTCTCATACACTTAATCTCCATTGATGCTCTCTGTATCATTCAAGGGCCCATATATGGTAATGATTTTTTTTCTTAATTTATATAATTTTCAAGATGAACCTGATTCCTGATGACACGTGTAACTATAAAGCTAAACATACCTAGCTTCTGTAACCATCCCTCATGGGACTTCCATCACCATTCCTTATCATCAGGTAGCTCCCCTCTAAACTGCAGGTCCCCTTTAAAGTGAGGTGCTCCAAACTCGACAAACAACACAGCAGGGCAGAGTATTGTAGAATTATTACTTCCCATTATTTG
Organism: Ahaetulla prasina; assembly: GCF_028640845.1. Lineage (NCBI taxonomy): Eukaryota > Metazoa > Chordata > Lepidosauria > Squamata > Colubridae > Ahaetulla > Ahaetulla prasina. The sequence continues at coordinate 265,494,061 of NC_080539.1, read as the reverse complement.
GATGTAGTGCTTTCACTAAGGCAGTCAAGATTGCATTGGCCTTTATAGTTGCTGTATCACATGACTTGCTCATGTTCAGATGGTGGCCCAGAACTACTTCTCTATCAATCTCATATACTCAGCCACCAAGCCAGCTTTCCTTAATCCAGAAAGATCTCTGTACATGAAGGATTGTATAACATGGGTAGCCTCAATGGTGGAATCCATTTTTTTTTACTACTGGTTCTGTGGGCATGGCTTGGTGGGCGTGGTGTGGCTTGGTGAGTGTGGCTTGGTGGGCATGGCAGGGGAAAGATACTGCAAAATCTCCATTCCCACCCCACTCCAGAGAGAAGGATATTGCAAAATGTCCATTCGCACCCCACTCCAGTGGAAAGGATACTGCAAAATGTCCATTCCCACCCCACTCTGGGGCCAGCCAAAGGTGGTATTTGCTGGTTCTCTGAACTACTCAAAATTTCTGCTGCTGGTTCTGCAGAAGCCGTCAGAACCTGCTGGATTTCACCCCTGGGTAGCCTGCTGTATTATCTGAGAAAACCAGATTGAACAACAGATTGGGAGCCACTAGCTATGTGGACAAAATATGATTTGCCTATCCAGATTCACAGCTGAACATTATGCCGTTGAATTTAATCTTACAGTCAAACCCATTGAAATAATTTTAAATTGTGATTTTTGTCTTCTATGTATTAGCCTATCCACAATTTAATGTCTGCAAATGTAACAAATATCCTTTCAAATCTATCCCCTGGGTTTTTATATTGCTGCTGAATAATTTAGAATAATTTTATATTGCTGTTGAATAATGTTGGACTAAGAACGGAACCATGGAGGGCTCCTTTTATCATTCCTCCCAAAACAGTGCAGACCCATTTAGAGGCACACTTTGGGTGCGGTACTTCAAAAGATTGCAAATCAGATGGATTGTAGCATTATCTCCTACAAATTTCTCTCTTTTCTATATGATTGTGAAATGCTTTCTTAAGATCAAGGTATACCACATGAAGGCATTACCTTGGCCTACCAAAGTCTGTCATCAGTAGAGATAGCTTTAATCCGACATGATATAGTCTTGAGAAATCGGTATCCTGGACCCTGGTAGTGCTAGCCTATTTTTTTCTAAATGTTCATAAACATGATTAACATTTATTATCTCAAATCAATAGTTAAAGCTTACTTTAGATTTTGAAAGAAAGGGAATACTTTTTAGTTCCTGGTATTTTTTCTTTTCCATTCTTTGATTAGCTATTTTTTTAAAAAGAGTTAAGATAAAAGCGTTCAGTACAAGGAACTGGAAGAAAAAGGATTGCATAAAGATTTAGAAATCCTGTCAGATTTGAATATATTTTGCAAAATGAAATCATCACAACTTCTACTTCGATTTGAGATAAGTCAAGTTCAGATATTCTTTTATAATGAAAGTATCTAGTTTCTAGCAAGGCCATTTACAACATTTGGATAATAATATGTATATGAACTCTTGAAAGCCTTTACAATCTCTGAGAGTTGTACAGGAATTGAATTAGATGCCTTTCATTGGAATTCTTTGTAGGACATAGATTTCTTTTATGTCAACTTCAAATACTCATCAAGAATTGCCCATAAAACCATTTGATTAAAGAAATAGTGTGGATTGTATGGTTATGATTTTTTTTTACATTTAATACTTTATTATATGTTAGATTAAAGTTGCATTAAGAACGTAAGTATTTTTAATGTTGAATATTACTATTTTTAGATTTTTTAAAGTACTGAAATTATTTAATTAAATTTAGAAAAACTGTGATATTGTATTATTGTCTGTGTACTGGAAAAATTTGGTGGTCAACTTTGCTATATATTTGTTCTATGTAATTTTTGGTCATTTTAAATTATTCCCTTCTCCTTTTATCCTTGTACGTTATTTTGTATTTTAATATTTTTTCTGAAATTTAATAAAAATATATAGAGAGGGGAAAAAAGAATAAAACTAATCTATAATTTCACCTCACTTCATTAAAATTATATGAAACAAATAAAGAGGTTTGAGTGATGTGAAACATGATTTTCTTAAAGGAATGCCTTTATTTCTGCAGAACATAATTGTCTAAAACGTTTATATTTTCTCCTTAAGATCAAATATGCATTAATATATATATCTATTCACAAGTGCTTATTCTCTCTCTTACTCTTGGTTTATTTCTATTTTGAACTCTGATTTTGTTTTTGTTTTAACTTTTTGCCTTCTAATGTTATCAGTTTTTTAAAAGAAACAAATTAAACTCATTAAAAATAGTGATAGATTTTAAACCCACCCCCCATTTGTGTGTGTGTGTGTGTGTGTGTATGCCTTTGAGTCAGTGTTGACTTCAGGTAATTGTCTGGGCATGCCCCTGCAGTTTTCTTGGCAAGTTTTGAATTGCCATTATCTTCTTCCTAGAGTGGAGAAAAAGACTGGTTCAAAGTCACCCAGTTGGCTTTGTGTCTAAGGCAGGACTAGAACTCAAGGTCTCCTGATTTCTAGTCTTATACCTTAACCACTGCACCACATCTGGGGCTTTTGTTTGATCAAAAATAAGCTCTTCAAAAAAAAATAAGGAAGGGTATCTACTATTATTATCATCCTTTCCCTCTTGGTTCAGTTGAAAGCCGGTTTAGTACAGTGGTTAAGATACTGGATTAGGAATGGGTAGATCCAGGTTTTATCCTCCGGCATAGAAACCACTGCATGGTAGTTGTTTCCTTCCAATCCTACTCAGCATAAGCTTCTGTGACAAATTGCTGATAAACAGACCTCCTTCTCACATTCATGCATTGATAGGCTTTGCTGTAAGAACTAGATGAGCGCAGTGCAAAAACAAGTGGATCCTTCAGTGGACAAACACAAAGAAGAGTGACTGATGGGCAAATTCACAGAACTGTGAAATCACTCATGTTTCAGGAGAGTTGACTAAAAAAAAACCCTGTAAAAATAATTAACTTAAAAGGCAGTTACATAATGCATTTGCTAAGCTAATGAAATGGATTGCTGCCCAATCTATTTCCTTCCTTACTTTTTTCACTGCTCATCAGACAGGAAACTGCCACATTTGCACGAAAATACAAGCTGAGCACTGTCAACTTTTTTATCATGAGGATTCAGGGGCACCCAAAATCACACATCTTCCTTCAGATCGGACAGATCTGAATCTTTATCAAGGATACTTCAGATCTTTAAGGCTTACATTCTACAATCCTTCTAGATTGTAGAATGTAAGCCTTAAAAATCCACCAGGAGCAAGAGCAGCAGGAAACACTGAGACAGTTTCATGAATGGTGTTTAGTCTAAAGCAAGCCAATTAAATAGAAATAAAAAGGACTGGAGCTTTGGAAAGGGATGCATACACACCTATAAAAGCTGATTGTGTGGTCATCTTAGTGAAAAGTTTCTTTCCTTGCTTACTGTTATAGGGGCACCAATAAAAAATGAAAGCGGAAGGGAGAACCTGAATGGAGTACATGTAAGAGATAAGAAAGAATGGAGATATGGGAAAGAAAACATGAGCAGTCTTGTTCCCAAACAATGTGTTTTTCCAGAAGTCCCTGGGAGACATCAGCGTTTTGCAGGAACAGTATTTTGGCATCTGTGGCCAAGGACGTGTTCGAAGAAATGTCCATCTTGGTTCAGTTCCAAGTGGGGAGAAAGACACTGTAAACATGGAGACTGCTTGAAAAGATGGTTTAATGGTGGGCAGGACCAGTGGTGGGATTCATATAATTTAACAACCGGTTCTCTGCCCTAATGATTTCTTCCAACAACCAGTTCATCAAACTGCTCAGAAAGTTAACAACTGGTTCTCCCGAAGTGGTGCGAACTGGCTGAATCTCACCACTGGGCAGGACCGTATGGTTTTGAGGTCCTGGGCAAAAAGGGAAGAGATGCTGAGAGTCCCTGGGTTTAAACTTCCTGGGGCACAGGAAGAGTATCCTGATTGGTTGCTGTCAGTGGTCATAGCTAGCCTTTTACGTTGCCTCTGTGTTAGGTTTGTTGAATCTTGCTGGGTGATGCAATGAAGGGCAATTAAATGGCTCTGCCTGAAGGAGGTAGATCTTTGTTATGTAGAATGGACTGGCTCAGGTCTTAATGGCCCATTAACAAAGGTGTGTGTGGGTGGGTTTCTGCCTCCCTTTTAAGGGAAATATTCTGCCCTTTTAATAAGTATTTACACTTATTATATTTCATATATTTATATGAAATAATAATTATTTCATTTTTCTAGGAGAGGGGTGGGTTTTAACTTCCTACAGATGACAAAACACAATCATATCTGCCACAGAGCCAATCAAGTCTCCAACATCAATGAGATTCACCTAGGTTTATGCAAGGGCTCATGGTGATCTACAAGGCCTATTTGTAAATAGCCCAAAGAGGAAGAAAGATGCCAGAAAAACTATTGTTACAGCAAACCAAGCCAAGTGAGAAGAAACTACATATAAGGGATTCTGGATTGTTTCCTCATTGCTGGCTTTAATGTTAGTCTTAGTTAAGTCGTCAAGAGTTCAGTCCTCTAGTTCTATTTTTCAAGAAGAAACATACACCTATATAATAATTCATTTCTAGACTTGTTATTAGAATTCCTTACCAATAGACATCTTTAGATGATTTATATCGCTTGAAGACGACTTCTACAATATTTTGAAACTATCTTAATTTCAAGCAGTATCAACTTTGGGAAAACAGGGATTGGCTCCCCATTCCCAAACTATGTAAATTTTTAAAGTACTGTAGGAATTTAGCACCCACCCCCCTCCTAGAAGAATGAAATATTTTAGAAAATATTTAAAAGGCAGAATATATTTCCCTGGATGAGAAATGGAGAAACATGTTTTAAAGACAAAGCAGCTTCCTGACTCCCTCCCCACCTTTGTCAATGGGCCATTAAAGCCTCAGCTAAGCTCACTCATTTCCCCCCACCTTTGTCAACCATCATCTGCATCATAATAGAACCCATCTAGCAACTGAAACTCACCACATGGCACCTGGGAAGATTACATCAGCCAGCAAGGCTAGCTAAGACCCCCACCCCCTGGGAGTCTGACAGCCAATCAGGGTACTCTTCCTGTGCCCCAGAAAGTTCAAAGCTCAGAAAAAGCATAAAACCAGGGAGCACACAGGATCTCAGCCCTTTTCTGTTCAGGATCTCAAGCCATGTGATCCTGGCCACCATTAAACCATCTTTCCAAGCAGCCTCCATGTTTCCAGTGTCTTTGTCCCCACTTGGAACTGAACCCAGATGGATATTTCTTCCAACAGTACTTTCCAGGTCTTTGCTATTAACTGAGTCATTGTTTTGGACAGCATGCGATGAAAGGTTGAGAAATGCTGGATTATTTAATTTGTTGTTAACGCATTTCAACATTCAGAGAAAGAGTAAAGCGAATGGTCCTTAGTGCTTTCTGAGCTTGCTCATTTTCTTGCAGTCACTAGTCTGACTAGCACTAATGATGTTACCTAGTTAGGGTAATGAAATGTCTGCAAGAAAACGAGCAAGCTCAGAGAGCAACAAAGACCCCTTCATTTCAATCCTAAATTACAAATATTTTCCTTTATTGGTACAGAATAAAACATTCAAAAAACAGAAAATAAAGTGCCCACTGTGAGTGGCTATGGGCCAGATTACTACTGTGTGTCTGGAAGTAGAATTTAGAATAGAATAGAATTTTTATTGGCCAAGTGGGATTGGACACACAAGGAATTTGTCTTGGTGCATATGCTCTCAGTGTGCATAAAAGAAAAGATACGTTCATCAAGGTACAACATTTACAACACAATTGATGGTCAATATATCAATATAAATCATAAGGATTGCCACCAACGAGTTACAGTCATACAGTCATAAATGGAAAGAGATTGATGATGGGAACTATGAGAAGATTAATAGTAGTGCAGATTCAGTAAATAGTTTGACAGTGTTGAGGGAATTATTTGTTTAGCAGAGTGATGGCCTTCGGGAAAAAACTGTTCTTGTGTCTCGTTGTTCTGGTGTCCAGTGCTCTATTGCATCGTTTTGAGGGTAGTAGTTGAAACAGTTTATGTCCAGGATGTGAGGGATCTGCAAATATTTTCACGGCCCTCTTCTTGATTCGTGCAGTATACAGGTCCTCAATGGAAGGCAGGTTGGTAGCAATTATTTTTTCTGCAGTTCTAATTATCCTCTGAAGTCTGTGTTTTTCTTGTTGGGTTGCAGAACCGAACCAGACAGTTATAGAGAGCTGGGCTTTCAGAGAAAAATTTTAACCTTGGTGTTTCCACAGCAGGCCTGACTTCTGCAAAAATGTGAATTCCAATTGAATCTGAGCTCTGCCCCATTCCTGCATAAGCGCCCCCCCCACCCGCCACAATCCAAACCTCCTGGGAGTATATGAGGATACTAATGTATCCTCATATACTTACTAATCTAGTAAGATTCTTGGGCAAAGGTCTTTCCCATTCACTTAAACGTTTTTTTGGAGACACAAATGATAAAACTGTTGGCAAAGTTGGTGCGCTGTCCCTGAGTGATGAGCCATCTCCCCAAGCAAACATGTGAATGTGTACAATAGCATATCTTCTTTTATAAACTACCCGGCGAAATATGTAGATAAAATGACTAGGTCAAGCTGACTTCTTTCAGCTTTCTCAGATGACCTTTGCATGAGAGCTAAAGGCCATGCTTTTACCAAACAAGGTTTTGGTTATCAGCCACTACTAAGAAGTGTTATCCAGCATTTGGAGAGTATTTTGAATCAATAAGAATAAGTGGAGCAATCTCATCTCCCACATCCTGATGCATTTTAAATATTCAAGGATTTCATGCAAATGTTAAATATGAACCTACATGTTCTCTAGAAGATATAGAGAACAAGTAGACATCTTTAAGTAATTTGCAATGGTCTCTGATTCCCACAATTGTAACTTGTGCTTTGGTTTTCTATTTTAAATTATTCCCTGAAAATAAAGAAGCAAGAAGAAAAGATTACCATCCATGCATTGTCGAGTGGATGAATTGTGAGGGTTTTTTGAGCTCCTGAAACCAAACCAATTGTTAGGTTCAGAATTTGTTCATGCCAAGTGAGCCTATGTTGTCTACTTTGTAGTGGATCCCAGCTGTGGATGTTCAAACTTTTGTATAAATAAATAAGAAGCACAAAACATGCTTAAAGGCTAAAGGGATCATTATTTGCCAGCGGATAATTTATAGCACGTAAAACAGATTCTGTGATGGGGATGTATGCACTCTTCCATTTTTTCTGGTAATAGAAATGTGCTCTTACTTTTTAAGGCAGTCCACGTTTCAAACAGCTATTTTAGTTGAAGTCTTAACAGCTTGCTGAGCAGATATGAATAACAGAATAGGAAGGGACATTGGAGGTCTTCTAATCTAACCCCCTGCTCAAGCAGGAGACCCTATACCATTTCAGATATCTTTTCTTAAAACCCTGAAGTGATGGAGCACCCACAACTTCTGAAGGCAAGCTGTTTAATCGTTCTTACTGTTAGGAAATTTCTCCTTAGTTCTAGGTTGCTTCTCTCCTTGATTAGTTTCCATCCATCGCTCCTTGTTTTGCTTTCTGGTGCTTTGTAAAAAAAAGGCTGACCCCCTCTTTTTTGTGGCAGCCCCTCAAATATTGGAACACTGCTATCATGTCACCTCTGGTCCATCTCTTCACCAGATTAGACAATTTCTGCAACCATTCTCTGTATGTTTTAGTTTCCTAATCATCTTTGTTTTCTTCTCTGCACTCTTTCCAGAGTCTCAACATCTGGATTTATATTGTAGTGATTAAAACTGAACGCAGTATTCCAAGTGTGATCTTATGAAATGTTTACCGCAATGTTTCAGAAAGTCTAACCAGCTGATAGGTTTAAACCAGGGTCTAGGGTCGCCAGGCAGTTTCTTTTGTTACTTACAAATGCTAGCTTTTTTTTCAATTACTCATAGCATCCAAGAAAGACTACTGCTGCTTAGGTCTCTTAAGTTAGAAGGCAGCCCTTTTTTTGAAGTGGGAAAGTAAGAGAAGCTATCATAGATCCAGTTTCTATATTGATCCCTGTAGAAAAGCAGAAGGGTTCAAACCCCTTCTTCAACATAAATTGTTTCAACTTCTACCCTCAAAAAGATGCTGTAGGGTACTGCACAACAAAACAATTAGACACCACTAGTTTTTCCCCGAATGCCATCACACTGCTTAACAACTAATTCCCACAACACTGTCAAATAATTTACTAAGATTGTATTACTATTATTCTTCCCTTCCTTACTAGTATCTATCTCTTCCCACTTATTACTATAACCATGTTGCTTGTATCTTTCAATTTATATTGTTTTTATTTGTTTCCAAGTACAATTTGATAGCTTATTAGTAACCTTGACTATCACTAAGTGTATCTTTTTATTCTTGATGAATGTATTTTATTTTCCTCATGTACGCTGTGAGCATATACATCTAAGACAAATTCTTTGTGTGTCCAATCACACTTGGCCACTAAAGAATTCTATTCTATTCTATTCTATTCTATTCTATTCTATTCTATTCTATTCTATTCTATTCTATTCTATTCTATTCTATTCTATTCTCCTGTGTAGAAATGGAACTTGATCTTTCTTTTCCAATTAAGTCTTAAGCATGTGAGTCTACTCTGGATCATAATCTTTTTCCTGTGTCTGTGCCAAACTATTAACATTGCCATTATTCCTCTCACTTCCTTCCTGTTGTCTTAGAATCTTTTATGCAGAGCACAATTTAGGGTTGTTTTGATATAATGCCTTTTTATATTACAGGTGCCATCGGAAGTAGCATAGCAACAGAATGAGCAAAAGGAGCAGCCATTATAAGTCTACTTCCCATCAAGTCTGTGATATTAGGAGAGCTTTTTCAATGCCAAAATCTATTAAAGTACTCTATCAGACATCCTGTGGTTGCTACAAAGGAATTAAAATGCAGAAGGGTCTGTAGGACTATCCAGGAAAGGAATTAGATAGCTGATTTAAAATCCTTGCCATTATTTATGATGTCAGGATGTTTGCTGGAAAACAAGTTCTCTGAACAATATTTTGGGAAGAATTCACTGCAAGGGTGCATTTTTGAATTTCAAAATAAGGAGGGGGGATTACCAATTAGCTATCTTGTTTTCAAAGACCTTAGCAATAATCATTTACTAAAATCTTCTGGGGAGCACAAAAAGCGTAATTAATATTGATTTTATTTATTTATTTATTTATTAAATTTTCAGGTCACCCAGCACACTATTGAGAGTGACTTATCATTGTTTAAGGTTGAGGCTGATATCCCCCAAAAGATATTAGGGTTATATTCATTTTACAGGCTTAACAAAGGAATGTTCTTTAAAAATTTTCTTTTAAAATAGCCCTTGATTCCATTATTGAAATAAAACTAATAGAGCTAATTTCCTCATGAATAATTTGTAGTCTAATTTCTACCATCGTTCAATCATCCTTATATTGACAGAGAAGCAACAAAGGCAACCCAGCAACGGATGAATGTTGCTAGAGACAATGAAAGCACTAGCTAGAGCAGGGGTCGGCTTTGTGCTTCATGTGCAACTGCATGTATCACTGCTTATCATCTAACCCATAATGATAGCTATGAATGAACCAGTAGTGAACCTTGGCTTGTAATAGGCCCTCTCCAGAAGAATTCCCACTTACGAGGTAATTCAGCTAAACAGCACTCATCTTTCTTTTTGTTATGAATTGCTCTACTCAAAGACATCCAAGTTTGGTCCAATAAAATAGCACCTAAGCCAGAGGTGGATTTCAGCAGGTTCTGACCAGTTCTGGAGAACCAGTAGCGGAAATTTTGAGTACTTCGGAGAACCGACAAGTGGGGGAATTCAGCCAGTTTGTAACACTTCGGGAGAACCGGTTGTTAACTTTCTGAGCAGTTTGGTGAACTTGTTGGAAGAAATCATTAGGGCAGAGAACCAGTTGTTAAATTATTTGAATCCCACCACTGATATCCAGTAAATCTGACTGGCCACGCTCCCATCTATTCTCTGCCTCCTGAGTCCCATCTGATCAGGAGGAAATGGGGATTTTGCAGTAACCTTCCCCTGGAGTGGGGAGGGAATGGAGACTTTATAGAATCCTTCCCCTGCCATGCCCACCAAGCTACATCCACCAAGCCATGCTATGCCCACCAAGGTACACCCACAGAACTGGTAGTTAAAAAATTTGAAACCACCACTGACCTAAGCCTAACATGCAACAATGTTCTTCCTTTCATAAAAGCTCTGTAAAACAGTTTAGTCTTAATGCCCCCCTCCAAAGGATATTGGATCAGACACCATATAAAACTATGGAGATAAGCTGTTCCATGACAGGTCATTGGTGCTCTCTGAGCTTGGTTGTTTCGTTGCAGGTGTTTCAGTACCCTAACTCGTTAACATCATTGGTGCTAGTAGAGAGTGGGGTTTACTCACTATTTAATTTCTAGTGGCTTGCCTTGTCCAGTGTTGGTGGGAGTGCTCTTGATGGTTCTTTAGTTGGGGCGTTTATTGCTACTTCTACCAAAGCTTGCTGAAAATGTCATACTTATCAGAACATTAGGAACAACAAGCATTTCTCCACAAATATGTAGGTAGGACAGTGTAGAAAGACATTATGGTAACTGATGAGGGATGGTGGGAATTATAGTTCAGCAAAAGCTGGAAATCCCCCCCTTTCCCCCCACCTCAGTTTTAGAACCACTCAAAAGCTGATTCAGCCAACACCACAAAAGTGTCAGAAGTTCTGTGTACAGACAGCATCACTTGTATAGTTGGTGGGGCTCTGAATCCTGGATGGTTGACTGCATATTTATCAAACAACTGAAATGTTTTTCATAGATGCTGTTTGAACTTTGATGGTTGATTGATAAAACTATTTATCAAATATAAGATCCTTGACAAAAGGGAAAAAAAACAGCATCATAACAATAATCCTTCAAACAAAATTGAGCCAGATAAATCAGCACTGTCCATACAGTGAGAAATGCCAGACTCTCAGTAATTGTCCTCTTTGAACAGCAGAAGTTCTAGAAAAAATGCTAAACGATTTTGATGCGGTGCCCAAGTCACTGGATGGACATGCATCAACAGTTGTCTTGAGGTTACATTTGTTAAACTTCACAATATGTACACACAATAAAAAAATTAACTATACAAATATTGAAAGTACAATTTTTTTTTAAAAAAAGAGCCCTGGTTGAATATAGATTTTCTCTTGCTTTTACTTACATAACTGGCTGGTTATCCAAGCTTATCTAGAATGTTTATCTTGAAGAAATAATAATATTTGCCAACCTGGACAAGAACGGTTGGACTGTTCATTTCCTCAGGGCAGTCATTGATCATAGCTTGAACATTAATTTTAATCTCTAAACCAGGAATAACCATCTTGTTTTGAGGCCAGAGGCTAAACTTTTTAAAAACCAGGGTTTCTAATCTCCAACAAGTCAGACAATAAGGCAGTGATCTCATCAGAGAGTGGAGTTAAACTTCCTATAGGCTGAGAGTGATGGAATGGCCAGCCAAATAAGTTCATGAAGCTTTGGGGGAAGTTAATGATTGGTTATATTTTTCACTAAACCAAAGTATGATTCTGTCCATTAGAAAGCTTTCACCAAATTTTAGTGGTGGAATATTGGGCAGTTCCAGGGTCCATATGCAGAGGAAAAGAAGGAGAAGAGCAGCTCCAGTAGCTGAACAACTGTAGTGCCACAATTTTTCCACCCTTTCTTTAAAGAGTTGAAGAAATTATTCTCAAATACTTTTCTGCAAGAGGACAAGTAATGGGCAATGCAATGCACAAAAGGAATTTCAAGAAGACAAATGGAAAATCAGACACTTCCTCAAAATCAACAATTGCCATGGAAAATACCTATGTTAATTCTTAAGTGCTAATGCCAATTTTAGTGTCAATGAATTGTTAAGGTCCTAAAAACATTTTTTTTAAAAAATTTACATTTATTTCCCACCCTTCTCCGAAGACTCAGGGCGGCTTACAGTGTATAAGTGTATAAATTAAACTGGTTTCTAAACTGAGAAGCTTTGAACTTCTTTTCATGAATATTCCCATTCTCTTTCCCCACACAAACATAGTTATTATTTCTTTAAGGTAAAAAAAATGAAGTTTCCTTTGAGTTTGACTTTCTAGGAATATGGAAAGCAATTGTTTGCCATTGCTTTCTTTAGGAGATTTTTCAACTTCCAGCCCAGTCCGAAAGCTCTGGCGCCTCCCATCTAAGTATTAATTAGGACCAATCTTGCTTGGCATCCAAGCCCAAGGAGATAAACCCGAGACTGAAATGTTTTCTTAGATTACCTCTTCCCCCTTCAAGATCATTTTTATAATAACAACAACAAGAGGTCTTCTTCTATAAAGTTACATAACAATATTTTATTTTATTTATCCAACAACTCTGGATACTTACAACATAAAATGAAGAAGAAAAGACATTAAAATAAACAGTGATGGCGCACAGCAGATAAAATCATTCACAATTACACACCATTAAAATCAAATGGAAAAGGCAGGAACTGGACACAGAGGTTGGGAAGGTGCGATTAGGTTTTCATTAATCAACCACTCCAGCACGAAACTCCCCCATTAGGTCACCAAGCCATCCATCAGACCAAGTGTTGAGGCTCTTTTGAAATGTCAGGAGGGTGGGAGCCAACCTCACTTCAGTTGGTAAGATGTTCCAGAGCAGGGGTCTCCAACCTTGGTCCCTTTAAGACTTGTGGACTTCAACTCCCAGAGTTCCTCAGCCAGCTTTGCTGGCTGAGGGACTCTGGGAGTTGAAGTCCACAAGTCTTAAAGGGACCAAGGTTGGAGACCCCTGTTCCAGAGAGCAGGAGGCATGGCAGAGCAGGCTCTTCTCCTGGAATCTACCAGCCAAAATACCTTGGCTGAGAGGATCTGCAACATGCCCCCTCTGCCTGCATGGGTGGAAATCCTTCAAAAGAAATGCTTCAAAATGCAAAGGAATATGTATAAGTGCCTCTTTCCAAATTATTAAGTTAGTCAGACTTACAGAAGCTGCTCCTAGCTATTTCCACACGCTTTTTTTCCCCCCAATGAAGCAAAGTGACTAAGCATATGCATGCATGTACAAACTCCACCCCCCACATACTCACACGAAGGCCAGAAGTTGCTATCAAGGCTGCTGTGCAATTCTGGAAAAAGATGCAGTTGCTTTAACAAGCCAGAAAGAGGTGATTCATCTGAATTCCTGCCCATTCCGAAACACCTCTTTGCTAGGATTTACTCTTTCCATCTTGGATATTCTGTGTTATGTGAATGGCATGGAGAGAATGTAGAACACTCTGTTGTTGTTAGTTGCGAAGTCATGCCTGACCCATCGCAACCCCATGGACAATGTTCCTCCAGGCCTCTACCATCCTCTGGAGTCCATTTAAGCTCATGCCTACTGCTTCAGTGACTTCATCCAGCCACCTCATTCTCTGTCTTCCCGTTCTTCTTTTGCCCTCAATCTTTCCAGCATTAGGCTCTTCTCCAGTGAGTCCTTCTTGCTCATTAGGTGGCCAAAATATTTGAGTTTCATCTTCAGGACCTGACCTTCTAAAGAGCAGTCAGGGTTGATCTCCTCTAGGACTGACTTGTTTGTTCGCCTTGCAGTCCAAGAGACTCACAGGAGTCTTCTCCAGCACAGAGTTCAAAGGCCTCAATTCTTTGGCGCTCAGCCTTTCTTATGGTCCAACTTTCACAGCCATACATTGCAACTGGGAACACCATAGCCTTAGGGTTATGCCATAGAACACCCTAGGTGACAGCTTTTCATATTCTAAAAAGGAACTTTGTTCTTGAAAAGGAAATGATAAAACAGAAAGCTGTTTTTTGAGAAATGCTTAATATAGCAAATCAGTGCTCCAGAATGCCTGTGATGGCTCTTTTAGGTTCCTCTGATTACACTGCCTTTGCTGGATTAGCAGTCGTTTATTTTATAAAGAGCAATCAAGTCTGAAGAAGCGATGTCTCACTTTTCTCGCTGTTGGTGGGAAACTCTCTGAGCTCATAGGTCATACCAGACATGTAGATGAATATGGAGATGTGGGATAATGTTTCAATTCTTATACTGAAAATTAAATTACAATGTATTTAAACTGGGTAATGTATCTTTTAGCCTTGGGTAACCTACCTTGTTACAAAAAACGTTTTGGGATTTAAAAAAAAGATATACACATTAGAGCTGCGGAATTGGGCCTGCAAACACTCAGAGAAGCACTAGGCCTCAGCAAAGAGACATTGAAAACTCTGGCTCTTTGCAGTCATCTAGTGGTTGTACGAATTATAGAAGTGAGATGTGACAGTTGGACCATGTTACAGGTAGTAACCTTGACATACAACAGTTCATTTAGTGACCAAAGTTACAGCATCACTGAAAAAAAGCGACTTATGACCATTTTTCACCGTTGCAGCATCTCCATGGTCATGTGATTTACATTCTGATGCTTGACAACTGGTTCATATTTATGACAGTTGCAGCGTCCAGGGCAGTGGTGGAATTCAATTTCTTTTACTACCGGTTCTGTGGGCATGGCTTGGTGGGCATGGCAGGGGAAGGATACTATTAGATCCCCATTCCCTCCCCACTCCTGGGGGAAGGATATTGTAAAATCTCCATTCCCACCCCACTCTGGGACCAGCCAGAGGTGGTATGTGCCGGTTCTCCGAACTATTCAAAATTTCCGCTGCTGGTTCCCCAGAACCTGTCAGAACCTGCTGAATAGCACCCTTGGTCCTGGGGGGGGGGGCGGCGGTCACATGATCCTCTTTTGCAACCTTCTGACAAGCAAAGTCAATGGGGAAGGCAGATTCACTTAACAACCATGTTGCTAACTTAACAGCTGCAGTGATTCACTTAACAACTGTGGCAAGAAAAGTTGCAAAATGGGGCAAAACTTACTTAACAAATTTTTCACTTGGCAACATAAATTCTGGGCTCAATTGTGGCCGTAAGTCGAGGATTACCTGTACAGCTAATCATAGACTTAAAGCCACAATTGGAATCAGAATTTCCATTACCAAGCATGGCGGTGGCTAAGTGAGTCACGCCCAGTTTTGCAACTATTTTTTTTTTGCCATGGTTGTTCAGCAAATCACTACAGTCATTGAATGAATCATCCAGTCCTTAAGAGAATCTGGCTTCTCCCATTGAGTTTCCTTGTCTTGGAAGGTGGCAATTGTCTATCGCATGAGCCCAGGACATTGCTGTAAATACTGTAAATACATGCTGGTTACTAAGCGCTCCAATTTTGAAGCGTCCCATGTGACTTTCAGACTCCTGAAATGATTGCAAGTGTGAGGATTGCATGTGATTGTCAGTCACTTTATTTAATGCTGTTGTAACTTCAAATGGTTGTTAAAGGAATGGTTGTAAGCAGGGCTGGGATTCAGCCAGTTTGAGTTGTGGGAGTTATGACCTGCGTGTGGGGTGTGCCCTCCCACTCTGGCGCTATGCCATCCTATTTAGCTGCATTTTTAAAGCATCACCCATGTGTTCAAGCATGTGCATGAGCTTGCATGCAAGTGTGCGCATGTGTGAGCAAAGCACATGCTCAGAAGGCTACTCGTATGTGCAGAAGGCACACAGCTGAGCAAAGCGAGTGTGTGCACGCACACGCTTGCATTGTTGGTGCTGGGGCGAAGCGGTTGTTAAATTTTGTGAAGCCCACCTCTGGTTGTAAATCACGGACTACCTGTATGCCATTCTAAGCAACCTGAAGAAACAGTGAAATTAAGAAAAGATAAATTTAATCATCCTCACTTGAGCAAGCTGCTGGGAGAAATGAATGTAGGCAAATAAAATATTGAAAGTCAAGCTTTTCTTTCATTTTTCTTGTCTTGCAATAAACAGTATTGCTTCTCTGTTGCTAGCAGGACTCCTGGGTCCTTAGCAGCCAAATTACGGGCAGAAAATCAATATGAGAAGCTTCAACTTTCGTTTGCTGATAACTGTAGCCGGAGAGCTACATCCTTTTCCTTCTGCATCCTCCTGTGAACAGCTTTTTGGAGATTAAAGTATTCCATTGTGGTCCACCAACTAAGTAATTGTACAGCGTATCTACCCTTGGTTCCAGGCAAAAACTAAACTGGCGTTTTGCTGAGCTTGGCTTCCATTCTACACGTGCTGACTTTTAAGTCACTATTTAGAAGGCTGTGCCACAAAAACCTAAGTGGAAAGAAATGATGCAAAGTGAAGTTGGCCTGTTTTCAACCCAGAGACCTTGCTCTTTATTTTAAAGCCAGAAATAGTAACAAAAAACAGGGCACTGCAACTTTATTCCTGTTCTGCGTGTCTTGCTCATTGATAACTGTTATGTATTAACAGTTGTGCCTTTAAATATTTGAGCGGGAAATCAGCACGTTGCTGATTGGACGAAGCCTCCAGCAGAACTGTATAAAAGGAGAGGTTTTTCCCCCAGCCTGTTGCTGGGTTCACCCTATATTAAAGAGCTGTTGTCACTACCCTGGTCTCCAGCCTCGTTACTTCCCGAACATAACATTGGCGACGAGGATGGGATCTCGAGGCTAAGGAGAACCAGAACCGAGCTGAAGCACGCTAGTCCCGAACCCAGCAAACTCAGGGCAGAAACGCGGAAATGGCAAACACGCCACCCGCACCGTACAACCCGGGCAAGGAGAAATGGGGAACATATATGACCCGTTTCGAAAGCTTTCTAGAAGCCAACGAACTACAGATAACCGCAAGCGGGCTTACTCCCTAAGCCATTGCGGGCCGGAGGTAATCGAGATTGCGGAAGCCCTGGCAGAGCCAACGCCGATACAATCGGTATCGTGGCCGACTCTGCAGACTTTGCTGAAGAACCATTTCGCACCGACGCCGTCCAAATACGTGCAGCGGTTTGAATTCGGAGAACGTAGACAGATGGAGGCGAGTCCATCGGTGACTACATGGCCGCTTTAAGAAGAGCGCCCAAGGACTGCGGATACCGAGACTTAGGCAGTGCTACTCGAGCAACTCATCCGAGGGGTCAAGGACATCCGCCACGGGCGACGACTGCTAGCCAGGAGCAACCTGACACTAGCCACCGCTCTGGGCGAGGCCAGAGCACACGAAATGTCTACTAAAGCAGCAGAGACTCTGCAAAGCCTCTTCAATCCAAGGCGGCGCAAAGCCAACGCCAGTACACCAGGAGGAGATTCAGTCCGAATCAAGGTGAGGGCGAGGATGAGGAAGGGTCTGCCGGACCGAGAAACGCGACACTGAGGACCGTGACGAGCGGGCTGCGGAGGGCAGCATCAGCGCCAACGCTGCAGGTTTAAAGACGCAACATGCCGGTGTGGGAAGAAAGGACACTTAGCTCAGGTTTGCAGAGCGCCCAACCTTCCCGCCGAAAATTCAAATCGGCCAATCAAAGCGGAACCGGAAAGGCGGCCCGCGATTGGTTCAAACAAGAAAGGCGCGAAGTCTAACCAAACGACTGTCATTATAGGCCGCGCCTCAACCAACGTGGAAAAGAAGATTTTCACAAAGCCCAAGATCGAGGGAGTACGGTGCAGGCTTGAAGTGGACACGGGATCAGCGATCACCATCATGTCCTGGGACACCCTGGCGGTCGCTGCCGTCCGTCGCGGCGCCATCTGCAAGCACAGCGGCTACGAGTGCACGACAACGAGGGGAATCGCATCCCTGTTCGAGGGACCACCTCCGTCCGAGTCGAGTACGGCCCTCACAAGAAGACCCTGCCCATCACGATCGTCGAAGGAACTCTGCCCAGTCTGTTGGGACTAGACTGGTTTCGTGCCCTGGGCATGGGAGTGACTGGCATCTACAGAAGTGACTGCAATTTGAAAGACATTCTCTTTAACGAGTTCAAGATGTCTTCAAGGACTGCCTGGGCAAGTACAAGGGGACCCCTATTTCCTTCAACTTAGACCCCAGGTAGCCCCCATTAGGCTTAAGGCGAGGAGAGTCCTTTGCCCTAAAACCAAAATTGATAAGGAGCTGGACAAGCTCATAAATCAGGGATTTTGGTGCCAGTCGATCACGCAAAGTGGGAGACGCCAATCGTCACCCCATCAAATCGGACGGGTCAATTAGAATTTGCGCTGACTACAAGGCGACGCTTAACAAAGCCTTACAGAAAAGCGCTGCCGGTTCCGTGGTGCAACACTTATTGCACTCTTGGGGCAAGGGCAAGTCTTTGCAAAGTTAGACTTGGCCCAAGCCTACCAACAACTGCCAGTAGACGCCGCACAGCCAAGCCCAAACGATTGACGCACAGGGGGCATTCAAGTGCACCGATTGCAATTTGGGGTTAGTGTGGCACCAGGGCTGTTCCAAAACCTGATGGAACGACTACTGCAAGGGCTCCCAGGGTAGTTCCTACTGATGATGTCCTAATTTCAGGGAAAACATGGAGGAATTGGGGAGCGGTTAAGAAAGGTCTTGAGCATTTTCCGGACAGCCGGATTAAAAGTCAAGACAAATAAATGTCAGATAGGGGTCGAATCGGTCGATTTCTTGGGCTACCGGATAGACAAGAAAGGAATTCACCCTACTGAGAGCAAAGTTAAGGCAATTAGGAAGGCTCCAGCGCCCAAAAACAAAGCAGAGCTGCAGGCATTCCTGGATTGGTTAATTTTACGCGGTCTTTTAAAGAACAAAGCAACTGCTATGGAACCGCTGCATAGGTTCTAAGGGAAAAATACTGTTTGGTCTTGGGGAAAGTCAGAAAATAGGGCTTTTGAAGCAGTAAAGAACCTGCTCTCAAGTGATAGCCTGCTCATCCAATATCACGACTCACTACCCCTAGTGCTGGTTTGCGATCGTCCCCTTATGGGGTGGGGCTGTACTCAGCCATAGACTTCCAAACGGCACAGAAGCCCCTATAGCTCTACTCTAGAACGATGTCCTCCCCAGAGAGGAACTACAGCCAATTAGACAAAGAAGCATTAGCCATTGTATCAGGGGTCAAAAAATTCCATGAGTATGTCTTTGGGCGGAATTTTGAAATCGTGACTGACCACAGACCGTTACTTGGATTACTGGCTGGCGATCGCCAACGCCTGTGGCACTTTCGCCACGCTTGACTCGATGGACTATATTTTTAGCCGCTTACTCATACAAGCTGCAGCATCGACCGGAAAAGAAGTGGGGCATGCAGACGCATTGAGCCGATGCCCACTGCCAGGGCGATCAAGACCCCACTCCGGGACACCCATCCTCCTTATTGACTCGTTGACTCTGGCCCAGTCACATCAAAGGAAGTGGCTCGGCATCATACCGACATTGTGTTAAGGACTGTACCGGTTGGGTACAGAGGGTGGCCCGCTGCGCGGGCTAACGGTTCAAAGAATTTGTTAAGAAACGTGATGAGCTCTCGGCTCAAGGGGTGCCTGTTATGGGGTGATCGTGTAATAATTCCTGTTAAGTTAAGGGGCAAGGTATTGGACCTCCTCCACGAGGGTCACCCAGGCATCGTAAGGATGAAGGGTTAGCTAGAAGCTATGTATGGTGGCCACTCATGGACGCAGAGATTGCTGAGAGGGTAGGGAAATGCCAAGCTTGCCAAGAGTCCAGACCGCTACCCCAACAGCCCCAGTCAGAGAATGGGAAAAGCCCCAAGGGCCTTGGTCAAGAATCCACATTGACTTTGCTGGCCCTTTCACGCCAAACGTTCCTAGTGGTGGTGGACGATTTTCCAAATGGTTAGAGATCATACTTATGAAATCCACCACAGCCAAGCAGTAATCGCAACCCTGCGCCACCTATTCGCAACTCACGGGTTGCCGGACACTCTGGTGTCCGACAATGGGCCCCAATTCACGGCAGCCCAGTTTGAAGAGTACCTGGCAGAGGAAGGCATCCGACATGCCCTCTCTGCACCTTTCCACCCTGCGTCGAATGGTCTTGCAGAGCGTTCCGTCCGGGCGCTAAGGAGGCATTGTCCAGGCTCAAGCCAGGTGACTGGCAAACAAAATAGACTTTTCCTAGCCGTCCAGCACAGAACCCCAAGCACAGCCACTGGAAAAGCCCAGCCGAATTGCTAATGGGACGGAAACTCCGTGCCCACTTGACTGCTTGAACCCCATTACACACCCGAGGGTTACAAGGGGAGCTAGAAAAACAAGGAAATGAGCATAGGCGACCGGTGTGGGCCCGAAACTATGGGGACGGCCCAGTTGGGTCGCCGGACAAGTAACAAAAGTAACAGGGCCAAAATCGACGTGGTAGAGCTACCAGACAACCGAGTGTGGCGGCGCCACATAGATCAGTTAAGGAAACGAATAACTGACCAAACCAAACCAACAGAGACAGGTAATGACCAATACCACTTTGAATCCACAGCTGACAATGACCCGGGGGAGGCGCAAGACTTAGCTGAGGTCCCAGAGTTCCAGCGACGCCATCAGGTCCCCGAGGGAAGCAGCAGGGAAAATTCCAAAATTAATCCAAGGCCGGATGGCCAAGAAAAAGAGTCGGCCAATAATCCAGAGCCCGATGGCCCAGAGAAAGAGCTGGGAGGAGAAAACAGCCCCTCCGACCAGCTCAAAACACCACCCAGAACTGAACCGCGCAGGTCAGAAAGAACTAGGAGACGCCCAGGTTATTTGCGTGACTACGTCGAAAAATAACATGTAAATAAATATGTAAATAAGACCAAGTGTTTTCTGGGAGGGGAGGAGTGTTATGTATTAACAGTTGTGCCTTTAAATATTTGAGCGGGAAATCAGCACGTTGCTGATTGGACGAAGCCTCCAGCAGAACTGTATAAAAGGAGAGGTTTTTCCCCCAGCCTGTTGCTGGGTTCACCCTATATTAAAGAGCTGTTGTCACTACCCTGGTCTCCAGCCTCGTTACTTCCCGAACATAACAATAACGAGTTCTTTCTTCCTATTTGCTCTAACAAGTAAGATTTTACCAACAGTGAAGAAGGGCAATAGGGCACGAGGTCTCCTTTTTAGCTGCTTTAGATATTTCAAACCCCCGCCACTTGGGATCTCTAGCTTGGCACCTGACACCTCTTTTTCCAGGAACTAGTTAATACATTCTTGCAGATGCTTTGTCCATCCAGTTTGGACCAAATTAATTCTTTTAAAAAGTGGCAGATTTTTTTTAAAGAGGTTTTTTTTTTAGGATTTTTCACAGTATACACTTGTCTAAAGATTCCTCATTTAGAGGTATCAATGTTATAACAATGAAAACCCAGACAAGGAAGAAAAGGGGGAGAAAGTTCTTTGCAGTCCTGTAGTCATCGATTCATACAGATGGGAGGTTGAACAACTAGCCTCGTGGTGCAACTGAAACAATCTGGAACTGAACACACTCAAAACCATAGAAATGGTGGTGGGCTTTAGTAGAAACCCGTCCATACTTCCACCTCTCACAATACTAGACCACACAGTATTAACAATAGAGGCTTTCAAATTTCTAGGTTCTACCTTATTGCAAGACCTAAAATGGACAGCTAACATCAGAAATGTCATCAAAAAAGCACAACAAATAATGTTCTTTCTGCACCAATTCAAAAAGCTCAAACTGCCCAAGGAGCTGCTGATCCATTTCTACA
Source organism: Ahaetulla prasina (assembly GCF_028640845.1). Classification (NCBI taxonomy): domain Eukaryota; kingdom Metazoa; phylum Chordata; class Lepidosauria; order Squamata; family Colubridae; genus Ahaetulla; species Ahaetulla prasina. Next base: position 265,472,502 of record NC_080539.1, on the reverse strand, counting down.
GAGGAATTATTGAGTCTGTCATCTGCACCTCTATAACTGTCTGGTTTGGTTCTGCAACCCAACAAGACAGACACAGACTTCAGAGGATAATTAGAATTGCAGAAAAAATAATTGCTACCAACCTGCCTTCCATTGAGGACCTGTATACTGCACGAGTCAAAAAGAGGGCTGTGAAAATATTTACAGATCCCTCACATCCTGGACATAAACTGTTTCAACTCCTGGCCTCAAAACAATGCTATAGAGCACTGCACACCAGAGCAACTAGACACAAGAACAGTTTTCCCCGAATGCCATCACTTTGCTAAACAAATAATTCCCTCAACACTGCCAAACTATTACTAAATCTGCACTACTATTAATTTTCTCATCGCTCCCATCACTTCCACTTATGACTGTATGATTGTAACTTTGTTGCTTGTATCCTTACGATTTATATTGACTGTTTCCTAATATGATTTGATCACTTATTTGTACCCTATGACTACCATTAAGATAGTCATTATGATTCTTGATGAAGGTATATTTTCTTTTATATAGTGGGAGTGTATACACCAAGACAAAATCCTTGTGTGTCCAATCACACTTGGCCAATAAAAAATTCTATTCTATTCTATTCTATTCTATTCTATTCTATTCTATTCTATTCTATTCTATTCTATTCTGGGCTATTTTTAATTATTTTGTGATCAAGCTTCTGGCCACTTCCCTTCCTCGACTTACAATGGTTCATTTAGTGACCATTTGAAGCTTCAAGGGCACTGAAAAAAGTGACTTATGACCATTTTTCAAACTTATGACTGTTGCAGTATCCCAATGGCCACGTGATTTACATTCTTGATGCTTGACAACTGGTTCATATTTTGTGACCTTCTGATAAGCAAAGCCGGGGTCTTAGGAAAGAGCAAACATTCCTTTTTACCCCTTTTTTCTGTCTCCAGGGTGAACTTCAATATAACCTCTTCATCTTTTCACCTCAATTTCCTTGGAGTATATGTGCTTGCCTTTTTTTCTAGCTTTGCTGTAGTTTCTTTTTCTGCCAAAAAGGCTAAATACCTGTAGCAACAAACAAACCATGATTCCCTGTTTTCCAACCCTTTTTGAATTCCTTCCTCCCTTCAAGTGCTGTTCCCTAATTGACAAACAGTTAAATGTTCAGTCTTCTTCAGCCTGCCCACCTCCCTGCTTGCTGTTTTGTCTCAAGGACACCTTTTGTGCAACTCAATCCCATTCTTGATGATCTCAGGAAGATTAAGATAAGCAAAAGCTTAAGACACCAAATCAATTAGCATTTATTCTGGGCTTTCATTTGACTTGTATTTTGCTTTTTCATTTGAAAGCTGATAAACTACTCACTTACTAATCCATTCCCCCACCCTTGCTAAAATAATTTGAATTTGCTGTATTTATCTTGCCGCTTTCTGTATAATTTACCAGGATATTCTGATTCTCTGCACTCTCCATTTGTCAGAAAAAAAGAGAGCCCTCTTTCAATTGGAAGAGATGGTTGTATGGGGTAACTGGATTTATTTAACTCAACAGAATCTACTTTAGATTTTAGACCATTGTTTATTTCTTCCTTAGCGAATATGGTTCACTAAGCAAGCGGAGAAGGTTCTGTGGAAGTCTGAGCAATGCTCTTGAGCATATCTGGTAACACTCAAGGCTCAGAAACATGTAAATATGCCAGTGTCATAAGATCCTAATGCCTGCAAATAGTCAAAACAACCTAGAATAGTTCCGAGGGTGTTTTAAATTGGATTAAGAAGAGTTGAGAGGTAGAAAAACTGATCATCTAACAGCACCTCCAATCCCAGGCCTAGCAAAGTCTAACCGGCAGTCAGTTAATGAAATCCATTTGACACGTTGTAAGCCGGTCTTGGGTATTTTTCATTTATTTCATTTATTAGATTTTAAAATCTTGCCTTTATTATTTTTATAAGTAACTCAAAGCAGAGAACATACCTAATAGTCTCTCTTCTTATTTTCCTCAGAACAACAACCTTGAGAGGTGAGTTGGGCTGAGAGTGACTGGCCCAAAGTCACCCTGTGTTTTTCATACCTAAGGCAGAACTAGAACTCAGAGTCTCCTGGTTTCTAGCCCAGCACCTTCACCACTACACCAGACTAGGTGACTCAGTGGCTAAGACACTGAGCTGGTCGATCAGAAAGATAGGCAGTTCAGAAGTTTGAATCCCTAGTACAGGTCTCCTGCATGAGCAAGGGGTTGGACTAGATGACCTCCAAGGTCCCTTCCAACTCTGTTATTTTGTGTGTGTGTATGTGTGTGTGTGTGTGTGATCAGATTTCCAAGGTCCCTTCCAAGCCTATGATTCTATGGTCATTAAAGTGCATGTCCTGACTCTTGTTATTTTGTGTTTGTCATCCCTACTTCGATTATTTTTCCTGATCTCTGGCATATAATTGTCCTACTCTGCTTGCCCCAGTGTGCTGTGGCATTTCCATACATTTGGCACACCTGGGCATTTGGGTGGGTTGTATGTACTTTATTAGACCCAGTATTCATCAAATAGTTTGCTAAGCTAATTATTCACAATGATTATTGGAAAATTTTATTTGCTGGCAAACCTGAAAAAAAAAGGTTATATGGATAGTCCTCAACTTACAATAGTTTGTTCAAAGTTGCAACGTCCCTGAAAAAAAGGACTTCTGACCATTTTTCACACTCAGACAGTTCTGATCATGGTGATGTGATCAAAATTCAGACACTTTAGCAATTGACTCCTACTTAGATGGTTGCAGGGTCATGTGATCACTTTTGGCGACTTTCTGACAAGCAAAGTCAGTGGAGAAGCCAGATTCACTTAACAATTGTGTTACCAACTTAACAACTTTAGTGATTCATTTAACAAATCTAGTTGTAAAATGGGGCAAAATTCACTTAACAAATTTCTCAACTAGCCACAGAAATTTTGGACTCAATTGTGGTTGTAAGTTGAGGACTACCTGCATTCCATTCAAGCATGGATTCTGCCTGGTTTCTGTATTTCAGAGGTCTTCAAACTTGGCAGCTTTAAGACTTGTGGACTTCAGCTCCCAGAATTCTCCAGCCAGCTATGATTCTGCCCCCTTGCATATGTGTTTTAACTCCCCCATCTTTGATTCCACAGCCTCCTAGGTTCCCCTGTAACATGAATTGATCTCATTAATCCCAAAACTAAGCATATATCTTGCTTTCAACACCTACTGAGGGAAAATACATTGTTCTGCCTTTGTTCAATCAGTTCTTTGTTTTGAATATGAAGGGTTGCTGTCCTTGTGTGGCTTTTTCAAATATAAACCAGACATCCTTGGTACTTTAGTATAGAATATATTTTCAAATGGATAACTGCTTTATTCATTTTTCTTTTGTCTTATGTGACGGCAACAGTTGTCACAGTTTAAGGTTGTGTTATATAAATAAATCATCTGTTGGATTGCTCACCACTCAGCTTCACTGGAGGAGTTGTGATGTTATGAGGGGAAAAAAATAGTTCCTCATTTTTCATTTTCTCCACATTATTTATAATTTGATCTAGTTCCACCATACCTGTGCATAATTCTTCTCTGATGCAAAAGCTATAGAAGTTATAATTTTTCCTTGCTCCAGAGACAAATTTCTTGTGCATCCAATCACATCTGGACAATATTCTGTCCTATTCCTATTCCTATTCCTATTCCTATTCCTATTCCTATTCCTATTCCTATTCCATTATCAGAGGTAAGAAATCATGACACTGGACCCTCATGAAAAAAAATTGTATTATAACCTTGAGTGCTCACTACTCATCTACTGGGGTGGCATGACTTGCTTCCCACATGTTTTCTTTCAAGGAAATGTGGCCTTGGTTATTATTTGCTTTAAGTATTTTCTTTCCACATTAACACCTGGCAAGAGTAGCATCTTGTCAACAACTTTGTCCTATCACTAGTTGCCCAGCAGGGATTAGATTAGCAGAATGTGTTAACATGTTTGCTGTTCCTTAATTTTGCCCTTCAGAAACAGCTGGTGGGATGGACGGCCTGGTGGTCATCCCAATCCAAGCATTGCCAATTGCCCAGCATTAGTGTAATTGGACAAGTTTAATAGCCCTATTATCTCTCCTGCTAAAAGGCTCACAAAGACTCAAGGCAGAGATTCAGTGAAGCAAACACAGGTTACTGGTGTAATGAGATGGAAACAGCAAGCTGTTGTTACTATTCCCCCCCCCCTTTAAGACTTAATGTGCTTGAACCAGCAAAAAAAATAAAAATTGACCATGCTGATCTGGTAAAATCTCGTCTCTCTGGATTATAAATATGGCAAGGAGATGAGATGGGAGTTACATACTCCCCTTATTCTTTCAGCATCCTTGCACTATCACCTTGGTAAGTCTGCTTTGTTTTGCCCTCAAAAGTTTGGTGTGCAAATAGGTGTACAACATATTACCATGATTTCATGGAATTCAGAGAGATTTGGTGGCTTTCTGCATGAAACTGAGCTAAGAATTTTTGTAGTTGGTGAGCATATTCAGAGTTCATGGGATTTGGAAAAAAAATAGGTACTTTCCAATGATGCTAGGATAGGGAGTGGAAGAAGGGAAAGAAATTGAAGGAGTGATGAGTGTATCTTTTAATGACAGGGCTTTTACAACCGATAATAGCACACTGAAGAAAGAATGAGTTTTATGGATGGATTTGCTTTGCACTGGCTGCTAATTCTGCATCATCTGAGCAGGAACTCTTACAGAACTCCAGCGAAATGAACTTTGATTTCTGTATATACCTCACTTGTTAGTCTCTCAACCAATCCATAATCTAAGTCTTTGGCTTAAATCTCTCCTTTGCCATTCATCTATGTACTGTTGCTTTGTTTGTAACAAAATTAGAAAATTTATAATTGGAAGTGTTTCTTTCTCACCTTCCACTCCCCACTCTCTTTCAGCCTTCAGATCAAATATTTATTGGGGTCATAGACTCAGCAACAGAGGGTGGGGTATAGTCCTTAAAGAGGACAGAGGAGCAGCTTTAACTCTTAATATTAAATTTTAGTTTGAATCAAATTCCATTTTCCACCTCAGCTTTTATTAAAAGTAGCCAATGTGATCCTGTTATGACTGTGTTCTGCTGTTGGATCTCTGAGCACCTCTACATGGGCTTTGGCACTGCTCCTGAACTATCTAACCTAGGATTGCTTGGATTGGATAATTGAGCCAAAGTGCATGAGTTAGTTTTCCAATATATATTTTAGAGTGGTAGAATTGGAATGGTGTGGAGAATTCATGCCTTGTCCCACCTCCCACTTCCTATCTCTTTAGCTCTCTTACTTCCTCCCTCACCATAAGTGAGCTAATGCTATCACTTCTGCCTTTCAACAGACTTAAAGAGATAAGCCACTCTTATCAGCTCTCCTTTGTTAAAAATGTTTTGTTTTATGCAAAAGGATTAACAAGGGGCTTTGGTGAGAAGTACTGGGTGGGGTGCTACTTCAATGGCTTGTTTTTTCCACAGTATTAATAATCAGCCAGGTGGCATTCTTTGCAACAGAACCTCACTAGCTTTGAGACCTGACAGGTAAGCCATTTTCCAGGGTGTTCATTTTTTTCTCCCCCTCTCTTTCTGTGAAAATATTGAAGTGTTTTCAGAGTATTCTTTGTGGTGTAGGATAGTTTATTTAATTTGCTGTATGTGGTATGAGTGATATGCTATATAATTTGTTGATAAATTATTTATTTATAAAGTTATTTATCCACTAAGAACTTGGAACAATTTGTAGTTTTATTTTATGTGGAATAAAATTAGGATTCTGTGTACCTCATTCTCAATATTGTGCCCATATTCTTAGACCTGTCTTCATATTGCTGTGGTTTTAAAACATTTGCTGTTATTTCTCTCTACCGCCATACTAACTTTCCTATTTCATCCCAGCCTTTGGGAAGAAACTTGGATTAGGGTTACCACAATTAGACTGCAAAAAAGAGATAGAAAACTCTTAACATTTTTGTCCCATCTTCTGGTTGGCCAGATTTTTACAGCCCAGATTTGGCAACCATAAATCATTTTGATTTTTAACTTGCTTTTGCTTCTAACTGGCTCCTTTTACTGATATATTGCACTTTTTAATATATGCTTTTAACTGAACACTTCTCAGAGTCACTCTGGGAATTAGATGGACGGGATCTAAATTTGACAAACAAATAAATGAGTGAAGTGCACTCAGTACTCTCGTAATCTATTTCTCTTTTTAAAAAAGCAACAACTTTATGATGCATAGCAAAAAGCCCCTGCGTTATCTGAAAGTCAACACTTCCTTCTCACTTTTCCCACATGAGGTAGATAGGATTGAGTGTGTGTGACTGGCCCAAGATCACCTAGCCAGCTTTCATGCTTAAGGAAGGACAAAGACTCTCCTGCCTACATAGATCAGCGGTCTTCAAACTTGGCAGCTTTAAGACTTAGCTGGCTGAGGAATTCTGGGAGTTGAAGTCCACAAGTCTTAAAGCTGCCAAGTTTGGGGACCCCTGATATAGATTCTTAATATCCAGGTCACAGTTGTCCCGAAGGTGCTTTTTAAAAGGCTACTGGACTTTCTTCTTGTTTTTTTTTTCTCCTTGAAAATGTTTCACTTCTCAGCTAAGAAGCTTTTTCAGTTCTGAAGAACTGAACTGATGGTGATGTGAATTGCTTTCAAGGAAAATAAACCAAGAAAGTGCAATTTAAGGAACTGTCTAGGCCAGCTCCTTAACCACTAGAAAAATCTCTCTCACCCATGCTTTATCTTCATAAAATCACACAGTTGGAAGGGGCTCAGTTCATGACAGAGGACTACCCAGTCACTACGGAAATATATTCAGCTCATTAACTCCACTATCAAATATCTCTTATCTTGGAATTCTCCCAAGATTCCACCACAGGCTGTTTTTCTATATCTTAGTGTAAGTTTGTAAAAATATTTCATGTACTTCTTTAAGATCATGTCACTGAATTTAAGCTATGAAACAAATGTCATTGCAAATAGCATTTTACCACTAAAGCTTGGACACATCATATAGGGAGAGCATAGCAAGATAGTCTTCAGTGGAGAAAACCCACCACCATTCAAGCAAGAGGGCAAGTACATTAGGCTGTGAATGGGAAGGAAAGGGGAAAGAAATTCCCCTTCATTCCCTTTGCAATTGCTAGGATGTTGTTCCCTATGTACCAGTCTACCCTATAACATGAAGTAGCTGGGCAATTATCCAGAGACAGCTGAAGCAAAGTAAAATATGAAATGATGGTGTTCTAGTACCTGTTAACCTTCTTTTTTCTAAACCTATTTTTTGTCGGATTCTTCCTTTCCAAAGTTTCATCTGCATCACCATGGCTCTTTGGATCCGTTCCCTACCTCTCCTGCTGTTGCTGGCTGTTTCAGCTCCTACAGTTAGCCAAGCTGCTCCCAATCAGCGTCTATGTGGCTCTCATCTGGTGGAAGCCCTTTTCCTTATATGTGGAGAGCGGGGCTTCTACTATTCCCCCAGGACACGAAGGAACGTAGAACAACCACTAGGTAACTTTTTTTCCCCCTAATTTCCTAAAATGCCCTGTCTGTAACAGAACCTGGTGAATTTGCTTATAACTCACCACCTGGTAGGTAAGATAGTTTTAAATGAGCAAGAAAAATGGATAATGGTGTTTTTATATCAAGGATTGTTTTTGAAAACATGATTTGCCACATCCAGTCAGCAGGGGTCTCCAACCTTGGCAACTTTAAGACTTGTGGACTTCAGCTCCCAGAATTCCAGCTTTGCTGGCTGAGGAATTCTGGGAGTTGAAGTCCACAAGTCTTAAAGTTGCCAAGGTTGGAGACCCCTGAACTAGAGGGCCTTCTTTGTAGTAGCCCCAGACTATGAAAGAAACTGTCTCCAGAGAAGCTCTGCTCCAACCCTCCCTACCTTGTACACTGAGAATATGCACCAAGACAAATTCCTTGTGTGTCCAATCACACTTGACCAATAAAAAATTCTATTCTATTCTATTCTATTCTATTCTATTCTATTCTATTCTATTCTATTCTATTCTATTCTATTCTACTCTACTCTACTCTACTCTACTCTACTCTACTCTACTCTACTCTTCCAGGAAGCCCTGGAAACAATTTAATGAGATATTGACTCATAGGGTGGCTGTTGGCAACCATCTGGTTCATAATCATTGCTGTCTATTTTAATTGGGTTATTTTAATGTCTTTTTTCGTGTGATCCTTTCTGAGTCTTGATTGGTGCAAGCAAGCTATAAAATATGGTAAATAGATAAATACACACCCTGAATCTGAAGAATATTGGCAAATGCTGTTCATAGACAACTTAAATCACCCAGCAAAATAATTCAGGAGAGGAGGCTATGAATGTAAACTTCCCAAATTAGTTTTTCAATGAGTTAAAAAAAACCCCAGCATTTGGGTCCTTCTTTTCTCTCAGCCTTTCCCCTTCCAGATGCCTTGGGATACAACTCCCATAGGCATGGTTGGTGATTGTGGACACTGCAGACCAATGCATTTGCAGTGGGTTGGAAATTAGGGAATGCTTTTTCCCTCTGTTTTACCCTGATTGATTCTTGATTATTCCATTGTTTAATGGAGAATTGAATAAACTGATATCCAAGATGCATACGTCTCCTTAGTGGAGTTTTCCCTTTGTCAGTGAGGCAGCTTCATTGTTCATGGTCAATTTAAATCAGTGCCAACTTGACAGCAATACTCCTGTTATTTTTGGTAGCCTGGAAATAATATAGTGCTTCTATGGCAATAATAATGTAACTTAACTGTTTTCCTAAAAATCAATAGACAGACCAAGAAGCATCTCTGAATCAAAAGTTCCACAAGGAGTTTGCCAAGTGCTGCCAAAACCAATGCATCCTGCTGGGAGGAAAATATGCATCATATTTCTCATTTCAAATAGACAGAGAAGAATCCTAGTTCCTTCTTTTTCACTTGGTTTTTATGCAAACCATCTTGACTCATTACGTGTAGACAAGGGTTTGCAGAGCATGCTACATTTGGCCAAAAGGAAAGCAGGCTGTCATGTAGTATGCAGGATGAGAAACACTTCGATCATTGAAGACCCTAGGAACCAGTCCATTATACTATTATTTTTATTTGTTTGGAGGGAGCTGGGATAGTGATGAATCTAGGAGTTTATCAGACAGTGATGAATATGGGAGTTTATCAACATGAAGCTCCTCTTCCTTCAAAAGGAAATACAGCCCCATCCAACCCTGGAGATGCAGTCAGTTTCCCGATCTGTGAAATACTAATCTATAGTACCTTCTACCTTGTTAGTATTTAGCTTTCCTTTACTGTTGCTCACTTAATCTCAGTTGAAAGTGTGCCGTGTGTAATCAGGGTCTAAAACATCCAGCTCAGTTTCAGTTAACTGACTCAAGAGTACAATAATCTAGTGCCAGGACAATTTGATAGCCATAGCAAGGACATGGCAGGTATATTAAAAAATAAATAAATCACGAAACGGTTATCATGTAGCAGAATAGGGAAGTCCCTGTAACATTAACTTTTGTTCACCGGGAAGAAGGATAAAACTGTCAAAAATAATCAATAGTATTCAACCTAAACTCAGCCACAAAAGCAGCTGTGGATGGGAAAGGCAGGAGCATTATAGCATCTTTGGGGATGCCAAACAGAAAGTCCAAATGATAGTGAATAGATAATGATAGTAATGATAGTTGAATACACTTTGAACATCCATCTAATGTTGGTCTTCTTTATTTGGTAGTGAATGGTCCTTTATCGAATGAGGTGGAAGTACCACTCCAAGAAATTCAGAAAATGAAGAGAGGAATTGTGGAGCAATGCTGTGAAAATACCTGCTCTCTCTATGAACTAGAGAACTATTGTAACTAGAAGAAAAGAAACTGGTCCATGCAGGAATGGAGAAAAAAAGCACTTTGCTACTGCACCTTTTAAGTCATTCAATAAAAAAACCAAACCCATGAATCTATTTAAACAGTTTTTGCGGTGTTTTTTCTATGTTGCATGCTCTCTTTACATCTGATTTTTTAAAATTATTGTTTATGGATTCATATCTTTCTTTCATTGTGGATTTTAAAATTCAGAAGAATGCAGTGATTGCCCAATTGAGGGACTGCTTGTCGACCTCCAACACAGATATGGAGTACACTTTTGTCTGCAATATTTTTTTTTTCCTATTCATTTCAGTTAGTAGATTTGATCTGCATTTTTTATGGAAAATGAAAAAATAATCATCACACCAGAAGTGCCTGGATTGCCAGATATTTTTGATCCTCAATTTTCAAGAAGAGGGAAAGGGACATTTTATGGGAAGTTATACTTGGTATTTTTTTAAAGTAATAGCAGAGTTGGTATTTCTTTAAAGTAATAGCAAAGTAAAGTTTCATCTGCACAATGAAATGTCTTCCAGATTTCAATAAACTATTATTTTAAATGTCCAACAACACACACTCAAATCCCAAAGGTGCCACTATCCCTCACTGTCCTGGAAAGTAATAGTAATAGGAAACTAGATGGATTAACCATTTGCCTTTTTACATGAAGGAGAACTTGCCTATATGTATAACTTTCAAACCTTAAGGTAACATTTCCAATGACAATTACTCAGATACATCTGGCCAATCTGCATGCTTAAAGCGATTAGACAAAGACAATACCAACAGCTGTCAGGCAGTTTTAGTTACATTCCTAGCAAATTCCAAGCACACAAATACCACAGGGATGAGCATGTTATTGATGTTAGGAAAGCAAAGTTTTAAAATTGGTCTGATGATGATCACATAAGAATATGTGGGGCAGCTGCAGTTTAATAACATTCTCAAAGCCACTAAATACCTTTCTAAGCATGCTTGCTATTCACATTGCTAATGTAATCCTGTTGGCCAAAATAATAAATATTTCAATCTCATAGTAGTTTTAAAGGTCAAAAAAAAGGAAAAAAAAGGTGCAGGGTAGGACACCTTTTGCTTTCTAAAATATATTTGGCAATCAAAAATCGATTGGGGAACAAGGGAAGGAATCCAAAGCAAATGTATAGTAGCATTAGTGTATCCATGTGTTCGTGATAAAATGGAATGGTATGTCATAGAATAACAAAAAGAAACACAGGATCATTACTCTGAGCATTCAGAGTGATTTGTGTACACTGAAGGAAAAAGTGTAAATTGTAATGTCACTTGCTTTTTTCCCCTTTTTCAGTGGATTAGGAATTGAAGAGCTTCTAAAAAGATGGCAAGTTCTAAAAGTCAAGATGGACATTCCTGAGTATCTCCATGTTGCAATTCTTCCAACAAAGCCTCCATCTCAGGGGGTCTATGTATTGGTTTTTAGCACATGCACACATTCCTGTAATAATTGTTCATCTTTTCAAACATACACCCAAGTGCTTACCAAGTAGAAAGCCAAGCTGTTGGCCTTCCCCCATTGCATTTTTGTCTTTTTGTGGTTGGCATTGACTCCACTCTGTCTGGAGAAGGTAAGCTGAACCAGGGACACCCTTTTGGCTGGGAATAAAGACCCAAAAAAACAATAAAAAGAGTCAACTCTTTGGTGTCCAAGTCATAATTTTGTTATTCATCTTGGTTCAGTGGAATCACCTTCAGTCTTGATGAATTACCAACCATTCTTCCTAAAGCCACCGAAGCACCCATATTCCTTGGTTAATTCTATATACATAGTTCTCTAACAATTAAAATTTTCTTTTTGTATTTGTGTAAATCTTTGGGTATCAGTACCCAAAACATAGGGGGAAAATCATAATTTTAGCCTGGTCTATTAATTTGGGTGCAATTACAAGAATTTTTTTTTAAAAAAAGAATTATTTTTGTCAAATATAAAGGATATATATTTCCGAGATTTTTAAAACTGGCTGCATTTATTGTCTTTTTCAGCCCTCTCCCCATCCTGTAATGAGGTACAAGAGAACAGTTTAACATTCCAGGCAGGTATTAAGAGTCCAAAAGTTTATTTTATGTACTTCAGCTCAAACCATATTGATAACTTGGCACCGGTTACTTCTGACAGTGCTGGAATCTGAACTGCCTTAATAGCAATGAAAGTACTCTATTCATTTTACTGGCGTATTGAGCAAAGAGCCAAATGCATTGCAATGGATGGGTGGCGGTGGTAAATGGTCACATGGATCTTTATCTGGCAGATTTCTGCATCTGCCTTGCTTGGTCTTGGTTGCCAGACCTCACTGGGCACGTGCACTTCATTCAGTTCCTTTACTGCTAAACCACTTGGTGTCTTGAACCTAAGGAAGCCAATAAGAAGTGCTTTCCTCCAGAGAATGCTGGGATTCTGTGAGAAAGAAAAAGCATTAAGTGGTACAGTGTATCAGTTAAAGGATGGGGAGGTGGTGGTGGTGGGGGAAAGTACTTCCTCTGAAGCTGCTGAGTATGTTCTCTCCGTGGAGAGAGAGGAAAGAAGTATAGATTAATCTGATGGAAATGGAAAGAGAGGTAAGGATGAAATAGTTGTTGCCAGCTAGCATTCCCCCAATTAGGAGAAGGTGCCAGGAACTATTTTGTTCTGTTCAGCTACTGTAAAGTTCAAGATTCCTTCCTTAATAGCGTGCCTAGTTAAATGGAATGCTCAACTAATTCATCTCATAAGGAGACTCATCTTGGAACGCAAGATGTCCACGGAGTTATCTGGGCTTGACATCATGCAGAGCCACCAAAGATTTCATTCAAAATGATGGATATTTTGCTCCTTTTAGCTTTCCCAGGAAGGGAGCTACGTAAACGTTTGATGACATTACTGAGAGGTTTGTTCTCCTCATGAAATGGATGGTGTTTGTTCCAAGCCGTTGCATCGTTTTTGAGAGTTCTGCAAAATATTCAAAAAGATGGTGGCCACACATGGAAGGACACACAAAGCGTTTCTTTTCATCCTTTTATTAAAGCAGCTGTGTCATTTGCAGGGCTCAGACAGCTGCTTAGGTAGCTACTTGTGGTTCCGTCCACAAAACTTTAGTGCCTTTTGAGCACAATCAAATCCGTTTCAAAAGGATGGTGCTGGAACTTTGACTTGTGGAATGATTCTTGTGTTGGGGCTACATTAGACAGAAGATGATACAGATGCGAAAACGAACTGTATGTACATGGACTGGACCAGGATGAGCTGGAGAAAGGAGTTAGGTTTTCTCTTTGCACTTTTAGTTGAAATCTATTTTAGGGTTTGCAGTACAGTTGTCACTGTTTCTTACCCATGAATGGTTTAAAATTATGGCACTGATTTTCAACACACTGCAATGATAAAGCCAGTCAGGAATTTGTGATCCCATGAAGGGCATTAAGAGGCTGCAAGAGATCTTGTTGCAACAAGTTGCTTAGCTCTGCTTTAATTGCATTAATTTGTAGATGTACAGTAGATATGGGCATATAAAAACATGGAAGGAAAATGAATGGGTAGCAATCAGAATCCTGATTTCTATTCATTGTAAAATAAACATGACTTTTAACATTGCATCTGCTTTACTTGGATTTAGAACATTATATATTTATGGCTCTCCTGCACTTCTGCTGTAAATAGAGATACAATACTCACTTAATTCTCTTAAGTGCACTGAGCAACAAGTGGTGCTACACAAATGAAGACAAGGTTGGCCCATGGTATTTTGAGCCTGAGACAAAGGATAAAATGGGTCTTATCCCATTCCCATTCCCATTAGAAGTGTTAAGTGATAAATCCTTAAATCCTGATTAATGCTACTAATGCAACAGTCTCCTTACTAGAAGCTTCTTCAGCTCTGGCTGAATGGTGTAGAATGGAAAGATTTCTACTCCTTGCAGATAGCTGGTCATTTGCATCCTTTGAGAGAGTCGTTGAGGACAACTGGAGATGTTTCTGTGCCCTCAGGGTCACCTGAGTACTGCAAATGAGTGTGAAGCCTTCTTGGAACTGTTCAAAGGGCTATGTTGTAGACTGGAGAGAGATGATATTGTATTTCTCCCCTTCTGTTGAGAGAGAGTGCTGTTCAATTTTGACATAGATGGTCTCCTTGACCCCTCTTTCAAACCAGCGGTCCAGTCTGTCAAAGATGTGGACTTTGCTGTCTTCAAAAGAGTGGCCTTTGTCTTTTAAGTGCAGAACAAACCCATCAGAACAAGATTCAGCACTCCATCTGCATTTAAAAGTCAGCGAGGCAATGTCGTCTGGCGACGCCCAGGGGAAGGGCCTTCTCTGTGGGGGCTCCCACCCTCTGGAACGATCTACCCCCCGGACTTCGTCAGCTGGACCTTGGACCTTGGCTTAAAACATACTTATTTAATTGTGCAGGACTGAGCTAGATTTTAAATTTTGGGTTTTAAATTGGGTTTTATTTCTATTTTTAATTGGACGGGCTTTAGAATAAGTTTTTTAAATGTTTTATATTGTATTTATATTCTATTTATCTGTTTTTAGTGCCTGTAAACCGCCCTGAGTCCCTTGGGAGATAGGGCGGTATATAAATATGATTAAATAAATAAATAAATAAATAAATAAAATGATTACAATTGAGCCCAAAATTTCTGCTGTTAAGTGAGACATTTTTAAGTGAGTTTTGCCTCATTTTACCACCTTTATCTCCACAGTTGTTAAATGAATCATTGCAGTTGATAAGTTAGTAACCCAGCTGTTAAGTGGGCATCCCCACTGACTTTGCTTGTCAGAAGGCTGCAAAAGGTGATCAAAAGATGATCTTGGGACCCAACAACGGTAGTAAGTATGAAGCAGTTGCCAAGCATCTGAATTTTGATTTATTTATTTTTATTTATTTGATCATATTTATATACCGCCCTATCTCCCGAAGGACTCAGGGCGGTTTACAGGCACTTAAAAACACATAAATACAATATAAAAGCAATTAAAAAACTTATTCTAAAAGCCCAATAATTAAAAATATAGAAATAAAACCCAATTTAAAACCCATAAATTTAAAATCTAACTCAGTCCTGCGCAATTAAATAAGTATGTTTTAAGCCCGCGGCGGAAGGTCCGAAGGTCCGGAAGCTGACGAAGTCCGGGGGGTAGTTCGTTCCAGAGGGTGGGAGCCCCCACAGAGAAGGCCCTTCCCCTGGGCATCGCCAGACGACACATGATCTTTGGCCTATATGTGAAGAATACTATCTAGTTGGGTCAGCAAGGAAAAAACCAAGCTCAAAGAGTACCAAGGACCCCACATATAAAAGTACTGAATTCGAGGTATTACCTCTTAAATTTAGAGCCTATTTTTACTCACTTCTGAATTTACTCACTTCTGAATAATACGTTTTCATCCTGAATAGGTAAACATACATTGTGCATGAGTGTTCATACCAAAGTACAGAGTTTCACGAGCAAAGATGGGTGTAATCTGCAGATTCCATCTTAGTTTTTATATCCTCAATCTTCTTCCCCAACAAAATGAGGGGAAAAGACACAACAATATTTCTATCACATTCAAGACCGAGACTAAGAGAATGTGCAGGAATGTTTTAGCAGGCTGGAGGTTCCTTCCATCATCTTTGAACATAATGTGAGCATAAATAAATGTTTTTGTATCTTTTCTTTATGCTACTTTTCTTTGCTATTTGAAGGGACCATCACTACATTATTATTACCGTATAATGTAGTAAAGAGATGAGAGATGAAGGAAAACAATAGCATAATAACAACAACAAATCTTCTACTCAGGTTTTTTTTTAAAAAAATCATAATATGCCAAAAGTATCCTTCCTCTTCTGTTTCTCTTCATTCAGAGGGTATTTTAGAACGGTGAGGTATCCTTTTCATTGCACTGTAAAGCTGAGATTCTACCAAGAAGGCTTATTACTCGTGCTGTTGTTTTTCTGTTACATTACTTTCCATTCTTCTGTGCCTTTTTTTGGCTGCCCCTGATCTGAAAAAGCATTGTAGAGGCAGTTCCCTTGTGTGGTCGTCTTTTGAGACATAACTGAAACCTGTTGGGAAAGTAGAGAAGTTGGTAAAATGATTTATCGCATAACCCTTTAAAATGGCATTAAAAAAAAAAATAGATCCCAAACAGTGGTTGATTTCAAATTTTTTTACTACCGGTTCTGTGGACGTGGCATGGCTTGGTGGGCGTGGCTTGGTGGGCGTGGCATGAGAAGGGTACTGTAAAATCTCCATTCCCACCCCACTCCAGGGGAAGGTTACTGCAAAATCTCCATTTCCTCCTGATCAGTTGGGACTCAGGAGGCAGAGAATAGATGGGGGCAAGCCCAGTCAGAATTTTTACTACCGGTTCTCCGAACTACTCAAAATTTCCACTACCAATTCTCCAGAACTCGTCAGAAGTTGCTGAAACCCACCTCTGATCCCAAATAATTGTTTCTCTAGTGGAGAAATCAGAGGTTACACACTCCCCACCCCTCCCTGGGCTTAACATGTGGCTTGCAGTCTGCAATTTAACTACTTTGTCTTTTAAAAAAAAGAAGATGACTTTAGGTTACATCACTTAGACTTCTGCCCACAGAGATTCTTGCTTAAAACATCAGGGTAGAAAATCCAGTACCTTCAAGATTGTGTTGTGTTGTGTTGTGAATGGAAATTGGAAATTGGAACTCAACAGTAAAGTATTTGGATGAGAGAAACTTGCCTTCTTCTATAATGAAGAGCCTTACCAAAGGAGAAGATCTATACTATAGATAAGACTTTTGGAAATGATATTCCCCCAGATGAAGTGGACTTGTGAATCCCACAAGTTTTATTACAAACAGCTGTGTATGAGAAACTTGCTACACTTTTCTTAAAGGTGGAAAACATCCTTCTCAGCCAAATATGGAAGCAAATGCAATCTCAATTATAAAATTAGGATAGAGATTCATGTTCTAGATGATTACTGTACCAATAGTCAGTAGTAACAGAAACATCAAATAGCTTTTCCATCTCAATGTTTACATACCCAGGTTTAGGAATCCAATCCTGAATTGCAGGCAAACTTAGGTAAATGGTAAAGTATAGCTAGTTCTAGAATGTTATATCAGAGCATTATCTCCTTTATTAAATAATAGCTTCATTGAAATCAGAAAATAGTTGCTGTCTAGCAGTGGCAAAATCTTCCGCTGTTTGCCACCGGTTCACTGCCTGCGCATGCACAGTGCATGCCAAACGCACACTGTGCACGCATGTGCAGTGCATGCCAAATGCACACTGTGCGCATATGCATGTGCAGTACGCACCAAATGCGCAGAGAAAAAGGAGGCTTGAAAAAGTAAGTAGAACAGCGATGGGGGTGGGAACAGCTGTGCCACGTGATTTAGATTTTAGATTTCAAATCTTGCGGCACAGCTGATCATCGGAAATACCGGTTCGGACCAACCGGTAGCTTTTTTTTACTACTGGTTCCCCAAACTGGTAGCTTTTATCACTACCAGTTTGCCCAAATCAGTGTTAACCAGTAGGGTTTCATCACTGCTGTCTAGAGATAATGATGTAGTACACCAAATAATATATAAGGAGTGTCTTATATTGATGATAATCAGTGGTGGGTTTCAAAATTTTTTACTACTGGTTCTATGGGTTTGGCTTGGTGGGCATGGCATGGCTTGATGGGAGTGGCCTGGTGGGCGTGGCAGGGGAAGGATACTGTAAAATCTCCATTCCCACCCCACTCTGGGGGAAGTATACTGCAAAATCCCCATTTTGTCCTGATCAGCTGGGACTCTGGAGGCAGAGAATAGATGGGGGCGGGGCCAGTCAGAATTTTTACTACCAGTTCTCCAAACTACTCAAAATTTCTGCTACTGGTTCTCCAGAACTGGTCAGAACCTGCTGAAACCCACCTTTGATGATAATGGCTTTGTGCTGGATCTTGGGAGAGGAAAGAATCTTGACTACGCACAACTATGAGGTTATGTTAAAGGATATACCATGGTTAATAAAAGGAATGATATTGCATTGTCAGAGAACGCCCAGCAGCCTTGCTTAGGGTGACCCACTGCAGTTGGAAAGCAAGGGTCCATGAAAGTTGCCCATTTGAGCAACATGTAGTGTAGCTGATAGAGTTGTTCAAATCTGCTTAAAGCTGAACACTGAATGAGTGTATTCTGATTTGATGGTGAAGGTAAAATCTTGGGATTCATTCAATCTTGAGAATTCTGACGTGGATTGGGATGTTGGAGTAGAACAAGTTTCATCTCACATGTACTGAACCCATGATCCACCTGGCTCCTTTAGAAATTTGGGGTGATGGTCGTGGGGATCCAGGCATGATTAGTTGGATCAAGAAAATTGTCAGTGCTTCTTGGAGAAAAAGAGTGATGTCAACTAGCCTCAAAGAGACAGTGCTGAGGTTTACTTTTGTTGTCTCTCATAGCTGAGTGTTATGTATTCCATATGAAGTCTCCTTGAAGTCTACTCAAAAGTGGCACTTTACAAAATAAAGCAACCTGGTTGTTGGCAGGTGACAGCCCCTGTTCACATATAACATCAGTGCTGTGGGTATAATTTGGCGTGGGTTTTGTATAAAATTGTGTATGGATTTTATATGTCTATTTAAAATTACCTCCAGGAAAACCTATTTTAGCAGAACATAGTCAGTCCACAAATCATGCATTGGAAGGTTTTAAGTTCTCATCCAAGACTCATTCAAGGAGGAGAGCCAGTAGCCAATGCTTCTCAGTAGCCCCAAATTTTTGGAATAGTGTCTCATGGAGATCAATATAAATTTTTCCCACCTGGTATTTAGGAAAGTGATAAAAGCAGAACTATCTGAAAGAAAGTTTAATATTTGATATATTTGTTAGTTGAGGATTAGTAATAATAAGAATAGTAATAACCGATGATGTTTTATTGTATTATATATTTATTTATTTATTTATTTATTTATTATTCGTATTTGTATACCGCCCTATCTCCCGAAGGACTCAGGGCGGTTCACAGGCAAATAAAAAACATATATATACAAATTAAGAAAACCATTAAGAAACTTATTCAAAAAGCCAAATTGTTAAAAATAGTATAAATATTAAAACCAATTAAAACCCCTATAAAATTTAAAAACTAGTCCAGTCCTGCGCAGATAAATAGGTGTGTTTTAAGCTCGCGACGGAAGGTTCGGAGGTCTGGAAGTTGACGGAGTCCTGGGGGGAGTTCGTTCCAGAGGGTGGGAGCCCCCACAGAGAAGGCCCTTCCCCTGGGCGTCGCCAGACGACACTGCCTAGCTGACGGCACCCTGAGGAGTCCCTCTCTGTGAGAGCGCACGGGCCGGTGAGAGGTATTCGGTAGCAGTAGACGGTCCCGTAAGTAACCCGGCCCTATGCCATGGAGCGCTTTAAAGGTGGTTACCAAAACCTTGAAGCGCACCCGGAAGGCCACAGGTAGCCAGTGCAGTCTGCGCAGGATAGGTGTCATACGGGAGCCACGAGGGGCTCCCTCTATAACCCGCGCAGCCGCATTCTGAACTAACTGCAGTCTCCGGATGCCCTTCAAGGGGAGCCCCATGTAGAGAGCATTGCAGTAATCCAGGCGAGACGTCACGAGGGCGTGAGTGACCGTGCATAGCGCATCCCGGTCTAGAAAGGGGCGCAACTGGCGCACCAGGCAAACCTGGTAAAAAGCTCTCCTGGAGACGGCCGTCAAATGATCTTCAAAAGACAGCCGTTTATCCAGGAGGACGCCCAAGTTGCGCACCCTCTCCATCGGGGCCAGTGACTCGCCCCCGACAGTCAGCCGTGGACTCAGCTGACTGTACCGGGATGCCGCATCCACAGCCACTCTGTCTTGGAGGATTGAGCTTGAGCCTGTTTCTCCCCATCCAGACCCGTCGGCCTCCAAACACCGGGACAGCACTTGATAGCTTCGTTGGGGTGGCCCGGTGTGAAAAGTACAGCTGGGTGTCATCAGCGTACAGCTGGTACCTCACACCGAAGCCACTGATGATCTCACCCAGCGGCTTCATATAGATGTTGAACAGAAGGGGCGAGAGGATCGACCCCTGCGGCACCCCACAAGTGAGGCGCCTCGGAGCCGACCTCTGCCCCCCTGTCAACACCGTCTGCGGCCGATCGGAGAGATAGGAGGAGAACCACCGATAAACGGTGCCTCCCACTCCCAATCCCCCCAACCGGCGCAGCAGGATACCATGGTCGATGGTATCGAAAGCCGCTGAGAGGTCTAATAGGACCAGGGCAGAGGAACAACCCCTATCCCTGGCCCTCCAGAGATCATCCACCAACGCGACCAAAGCCGTCTCAGTGCTGTAACCGGGCCGGAAACCGGACTGGAACGGGTCTAGATAGACAGTTTCCTCCAGGTGTAAGGGAAACTGATATGCCACCATACTCTCTACAACCTTCGCCGCGAAGCGAAGGTTGGAGACCGGACGATAATTACCTAAAGCAGCCGGGTCCAGGGAAGGCTTCTTGAGGAGGGGTCTCACCACCGCCTCTTTCAAGGCGGCCGGAAAGACTCCCTCCACCAAGGAAGCGCTCGTAATTGCCTGGAGCCAGCCTCGTGTCACCTCCTGAGTGGCCAGCACCAACCAGGAGGGGCACGGGTCCAGTAAACACGTGGTGGCATTCAACCTACCCAACAACCTGTCCATGTCCTCGGGAGCCACAGGGTCAAACTCATCCCATAAAGTGTCACCAAGCCTTATATTACTTATAAGGCAAGATTGTTGTCATTTTTTCATTGTAAACCATCAATAGTTCTTAGGAAATATACTAATGGAAAAAAAACCCTAACTAAATAAAATATATTATATCTGTGAGTTCTTTTTTGTTGATGTACATTGCAATGTGCAATATTCAATTATAATTCAGTGTAATTCTTCTGTCTTTCCTTTTTGAAGGTACGTACAGTATCTGAAGATGGAAACCCCACACTTTTTATCATGCAATGGAGATTCCAAAACAGAAGTATGTAAAATGTTCAGTTATGATTCAATCTGAGACTATTGCCTTTGCACGTCCCCATGAAACCATAGAGTTTCTGACCATCAGTTCCTCACTGATGAGAATGCCAACTTGTGCTGGTTTCCAGGAGTTCCCCTCTCAACATGATCTGAAATCTCCATAGCACCCTGCCATTATTCCCTTGGTTGGTCCAATGGATGGCTTTGCTGCTTCCCTGCATAATTGTTGGTGCTTACTCCCCACCCCCACTTCACTGTGAAAACTGAGAGAATTGAGGGAAGAACAAGGAAGGAGTTAGGATAGTGGCTCACTGCCACTCAACCTTTCTCGCTGGCCAGTTAGAGGAGAAGTTGCCAGTTACAGGAGGAGGGATGCTGCTTATTTGGGGAAACTTAAGCTGATGACCATGTGAGAGGAAGAGGAGGAGGATGACAGGAGAAATTCTGTGTGAGAGAGAAAGAGAGGGTGGGAGGGAAACTAATTTATTCTGACTCAGTACTGCTTTAAAGCTATTTTGTGGTGGCAGTGACACCAAGGCAGCATGCCTGGGTAAAATATCTTGGCTTCACTAATCTTAAAACAAATATGCCAAGGTCTCATGCCAGTGGCAGAGGGCAATTTGAAGGGAATGCAAATAAAGACTTAAGTTCATTCATGCGGTTTGCACAGAGAGCTATTTACCATTGGTAAAAAAATGGTCCCCCAAACCTTATACCTGGAAAGGAAAAAGAAGGTTTCCAACTCTCTTTCAAATTTGCTAACTAGCCTGTTGGAGTTGGACTTGGACCAGAGAGAAATCACTTCAAATTCATCCCTGAAACTCAACTGGATAATTATTGCAAGACCAGCTACTTTCTTCCACTCTGCGTTAGCCATTTTTTAATTCAAATTAATTTCCTTTAAGGAAGCTTCCCGTCAGTAGTAACTTTTAAGGAGAAGAAACAATACCAGAAGAGCAACTGGTACTTTTTACTACCGGTTCTCAGAACTACTCAAAATTTCCAAAATTAGTAAAAAGTACCAGTTGCTGTTCTGGTATTGTTTCTTCTCCTTAAAAGTTACTACTAACAGGAAGCTCCCTCTGCCTGCAAGAAAAAGGCCATTGCAAATATCAGTTTGGGTATCTTTAAGTTTGGCTGGTGACTGCTTCCATCATAGTTTTACACAAGTGATGCACTTTCAATTATTCTTGACTGTTCTAGTGCTTCTTCTAACTCATTTCTTAAGAACGGTTAAGAAATTTTCTCAAGAAACAAGAAAGTAAGGTACTCTGTGAGTTAGTTCAGATTAGTCAATTTGCTTTTAGCAGTCTAATAAAATAATAATAATAATAATAATAATAATAATAATAATAATAATAATAATAATAATAATAATAATAATAATAATAATAATAATAATAATAATAATTTAATTTTTATACCGCCCTTCTCCCGAAGGATTCAGGGCGGTTCACAGCCAAGTAAAAGCAACAGTAAATAAATGCAATAAAAATAAAATCAATAATTAAAAAACTTATTCAATTTGGCCCCAATTTTAAAATACATTTAAAAACCATAAAACCCATTAACATTTAAAACCCAATAATAAAAATTCTAAAAATTCTATGCCAGTCCTGCGTGGAAGAATAGATACGTCTTCAGCTCGCGGCGGAAGGTCCGGAGGTCAGGAAGTTGTCGAAGTCCAGGGGGAAGTTCGTTCCATAGGGTAGGAGCCCCCACAGAGAAGGCCCTTCCCCTGGGGGCTGCCAGCCGACATTGCTTGGCTGACGGCACCCTAAGGAGTCCCTCTCTGTGAGAGCGCACGGGTCGGTGGGAGGCAAACGGTGGCAGTAGGCGGTCCCGTAAGTAACCTGGTCCTAAGCCATGGAGCGCTTTAAAGGGGGTAACTAGCACCTTGAAGTGCACCCGTAAGACCACAGGCAGCCAGTGCAGCTTGCGCGGGAGTGGTGTTATATGGGAGCCACGAGCGGCTCCCTCTATCACCCGCGCAGCTGCATTCTGGACCAAATGGACCAAATGGAGCCTCCGGGTGCTCTTCAAGGGGAGCCCCATGTAGAGAGCATTGCAGTAGTCCAGGCGAGAGAAAAGCACATTACAGCATCCTGCAGGCCATAGTGCAGCATATCATTTAAGAATAGTAACATAAACATGTTGCTGCTTTAGGGAATTGGCCACAGTGTAGGGTTGAGTTGGGGGTTCAGCTTCATTTGATCATCAGGTGTCATCTCTTCAAACCTACCCATTTCCTTCCTTAGAGAAGAATTTTGTCTCACCTCAGCAGTGATCAGAAGACAAACTCTTAGGAATTTTCTATCTGTTGGGGGTGGGGAGTGGGTGGGAGGGGAAGAGAACTAGGAAGAGACCACCAATTTTTGTCAAGAGGAGGAAATCACAGTTGTGGATATGCTGGTGAACCTCTTTTTCTACCCCCAGAAGCTGAGAAAAGCAGCATGGAGAAGCCAAATTTTTGTCTGCTCCCATCAGCATGTGGTCTGGCAAGAAAGATATTCCATCTTCTCTGTCACCAACAACTGCACAGACCAGGGGTCTCCAACCTTGGTCCCTTTAAGACTTGTGGACTTCAACTCCCAGAGTCCCTCAGCCAGCTTTGCTGGCTGAGGGACTCTGGGAGTTGAAGTCCACAAGTCTTAAAGGGACCAAGGTTGGAGACCCCTGGCACAGACCAATTTGCCCTGCTTAAGGAACATAAATAACTGTTGTGCCCCCTCCGGATAGCTGGAGGAGCATTATGAGATGAGACTTGCAAAATGCTAGCAATTTGATGGTGGCTGTCGTGTCCCACTCCTCCGCTGACGGCCGGGTCAGGGAAATCCGAATCAGGCTTGCCTCTGCAGCTCTGCCCAAAGTCCTAGCAAAGTCCTCAGAGCAGGCAGGAGACCAGTAAGTGACTTCAGCAAGATACTTTCGACTTTTGCCTGACTCAGAGACTGCCAGAAAGCAGATCCTTTATATAGGCCATGGGGTGTGGCTCCATGACTCAGCACTCATTAAGGCCTGCCCCTCCCTTCCTTCTGTTGCCTCCGCCTATCCAGCCTTCTGATGCGAGGGTCACACCAATCAGCAGCTGTTGGGAATAAGCCCTCCTCAGGCTCACATGCTGTGGAGGAGGGGGAGGGGTCTAGCTGCTCCGTTTGCCTGGGCATGGAGTCAGGGCTGGGGGAGGGAGATGCTCCTTCTTCTGCAGTTTGTGTGGGCATGGAGCCAGGACTTGGGCCGGGAGGCATACATTCCTCAGTGTTCGGGAGCAGGTAAGAAGGCCCCGGCTGCTCTGAGGGCGGGCAAGACACAACAGTGGCATTCTTGCGGATTCAACTAGAAAATCTGAGGGAGAGAAAAAGTCGACTCCAAAGTGCATTGCACTTGTGACACCCTCGTCGTCATTTGTCTGATAATAGCTTCTCCTTGTTCCACGCCACAATTGGGACATACTGGAAGAATTGGATTCTAAAGTCCAAAGCCCATCAGAGAAAATGCTCTGCCAGCACTGTTTCTTTGAAATGATCAATGACCTCACTGCAGGGACATTGAACATATGTCTTAGGTGGCTGCAACACTTCTGTTCCCTTTGCACTTTTCAAATTACTCAACCACGTGGCTTCAATAGCCCTCTCGAGAGGCTGTGTTGCAATTCAAGCAGCATTTCTTAATAGTGGCACTTGTTGCATTTTTTTTTTCTTTCACAACTTTCCAGTTTCACCCTCTAAAAAAATTCTTTCAGAATTGTAAACTGGCTGTTCAGATTCTGTGATCCAAATAAACTCGCATCAAGCCTCTTTGTGTAATATTACTTGTTTCTTATTAAAAAGTTAGATTTCCATGGTTTATCCTGAACTGCTTTTACAGTTTCTTTTCAAATCTGGAATAGTGTTTGAATTAATGGTAACAAAAAACAACAACAACATGATGGCAGTAAGTTATCTAGGTAAAAATTACAAGGACTGTAGGAGCAATAGATTATAAGCAAAATAAATAAATAAATTTAATGGTGAGATTTTGTTTCTTGCTTTTGTTTTTGGCTGATACTGAGGTTTAGAAACTTGCTGCTTTGAAAATAAAGATTGTTTCTCTCTCG
Source organism: Ahaetulla prasina (assembly GCF_028640845.1). Taxonomy (NCBI): domain Eukaryota; kingdom Metazoa; phylum Chordata; class Lepidosauria; order Squamata; family Colubridae; genus Ahaetulla; species Ahaetulla prasina. Next base: position 265,447,557 of record NC_080539.1, on the reverse strand, counting down.
ATAATCAGATTGTGGATATTTGATTACATTTTCTGTAAAACTTTACCTGCGGGCCATTTCAGAACATCAGCAGTTCTCAGTTCTATAACAATGACTCTACAGTGAATCCATACATATATTCAATCATCTTTTTGATGGAATTGAGAGTGGTTAGTTACTGTCCTAACTTGACTGGCGTGCTTGCAATTAATTGCTTAATGTCACCCTTTTGTTCCAACAAGGAATTGTTTCCATGCAACTCACTTCAGAGATGTTTAGATAAAGCCTTTTATTTAGCTTTTGATTCTGCAGATGACGTAATAACAGCAGAGGGCAGATACAGTTTGAAGAGGAATACTAACAGCTTTGCCAGAAGCAAGATAGAGAGAAGGTGCCGGGTGTCCCATGACATCCATCCCATTGAAAAAGTTTTGACTACTAGGATTACAGCAACACGTATGTCTTATTATCCCAAATTATCAAAAGAGACAGACAATTCCTTCACTGAGGTTCTTGATTGAAGTACCTTGGTGGATTTTTTTTTTTTTTAAATATGTCTCTAGTTTAAAATTGAATTTCCCTTTGAGCAATTCTTTGAAACTGCTCCTAACATACCTCAATCCAAGGAAATAAAGCCTGCCTCCTCTAATAAAGAAGCATCTGTTTATACCATAGAACTGTTGAAAAATAAATTATAGGCTTGATTGAGAAGTTAGGCACAATTCCCAGGAGGGAAGGCCAAGACATTCTTGCATTGCCATCCAAGCTCCGACAAGGCTGTGCCCATCATATCACCACGAATCAAGCTCAGCCTGAAAGGTTTTGCCTTACTGGATTCAGACTGTAGAATTAGATTTATAAAGGATTTTCTACCCCATAATGCACATGTGGAATGACAACATTAGAGTTTGTCCACAGCACTTTCACAGTCACAAAAACTTCCTATATCAAAATGTTCTCTCTTTTTTTTCTAATAAAATCCTCTTCAGGATCTTATCTGGGATGTGGAATAACCAGACTTTAAGTAACCTGAGATGATGTTAAACAATTGTTACCCAGATCTTACCCACTTGCATGCAAGTATGGCATGGACATGTCCTAGCAATCTCTGATGTTTCCTTAATTATGCATCCAACCCATATCCGAGGCAGTTCCTTTGGTCTTAATGTAGTGTTTTTCAACTTAAGCAGCTAATAGTTATCAATATATTGCACACACACACACCCCGATTTTTAGGGGTGTGTCCAAGTGGCTCTTAAAATGTGGGTTCTTTTTGCCACTTTGTCAGCTTTGGGTGGCTGAAACTACAGTGTTTCAGATTGATTTTGAACATGAATTTACACTGCTTCTCTTCCAAAAGGTCATTAAACCTTTATTCAACAACAGGTATATTGTGTGTTGGGAAGGGGCAGTGAAATGGGAGAATCAGTTGAGGACCTGTCAGGAATTGCTTAGGCTACTTCTGAACCTGGGAAACTTGTGGCAAAAGTAGCCCCAATAACAGCTCATAGGAACAGTGGGAGTGATTGTCTCACAAAGATGGAGAGAAAGAGAGGGAGGGAGGGACAGAAAGAGGAAGAGGGAGAAAGAAAGGGAGAGGGGGAAGGGGGGAGGAGGGGGAGAGGGAGAGGGAGAGGGAGGAGAGAGAGAGAGGGGGGGGGCGGGAATGACCGATACTGTCAGGTATTCAGGTTCATCCATCTCAGAAATTTGGAGACTAAAAAGCCTCCTCTCCCCCTTCTCTTTCTGCATCTCTAAGTTCTGACAATTCCCAGACTGGGAGAAGTGACAGGTGAAACAGGGTATGTATGACTGCTGATCGGTAGCTAAACTCATAGGGATATCCATCTGTCAAACCATCTCCATTCCCAGTAGTGGTGTGTCTGCCTGCCAGCTTTCCCACTGGTGCTGATGTTGAAAATCAGGGATGAGGGTGGCCCCCCTGCATAAGAAATAAGAACACTCTCCCGGTCAGACTTCATACCAAACCCAGCAATAAACTTCTGTCCAGAAACCCAACGCACACTTAGCAGTTGTCTGCAGAAGTTTAAGGACATGGCCCAGATAGATAAATAGCATTTACTGATGTAGAGGAAGTCATATATGTGCAGGAGATCAGCCAACATTAGACCACAGGAATCAAGCCTACTCCTTCCCTTCCCTCCCAGCACCCTTCCTATGATCTGGACCTTTTTATCTTGCTTTTTTGCATCAATGGATCTTTAACTGTGGTCATCTTGACTGTGAAGGTAAGCATCAGTGTTTGTTCAAATTCTGTCCAGTTTTAGATCCTGCTTCTCTACACTCCAACCTTAGAGTTCCCCTGCCACAAGCCAGAACAGTAGTAATGGTGGATTAGTGATGGGGACAGCAAAAATCTATGATGGTTTAGCCTTTTTCTGGCATACTCATCAGAGCAGGGGTCTCCAACCTTAGTCCCTTTAAGACTTGTGGACTTCAACTCCCAGAGTCCCCCAGAGCAAAGCTGGCTGAGGAACTCTGGGAGTTGAAGTCCACAAGTCTTAAAGGGACCCCTGCATCAGAGAACTGTTATGACTGACGACTGAATCATGGGAAAGAGTCTGCAGATTGAGTATAGAGCTGATTACACCAACTATTCCTCGGGTAAAATTGGCCAATTTATCATTCCAAAAATAGGTTGGATTTTAAAAGGCATAATAACCAAATATTTAGGCTGTTTCATATAGTAATAACAGAATGCCAAAATCTCAATGCTGCGGACGTCTGAAGTTTGGGTAACTCTTACTGTAATGGCCAGCAAGCAGGTTTTGTTTTAAAGCTGGCCTAAAGTTGCAGTTCCAGAAGCATCCAGTAGATGGAGGAGTTAATCAAAAAAGAATCCTGTCTTGAAGGCATTGAAGATCCTGAATCTAATACAACTGTGCCATAACCATTTTGAGTTCTGATCAGTAGCAAATGCGGAACGACACAGCACAGGGATTTACTTGCCAAATGGAAATAAAAGCCATCCTTCATCAAAGAAAAAAATATGTTGTTGTTGTTTCATTGTTTTTTTAAAGAGCACCCAAATTCATAGGAAGTACCATGACTTGACTAGCCAGCTGGGTTCAATAGTTTGGATCTTGAGTTGATTCCAGCAGTGGTTTTGACTGTGCAATCATCCAGCTTCTGACATGACATTTTATAGAAGGGAGGGAGTCTTAAAGAGGTTCACTTCCATTTATTCCCCCCTTTCCCGCCCCCACTTTTAATCCAAGTTGTCTTCTGTGTTTTTTGTTTGTTTTTGTTTGGTACTACAAGAAAACCTGAACATTGAACAGACTTATTTGATTGGCAGTGCCAGGAGCTGTCTGTCTGGAAGCACTCTTCTTAACACTTGCATAAATCCAGACTGGTGCCACTGTCTATGGATATGCTCCAGCAAAGCAATCTGATTCTATTTGGAGGCTTGGGGGAAAAAAATAGCATAGTTTTCATGCAGGATATCCAACATCCTCCCTCCCTCCCACCCTTTCTCTCCATCCTTAAATCTAGAATAATGTACTGTGGCATAAAGTAGCACTATCTTTGCAACTAGCAAAGGCTGAATAAGTTTTGTAAGTAGGGAGGGGATGTGTGTAAGGAATGTGGGCGGACATAGCAAAAATGTCTGGAAAGGACAGTTCTTGTTGTGCCTCGTCCTCCCTCCTCTCCTCAGCCGGGCCCCTCCCATCTCGTCCCGGGTCCGCTATCAGACTCTGAGTCTGATAAGGAAGATGAATGGCCTGTCATGCCTTCAGCCCCCGGCCCTGGCCCCATGGCCGGACAGGATGTCAGGAATGAACAAACAAACCTCACTCCTACAGCGTGTCAGCAGGGAGCCAGCCACGTGCTGGAATTACCGGCAGCAGATCCAGCGGAAGAGAATTCACAGTGGGAGGATCCACGCTTTCGGAGATCTGAGAGGTGACGTCAGCAGAAGGAAGGGAGGGGCAGGCCTGGATAAGTGCTGAGTCATGGAGCCACACCCCATAGCCTAAATAAAGGACCAGCTTGAGTCAAGCAACTTTGAGTCAAGCAAAGTCTCATTTAGTTTGCTGAAGTCACAACTTGGATTCCTGCCTGCCCTGAGAAATCTGAAAGGAATTTGGCAAAGCTACAGAGGCTTCGTGGCCACGCTTGACATGGACTTCCTAGACCCGGTTGTCGGAGAGGAGTGGGACACGACAGTTCTGGGTATCCCATATGGACCATTATATTTTCTTGCACAACTGATGTTATCAAGGGCTTGGTTAACCAGTATCAGGGCGGCATCTCTGCTTGGTCTGAGCATTCAGACTTTCTCCGCAGGCATGACTGATGCCTCCACTGAAATGAGATACAATAAGCCAGGCTTGATCAGGATTCTTTGGTCAGGCATTTACCAAACAAACCTTGATAGACAAGTCAGAGAGAGATTAAGAAGAGCAAAGGCTGCTAATCTTAACTATTCCTACCTTAAGCATCCAGATTGTTAAGGGCAGACTTTCTTATACAGGTAGTCCTTGACTTACGACCACAATTGAGCCCAAAATTTCTGTCGTAAAGTGAGACATTTGATAAATGAGTTTTGCCTCATTTTTACCACCTTTCTTGCTACAATTCTTAAGTGTATCACTGCAGTTGGTAAGTTAATAACCTGGTTTTTAAGGTTTTTAATCTGGCTTCCCCATTCATTTTGCTAGTCAGAAAGTTGCAAAGGGTGATCACATGTACTTTTGAACCAGAAATATGAACCACTTGCCAAACGTCTGAATTTTGATGACATGATCGTGGGGATGCTGCCAAGCTCGTACCTGTGAAAAACGGTCATAAGTCACATTTTTCGGTGCCGCTGTAACTTTGAACGGCCACTAAATGAACTGTTGTAAATCAAGGACTATCTGTAACTGCCTCATGGACAGAGTGGTGGAGGAAGACCAGACAGCAAGTTGGACATAATTTGCATCTATTGATAGAAATTTTGTCTTGCTTTTAGCTTTCAGTATATAGCACCCAAAAGATATGTGGGGCATGAACCCTAAGCTATTTTGCTGTTTGGTCTAATGATAAAGGCACCAGGTTAGGAATCAGGAGACCGTGAGTTCTAGCCCTGCCTTAGGCATGAAAGCGACTGGGGGACTTTGGGCCAGTTGCTTTCTTTCAACTCAACTTTCAACTTTCTTTCAACAGGGTTGTTGTGGCGAGAAAAATAAATAAAAGGAAGGTGTATTAGGAATGTTCATCACCTTGAGTTATTTATGAAAATAATAAAGGAAGGGTAATCATCATCATCATCATCATCACCATCACTTGGAACACAACATGCCAAATATCACAGTTGTCGAAAACCAGAACATACAATTTATTGACATCACGGTACCAGGAGATGCCAGAGTCAAAGAAAAAGAATTGGAAAAAAAATCATGAAATATCGCGACCTGGCCATTGAACCTTCACGGCTATGGATGAAGCATGTAACAGTGATATCCATTGTCATTGGGGCACTTGGTACCATGCCCAAGAATTTTATAAGATACATCAACAAATTGCAGCTTCCTGCAATAACAGCAGCGGAATTGCGAAAAACTGCGCTACTTGGAACATCATACATCTTAAGAAGGTACTTGGTTGATATCTAGGACTCTGGCAGCAACCTGTATCAACCATTAGCACCAGTCAATGGTATTTGTGATGTATTTTTGAATGTTCAGTTGACTGAGTTTCATGTTTAATGAATAAAGTAAATAATAATAATATTTTTTCAAGTGTGTAGAGTATGCAATGCGGCTCTTCACCTTCCATTTTTCCACCAGATCCACCAGATTCAATGATTATATTTAATAAGGCTAAGGGATGTCCACAGCAAGGGCTCCACAAATGTCAAGATGGCTACCATGACTGCAATCAAAGTTCTACATATACGAGTCACAGCATCTATTGCAAGGCCTTTTTGCAATTGAACAACACATGAATCCCAGAAATAAAGATACCTACAGGCCACAATTATGACAGTTCTTCGAAGCATTAATACCACTTCCTAATATCTTCTGCTCAATTTAGAAGGCTGAAACTCCCATGGTCCAATCTGATTTCCCTCCAAATAATCAACAGGAACCTGCCCCCCACCACCAAAGTTTTGAAGCAAATCTGTTGATTTAGGAGCAACTAACCTCTCCCCCACTTTGCCTTAACTAAGGAATAAATAAATAAATTATTAGCCCTCTCCCTAATTCATGTTTCAGGATGTGTGCACTTCTAATCATTAAATATAACATGTCACTTCAGGCAAGAATGAATTTAACTGACAAAATGAATGAAAGGCCTTCCTAGAAGTCTGCTTTAGATCAGAAGTTTTTAAAAATGGATGTGGATTGGAGAAGAAAAAGACAGCCACAAATCTTAAAAGATGGGTCTTCCTGTGGCAGGCTCAAAGCAGCTTGACAAAAGGAAAAGGGAATGAATAATATATAAACTGGGCTATAGGTGACATCTTAATTATGCCCTATTAGATTTTGCAAAAGAAGATACTTCCTTGGAGGCAGAAAAACCCTTAAGATAGGAAGTAGACGAATAGGTCTTCTTCAGCTTTACATCATACCCTGAACTCTGCAAGATCTATTTGATTAAAGACAGTGATGGTGGGCATGGAAACTGTGTGGTAAGAAAAGAATATGCTGTAGGAAATAATGAGGCCTTTCCATTCTTTTTCACCGTCCTTAAAAATTAGGGTCATCAGGCAGGACAATATCTTGTGGGACACCTAATCTAGGCTGAGGAAAGAGATGATTCATTCTGGGCAACAACAAAGATGATAACCTCTATTTTTCTGCTAATCTATTGGGTACAAGGTGACCTGGAAAGACAAAAGTCTATGATCTGCTGATTAGGATTAGGCTGGAAACACAATAATCCTTCACCCCTTTGCTCTTCTGCACATCCTTTGTCACTTTGACCAGTAAACATCTTTATCATTTGTTCTTCAGTGAGAAAGTAAATTTGTTACTGTACTGGGCGTCAGCAGAGGTCAAAAACAACAAAAAAAAGAACCCCAGAACTATGCTGGAGGTGTCTATTAAACAATCGTGTTGCGCACGTTAAGGCCGTATTAAATGCTAGCACCAAGGACGAAGGGCAAAAGAGTAACTAGCAACAACCTGAAAAATGAAGGGATTTACGCATACATCGGTGGAGTACTTTAGATAAAGGATACAGCAGATTTCGGAGTTTAATAAACAGTACGCAGACAACACTTCATATCAATTTGCAGAAGCACATTCTGTGACTTCAAATTTCGACAGCAAGCAATTTTTGTAAGAAACGGATTTGGTAAATAATAAACATATCACACAAAGTAACACTGCATCCCTTTTTGTGAAAATATGCCTTGGGCTTTGTATTTTTTTTTCTTTCAAAAATTGATTTCATATTCTGCTCCCAGGGAAGGTATTTTTTAAAATAAAGGGAATCTGAATGTACAGATATGCTAAGTCACTGAAACAATCTAATCAAGACTGCTTTTTTTTTTTTTAATAAAAAGGTCACATATAGAAAGCTCAGCATCTGTGAAAGATATAGGAACAGATGGTAATGTCAAGGAGAAGGTACCTTTTTTTCCAATCACCTTCACCAAAATCTAAGCACCCTACAGAGAGGCCTGCAAAAAAAGTGATGTTTTGGAGAGAATAGGTAACTCCCTGTCAATTGTTGAAAATAACGTTGAAAATAATGCTTTCAAAGCTACACCCAGATAGGATTGTGCTCCAATTTGCATATTCACAATGACCCACGAATGGAGAGGCTGCACAGTCAATGTCTTGCAACCTGAACATTACATCTCTGGCCATCATTTCTATTTTACCAGCTTTTAAGGGCAATCCAAGAAGTGGTTCCTAGATATAGAGAGAGCTCCTTGTAATATAAATGGATTTCTGTTCTTAGATAAGTAACGCACACTATCGTAACTTTCTATTATGCTAGAAGTGAAGTAAGAGAAGAAAACTCAAGAACTGGTCTCGAAATGGGATTACGGTAAAACCTCAATTTCCAGGTCCATCCAACATAAGCAAAAAGCAAGAAAACAAGAAAATCCTCACAGCTGGAATGCCTATATACCAAATATCCATTCTGAAGTGTGGAGGAAAATAAAGGCCAATATATATTACACACACATATTAAGAAATGACAATACAGTTCAAAGTTTTCGGAATACCAATGTCAGCACTTCAAGGCTTTTCATTTGCTTTCATGCATTTCTGGAGAAATGAAGAGCTGTAATGCTCATCCTAAAGGAAAAGACACATCTAAAGTAGGTGAAAAAACACAGTGGAAGTCCATGCAAGGAAACAGAATCAGATACAATTCATTCTACAGCTGCTTTATCTTGCATGAGAAGCAAACAATGTTTTTTCCCCTCTAATTAACTACGTGTGTGTGCACGCACGTAACCTATTATAAAGAAATACAAATAGAAAGTTCAGTTATGCAAAATTTAGCTTGTCCAAGGGACAGGTGTAGGAACAGATGAGTTGGGAGTTTTTCCCAAGGACATCAAGCTGAAAGGGAGAACCACTTTTCCAAGGACATCAAGCTGAAAGGGAGAACAGTCAAGGACCTAGGCTAGAAAACCAGGAAGAAAGTGAGTTGTAGAGAAGCATGAAGCCAGCTGGGTGATTCCGAGTGATTCTCTCTCACAGTCCTAGGAAGGAGGCAATGCCAAGCTACTTATGAAAACCTTCGCCAAGAAAATTGCAGGGATTTGTCCAGGTAGCTGCCAGGAGTCAATACTGACTTGAAGGTGCACACACAGAAACTTTTGAGCTTTTGAAGCACTGTTTGCAATGAGTGGGGCGGGGGGTGGGTGGGTTTGAGAAGGCATCCAACATCTCTTAACGTTAGCTGAGCAGAGATGGATGAGAGCTCTGTCGTTAAACCTGAGCAAGAGTGAAAGCATCACCTTGCCTCAGCAGGTCTAACGTTGGCTTTGGTGTTAGCTTCGAAGAAGCCTTTCCATTGTAAAAGAGCCTCCTATTAATTCAAATCTTTCTAGTTTGCATTGGAGGTATTGTAATCTAACTGGTACAGTATATCAAGCCTCACATTTTAGTTATTCCACTTTCAAAGTTTGAGAGAAAATTGGAATAATTACATAATTAACCAATGACTAGTTAGCTTAATAGCTTTAGAATAGAATAGAATAGAATAGAATAGAATAGAATAGAATAGAATAGAATAGAATAGAATAGAATAGAAGGCTCTTCCTCAAGATGGCGCCGATGAAGGCTGCCTCGGTGAAATGCTCTCTAATGGTTTCTTTATTTCTAATTGTTCTCTGTGACTCACCACGGATTTCCTACTCACGAGGACAATCCTTATGATTTATATTGATATATTGACCATCATTTATGTTGTAAATGTTGTACCTTGATGAAGGTATCTTTTCTTTTATGTACACTGAGAGCATATGCACCAAGACAAATTCCTTGTGTGTCCAATCACACTTGGCCAATAAAAATTATATTCTATTCTAATAGCTTTAGATTTGGACTATAAAGAACTGACTAATCACCAGGCAGCTTTCCCTTTGATGCTACCTAGTGGATGTCCAGTTTCTTGCAGTTCAAATCTGGTAAATTTATTTATTATTGATTTCCACCACAATATGAAAAGGATGCAACATGACAAATTTACTCTTTTTTTTTTTTTTTAAAGGGCCAGATTTGCAAAAGCAAACATTGGAAAACTGAAGTATATCTTTCTTTGGATCAAAGATACTTAGCACTATAAGAAACACTATTATCTGAAAACCCAAAGTAGTAGCTAATAAGCTTGAAGAATTCCTTAGTTAAAAATTGTTTACTTAGATTTGGTTTCTGTTTTTCTAGGTACGTTGACAAAGTAATCCCTAATACATTACCTCCAATAGTGCACCTATTTTCCTGAACAGAAATATTAGCCATTAAAATCAAAACATGTCATTATACCATACAGTATATCCTCTAAATTATAAAAAATTGGTGAAGCATGATATCAAATTTCAAAAAAATAAAATAAAATAAAACCTTTAAGCATCCAAATAAACAGATTAGCTTATTTCCAGGAAATTCAGCAGTAAAATACTTAAAGGACCCTTAGTCCTGGCAAATTAAGGAATACTGTGAGGGGGTCCTTGATGCTCTCTGAGCTTGCTTATTTTCCTGCAGATGTTTCATTACCCTAACTAGGTAACTATAAGTAGAACCTCACAATCCAGGAACAGGTACAACTGATGCACAACGCACAAAGGTCCTCCTAGCCATGACTGCTGTCTGGGGTCCAGGTTGTGCACCAGGTTTGTTGTTTGTTGTGATGATATTACCTAATTAGGGGAATGAAACATCTGCAAGACAGCAAGCAAGTTCAGAGAACATCAAAGACCCCTCATTTCAACCCTGAACTACAAATATTATTCTTTAAAGGAATACTGTGGATGTTCTGTCTTGGTGCCTGTAGAACATAGACGTCTCAGTGAAGAACAACAGGCTTCAGTTGAACCCTGGTAAGAGTGAGTGGCTTTGGCTTTTTAGGGCCTTCTGAACCTGCAACTTTACCATATTTGGCACTGGATGGGGTAGCATTGCCAAAAACAAACACAGTGCACAACCTGGACCCCAGGTAGCAATCATGGCTAGCAGAACCTTAGTGTGTTGTTCACCAGTTGCATCTGATCCTGGATCATGAAGCTTTACTTACAGTTACTCATGTCCTGGTCATCTTCTGGATGGGCTACTGTAATGTACTGTAAGCATATTAAAAAGCAGAGACATCACCCTGCCAACAAAAGTGCCTATAGTCAAGATTATGGTTTTCCCAGTTGCAATGTATGGCTGTGAAAGTTGGACCATAAGGAAGACTGAGTGCCAAAGAATTGAGGCCTTTGAACTATGGTGCTGAAGAAAACTCCTGCGACTCCCTTGGACTGCAAGGCAATCAAACAAGTCAGTTCTAGAGGAGATCAACCCTGACTGCTCTTTAGAAGGCCAGATCCTGAAGATGAAACTCAAATACTTTGGCCACCTAATGAGAAGGAAGGACTCACTGGAGAAGAGCCTAATGCTGGGAGAGATTGAGAGCAAAAGAAGGGGATGACAGAGAACGAGGTGGCTGGGTGGAGTTACTGAAGCGGTAGGTGTGAGCTTAAATGGACTCCTGGGGATGGTAGAGGACAGGAAGGCCTGGAGGAAAATTGTCCATGGGTCATGATGTGTCGGACATGACTTCGCAGCTAACAACAATGTACTGTAATGGGGCTGCCCTTGAAGAGTATCCAGAAGCTTCAGCTGCTGCAAACTGCAGTGGCACTGGGAGTTATGAGTGTTCCTAGAACGACACGTTTTACCTCTGCTCCATGAGCTGCATTGGTTACTAGTTTGCTTTCAAGTCCAAATCTGTTATCTGTGGGACCATCTCTTCCCAATTACATCTATCTGTCCCATCAGGTCTGGCAGGAGAGACATGTTGAAGGTCCCATCTGTGAAGGAGTTTCATCTGAAGGGACCTAGCAAGTGAGCTTCTTCTGGAGTGGCATCCCACTCTCTGGAACATCATTGCTTCCAAGGTGAGGTTAGCCCCATCCTGTGTGACCTTCTAGATCTTCTAGCTTTGCTGGCTGAGGGACCCTGGGAGCTGAAGTCCATAAGTCTTAAAGGGACCAAGGTTGGAGACCCCTGTTCTAGAAAGCACTCAAAAATGTGTTTTTTTCAGTAACCTGGGGATCTGTGGTAACAGAGAGCCCCCATCTTGGCTGCATTATATGTAATATCTTCACACCTGGGGTCTTGTTTTATCCCTACTTCTTGTTTTTTATTGCTTTTATAGAATATTTTAATTGTTAGTTTTATTCTATGCCACCCAGAGTCATTCTCTGTGAGATGGCAGGCCATATAAATTTGACAAATAAATAAATAACTAGCTCCGGAGATCCAGAGGTGATTCTGTGAAAAAGAAGAAAATAAGTAAAATAAAAAGAGTTTGAATTTGAGAATATCGGTTCATTCCAAGTCCAAAAGGGAGGGGAAGATCCTAGAACCTATTTTTCTCAGCGTCCAGGATGCAGATCATCTACTATCATCAGCCTATTGAGGCTGTTCTAGGCTTTTCATTCTCCAGTAGCTACTATTTCCTGATAAAGGAAGCACATTTTCTTATAGGGAGAAAAAAGATTTTGAATTTAGGAGGGAAAATCCTGGAAAATGAGAGAAAATAACCAAAGAAAAACTAAGGTACCATAGCAGCGACAGTTAAGATGTTGCATTGCAATCAAATTTATACGGTAGTCCTTGACTTCCAAAAGTTCATTTAGCGACTGTTCAAAGTTATAACGACACTGAAAAAAGTGACTTATGACTTGTTTTTTACACTTATGACCAGTGGGTGGGTTGCTACCAGTTCGCTCCAGATCGGGCGAACTGATAGCAGCGGTGGCAGGAGGCTTTGCCCAACTGCCCAGACGCTTCTGCACATGCGCAGAAACATCATGTGCGGGAGTGCGCATGCGCCCATGAGCAAACTGATAGCAATGGGTTTTGAAACCTGCCCCTGCTTATGACCTTTGTAGTGTCCCCATGATCATGTGATTAAAATTCAGACGCTTGGCAACTGACTCATACTTATGACCGTTGCTGTGTCCCTAGGTCATGTGATCATGACCTAGCATGTTTTGCAACATTTTGACAAGCAAAATTAATGGGGAAGTCAGATAAACTTAACAACCTTGTTGCTAACTTATCAACTGCAGCGATTCACTTAACAACTATGGCAAGAAAGGTCATAAAATATGGCAAAAGTCATTTAACAGATGTCTCTCTTAACAACAGAAAATTTTGGCTCAGTGATGGTCATAAATTGAGGACTACCTGTATTTCCAAAGACCACAAAGCTGACTAGATTACCTTAGGCTGGATCTTCTCTCTCTCATCCAAATGCAGAACAGTGTTTTCTTGTGGGGATAAAATGGAAATAAAATATCCTGAGATTTCAGAAGAAAGGAGAAATGTAGAGGGAGAAGAGAAGCAACAGCAACATATTTTAAAGAATCACTTGGAGCACCTTCGGGACTTCTTGGCATTACTTGGAAATCGATGGAATAAAAGTTTACCTTTATGAGTAAATGAGGAATTGGACTAAACGCAAGTTCCTCTAATTTGGACACAATGTGGAAGGAGGGGGAAAAGATATATCTGAAGAACAAGAAAGCCACCAATTTCTCCAATTAAACCAAGAAAGTTTAAGACTGAGCAGACCAGCTATACCAGCTTTGCTGGCTGAGGGACTCTGGGAGTCGAAGTCCATAAGTCTTAAAGGGACCAAGGTTGGAGAACCCTGAGCTATACGGTAGTTTCCATCTCTCCTTCCTTTCTTCTGATGCCCCTAAAGAGTGATAAAGAACTTATAAAATTATCTGCTACCTGTCAATGACTACTTCAGCTGCAACCACAACAATACAATAGATTGAGCACACAATAGATACAAACTTAAAAGTGAACCGCTCTAAACTCGATTGCAGAAAATATGACTTCAGCAACAGAATGGGCAATGCCTGGAATGCATGACCTGACTCTGTGGTTTCATCACAAACCCCCCCAAAATTTTAACCTTAGACTGTCTACTGTTAACCTCACCCCATTCCTAAGAGGTCTGCAAGGGGCATGCATACGAGTACCAGCATGCCTACTGTCCCTGTCCAAATGTTTCCTCTATTCATATCTATTTTATGTATTGATAATCATGCTTATACTGTATATATATTATACTTATAATATACATTATCTAATACTTTCTTGACAAATAAAAAAAATAAAAATAAAAGGGTGGTGGCAGCTGGAAAGTTTGTCCCCCAAAATGTACAGTTTCAGATGTAATGTTTGAAATATTTAAATAGGTACATAAGCACATTTTGATAGGTGTTTGTTTCAGTTGTTGTATTTTTTTTATTCTAATGAAAGACCTGAGAAGCTATAGGGACCATGTTTATTGGTTTCCAAGTTGCTAGTAAAGTTATGCTTTATTCAATATTCAAGTAATTCATCAAGTATTCAACATATTCAAGTAATATTTCATCATGATGCCAGTATTAGACTTTGGGTTTTTGGATTTAGTTTTGCCACATCCTGCAATGACTTGTTTCCAATTTCTTCTTAATAAATTATTCTGTATCCTCAATAAAAACGATCTCTTGGACATGCCTGAACATTTTGCTGTGGAAAAGCAAGGGGGAGAAAAGAGCCTTAATCACAGGAGGAAATCAGGAGGAAAAAAAGGTGATTCTAAATAAGTCAAACGTTTGCCCAGCTAATAACGTGTTCCTTAGAGTGAGAGATAGATCTTGAAATTTTGGACCACTGCCAGCAGCTCTCCTGACTTCTGAAAATTCACTGACCTCACCACTGCTGTGTCTGCCAGTTTGCCCCATCTTTTGTCCAAGCCGTGGGTTGGTTGCCTTTGTTATTCAGTAGCACTAGCAACCTTCATTCAGACATGGCCGCCTTCCTCTAGGCAGATGGGTAAGCTAATCAGCAGTATAACAGGGTGATGAAAGGAAGATGAAAAGAATAGCTGCTATCTGTGTTGGGCACCCATCACTGAGGAGCTGATTACATAGGGAGTTGATTATGTAAGATCACAGGTAGAGGAAGAAGAGACTGGCTGTAGTTGCATGAGTGCCAGTGGGTCTGTGGGGATATGGGGGCGGAGGAGGGGAGGGCGAGGCAAGGCAAGGTGACAAAATCTATCAATGCAGAGACCCAGATGGCCCTGGGAGGGGAAATTGGTAGCAGCCGGCAATGAAATGCAAAAGATGCTTTGTAACAGACTTCTGCAAAGCTTAAGATAAGGAAAGTGGCCATTCACCGCAGAAGTAACATCCCATAATACAATCAGATGATAAGTTAACACAATCATCTCACTCTGAATGATTGAATTGCCACCAATTACTGCCAGGGTGAATGATCATTTTGTTTATATTATGTTTTATATAGAACTGAGAACACTTTTACATTTCCGGGCTTTTTTCCTCTTTCCCAGACCTTTATGCAGAGTTACTTGCCAACTGATATGCAAATGATAACGAGTCCATGAAGATTCATTTTACATTTATAATGTAGTTTCATACACATCGACTCAGAAATAAAAGTCACGGTGTGTTCTTATCTTTATGGTAGGTTTTTGCTTATAAAGTTAAATTCACTATGAAATTCTGGGTTGTTAATGGACAAACTGGAATACATATGTAAAATGGCAGGTTCATCACAGTTCCTTGTAAAAATGCCTGTGGTATTTTGGAAATAATATTTAATCAGAAGTCAGTGGATTTACTTCTAAGTAATTTCAGCCTGAAAATATCTAATTCTTGAAATCAATGAATGGTCTCTTTTTAATGTACCATTATCATCTTTTATAATTACAGTCCAAGACCGGTACAACATACATTAAAGCGACTCAACTACAAATCCAAAAAATATAATCACATTATAACTGTTTAATACATATTGTATTTCTATGAACAAATCTCGAAATTTTCCTATCTAGATCAAATTGGGATCAGCTGCCATGAGGATGGTCTTATCTAATTATATATTTTTATATCTCAATATGCTGCATTATTTTACCTGATTTTAATTGATATGGACATTAGTCTAATCCGGAAACAATAAATGAAACTATTAACAAATCTTGATATTACATACTGTAACCTTATCACGAAGGCACAAAATGTGATTTCAGGACATCACATTAAATTAAAATGTGATTTCAGGACATCTGGCATTTAAAAAAAATGCTTCCAGGTGAGCGATCTTTCTATTTGAGGGTGAATTAATTGACAGCACAGTTCTGCATAGTGTTTTCACCTTAAAAAAACATGTTCTTGGATTTTGAGTTCTCTAGAGCAGGGGTCTCCAACCTTGGCAACTTTAAGCTTTGCTGGCTGAGGGATTCTGGGAGTTGAAGTCCACAAGTCTTAAAGTTGCCAAGGTTGAAGAACCCTGCTCTAGAAGAGCTATGGCATTGCCTAAGTTCTACCAGGATTCCTTAAAATCTAGCTTCCATCAAGATTGAAGGGAGAGGTGTAATGTAACTAATTTTACTGCTAAATAGTCCAGGCATTCACGTATGCAACATTTTAATCCATATTTATAGGGTAATCACGGGTTTCGATGTATACAGTATATTCCTGGTGGGAATGAATCATTACTGTAATAATATTTTAAGATCAGAGTATGGGAAAATATTTAGAAGTTATACTATAGCATATTAGCACTGAAGATAGAGAAGAGTGATAAATGAATCTACTTTAGAGTACTTAGAGTAATTCATTTAATACTAGTAGATGCACATCTTCAATGACTTATAGATGCCAATCCAAATTTTGCAGTTGGCTAGATCTTTGTATAAAAAATGTATTGTGTAAATTGCCAATTGGATCAAGACCATATTTACCATATGTAAAATTTAAAAATGCAACCTGTATTTATTGTATATATGTCAAGCTTTTGTTGCAATCAAAATGTGATTCCAGCCAGTTACATACCACCATCCCTCCTAAATACAGTAGCATAATAAAGGGCAGCTATAAAGCTACAAAGGTGTGTTTTGCGTTGTGATTCACTTTGGTGTTAGACTATAATGCTAGGACATCACTGGTCCTCACTGTGAACAAAGGGATGGCAAGAGACAAATAGAAGTCTCTTGTATTACTGTAAATGGGATTGTAAAAGTCACATGCGTCACAAAAGGTATTTTTGTATCATTCCATATCACTCTGTGATGAAATCCAACAATACCTTTCTTTGAATGAACACAATTTCTGCTTATGGAATGGAGGAGAATTATTTCCCCCAGCAATCAGTAGCTGGCAGGGTAAGTCATCACTTGTTATCTTTATCACAAAAGAAAATATAATGCAGGTAATCCTTGACATGGTCACAGCTGAGATCAGAATTTCCATTGCTAAGCAAGGCAGTTAAGTGAGATGCACCCGATTTTATGACCTTTTTTTTTTTTGCCATTGTTGGATGAATCATGTGCTCATTAAGTGAATCCAGCTTCCCCCGTTGACTTTGCTTGTCAGAAGCTGTCTAGAAAGTTGAAAATGGTGGTAACTTGACCTAAGGATGCTGCTACCATTGTAAACATATACTGGTTCCCAAGTGGCCAAATTTGGAGCACGTATCACTGGGAATGATGCAACAGTTGTAAGCCTGAGGACCAGGTTTTTGTCCGTGCTATTGTAATTTTGAACGGTCATTGGATGGATGGCTCTAAGTCAAGGACTACCTGTAGACAGACATAATTGTTCTTATCTGTATCTCCAAGCATCTTTTTTTGTATCCAAAGTTTCTTTTAAATGCTTTAGAAATGTTATTCATGCTCCTAATATTTTTGTTTCTCTGCATGGAGCGGGCTTCTCTTTTTATTACTTTTCAAGGACCGTGAATCACTCAGCTTAAACATGAAGGGGTAGCTGTTAAAGGATGGACTCAGAGAATATTGTTTGCACAGAGGGATTTTCTTTTTTATGAAGTACAGCTTCAGTCTTCTTTGTATGTAGATTTAGGTTTATCTTTTTTTACATCATAGTTTTCTTTTAAGATGTTGGGATACTGGATTATTCCACCATGCTTTGGTGGAATAATCCAGGAATTCCACCATGCTTTGCTTTCAGATAGCATGGCTATGATATCACTCAGATTTTTTTCTAAACCTCGCCCTGCACCCTGAATTCTCTCTCTTCAGTCCTCCACCCAGTTCAAAATCTCATTTTCCATTTTACCCTTTCAGTCCCAAACTGAAGCAAAAGGGTTGCTTTTACTCTTCCACCCCAAAACTCAGTAGATCATTTACAGTACATCCAACACTGTACTTCTATTTTATCTGGTTTATGTAAATGCTGAAAAGGAAAGGAGGCAGGCAAAATCAGCTCTTTCTCAATCTAGATCTACCGGTATATTTGAAGTGTTTTCTATCAGTTCATCAATGCAGGTCACTTTCTCATAGGCAACTGGCATTAGTAAGGCAGCTATCTTTAATGTTATTACTCTGCGGAAAGATATATCTGCCAAGACACCTCAAGACATTCTCTCTATGACAATAGTTGCATCGACTGAATTCATACCGAATTTATTGGGTACATTTTTAAGACTGTCAGTGTCTCATTCATTTAGGATGAAGCTAAAATAAAGTAGGATCCATGCAAGAGTCTAGGAATGCATCCATAAGGAAATTCCCCCGTAATTTAGAAGTCCAAGATTTATATTCAACTTTTAAAGAATTATAAAATAGCTATTACGCAGTTGTTTCTCCAGAATATTTTTTCCCCTGGAAGCTGAATCACTGTACAGTCTTCCAAAGAAATTGTGACATCCGATAACAATATTATATTGTTGCCTTAGTATGAGGCAGAGATAAATTCAAAACCTGTCGTTTCACTATCTCCAACTTTTTAATAAATATCGTCTTCAGCTTTGTATGTGGGAGGAGCTCCCTCAAAACATCTGGCAAAACTATCTTACTCTTCTTCATCTTTAAAAACACTCTTGCCTAACATTACATTACTTTAAAACCACCTGGAGAGAAGCTCATATACAGAATCTCCTCACGGTTAAACAGAGACCCACCTATTGCCATACTGTTTGCTGAGAGTCTAGATTGGGTCTGCTTTAAACATCTTGGCCCCAACATGGAGGTGATGACCTAATCCCTGTATTTCATGCTATAGAGCAGTGTTGTTTTCAAACTTAGCAACTTTAAGATGCGTGAACTCTAACTCCCTAAATTCCCTACCCAGACTTATGGGGATTGAAATTCATATAACATGGAAAGTTTGAAAAACATTGCTATAGTAGGACACTTCTATGCAAGAATGGGATACTATCCTATCATTTTCCTACCTTTATTAACGCAGGGGAAATCTATGCCACCTATGGTAAATAGCCCCTTTGTCCTTAGACCTCATTGCCTGCTCCTGAAAATACAACCTGTAATAGTTCATTGAATTCCAGCTCAGTCTAGGCAGAAAGAACAAGGCAGATGGAGGATGGTCTTTAAAGCCCAATAAATATTCTGGTTTATTGCTAACTACATCAATGAGGAACCCCAAATGATATAAAACATATCTAAAGGTCAAATGGATTGTAGAAATAACTATCTAAGACTGAAAATAACCACAGGATCAGGGGTGAAATCCAGCAGGTTCTGACAGGTTCTGGAGAACTGGTAACAGAAATTTTGAGTAGTTTGGAGAACTGGCAAATACTACCTCTGGCTGGCTCCCAAGTGGGGAGGGAATGAGGATTTTGCAGCATCCTTCGTCTGAAGTGGGGTGGGAATGGAGATTTTGCAGTATCCTTCCCCTGCCATGCCCACCAAGCAATGCCCACCAAGCCACACCACGCCCACAAACACCACAAAACCACACCACGCCCACAAAGTAAAAAACAATTAAATTTCACCACTGCACAGGATGGCCTTTGAAAACAATGGAATAGAAAGGAAGATGCAAGTCAGGATAATCCTTGAATGGTTCTTCTTGAACACATTGCAATGCACCCTCCTAACTCACAAAATGTTTGTAGGGGTAAAATATTTTATAGACAGAAAATTCAATGAAATAAGAAAATTAAGCCACAGGCCACTGCTTTGAGCTCTTTATTCAAACACAACTGAGAAATTTTCATTAAGAATATAATGCTTCAGCTAAAATGGTTAGTGCAGGGGCGGGCATCCTGTGGACTACAACTTCCAGAATTCCTGAGTCAGCATGGCATGAATTCCTCAGGCATCCTGAGAATTGAAGTCCACAGGTTGTAAGGGGGCCATTGTTGCCCATCCTCCACCCTGGATTAGTGTTTCTGTCATTTCGATTTATTTATTTATTTATTTATTTATTTATTTATTTATTTATTTATTTATTTATTTATTTATTTATTTATTTATTTATTTTATCACATTTATATACCGCCCTATCTCCCAGGGGACTCAGGGCGGTTCACAGGCAAGTAAAAAGCACATATAAATACAGACTAAAATAACAGTTAAAAAACTTATTCTACATGGCCGAATTATTAAAAGCAATATAAATAATAAAACCCATTTAAAACCAGTATAAATTTAAAATCTAATCCAGTCCTGCGCAGATGAATAAATGTGTTTTAAGCTCGCGACGGAAGGTTCGGAGGTCCGGAAGTTGACGAAGTCCTGGGGGGAGTTCGTTCCAGAGGGTGGGAGCCCCCACAGAGAAGGCCCTTCCCCTGGGTGTCGCCAGACGGCACTGCCTAGCCAACGGCACCCTGAGGAGTCCCTCTCTATGAGAGCGCACGGGTCGGTGAGAGGTATTCAGTAGCAGTAGGCGGTCCCATAAGTAACCCGGCCCTATGCCGTTTAGGATTTAGGAGCATCATACAGGGAGCAGTTGTAACTTTGAAAGACAAAACCTACACAATAAGAGTTATATTAACTTTCAAGTGGTAGCTCAAGCAACTAGGATGCTGAGCTTGTGGATTGAAAGGTCGGCAGTTCAGTGGTTCGAATCCCTGGTGCTGCTGTGTAATGGGGTGAGCTCCCGTTACTTGTCCCAGCTTCTGCCAACCTAGCAGTTCGAAAGCACGTAAAAAATGCACATAGAAAAAATAGGGACCACCTTCGGTGGGAAGGTAACAGCGTTCCGTGCACCTTTGGTGTTGAGTCATGCCGGCCACATGACCACGGAGACGTCTTTGGACAGCGCTGGCTCTTCGGCTTTGAAACGGAGATGAGCACCGCCCCCTAGAGTCGGCGACTAGCATGTATGTGGTGAGGGGAACCTTTACTTTACCTTTAACTTTCAAGTAATTAATTTTTTGTTTAGTGACTTTAAAAAATGATATGAAAAAGACAAGGAATGTAGTAGAAAGAAGACAAATGCAAGTTACATAATGCTCCAGGAACTACTAAAACAATCTATTCTTGGAGAGGCACCAAAAAGCAGTTGCTCTTATTGAACCAAAATCCAATCTTCTCAAATGAATTTGGCTTTTGATTTTGTGGCTGCTTACAGCCACCATTCACTTCACTGTTGCTAGTTTCCCCTGTTCCACTCAGTGGTGGGATTCTACTGGTTCTACCCAGTTCAGGTGAACTAGTAGCAGCGGCAGGAGGCTCTCCCCACCCACCCGGATGTCAACATGGATGCTCTGTGCATGCACAGAAGGCTCTGCCCATGCGCAGAGGTGGTGCGTGCACTCACATTTGTGAACTGGGAGCGAAGGTAAGTCAATACCATTACTGGTTCCACTCCATCTTCCAACACTTTGCCAGTCAAAGGTGTATCAGGTACCTAATCCAGGTTAACTAGAAAGTAGCAACATTTTAAGGTGGGGAGCATTCTGGTTTCCATTCAGTTGGGCCAATGCTCTGTTTTGCCATGTGGCCTATGACAATCCTTTCTTGTGGATCAACATGGAAAAAAGGCATGTCTCAGCAACCAGCCCATCTTCCTTCTGTAACACTTTTTTTTTTATTTGCATTTATATCCCACCCTTCTCCAAAGACTCAGGGCGGCTTACACTATGTTAGCAATAGTCTTCATTCTATTTGTATATTTATATACAAAGTCAACTTATTGCCCCCAACAATCTGGGTCCTCATTTTACCTACCTTATAAAGGATGGAAGGCTGAGTCAACCTTGGGCCAGCTTCCTTCTTTAGCAAAAGGCCATGAAAAATTATCCAGGAGGGTAATTTCCATAGTTTCCCAAAAATTTTAGCACAAGTCTCTTTTCCTTCCCTTCCCGCCTCGCTTTCTCTAAATGAAGGCCAGGGATGTCAAGGCTGCCACATATGGGTTGTTTAAATTGCTTCACATGGTGGCTGTCTCTGTGTGGTGAGCCATTCATGTAGATGTTGTCACTACGAATGGCTCAAGAAGAGAGAGAGAAAGAAACCTGCAAGGATAGAAATAATTCAATCTGCATCGTGAGTCGCTACCACGATCTGTTCACAGCATGTTGGTGACAGACTGAGTTATTTAAAAATATATCTCCCTCGCCCACCAAGATGGGACATGACACGACCCAGTCTTATCCAGGTAGAGCCTTTACTAAAGATCCTTGAATTCCCAGTCATTATCTGGTGGCTGCCAGGGTGGAGAAAGTTCTACTAATCTTTGAAAGTTAAGATTTCCCCATAACTTAATCCTACATCTTATTGTGAAGCAATGGAACTTGGTGATATTGATTATACCTAGTTACAAGGATCATGTAGGAGATGAGGTGAACAATTCTTGGAGCTACCTCACAGGCAGAGTCTTTTGCTTTGAAATACAGCCTCCCTTCTTTCATTTTCTTCAGCAGACCACTTAATGAACACTCAAAGTAGGTAAACAGGTATGCCTACCACATATAACATGACACAGATATTAAGCAGTAGTTGTCCCCAACTTTCAGAATGTTTTCTTCTTCCTCCTGATCATAAAAGAGTCTTTAACAACTCATACACCATACAAAATAATCTTAGCATAATTGAAGATCCCTGAAGGTCAGGAATGTAAGCATTCCAGAAAATGTTTGTCACTAACAAACAAACAAAACCCACCCTTGCCTTAATTACAGTTACTTTGTTTATCCTGGTCCCATTCGGGTCTCAGCAATGTAAGATCTTCACACAAAAAAATAGTGGAATTGCCTTTTGCTAAAAGCATTGGTGGTCAAGATGCATGATTCAGCTCAGCCAAAGACTACAAAAATATTTTTAAAACTAGAGAAGAAAATACCTTTTAAAGTTTCTCAAACAGAGCAACTTATTTGTGTTCCCTCTTTATAATTTGAAAAGGAAAAGCCTTTGCGCAATAATAGAGAAGGGTTTAATTATCAACATGAACATTTTAAAAAATCATTCACTGTCATATGTGGTCATGAACTCACATAATGAATGCTGCCAAAGGCAATATCCACAATAATACTTTGACACACGCACACAACCATAGTCCACTTAACTCCTCTAGTAGCCTTAGAAAGTTGACATATGGGATGGTTCTGGTGGTAGCTATGTTTCTAGTTTGTATTTCAGGTTTCCTGAATATAATGAATTTAAGAACTGGGTCTTTTTAAGAAAGGGTGCGTCTGTAAACTACAATGAATGATACAGGGGAAAATAACTAAAAAAATGTTTGGTATGGTTGAGGACAATCTTCCTTCCACATCCTTGCATGGCTCCCGAAGAATCCTGAAATCCCTGATCTTTTCCCCTCAATGCTGCAATACTTCTTCATTTTTCCTGAACGTAAAATCCAAGGAGATAGGGGAAGTGATTGCCAAATGAAGATAGCTTTGATTGAGAATCAAATAAACCAATAGAGTTGACCAATAGGCATCCAAGGAGATGATTCTGTCAAGGGCTTACTAAACCTTGGGGCCAACATTAAGCAATATGCACACATAGTGCTAGTCCAAAATATGTTTGGTTTTGTCTATGTGCAATGTGTGAATCCCTCTATTGTTTATTTCTGACACCTCGTGAACTCACAAAGAAAATTCATTATGAGTTAGGAAAGTTATGGTATAGTTAGTAGACATGAAGCTATGCACACTTCAAAGTTGACTGGAAGAAGCATTTTGGATGTTGTGTAGTATAAATATAGCCCCTCCTCACTCTTACACTCTACACTCTTACTCACACTTAAGATCAGTTTTGTCTTGACGAAGAGAGGGGCTGTTTTCACACTTGTGAACATTTGAAGAAATTCTTCAAAACATGTTTAGAGCATGTGCACCTCTTCTAGAACTGTATTTTTTTATAGGGATAAGCATGTATTGTCCAAGATGACTGAAACAGCTATAAACAAATCACTTATTTCTAATGACACCAATGCCACTTTGCTAGTGCAATTCAGTTATCTGAATTATGACCGTAATGGGATAGGTGCAGATTATCTGATGAACCACCTCATCTCGCTAAGACAAGCCCATCCTATTCATGCAGGCAGAGAGGGGCTACCTCAGATCCAGTCAGTCAAAAAACTCTTGATTCTTGGGATGCAGAAGAAGAACCTTCATTGTTGCAGTGCTTGCCTTTTGGAGCATCTTACCCTCTAAGGCAGGGGTGTCAAACTGACAGCTGTGCTCTAAGGTAAGATCTGCCCCCACCTCAAGACCTGCCTCCACAGGTTGGCCTGAGGTCCAAATGGGGGAGTTCTACACTGAAGGGGGCTGCTAGAATAATGGCAGACTTTGCAGTTTGCTTTCCACCCATCCATCTTTTTGGTCATCATATTGATGTGTTCTCATTGTGCTCTTTTTTCATTGTTTATTTTATTGTTCTACATCTGATCTTACTTCTCTTTTGTTTACACTCTTTTCATTTCTTCCTTTTTATTGTTTTAAGTTGCCTAGAGTAACCCCACAGTGAGATAGGAGGCAAATAAATTTAACAAATAAATAATAATAATAATAACCTGTGCTTATCCTTCTTTTCACAGCTAGGTTACCTGTTTCCAATAGGAGATGAGCAAGCTGAACCTGAAGGTGGAGTCAAACACATCATCAGTTTGGAATCTTTGAGAGTCACAAGAGATCTAAGTGCAACCCCCCATGATTTTGGTTGATTCTTGTCTAGTGCCAATTTGTCATGAATATTAGTAGATCAGATTCTTGTTCATAGGTAGCATGTAATAAACTTTTAGTGCTTTGAACTCAACCCCTGTTCCTTGTTACTTGCGTGTACTTGTGTGTTACTCCAATGGTTAATTTTTCTTATAGGTAGTGATCACTTAGTGATCATTCAAAACTACAATGGACCCCCACATCCAAATTGTATTATAACTTGGTTCTGGAGTTCCGATGGCTGCACAAACCCTCTTGGTCACATGACTGCATTTTGGATGCTTGGCAAAGTGCTCATTGCATCATGGCTGGTTGCACTATTTTGCAGTCATCTGACATGATTTATGTTTTTTGCTAGAAAAACCAAGGAACGCATTGATTTTTTTTTAATGACCATATTGCTTGCTTAAGGACCATTGCCAAAACTGCCACAAAATCAGGTTGGTCATGGGGTGCCTTAACTTATGATTATCGTGACTTTTGATAGAAACTCTGCGGTCTACTATGCTTGTAACTTGAGGACTAGCTCTACAGCATAACATGCTGGATTTTATCTCTTATCTTTCATGTCTTTCTAACTCAGCGGAGAAGAAAACAGTGAAATTGTAGTCCTTGACCAACAGCTGTGGGCTTCCCATCTTGGCTATTACTATGGGCAAACAGTGTTTTATTTATTTTTTTTAAATGTGAAAACATATCATCCCCCTTCACCTATTGTTTTTCTATTCTGTGGGGCTCCTTGGTGCTCTCTAAATTTAGTGGTTTTCTTGCAGACATTTCATTACTAAATTAGATAGCATCATCAGTGCTAGTCTATTCTCTTCTATTCTCTGAAAGCATCCCTTTTCATACTAGCTTGTCCAGCATCATTGTAAGTCTTTACTGGGGAAAGTAATCAAATTGAAGTTGCATATATAATAATCTTTGCCTCCTGATCCTTAGATTCCTTGAATAGGCAGAGAGCAAGTTTCCAATCTAAATCCATACAAGAATCAAACAACCATACTCCTAGTTTGCAAACCTCTTCCTACTAGTAAAATACATTATATCGTTGCAATATTCTGGGGATGCATTTTTGGGTGCAATTTTAGGAAAAGTGACTGATGCCTTGGACTGTTAGGGTTCATTATTTCCCCACACATTACAGTAACACATAGCATTGGAAGAAAATATTTTACAGATGCATACCTGAAATTCCAGAGCGCTTCAGAGGTATTTCATCTTAGCCAACATGTTCTGCTTTTAAAAAGTCATTAATTGCACAATCCAGATGTATCTTTAGCTACTCCACCCACCTTTTATGGCAAAAAACCCAGAAAAGAATATATATATATATATTGTATGTCTTCCATAAAATGTATCACAGTCTAAAAAACATAACCTCTCTCGGATTTGTGAAACATTAATCACATTATTCCCTAAACCCCTTTGTGAATAGATTGCAGCAAATACTGTAAATGTCATACTCCAGTAGAGCTATGCTATACAGACAAAGTGTATAATCATTTCTCTTGAAGGAAAAGCATCCTTTTCTTTCCTCTGCTGAAAAGTCGGTTGCACAAGAAATTAAATTCCCTGTTTTTGAGACTAAGTTTGCTGATATGTCCATTCGTGTCTAGTTATTAAATTGTACTTGAAACTACAACATTTACTAGTTCTTCAAAGTCAAGTCCTGACCTTCTTCTAAAGGGCACCATAGAGCATCTCTTAATCATCTTCCTGTGGTCATCTTGAAAACCAAGTATACCCAAAAATGTTGGCGATGGCTTAAATCAGACTGAAGAACAGCAACCATATAGCAATAGCACTTAGACTTATATACTGCTTCACAGTGCTTTACAGCCCTCTCTAAGCGGTTTACAGAGTCAGAATATATTGCCCCCAACAATCTGGGTCCTCATTTTACTGATCTGGGAAGGATGGAAGGCTGAGTCAACCTTGAGCCTGGTGAGATCCAAACTGCCCAATTGGAGGCAGCCGGCAGTCAGCAGAAATAGCCTGCAGTACTACATTCTAACCACTGCGCCACCACAGTTCTTAATAATAATAAAAAGGTAAAGGTTCCCCTCGCACATATGTTCTAGTTGTTCCTGACTCTAGGGGGCGGTGCTCATCTCCATTTCAAAGCCGAAGAGCCAACGCTGTCCGAAGATGTCTCTGTGGTCATGTGGCCAGCATGACTAAACACCAAAGGCGCACGGAACACTGTTAGCTTCCCACCAAAGGTGGTCCCTATTTTCCTACCTGCATTTTTTACGTGCTTTCAAACTGCTAGGTTGGCAGAAGCTGGGACAAGTAACGGGAACTCACCCTGTTATGTGGCACTAGGGATTTGAATCGTTGAACTGCCGACCTTTCGATCGACAAGCTCAGCATTTATTTATAATAATTTATAAAATAATTTATAATAATATAAATTGCAATAATCCCACCTAAGTTAAATTTGAATCCAAGCCACGTCAAGCCTAGTCCAGTTGCTTTCTGAATGCAGATGCTAGCACATCTGTCAAAGATCAAGTGTTACCCTCAACAGTAATGCTAACAGTAACTACAAATGTTGCTGTATAAACTTTTTCTTCAGAACCAAACTGTGCAGTTGAGACACGGCCAAGCATTGACCCACATTTTTAGATGTGAGGTGGTTAAATAAGAAAAGAAAGATCCAAACTGAGCTTATGATGTACCTTTTTTCTACTCTGACTTCTAACTGTTATTACTCTTCGAAACAAGAAACATTTTAAACTGGGTTACCAAACCTTTCTAGCCAAGAAATCAGGGACACAGCTTGTAACCTTTTGCATGAAAAAGATATACTTTACATTTATATTTAGGAGCCCTACTTTATGTGCCTCTTTTTGTTGCCTGAGACATACCTGAAATATATATTTTTGGAGAACAGTTTATCTAAACATATGCTTTTTAAAATTCTTTCTAACCCCATGGTTGGAAAGAAATGAGGCAAAGACTATTGAACTCATAAGCAGTAAAAAGCAACATTAAGCAAGGAGCAGAGGTGGGTTTCAGCAGGTTTTGACCAGTTCTGGAAAACCGGTAGCGGAAATTTCGAGTAATTTGGAGAACCAGTAGTAAAAATTCTGACTGGCCCCGTCCCCATCTATTCTCTGCCTCCTGAGTCCCAGTTTATTGGAAAGAAATGGGGATTTTGCAGTATCCTTCCCCTAGAATGGGGAGGGAATGGAGATTTTACAGTATCCTTCCCCGGCCACGCCCACCAAGCCATGCCCACCAATCACACCACACCCAACAAGCCACGCCCACAGAATTGGTAGTAAAAAACTTTGAATCCCACCACTGGCAAGGAGGGTTTCAGAATGCTGGTGATTGCCCCATTCTAAGCACCTTTTTATTGACCAATGACTGGAGCTGCGTCTATGCAGCCTCCTTACGCTTCATATACACCCATGTATAGACAAATTCAATATCAGGGGAGAGGAGAACCCCCGAACAGAGACAGCACATATGCCAGAGGTCCAATTAATCCCTCAGAAGAAAGTGCCTGTGCAAAGACATACTCACCAGAGAGAGAAGGGGAGAGAGCGGGGCAGGCGGTTACTTCATTACAGAAAAGGAAATGCAGCTATCTCTTACAGTCATTATTGATAGGGTATTCCGGAAGCTTATGACCTGCATGCTTTCCCTACTGTCTTTAAACAAGGACATGTTATTACAACTCCATTTGTTTCTTGGTTCCTTATGTTATATTCTTATAGGGCTTTTTTTTTCCTGCCTGTAATATATTGGGGGAGATCAAGGTAGGTAAATTAATGTACTTTAGCTCAAGTAAGGAGCTAAAACTAATTGCAGTAAAGGCTGGCCAATGACAATGGGAGTTTATAGTCCAAAATATCTAGAGGGGACTACTTTACCCAATCCTAGAGTAGAGGATATTTGGAATGCAACATACTGAAATTTGCAATAATTAAAAGGAATGGGCATTGACTTGTGATCCTCTAGATGACGCTGAACTATAACTTCCCAGTCAGCACCAATCAATGGTAAGAAATCCTATGATTTGTTTAGTAAATCTAAATCTAGTTCAGTAAAATCTGGAAAACCGGGGCTTTATCACCTCTGTTTAAACAACATTAAAGAACTGGAGCTGGGCACACATGTAAGGGGGGAAAAATCACAATATTTAAGAATTGATTTATGGTAGTATAAATACATATTTATTGTATTTATACATATAGAGGCATGCATAAGAACACCAGCGTGCCTACTGTCCCTGTCCTAATGTTCCCTTTAATTGTATTCATTTTATGTATTCAGTTCATGCTTATACTTAAATATATATATATATATATATTAGTACTCGACAAATAAATAAAAAAAATAAATAAAAAATATACACTTTTGTTAAGCTTGAACCATTATGCTTTCTTTGTAACCAAAACGATAGAAGAATCAGACTGCTTTCCCCTTAAAACCACTTTCCCCCCACCCCTTATGGGTGAGGAAGGCTAAGGAATTCAGCAATCACTGCTTGTGTGACTGGAGAGAGACTCTAATTTTTTTTGCTGTTGCATAACTTTGTAAACTTGGTTTCCAAACTTCCTTGATTTTTTTTTCTTAAAATAAACCACACTTCCTTATTTTTAAAATTGTTGAAAAATTCTTTGAACCATTTTGATCAGATGGTTAAATGTAAAAGCATTCTTATCCCTATTTTCAGTTTTTGTTAAGTTTTCGATTGATTCCTGCCCAGGCTAATATATCTCTTTAAGTGAAGGAACAAGAGCTTATCCCTTTTGATCAATCCCTTTTTCCCCCTTCTCCTTTTGTGCCTTTTCTCTTTTTCTTCACATAATGCTCTATTTACTTGCACTCTAGGAAAACTAAGCTGCAATTAAGATCAAAGCAACCTACACAAGTAGACTCAATTACAACTTGTGAGGCTAGATAGATGTCAGGAGCTGATTCTAGAGACATGTCAATGCTGTCTGATTTCACGTGTCTTGAAAATTAATGTTTATTGCTCAACCATCGGAGCAATGGAGCTCAGCTGCCCTCTTTCATATCACTTGTTTAGTTGCCTGGTTATGTGCAAGCACTTTGTTCTTCTCTGGACAGAACCAATCCTCTATTGTGTATCCAACTTCTGTAGGAAATTGCTTATAATGTAGGGGTAAACAAACGGTTTGGGATGTTGAGCACATCTGAAATGTTGCTGCCATTTTTATGACATCAGTTATGAGTACGGTTGGTCATAAAGCTATCGCTTAACTCTCCTAACTCCCAATGCTTTCAATTATTTTATTTTATCTATGGCAGTCAAACTTTCAAACAAACTATCCAACATAGTTTGAACAGAGTCTGTAATGGAGACTTTGCTGATTTCCTGGTTGTGACAAACGAAGCTATCATTATCAATGTTAGGCTAGCCAATGGAAAATTGGGGGGGGGGGAATATATAAAGAGGCCCCTATGTCTTTGTCTCACCATCAGCAAGATAATTCTCCAAAAAAGTAAAGTGAGTAAAATAAAACTTTTCTGGGGGAGAGGGGAAGGGAAGAGAAACCAGCAAGAGAAAGGGTGAAAATGGGCTAGATATGGAGGAGGCAGTACAGGAAAATAAAACCAGAAAATACTTCCTTATGGGAAGCTGTGTAGCATTGTGTCTATTGCTCAGTTTTTTAAATGCCTTCCCTCTTGGTCACATAACCAGAATGGAGCCAATGCAGCACCTACTGAGCTTTTCAATGAATACAGACACACACACACGACACACATATTGCACAGATGCAGAGGAAAAATTGCAAATACACCTGTACATGTAGAATACATATATAATACATTGTCCTTGGTATCTCCATCATAAAGGTAAAGGTTTCTCCTGTCCAATCATGACTGACTCAAGGGGGCAGCGCTCATCTCTGATACTCAGCTGACGGAACTTTGATTGGCTGACAGATGATTATTGTATTTTTCGGACTATAAGACACACCTAAATTTAGAAGAGGAAAACAACAACAAAAAAGTTTTTTGCCTCCATGAGCCCCATTTTAAAGCCTTTTTGGGGTCTTTTTTGGCCCATTTTGGGGCTTTTTTTGGCCTGTTTTTGAGGCTTTTTCCAGCTCATTTTCAGGGATTTTTGGGCCCATTTTCAGGGGGTTTTGGCTCATTTTTGAAGCTTTTTTCAGCCCATTTTTGAGACTTTTTAGGCCCATTTTGTTTTCAGAAATGGGTTGAAAAAAGCCTTGAGAACAGGCCAAAAAAAGCCTAGAAAACGGGGTAAAAACAGCCCCAAAACCAGGCTGAAAAAAGCCTCAAAAATGGGCCAAAAAAAAGCCTTGAATATGGGCTGAAAAAAGGCCTGAAAAAGGCCACAAAAAGACCCAAAAATGGAATGTGCAGAGCCCAAAAAGTGGCCGGTAGGTGGGCAAGGCTTCGACAATATTTGGTCTATAAGACGCACAGATATTTTCACTCCCTTTTGGGAGACAAAAAAGTGTGTCTTATAATCCGAAAAATACGGTATGTCATCATGTGACCAGCATGAAAGTACAGAATGCAGTAACTTTCCCGCCAAAGCAGTACCTATTTATCTACTCTCATTTGCATGCTTTCAAACTGCTAGGTTGGCAGAAGCTGGGACGAGTAATGGGAACTCACCCTCATGCTACGCTCTGGTCTCAAACCCAGGCTGTCAGCTTTCCATCTGACAAGCTCAGTGTCTTAACTCTGAACCATCGTACCCCCTTAAGACTATCATACCCACACTCAAACAGAGGCAGCACATGTTGACCCTAAGATTGTGCAAACAAATGCAACACTTTTATCACAAAGAATGAACTACAGATCCCTCTGCCTGTTTCTCCTATCTTGTTATTCTTTCCCATGCAAAAGAATGCTGGAAAAAAATTATGTAAACAGGAATTGGAGGCTGTCTGTCTCTGTGACTGTCCATCAGCAGAATTACAATCCAGAATTGGCCCAAACCCGGTGTGGTGGGGAAGCCAGAAAAGAAAGATCAAACTTGAAAATGAGCCAGATTGAATTAGGTGCTGCAGAGAGAGAGAAAAAAACCCCCAAAACAAAACTTTTCTAGTGCCTCTTTTTGGGACAGAGAATAAGGTGGAAAATTGAAATGTTGCCTGTTGTTTCGTTCTAAGCCCCACCTTTTTCTTGGTCACATGACCCAGAAAAGAGCTGTTTTAAGGGATTGGATACACTTCCAGAAGCTGCGCTCTATATTCCCTAACCTGTCATGTTAGAAAGGTGCTAGAAACGGATGGTTTGCCTGGCAACTTTTCTACTTAATTTTGGTTAATTAAAAGAATAATTAAAAGAAAACAGTCAGGTGAGCCAGAAAACTAAGCTAGTATCAAGGGAAATGACTTTGGGGCTATTGGCATCTATCAACACCTCATTTGCTGCTATTGGCATAATGAGTAGAGAAGTATAAAATCAACACACTGTCTAAGCCAACCTTCTCCGAGCTAAAAATGTTGTTCTTTCCAATATAACTTGTCAATGCAGGCATAGTAACACTAACCGGAGATGATGAAAGCCCAAGTAGCAGAGGTTTGTTCTAAACTGAGCCATTTGCAACAACTTAAAATACACTGAGAGATGCTTTCTTGATGTAGTTTTTGTCACCTCCGTATACTTGTGTATATGCATGCGTATACTGTATTGTATTGTTCTGTCCCAAAAGATAAATGGTTAGGAGGTTCCAGAAATGTATTTCATTGAAGGAAGGAAGAATTCTGCTTTAGCTTAGGTAAAATTCCCCTTTAAAATAGAATTTATTTGTAAATATCAGTAAAACAATAAAAGTGTAGGATGGGATTTTAAAAAGAACAGGAACTAACTTTTTAAAAGTTTGCCTTTCTTCCCCACTCCAGATATTAGGTTATATGCCCGATTATATTTACATCTTTTGAATCTTGCAAACATTTGATCAGAAAGGAATAAGCAAGGAGAAAAACAAAGTTTTGATGCAGATACTGGAGATGCTGTGTCAGCTGTGTTCCCTCTCACCTACTTCTTGATTATTTGGTCTCTCAGATACAGATTCCAAAGACAATGAAAATGCCTAACAGGAAAGTTGACTTTTGCATTGGTGTGCATTCATTTGTGCAACGTTGTCCTCTGATCTGTGCCATCTAGCAACAACCTTATAGTGAATAACTATTACCATGAATCCAGATTCCCATTACGGCTGAAAATAACTTTAAATAGGTCAAAGAGCGCCACTGCCTGATAAAAATGTTTTATCAATCCCAGATCAGAATCAGGAGCTTCGTAAGGAAAAGCTTGTTTATAAGGGAATGCAACATGGAATAGATCAGGGGTCTCCAACCTTGGCAACTTTAAGACTTGTGGACTTCAACTCCCAGAGTTGGAGTCCACAAGTCTTAAAGTTGCTAAGGTTGGAGACCCCTGGAATAGATCCTTGGGGATCAATGATAGCTCTCAAGTTTAATAAAACCACAACACCGTCTTTCTTATTCACTCCCTCTACATTAGAAAGTCATGTTTTTGTGCAACAACATCAATGGAATTATAAAGGTCCATATGGATAGCCAATCACAAGAATTAATCTAGATCCGATTTCCCTCTGAAACCTGGAGCTGCATCAGTGTATAGGCTATACATGAATGGTGGGTTATTCAGCATAGCCAACTGACTGCCTAAATTTTTGCAGAAATTAAAGATTTAACCATATCATAAATGTGGTTAATAATCCCAGCTTTGCTACTTTGCAAATAGCTACAAATCTAAGAAGCTGCTGCCGTACTTTTAAATGTTGGGCTCCCAAAGTTACTGGGCTCCCAAAAGTAGATACATGAGTTCTTATTTATTTCAGTTAAATCTTGTTTCAGAGAGAGGGAGACAGAGAGGCTCCCAGATAGGTAGACAGGCAACCCTTAGCCTATTTTGAAAAAGCCAAAGATCTCCCTACAATCCTAAGGATAAAACTTTATCCCTTTAATATTATCATTGTTCAGACGGGTATGGAAAAACAGGATAGCTAATAAATGGACAGCTTTTGGTAAGACCCTGATGTCTTGAACTACAACATCCATCACCCTTGGCCAACATATTTTGGAAATTGTAGCTGAACACATCTAGAAAGCACCAATTTATAAACAATTGTTTTCAAGGAGAAAACGTTGGGACTATTATAGATAGCATCACATTACTTATCCCTGGATCAGTCTTACAGAGAGCCAGGATATTATCTTGGCTGTTGACAACAAGTTTACCTTCTTTTCTCTAAATAATCTTGCTTTAAAGAAGTATTTATTTGAGTCACTTCTTTTAATCTGGGAATGGAAAATTTGTGACTTCCCACATACAGCTTTCCACATCCCTCACCGTTGGTCATATAGAATGGGCTGTTGAGAGCTATAATACAATCGCATCTGGAGATTCCCAGATTCTCCATCTCTATATAATGCCCTGTTAAGACTGTCACAGTTTGGTGAACTGTAGCCACGCAGTAACTTTTTGTTAACTGTGTATGTTGGGTATTGTAGATTTGGAAAGCAGGGATTTGTCCCATATAAACTGGTTCTCAATTAGCAATTCAGAGGTGCTTTATAGTCCCCCTGAATACTGCATTTGCTCTCCTAACTGTAGAAGGGTGGGATTTTCAGGGGTCTTTGCACCTATCAGCCTGTTCCAGAGTAAAATGATGGTGCAGCTTTCTTCTAGTGCCATCTAGTTTAGTTAACCCAATTTGCAAATACTCGGTGAAATTGTAGCCTAGTTAAATTCCCTATCTGTCTTCATTAATATGGAGGCAAAAGCATGGCTGAAGAAACCCCAACATCCCTCTCCAGGTCTCCTTGACCTGAGCTTTGATGACATTAAACACAGGATTAATTCAATCACTGAGATCAAAGGCAAGTATTGACTAAACATTTGGTTGTCTGAAGGTTGTGGCATTTTCTAATCCCAATAAATAACCTCGTGGGATTTATTTTAATGAAAAATGTATATCACAGACACACGTACATATATATTTGCTTACACTTAAAAAACAATATTAACTGGGGGGGGGGATCCATCTTCCTCATCTTCCCCTCCTTTCTTTGTTGCACATGTGGGGGCGAGGCAATTTTGAGATGAGGCAATAGCCCAAAAGCATGCTATTGATTTTTTCGTTTTTGCTCCAAATGGGAAATCTCAGGAGAGGGTAAAATGGGAGGAGGTTAAGGGGGGGGGGGGAAGAGACAGAGAGGGTTAGATAACCTCTGCAATTTTATTGGCTGACTTACCTTGAAGCCTGTAAGTTTGAGCATGCCCATTGGATGGGCGTATAAAAGAAGGGGCAGTGAACGCATCGGTCTGTCTTCTCAGCGGAGCAGTTCATTGAAAGTATAGCTGCTACTAGCGGAGCTGAGCCCCACTAGCAGCCCTGCCTCTGGAAACGAGATCCAAGCAAGAGACAGCAAAGCAAACTATCTAGCTATCTACGCTCGCTCGCACGCACGGACACGACACGCACAAAAAAAAGAGAGGACTCGCTAAACACCAAATAGAACCAGAAAAAAATCCAGCCAAGCCGGAGTCACCATGTCAAGAGCTGAGGATGGACGCTGCAGCAACCCAGGCTTGCTCCAAATCTCAACGCCAGAAGTTGAAAACAGCCTTGGCAGTTCAAAGGTAAGGGAGAAAAACAAACGCTCTTGGATCTCTCTCTCTCTCTTTCCCGGTCTCAAGCTTTCGGAGAGGAGGTGAAGTGAGGGAGCTGGGTGGTGCGTTCAAGCGGCGTTTGGCGGCGGCGGCGGCGCTAGCCGGCAGCGGCAAGCATCAGAACGTCTCTCCCCAAGAGTGAGGGGGTCCGGGCGCTTAGGTCGCGCTGCGGGACTAGCTCCCTTTCGGCTTTGCGTGCGTGAGTTCAAGGAAGGACGCCGCTTGTGAAACGCAACAAAGCTGTTTTAACTCTGTTCGGGCCGGAGAGAGTGAAGAGCGAAAGAGAGAAAAAGTCCGGCTTTCCTTTTCGAGGATTTGAGCAACGACTAAGATCCTCCACTTGCCTAAGAGACTTTTCTCTCTTTCCTTCTCCTTTCTTCGCGCTCCCCCCTTTTTCTTTCTTTCTTTTTTTTGGGGGGGAGGGAAAGGGAACCCCTACTTTCAGCACTTTTCCTCCGAAAAATAAAAGCGGGCTTGTGTGGTGGTTTGTTTTTTTTTTTTTTTGCACACCTTTTGTCAGTCCGTCTTCTGCTCCCCTCCTCCCCCCCGGTAAAGTCTGTGCGAAAGTATTTTTGCCGAACAGCATCGCCGCAGAAGCGAATCGGCAAAGGGAGCGCAGGCTTCTTCCACCGCTCCTTGCTTTGATTTTTTTTTAAATATATATAAAGATGGTTATTTTCTTGCTCTTTTGCGGGGCAGAGCAGACGAGGAAAAGGTGTTGGGGGGGGGGAAGGAAAAACTTTTTTTGGAGTACTTCGTTCTGCGATGCAGACAAGTTGACACTAGAGGGACCCCGAGGGTTTGGTCTGAATACACTGTTTTTGAGTTTCTGCGAGAGAGGATTGTGGCACTTTCCTGCTTTTTTTCTCCTTTTTTTACAGTAGAGAGAGCGGGCGGAGGGAGATGGGCACGCTCCCGGCTTGTGTAGCAAAACTCCATTGTAGCAGAGAGGTTGTATGAAAGTTCCTACCCAGAAAGACGAAATGTGTGTCTCTGTGTGTGTGTGATTTCAGGAGAAAACAAAACGTTGTAAAAAAGCCCCGATGAATGAGATGCATTGTAGAGGGTCTGATCCGTAAAGGGATGTTGGGAGACCGGTTTCAGTCCGTGAACTTTAGAAGAGAAAGCGGTGGGCAGAAGTAGTAGACGACTTCTCCTCCGTGCCTTGAGATGCCTTTAAAGCAAAGCTAATTTTTTTTAAAAAAACAACAACAAGTAGCCCAGGGATACTTCTGACTGCCGAAAGTATACCCTAAATAGCCGGTAGCTCTTGTGACATGTGCCGCGGTGGGAAGTCTGGAGCAGGAAATCCAAGGTGTGCTTTGTTCTTGCCGCTAGGGGTTGAACTGCGAAAGAACTGTAGGTGAAGTCGGTAAATGTCCGGTGTGCGATTTGGATACCTTGCTTCTTTTGCCTGTCCGTTTAAGGACACAAGCAAGGTCATGTTCTCTTGGATTGAATGTTATGGGGTTTTTGTTTTTTTAAAAAATATTTTGCATTACTTTTCTCTGCTTTCCTTAAACTGCTTGGAGGAGAAAGCTTCTGAAGATTTCTGCGTTGTTGCAAAGGACACGTAGTTCTTGAGCTCTGCTTGCTATTAAGCGCGTTTTAGAACACTATATCGCGTGTTAGATCAATGAGGAGTGAAAACGGATCAAAACAGAACAATAAGCCAAGAACTGAGTGAGAAGAAAGGGCTGGCAAGAGGGGTCTTCTACTTTAGATGGCCTTATTTGGATAACTCTTATTCCTATTATCGTTCTCCCGTTTTCTCTTCCAGTTGCTTTTCCCTAGAGGAATTGTTTGGAGAAGCTTTAAAAAAAAGTTTTTAGCACTGGGCAGAGCCATAGGGATATGGAACGCAGAAGGAAGCTGTGGTTTTCTACAGCTTTCAGTGTGTCTGAACCAGCTAGTCATATATCAACAGTTTCTAAGGCTCATTTCTTTTAAAAAAACAAAATAACTAAAAAGAAAAAGACTGTTAGGCACAAGAGGTTTATTACTGGGGTAGTAGCATGAAAAGATGCTTGGGACATGAGAACGGTGCTTTAAGTCTCCCAACGGACACTTCTGAGCTGTATAGCATGTTACTGTTTATAACGCATACCGTGCTTTGCAAACGGCTGGTTTCTGTAGAAAACAGGGAAAGTTGCTTGCTTGAGGATGTGTTCCCCCCCCCCCCCAAGCTCTGGCACAAAAAGTTGTAACGAAGAGAGGGTTGCCATGCAAAGGGGAAGCAGTGAAAAGGGACTCCCTTTGCTGTTTGTTGGAGCCTTTATGGGAAGCTGTGCAGCTAAAGCCTTTACTTCTGGCAACCGAGGGGCGCTTTCCCGCTAATTTGCCTTTCAAGAGAGAAACTGTTTACCTGAGCAATCTGTAGACAAGGTCATTCAATACAAGAGTTGTCTTTCTCCTGGAGCAATCTCGATCTGCAGCAACCCAGGGAAATTCAGCGAAACCTTTGGTATTGTTATATTATGCAGCTAAATGCACACGGGTCCTGGATGGTTTAAAAGGACTCCCCCCCTTTTTTTTCTTTCTTTCTGAGCCCATTTGGGAGGGGGTTCGCTGCAGCAAGGGCATTGCCCGCTGCACACTACTCTCCTGTTAAAATTCATAATGGCAGCTTAGACTAGCTCATTTATCCCAGCAAGGTCATTTCAAAGCAAGTGCCTACTTCATTAGCTGTATACAGGGAAGGAGGAGGTCCTGAAATAAGATGCTTTTAAACAAGCAGAGATAGCCAAGGGACTGTTTTGTTAAATGGAGCTGGAAGAATATGCTCCATATTAGCAGGAAATGCAACAAACACAAATGTGGTTTTGGATGAAGTCTGTGTCCATTTCAGTCACCTTAATTCTCCCTGTAACTGAGTGATGTAATATTGTTGTCCATAGCTTTGAGTTACTTCAGGGCTTTGGAAACTAAATGCAGAAGACAGTAAGAGAACAAGCTGTGAATTTGGGAGATTGAAACTGATCGGTTCAGCTGGCTGAAGACATTTAGATTTCCCTTTTTTTGTCTTCTGCCAGATGTTTTTCAAAAGCGAAGCAAGTTTGTTTTATTGTTGTTGTTTTTTTTTTAAAAAAAAAACTGTGAATAAAGTCCCACTTCTTTCTTTAAAAGACCTCCTGGAGTGGATCACCAAAGTTCAAGCAGTTTCTTATACTCTGATGGAATGAGTAAACAGGACCAATTCTCCCTTCTGCCCTTCCTTCTATCTTTTCTTTTCCCCACTCTAAAGGCTTAACTGATACCAATGTCCTTTTGGAGTGGTTAAGGGAATTGAGTGAACGTAGACTGTATTTGTTACCAGGACAAAGGGCAAGAGAAAGAATGTCTTTTCATTTAAGTTTCTTGGCTGTCTGGAAAACCTAGAAAATGAGCGTGAAAGCAAAGCAATGGCATTAAAGAGCAAGGATGGATCTTTTTGCAGTCTTTCTACAGGGGTGGGCTGGCTTGCTTCTGTGTGGGCAAGGTAAGAGAGCTAGGCAAATCCTTTCACTTTTAGAAAGCCTTTTCGATTATGCACTCCAATTATAAACACATTTATTTATAGCTTGGATGTTCAATTAGTCTGGAAGAACTCACAACCTAAATTCATGGTTACAGCGCCCCACCTGAAAGACTAAACCAAATAGATCAGCTCCTGCATCAGATTTCTTCAACCTGGAGCCCCTTGAGATGTTGGGCAGCACGTACCCACTGCTAGCATGGCACCTGCTAGGTGAACAGTGTCTTACAATTTTGGGGCAGGACATACTTTCATCTCTTTGTGATAGGCTTTAGAGAGCCCTTCAGAGCTCGGCTGAAATAAATCCACCAAACATGTAGCAGAGCTGCTCCTTAATTGAAGAAATGTGAGCTCATTAGTATATGAGTTAGAGATTGCTATGTTTGATTGGTTTACAGCTACATATATTTGCATGAGGGGAAAAAAGGGTTTTCCCTTTTTGAGAAGATTCAGGCCTGTTTCACAACAGACACTACAGCAGCAATCATAAATCAACTTCTCCTGATTGGTCTTCTGCTTTTTGAGAGCATGCTTATACCGCGAATTTTAATCTCTTGTAAAAGGTTTTAACGGCTGGAAAGACTGCCTGGACAAGTCCCTGTAATATTTTTTGGGCAATATTTTCAGAAGTGGTTGACCACTGCCTCCTTCCCAGGGCTGAGAGAGGCACTGGCCCAAAATCACCCAGTTGGCTAAAGTGGGACTAGAACCATAATCTTCTGTTTTTTTCAGACTGGTGCCTTAATCACTAGACCAAACTGGCTCTCCGGAATATAGTGGACATAATACTGGCTGATGGTTGAATTTCTGGGCTTGTGGGGAGGTGAGAAGAGAAGATTGAGAGGGAGGGGGATGGAACAACTTAACTGGAAAGTTGGAACAGGAGTACCCCACACTAAAAGATGTTGCTGCCTATTCCACGTGTATATATGTCTGTGTGAGATGGCAGAAGATAATGTGCTGTGAATTCTTAGCCAATCGGTTCTATAAAAAGCTGACTGGAGGGACATATAACCTTCAGGGTAGAGGTGGTAAACAGATATACGGAATACTTCATCCACCCTCTGTCACATAAAACTCATTCTTCCCTTCCGTTTTTCTCCCCAGTAGGGTTGATAAATTCTCTTCCGGAGATTACCTTCAGAAATTAGCTGGGCACAACACACATGGAGAAAGCCTCTACCTGATTCAGTAGAGCTGATTCAACCCCCTGCTTTTAATTTTTTTATGTTTATGGGAATTGTCACAATTTGCACACTTTTAATCAGCCATGACCTAGAACAACTTATATGTGTGCTTGCTTTTCAAATGTGCAAGAATTTAATACCACTGGGGAGATTGTCAATTCTGGTTCCTCTAGAGGTGCCTGAAAGTGTGCATGTCTATGTATATCAACCTTTGGTGGTGTTAAAATGTAACTGTCTAAACCCCAACAACTTAAAATGTATGTTACATATCTATCTTCTTGTGGGGCAAATAGATGCCCCACAATGCTCCTTTTCTATTAATTGAATGGCTTAATCACATTAATATGAAGAGATCACGTGTAGACCAAGTATAGACCACTTGATATTCCAACCCAGTGACTTGCTTAGAGCGAGAAAAATTCCCAAAGGTGATGCATTTGTTTTCTGAAGCACTGAAGTTGGGGCATCTGCTCAATTTCCTAAAAAGCGCTATTGCTGATCTTGGATGAACCTGGAAAACAACCTGTCTAGGTTTAGTTCCATTTACAATAACTCCTTAGTTTTCTAAAGTGCCAGAAGAGCATATGTTGAAAGTAAAATTTGGACTTGGATTTGATTTCCTAAATCAATATCCTGATGGGATCATGCAACAACTTCCTCAGCAAAATATTTGAAGGATAACACATTAAAAAATGTGTTTCTGTAGAATACTATGAGCTGACTACAAGGAGGCCCCATAGCAGCATTGACTGCTAAACCTCCAACTAAGGCTCTCTTATCTCTACTATTGCATTGTCTTACCTTCAGTGGGGTAAAGATGCCAGATTGGTTGGTTGTTTGCAGAAGATTCATCTGGGGGAGGAGAAAATGGAATTCAGCACTAAGCAATTAAAAAGCTCTCCTTTTTTGGCCTTGCTTCCTATTACATTGACCTCTGAGCGGGTAGACTGAAGGTAAGGAGTAGCATTTTTAAGTGGGAGGAGAGCTGACAGAATAAAAAGTAGAGTGTGAATTGGGTTCCAGAGGCATCCATTGGAGGCTGGATATGCTTCAGAACTGTTATATTATTTTACTAGCAGATACAAATTGAAATAGGTCTTGCCTTATTATTTCATTTAAGGGAAGGCACATAAATTCTTTCTTTACTTATTTATCACAGTCTTTATATAGAGCTATATATCAAAACTGTGATAAATAAGTAGAGAATTTATGTTATCAAATACCGGGGGGGGGGGAGGGAGATCTACCTGTGCTAACTATGGGTCAACGTTTTGAAAAGGAAAAAAAATGAGAACAGATTTTCTAACATAGAACTGGAAGAATATCTAATCTCCATTGCTGAGAATAGTGTCCTAAAACTATCTTAACGTCTGATCTAAAGTTTGGGTAGGCAATTACAGCGTAAGAGTGGGTTGGGATTAGCTATGGCTGTAGTTTCTGGCTGCCTTTCTTAAAAATATCATAGGTTTCCTCTTCAAAGAAAAGAAGGAGCTAAAAAAAAATAGAATTGGTTGTGAGGACTGTGGTAGCAGTATTGAAGAGCTTTAATTTGGAGTCACCTCTTTTCTCACTGATCCACTTTCATTTCACAAGTCAGAAGAAGGTCTGTGTGATTATCTCTCCAGAGCAGTGCCAACATTCTGCTATAATGGGGCATCTATCTGTACATTGTTGGCAGAGGAGCATGTGCCACATCACCTCTTGTTTGAATAACCCTTATAGGCAGGTGAGAAGAGTGTTTTTCTGGGAGAGATGGAGTAACAGATCTTGCAAGGGGAGGTGGCTAGTAACTATCAACTTTGGACACAAGAGATAGATTTCCCAGATTTGAGTCCTCTTGGAAAAATGAAGTGTGTGTGTATATACACAGGCACACATAGATTTTGCCAAGTATCAAAATTAAGCAATCTTTTATGAGAAATGAACAGGGACAGGGTCGATGACAAAGTGGCTAAACTAACTTTTGAGTCTTGCCCAGGAGGCAAAAGTTAATAAGGGCTGGGCTTCCTGGTTGACCATAAACTTTACCCAGCACATGTTGCATATTTGGCAGTCTAAATGTGTATATGCCTATGTGATCAAATGCAAGGGCATAGGTAGCTGAGCAGTCACGTTTGTGATGTTTTCACAGCATTTGATAACACAGCCTTTGATGCTAAGGAGCATCACTGATTGCTACTAGCTTACTGGATTCTTTGGACATACCTGGTAGACTTGGAGCCTGTTTGCTGCATGAATCAGAAAACACAAGACAATCCTTGGAAGCGATGTATCTAATTAGCATTTCCTCTAATAGCAGCAGCCTTTACCTGCACATACAGGATTAGCTCTTGAAAAGCAGGTGAAGATGGATGTATTCATGGTACCCGTGAATTTTGCTCTATGGGACAAATTTGTAAGAGGTGTCTTAATTAGAGAAATGTTGCAAAGGGAAAGAAAGAAATTTGCCTAGCCCCTTTTGCCCCCTCTTCTTTCTTTCATTTGGTTTATAGCTCAAACATCCTCCATTTAGAAATGCAATAAGCTTAGAAAAACAACACCGGTAGATTGTGACTTTCCTGTCATATATTTGGTTCAAAGCCAATGGAAGAAAATAAATTGAATCTATACTAATCAATATTCTCTGTCTGTCTGTCTGTCTGTCTGTCTGTCTGTCTGTCTCTCTCTCTCACACACACACACAGACAGATCCTAGAAAGGGAAAATTAATATTTTAATATGGGAAAGCAACACCAAAATGCTGAATATGTCTTTATCATCTCTCTCCAACTTGCTGTTTAGATCGGTTTGCTAATCAATTGTTCACCTGGCCAAAACTCTCTAATAATGCAAGGGGTTAATGATTTTTTTTTAAATTGTGAACTAATCTAATTGAACTTTTAACTACAAAAACAAGCCGGAAGATTGTCCCTTGAGTTGATGGCAAATAGGATTGTCTCTATTCCCTTCCATTTTTGCTTCATTTTAGACTATAAGCCTGGATGTTAGGGGGAAAAAAAAACCTTTTAACTGGAATATTCTGAAATAATGCTTGGTTTGAATCCAGATTGGACAATTTGTTTTAAGTAAGAAACCAAAGTATATTATTACAATTGATGCCCTTTCTCTGCCTGATATAGCAAGTGGTTCCCCCCTCCCCCCACTATTTCTGAATATAGTGGGACACTATATGTTAAGTCGTTGCTTTAAGAAGTCAGGTTGCTTCTCCCACTAGAACAGTGTTTCTCAACTTTTACTATGTGTGTTAACTTCAACTCCCAGAATTCTTCAGCCATCATGTTTTCTGGAGAATTCTGGGAATTGAAGTCCACACACCTTACAGTTGTCAAGGCTGAGGAACACTGCACTAGAGACTTAACATACCATAAGTTACTGGAAAGCTAGTAATCCATGATAGGTAGAATGGATTAAGGGATAGAAAGCTGGCCTTACACTCTGCCGAGGATCACATTAGAAAACTTGAAATTAAGCCAGGAATAGATTGGACTAGATCACTGTGGGATTTCGTCCAACTCAACGAAAGGTCGTCCCATCTGCTTGATGTGGTTCTGATGTAGTAGTTAAAGTGCTGGTATATTTTCTTTTAAAACAATAATGCTAGTCTGATTTAAAGCTGTCCAGAAAAGCTGTATAGATGAAGGGCCAGAGCACTTCAGCAATTAGCAGATTCACCAATTCTCATTTTGTATAGCGATGTAACATTCTGGTAAAATGCAGAGGAATTCTTCCTTATTCTTTCACATGTGGCAGGTCTAATTTTCTAAAATTACATTTGCCAGTCTAATTTATAAGTTTCAACAAAATATGGTGCTTTGAATGATTGTAGTTAGGTTTTGAAACTAAAAATTAATCACCACAGAATTTCTGATACTTGTCATCAGGGGCAGAGAAACTTCTTTTCACACAGACTTCAATTCACGACTTTACCTGGGCTCAGGGAGGAACCAGAGGCCTATCATTTTTCTGTCTTCATCACCTCATCTTCCAGAGAAATACAGGCAGCTGTTTCCATCTTTGCCGACCTACATCTGGATTTTGGACCTCTAAAACAGAAAAATAATGAAACCGGCTTAGTATTTTGATTTCTATTAATTGGAGCAGCTGTAGGGAGAAGCTGTGTTTTGCCTGCTTTTTTTAGTGTGTGTTACGGTATTCAGAACATGCATTGCAAAGAAAATGTTTATTTATGCTTATAAAGATTAATTTGTATGATGCCTGTTGTCTAAACACTGTGTTCAGTGTACTTGATCCATGTCTAGCTTGCTATGATGGGTCTGCCTTTTCATTTTTCATTAGGATGATAGACAATGACTGTGGAGGTACTTTAAACCAGGGGTTTCCAACTTTGACAACTTTAAGACTTGTGGCCTTCAGTGAAGCTGGCTGGGGAACTCTGGGAATTGAAGTCCACAAGTCTTAAGTTGCCAAGGTTAGAGACCCCTATTCTAAACCCTGGTAATTTAGAGGTCACTTATAGGAACAGTTTTTAACATGATGGATTTTTCTCTTTCACGTACAGAAGATGTGCATCTCCCGGCAGATATTGCTTCTTACGCTCACCTTCCTGGCATATACGATTGATTCGGTCTCTGCATACAGTCCTGCCGAAACTCTTTGTGGTGGAGAGCTGGTGGACACACTACAGTTTGTCTGTGGGGAGAGAGGCTTTTATTTCAGTAAGTATAGGGGGGAAAATGAAATGAGCTTGGCTTGGAAAAGTGCCAATATATCCATCTATAACAATACACGGTGTTTTGGAAAGTTATATATGAAGCATTATCTTAGGAGGCCTCACTTAAGCTGTATACACTATGCTAGCTTTTGTATATTGCTGGTGGGTGGCTGGGGCCGAACTAAAAATCCATGTAAT
Source organism: Ahaetulla prasina (assembly GCF_028640845.1). Lineage (NCBI taxonomy): Eukaryota > Metazoa > Chordata > Lepidosauria > Squamata > Colubridae > Ahaetulla > Ahaetulla prasina. Next base: position 265,402,752 of record NC_080539.1, on the reverse strand, counting down.
CTGGCAGATGCGATGAATCCAGTTCTTATGAATCTCAGCCAGAATGTCCAGTGATAAGAAAAGTAAAATGTTGGATGTACTACTGTGGTCTAATACTTCTTCTGTATCTGAATAATATCAGATTGCTTGGTTGAAAATCTTGTTTTCTACATCTGCATGATCATACAATCACAAAATGCAAATAGTTCTTTATTCCTCTTATAGAATTCAAATTGCTTATGGTCAGAATTAAGTAAGCACACTTTAGGACTGCAATCCTTTATCTGTTTACTGGCCAACCAACACCTTTAACTTCATTCAGACATTCTCCAAGGTAGTCATGAATAAGATTGCACTGAAAGTCCCTCTCAGACCCTCCCAATATGACTGTTGACAACACTATAACTAAATAATACCCATTAATAAGTAAGAAACCATCCATAGTGGTGTTATTAGGAGAAGCAGTACTATGAAACATAAAATCCTCATTAATTATTAGGCCTAATCTAATTTCATTTGTATCTAGAATAGTGCTTTGGGGAATGGGAACTAACTAGGATTTGGAAGTTTTGCTTTCAGTAGATGTGGATGTTCACATAAGTAAAATTCTACCCACTGTGTCTCAAAGGCTTCTGCGTAGAGAAAAAAAAACCAGTATTAAGTCTTCCTTGTTATGAAAGAAAAATTCTTGCAAAATTTTAAATCCTTAAGAGAGAATTCTTGGATTGTGCAAATCCCTAAAAATCTTTTCAATTTGATCTATATTACTAGTGCAGTATCCTGGTGGATTATTGTATGGGTTCAATCCATAAACAATGGTTACAGTGTATGGGGACATTGTAATTTAATTATTAGCATAAATTGCTGAAATACTTTTTAAAATGCCAGTCATCTTGCTTTTCATTCATTCATTCACTCTCATTCATTCATTCATTCATTCATTCATTTTATATGGCCACCGATCTCACAAAACGTCCCTGATATACTTTAAAATATGCCTGTGTTTTGATTTTTCATCAAGGAAATACATGCTTATTTGATCGGCAGGGCAGAAGTCTAAACTTTTTGCCAAGAATTTATTTACGCCTGTATTATGTCACCCTTCTTCAACCAGAGATTCCTTCCAGGCATGTTGGGATTACATCACCCAGAATTCTCAGCCAGTGTGAACATGGCTCACATTGGCTGGGAGTCCTGGGAAATATAATCTCCAAAATCTGGACAGCATCAAATTGGGGACGATTATTCTGCAGATCATCTCTCACATTGTGTCTGGCAACTAGAGATGTCCTGCTCCCTGCTTCCCATATTGTAGGTGGTCTGAATCCTCTTCTGAAAACACTTTTAAAGGGAAGTTGCTTCTTAGTCTCTTTAATCTACAGCTCTGTCCAAAACCACCAAAGGTCAAGACCCCAGCTGGGGCAATTCATCATCACCCTATTGAAGTCAGACCCGTAAGCTTTAGTTCTCTTTTTAGATTCTCAGATGGGGGTGGGGAAGGCTGGCAGTAGTTGTGAAGAAGGGATGTTGAGCTAAAAATACTCCCGTTTAGGAAGTAGTTAATCAGCAACATGCCCAATAAATGTGTTTTCTAAGCATTCCTGGCAGAAGAGGAAGACGAAGAGGAAGGTGGCATTAATGGAGATCTAATAATAGTAATTGGTGTTCTTATACTAGTATCAGCAAAGGACACAAGATGGGGTGTTTAAAGGTAGGCACGTGACCTAGTGGCCAATATTTGGGAGGTCTGGTTCCAGCTCTTGGGGTGGATTTTTGATTCAGAGCAAAAAGCCAGTCTGACATAGGTAAATGAAGCTTGAATCTCTGTGTGAATCAGGAAGAGATGAGGGTGGGGGGGGGTGAGATGGGGGGAAGAGCTGAGCGAGAGTCCAGGCATCTGACTTCTGTAAACAAGGGCTCCTGTTTCTTCCTTTCTAACAGCTGATAAGAACTTAGCTCTTTCCAGCCACTTACGCTGACAAAGCACATTCTCTCCTTTCTCTCTCTCTTTTCTCTCTGCATCCCTCAGAATAATACTAGGAAAAATAAGGGGGTGGGTGGTGGTGGAAGGGAAGCTATTTGGGGGGGAGGGGTTTGGAACAATGGATGCTGCTGCCCAGCCACTCACAAAGGCCCTCTTGTTGGTGCCCACATTCCTTTGTCAGGAGAAGAGAGGATTGTTTACACCCAAAGTGTTCTTACGCTTGATTTGGTGCTTGATTGATCCGATGGAAGGGGTACTCAGGAGAGTGTGTACGAAAGAAGGCACAAGCGGTGGAACATTTTTGTGTTATTCAGAAGAATGGCACACGAGGCCCTGAACACAGCACATAAATATTCCCTCTTATCCCCTCATACATATTCTCCAGGATGCACAAGTGCATCTGAACTTTGACCCCAGCCACCAATATTTAGCCTCCTTGCAATTTCTGTTTAGGAAAAGAGAGGAAGAATGAAAAGCTAAATTGGGAAGGGGAACTTTGACGGAAAAAAAAAGAAGGGCCTAAATCGAGGAGAGGAACTCTTTATCAGTGTCAAGTCACAGCAGCCACGTGTCTTGTCTTTTTTTGCTAGAGCTGTCTTTGTTGATGAACATGATCCTTGGCCCTTCACCTGAAATGATGCTCAGAGGATAACAGAGCACCAGGGTGTTTATTTATTGGACACTGATACATAAACATGAGACTTATTCTCAGCTCTGATTCTCAGCAGTATCTAGTTAGGGGGCTACTTGTGAGGAGATCCATGACTTTCCCCTTCAAAAGGAAAAAAAAAAGTTGTCATTGTGCAACAGGAACTAGCAAAAAGCAATGCTTGTGCAAACCCCAAAGGCAACAATGTATTTAATCAGTAAGTAGTCTTGTGCAGGGGTCTCCAACCTTGGCAACTTTACGCCTGGAGGACTTCAGCTCCCAGAATTCTAGGAGTTGAAGTCCTCCAGGCTTAAAGTTGCCAAGGTTGGGGACCCCTGGTCTAGTGCATATCAGGAGAGAACCAGAAGATCCTGGTTAAGATGTTATGATGATCACTCTCTTCTTTGTTTCGGTTACTATCTCCAATATAGTGATGAATACAGACAGACAGACAGACAGACAGACATAATACATATATTACACTACTATTAAATTTTTATACTACTAAAATATTAAATAATGGTGGTCTGTGTAAAATTTCCTTGTCAGCTTACCTTTTCTTAGCAACAAGATCTCACAGTTTGCCTATGAAGGAATCTCTCAACATTCTGGAACAAACACAGCTCTCAGCTGAGTATTTGTTCCTCTTTTTAAATAGAATTGCATTTTCTTTCAAGGGGAGTAGCATATAATTTAGAACATAGGGTTGCTGTTTTTTTTTTTTTAACTTTTTAGAAAAAGATCACACATCAGATTGCCAGCTGTATTGAAGTGGATAGTGAAAGCTGTCCAGTTGCTAACAAAATAGTGTATACTTGGGAAGTAACTTGGCAAGAGAAAATCACAGATGAGTAAAGGAGTTTATTTTCATCATAAAAAGATAGAGCTCTCACTAACAGAAAGCAGATTGGCATTTCATACATTTTTCTCCTGGATTATGTATCCCAAGCCTTGTTTTGATTACTCACATTTAAATAAACTTGTTTTTAAATTACTGAGTTCAGTGAAGCTTAGTTGAGCTTAAATTTATTAAAATCCCATTCTCAAACTACAGTTCTCAGTTAAGATCTTTCTGGACTGTCATATTTAAAGTAAATTCCATGAAACTTTTTTGTTCTGCCCTTGTAACGCATACAGTAGTGGCTTGAAAATTGACCAAATTTTCAACCAAAACACTGGGGTCAGAGAACAAAAATTGGGATAATAAATGACAGTAACTTTGCCTCTTCATAGATGGAGGGGCTGTGTTGTATTTGTTTGAAGGAATAGTTTAGAATACAATCTCTCCAGCATCTATCACCCAGATTAACAGGAAGCAGCATCAGATAAACAATCAGGAAGAAACAATACCCTAATTTACAATGATCAAGAAGAGGGGGGCATTATATATACAGTCAGCAATCCCACTTTCTTTTGTACTGATCATTTTACTTAGCATGGTATTGAAACGTCTGTAAGAAAACAATTATTTCAACCTGCACTATGCATATTATCATAGATAAAATGTATTTAAAGTAGAGCTAAGTATCTCCTTTTAAATAATTTGATGAGAGATACATTAGCATGAAACAAATGGAGTTGCCATTAGCATGGAATTATTTGGGTTTTTAAAAATTTAAACTAGGCTTGTACTAACAAGTGAAATAGAATTTATTCTATACCAGCTCCAACTGAGTTTGTTCCATTCTTCCCCAACCTGGCATTTTAAGTTATGGGTTGGAAATAATGTACATCATTAGCTGATTGGGATAGATGAAAATAATAGTGCACTGGGCACCGGTTGTAATTGAAGAATTGCAAATGTCCTTAAATTTAAGGACATTTGGACCACTTGGTTTGCTGAGTTGCAAATTGTGTAAACCAACAGCAGCTTGCTTCATTTCTGCACTCCTGCTACCTTACCATCAAATGTGGAATTTGCAAAGCTCTCAATGGACTATGTGGCTGCTGCAGATTTTAAAAGAAAGAGACAAAACATATTGATCCATCATCTATCTTAAATACTTAAATGTGTGGCATCATTCATTTTTAATTGACTTTTTGTGTCAACAGGTAGGCCTGTGGGTAGAAACAGAGGAAGACTAAATCGTGGCATTGTGGAGGAGTGTTGCTTCCGGAGTTGTGACCTGAATCTGTTGGAAACTTACTGCGCAAAATCTGTCAAATCGGAGCGGGACCTCTCTTCATCTCTTGTGGTTTTGCCAGCAATAAACAAGGTTGGTGAAGATCCTATCTGAGTAATCAGATACATTTTTGAAAGGAAAAAAAATCCCATGGGACCACAGAACCCTTATCTTCAGTATTTGCTGCTTTTGCAGGTACAGCAGAATGATATTATCTGTATACAGATAACATCTTCTCCCTAAGCAACTATTTCTTAAAAGAGAGTCCAGAGATGGGGGTGGCTAGGGAGAAATGATAATGAATGGTAAAATACAATATGTCCACTGCTTGTCAAAAAGTAAGAAAGAAAGGAAGTTGTTGTGAAGTCCGTTGCTTGGCAGGATATTGCAGGATATTGAGTACCATGCTCAAAGTAAATTGGGCATGTTGAAAATAGAAACCTATGCATGCTTATTTAAAAGGGAGCCTTGTGCAACGAGGTGTGAATAAGCACACCAGCAGAGTTGCATTGCCAGGATAACATCAGACAGATTACAGGAGACTTTGTTAAGCAATCTTGTAAACGTGACCTACAACAAACAAAGTTTCTTAGCACGAAGTGCCAGCTAATCAGCCATACTGTCTTCCAAGATGCCTGGTTCCATCTCTCTTCTGCACAAGACAGGGTTGACTTTATTTACCTCTGACAATAGTGTTCCATGGGTACTGAGCATGCTCAGTTCTCAGTAGGCTGTTTTGGTGAAGCTGTTACCTTTCAGGGATGTCTATAGAGGAGAATCAGAAAAGTCAAGTTGGAGACTGTGAGGCAAACCTTTTGCTGACACGGTCTCCATATTGCACATCTGGTAAATATATGTGGCCTTTGATCATAGAATCACAGCTACCATCTTGACCTTTTGACCTCCTCCTGGACATGCTCCTTTTACTTTTAGCTTTTTCCCTGCTGACGTCTGTTTTTATGACGAAATGTAGGGTTCTTCCTGTTTTGACAAGTTAGCTCCTATTTGTAATCTCCATTCTGCTTTTGCTGAACAAAACTCCCTACATGGATAATGAGTGTATACCAGTATATATATTAGTATATATCAGCCTGCCTCAAGCTGGTGCTCTTCAGATAGTCTGAATATGCCCAAAAGGTATAAGACTGAGGAAAACTAATGAATGAGATTTTCAATATAGCTAATCCTCACTTACTTAATGTCCCATTTAGTGACTGTAAGTATGATGGTGTAAAAAAAAAGATTTGTGATCAATCTTTATATTTATGACCCTTGCAGAGTCTCATAGTCACATGATCACTATTCAGGGGCTTTGCAACTGACTTGTGGCAAGCAGAAGTAACAGAGAAGGCAGAAGTAAAATCACAAGTCATAACTGAAGGGGGAGTAAGCCCGTTGCAATCACATGATTTTTCCATTTAGCAGCTGCATCGCTTAACAACAGAGTTGCCCATTTCCAATTGTAGTCACTAAGCAAGAACTATAGTCTTGTATGCTGCCCGACTTTCAGCAACTATAGCGTATGCAGTTAATTTGACTCAAAGATGTGATACAATGAATGTGAATAAACTCCCCAATTTTATTGGATGCTCTTGGATACCTGTGGCATAAAACTTTCCCAGTGTTTTCAGGAGACAAAGGCACAAAAAGGAAGACAGATCTGAAGGAAAGTAATTCCAAGTGTCAATTTTGCCCCAGATGAATGTATTCTCTGCTATTTCAGTTCTGTCCGCTGAACCATGTGACATCACTTAGCCTAGTGACAGTCCATATCCTTTAAGTTTGTCATGGCAAGCAGTAAATTTGATCTTCCTTTGTCCTTCTCTCCCCATTTCTCTCAGGATATCTTCCAAAAGCCTTCCCATGTCAAGTATTCCAAATACGACATTTGGCAGAAGAAGAGCTCACAGCGCCATCAGCGGGGGATTCCCAACGTCCTCCGTGCCCGCAGGTATCGATGGCAGACTGAAGGGCTGCAGGAGTCTGAAGAAGCCAAGAACCATCGCCCGCTGGTCGTCCTGCCGACACAGACACCTCTGCCTGTGCACACCACCTCAGAAACAACAGGCAGCCAGAAGTGAACTGTGCTGAACTATTTGCAAAAGTGACTATTATTATTTTTTCCCAGTCTCATGGGAGGTGTTTTCAAGGTCTGGCCCCAGCCTTTTCTCTCTTGCAGACCAAGGTGGAGGGGAGAGAACAAATGTCCTTTCACACCAAGGAACAACAGAAAAAGGGGCACGGGAACACCAAAAGAATGGGATTATGACATCAGTGGTGGCAGCAACATTTTTGTGGCATTGTCTTTATAATTTTTTTTTTAATCTATTGGTTGGCTTTGTACTTTCCTACCCAGTATTTTCAGCTTCAACTTAACAGGGACAGCTAAGGCACTTGAACTATATAATAACAGACTTGCCTTTCAGTCCATATACTAACCAATGAAGACAGAGCAAGAGAAGATCATGGTATTAAAAGAAGGCCAAATTCTATATTTCAACTGACAGTAAAAAGAAAAAGAAGGGAAACAAAATCTGAGGTTTTAAAGGTTGGCCTAGCCTTTACCCCATTTTATTGTTTTATAAGTCACAATTGATATATTGAGGGGGGATTTTTTTTTTTTGCACATTTTAAAAGCTAGAAAAGAAATGATGAGGCCCACTACCTTTTTTAAAAAAATTACACAGTTCAAAATGTACTTGCACCTTTAAAAAAAAAATATCACAGATGAAGTGGAAGAGTTTGAGTGAACGTAAGTTCACTTTAATGGCGGAGGCGTCAGCATTGCACATTTGCCACAGATTTAGTTGAATTATATGAAATATATATTATATATAACTTTTTTTTTTTGGCAGAAAAGCACTATTTTTAATGGGACCATTTTGTGTGTGTCTAGTAACTGAAGGGGGATTGTAATGTTTAAATGTTGTTAATGGTGCTATTGTAAGTTGGAAGGGGAAAAACAAACCCAGAAATTACAAGAGGGCAGGGTGGGAAGGACAAGATCTCGAAATATACTGAACTTGAAATTTTTTAGCTTTTCGTTTTAGGAAAGTGTGATAAGTGTGTTCTATTTTTTTTTCTCTTCTGAACTATAGCTTGGTCATGACCATAAGAGCTAATTGCCACTCACATGTATCCATACAATAGCACACACAGGCAGAATCACAGACACATCGATATTCATTTTTTTAGGTGAAAATATATATATTTAAAAATACTTTATTCACTCTCTGATATCCAAATCCTCTTACAGCATGCTTTCTGCAAAGGGCTTGGCATGTATTGGAGAAGTAATCCATCATGGATCTACTCACTCTATTAAGTGTTCACCTTAGCTTCTGCAGAACAAGAGCTACTTTTCTCTTGGGCAGTTTGGTCATTTTCTGTTCTGTCTCCCTCAGCCACCATCACATCTGGTCAACCCATATCTAGTCATACCTTTCAGGGTTTCCCAGAAGATAACGTCTTGCCCAGATTTGCCTTCTTAGGATAGGTAGTTCAATTAACAAACCATCCTGCTTGGTTGCTTTTTATTCTTTTCCAAAGAGTTAAGTTCTTAAGAGAGATCCCTTGTGCATCTCTTTTGTATTAAACAGAACCACTTAGAACCACACTATGTTCTTCCAAACATAGGGACGGAAAGAGGGAACACAAAGGTCCTGCAAGGAAGGGGAAAAAGGAGGTACATAGTTGCATTTGTAGAAACAGTGGCCTTTTTGGCTCTAAGATGGAAGGGAGGCATAACAATTCTGTCTCTTCATTCTTGAGGTGTGAAAAAATAACCTCGAGCTTAATGCAGTTTTTGAGAAAATTAACAATGCAGTTGCTTGAAGCTCATTCCTTGATTTGAGCAATGTGCAACAGGTGGTTTTATAAAAATATCAGAACTGTTTTAATCTTAGATTCATGAAGGGAGACCCCAGTAATCCTATGGTGTACACACAGTTGCTTAAAGAAAAAAGGGACATCTAACTCATTCTGTACTGGCTTTGCTTTATATATATTTATACATATATTATATATAACTTTTTTTTTTTGGCAGAAAAGCACTATTTTTAATGGGACCATTTTGTGTGTGTCTAGTAACTGAAGGGGGATTGTAATGTTTAAATGTTGTTAATGGTGCTATTGTAAGTTGGAAGGGGAAAAACAAACCCAGAAATTACAAGAGGGCAGGGTGGGAAGGACAAGATCTCGAAATATACTGAACTTGAAATTTTTTAGCTTTTCGTTTTAGGAAAGTGTGATAAGTGTGTTCTATTTTTTTTTCTCTTCTGAACTATAGCTTGGTCATGACCATAAGAGCTAATTGCCACTCACATGTATCCATACAATAGCACACACAGGCAGAATCACAGACACATCGATATTCATTTTTTTAGGTGAAAATATATATATTTAAAAATACTTTATTCACTCTCTGATATCCAAATCCTCTTACAGCATGCTTTCTGCAAAGGGCTTGGCATGTATTGGAGAAGTAATCCATCATGGATCTACTCACTCTATTAAGTGTTCACCTTAGCTTCTGCAGAACAAGAGCTACTTTTTTCTTGGGCAGTTTGGTCATTTTCTGTTCTGTCTCCCTCAGCCACCATCACATCTGGTCAACCCATATCTAGTCATACCTTTCAGGGTTTCCCAGAAGATAACGTCTTGCCCAGATTTGCCTTCTTAGGATAGGTAGTTCAATTAACAAACCATCCTGCTTGGTTGCTTTTTATTCTTTTCCAAAGAGTTAAGTTCTTAAGAGAGATCCCTTGTGCATCTCTTTTGTATTAAACAGAACCACTTAGAACCACACTATGTTCTTCCAAACATAGGGACGGAAAGAGGGAACACAAAGGTCCTGCAAGGAAGGGGAAAAAGGAGGTACATAGTTGCATTTGTAGAAACAGTGGCCTTTTTGGCTCTAAGATGGAAGGGAGGCATAACAATTCTGTCTCTTCATTCTTGAGGTGTGAAAAAATAACCTCGAGCTTAATGCAGTTTTTGAGAAAATTAACAATGCAGTTGCTTGAAGCTCATTCCTTGATTTGAGCAATGTGCAACAGGTGGTTTTATAAAAATATCAGAACTGTTTTAATCTTAGATTCATGAAGGGAGACCCCAGTAATCCTATGGTGTACACACAGTTGCTTAAAGAAAAAAGGGACATCTAACTCATTCTGTACTGGCTTTGCTTTATATATATTTATACATATATATATATATATATACATATGCGCATTTAAAGAACCTAAAGATTATACTTGAATTGTATTCTTTTCTTTTTTAAACATAGGGTTTGTGGGTTTTTTACACATGTTATCAGTTTTGAAATTTTTTTTTATCTTGCAATCTTGAGCCACGAGGCCTTTGGGATATTAGTTTTGCACGGCCCTATAAAAAAATCATCAGTAGCTCCCTTAAGTACAAAACAGCAAATAATTACTTTAATGCAAAAATAAGTGGAAGGAGGGAACAAAAGAATTTAAACTCTTTAAAAAGTTTCATTTGCAAATGAGGATTTTTAAAAAAAACAAAACAAGCCCCCTTTTAGAAGTAAAATGTTCACACAGCTGTACAATTTTTTTTTCATTTTGTATTCTCCCACCTCTATATTTAACATATCAGAAGAATGGAACAGGGAGAATTGCTTTCATTTCAAGGGGTAATAGTGATGAAAGAGAAAAGGGAATTTCTGTATAATCTGGGCTCTGTTTTTTGATAATTCTTAAGAGAGTTATCCTTATATTGCAAAGCAGTGGCATGCTGGCTTTGAATTTATAGTACATTAGGGAAAAGAGTGCTCCTAAAACCAAACGTACCACTAAGAGCTTGTCAATTGGTGGAAATCTTCAAAATTAGCAGGAGGACTCTGTATGCATACAGTTTTGGCACTTCCACATCTTGGAAGCTTGTTCAGTGCCCCTTTAGCAGTTCTAGAAGACTGTTCTTCAATATGGTTTCTTTCCATCACTTTGTGTTGGATGCCGAGCTTTTAATGATGCTTTGCCAATATCTCCCCTCCTAAAGGCATGTCAGATTTATTCCTAGTGACTAAATCTGGGCAAGGAGACTTGAACAGAAGAAAAAGCTGAGTGTTGGGATGGCATCTCGCTTGCTGAACTTCCAGGTACAGGCCCTCTTTAACAGGGGTCTCCAATCTTGGTCCCTTTAAGACTTGTGGACTGCAACTCCCAGAGTTCCTCAGCCAGCTTTGCTTTGCTGGCTGAGGGACTCTGGAAGTTGAAGTCCACAAGTCTTAAAGGGACCAAGGTTGGAGACCCCTGCTTTTTAAGGCTTTGTTCCTATGCTTTTGCATTGGAACAAGCCCTGTTGAACAGACTAACTATACAAACAAGTTGGACTGCCTGTTTTTTAAGCAAAAAAAGTAAATAAATATTGCTATCAGAGTAAGATGTGTTCTCTCCACAAGATATGCAACTACACCAAAGGGAACATTCAAATCACCTATGTGCCTTGGAAATACTGAGTTGAAAGTTGTTCAAGCTGGCTGAAGAGGTTGTAAAATCTGTACGAAGGAATGCAACGTTTTGAATGGGAGGATGAGGATGTCTTCTAGCTTTCTGTTGTAGGGATCAAAATACGATGAGGCTGGGGTTATAATTGACATATTTACATGGACATTCTGGAGAAAAGGGACCCAGCTCAGTCTTGTTAGGAGTTACCTGTAAGGACATCTTTATCATAACAACATAACAACATAAGTGATTCTAGGGGCAATTATAGTTTACATTAAAAAAAATATGTTGGTTGGTTATTTTCTTCTTGCATGATGGGGAAAATCCACTGAAAAATGAAACATTACTGGAACACATAACTGGCCTGTTTTCTTCAACCCCCTGGTGCAAAGCCAGTGCACTTGAGGGAAAGACCACAGTTCATCAGACTGGTCCCACTGTTCTACTTCATCCATTTCATTTGCAAAGGCTCAGTCTTTTGGTGATGGACCTTGCTGCCTCTGCACTAAATGAAGGGAAGAATTATACTTGTTTTGTTTTTTTTAGGGTTTTTTTTTGTCTCATTGTATGTATTATTGTCTGCTTAAGTTTTATATTGTGGGGCGGGTGTGTGGAAGGGGGGGGGAGATGGGGATTGATGTATCTTGAAATACTTCACTTGTGTGCACTCAATTTGCCCGGATTCTGCACCTATTGTACTTTTCATTCATACAGTATCAATAAAGCAATCAGTTATAATGTCTTTGTGGATGACTTTCTCTAAATATTGAACGACTGTTACGTTTGATCTGTGGTTAATCATCATTATGATCATCTGCAAAAATATCTTTGAGGGAACCTATGATTGGTTTGACTCTCCTTTGACTTTTCAACAGATTTTGATCTGAATAGATCAGCAGGTTAAACTTCCCCTGTGTGATAAACCAACCAGGACTCTGTTGACCTGCTAAAGCATAAATGCAGTCTGTTTCCTTTTGACATTTTGTGTTCTGTGATTCCAAATGTTACCACTTTAGGTGCTTTAGAACAGGGGTCTCCAACCTTGGTCCCTTTAAGACTTGTGGACTTCAACTCCCAGAGTTCTCTGGGACCAAGGTTGGAGACCCCCTGCTTTAGAACAATATGGGAACTTTAGAGCAATGTATGAATCTGGCCACTTTGGTTAGCTTTTTACAACAAACCATGGTTAGGCAAACTGGGCTATCCACCCAGCTGATTTATTCATAGTTTTTATTTATTCCACAAAACATGATTAGCTGAATTATTATTTAGTGTATTGTGAGCCCATTTCAAATTGGGAAACCTTGGTTGGTATCATAGAAATACTTGATTACTTCCCGTAATATGAGATACCCTCTGACCATGTGCAAACTGCATGAAAATCATAGCAGAGTCTAAATCTCACTAATAGTTCTCTGGGTCAGTTAAATAGGTCTTTAAGGCTCTAGTCCTGAACAAGTATAATGTAAATGTCAAGTGAGGTCCCAACTAGTCTGAATAAAACTACAAACTACATTTTCATTGCACTCTAAATGGTGCTCAAAGGAAATATTTCAACATTTTCATAGCATCAACTCCCAATAATAAACACCATAACACCAATAAAAGAACCCTTCAATGCATGAAAATCCAGATCAATTATCTCCAGTGACTCTATTCCCCACTCTATTGCCTGGAGAGCAATTGTGAGGCTTCATATGAGATGACAAACAGGCCTTCCCACAGTGAAGTGAGTTCGGTTCTGGAGAAACTGCAAAATAGCATGTCTGGTATTGCAAAGAAAGGCATAAATACGAGCACATGAATACAGTAGCAAGGCAAACCTGAATAATTTTGCAGAAAATATCTTGATTCACAACATATTCAAGGATCAATTCCTGGTACAAATTCAGCTGTGATCGTACTTACCAGTATTAGTATATGATTTAAAGTCAAAATATAAAGTCCACTTATTCTTATAAAGTCCTCTGAGATTGAGCATATAAAGTTCAAGTTGGTTTGGCTGATCCCACAAAACTAAAGCAGGACTGGATCTTGTTTAATACTTGGATTGGACCCACAGAAACCCCTGATGTAGGCTAGACTGGGAAGTGAAAGAAGCCACTCTAAAATAAGGAAATAGCAAACCTCTTCCATATTGTGGCCAAGGAAATTCCACGGATGTCCAGATAATCACCAAGAATACAGAGCATCTCAATGGTATTTGTGCCTTTTTCTATTTAAAATCCCTCTGAGGTGAATGCATACAATACATTCTTCTATTTTAGAATGATATTGATACACCTGTATTGAAAATGTGGAATATTTGAAGCTCAAATCAGGATTAAAATGAAAACATCTATGATACAGAAGAGATGGCATCTAGACAACAGCACAAGTTTGCCTACACATTCCGGCAGGAGGAATAGCCAATTATGGACAAGGATGCCATCCTTGGTATCCCATTAATGATGTTGCCCTTTAAGATCAGTAACAAAGAAGGCCTGGTTTAAGGAGCATTTAATTCTTTATTTATTGGCCAAGTGTGATTGGACACACAAGGAATTTGTCTTTGGTGCATATGCTCTCAGTGTACATAAAAGAAAAGGAAAAAAATACATTTATCAAGAATCATAAGCAATACTAATAAGCATACTAGTAAGTAATCAAAACATACTTTACAAAACAATATAAATCTAAATTCCAGCCAATTTTAAAGAATTGTTCAATTTTTTAAGGAATATAAGCCTCTACATATTTGAAATTCACATTTTAATTCCTACTAATTCATTTAATATATTTGCTATTATCATAGGGGGTCATGAATAAAAATTTTGACATAGAAAAAAATACTTAAAACTGCTATTTTGTCAAATCAGTCATTACTCTAGAAAAGGTTTCTTAATGCATTACTAGGGTTTCAAGATAACCAATGTAATATCATAATATCATGTATTATCAGGTTTGCCTAATAGGCCAGTTGCATCCCTTCCTAGACCGGGATTCCCTATGCACAGTCACTCACGCCCTCGTCACTTCCTGCCTGGACTACTGTAACACTCTCTACATGGGGCTCCCCTTGAAGAGCACCCGGAGGCTTCAACTGGTCCAGAATGCGGCTGCACGGGTAATAGAGAGAGTAACTCGAGACTCCCATGTAACACCTCTCCTGCGCAAGCTGCACTGGCTTCCGGTGGTCTTCCGGGTGCAATTCAAGGTGTTGGTTACCACCTTTAAAGTGTTCCATGGCATAGGACTGGGTTATTTATGGGACCGCCTGCTGCTACCAATAGCCTTCCATCGACCCGTGCGCTCCCATAGGGAGGGTCTCCTCAGGGTGCCGTCAATCAAACAATGTCAACTGGCGACCCCCAGGGGGAGGGCCTCCGGAGATACGTCAACTCCCTGACCTACAGACCTTTTGACGCAAGCTAAAGACTTTTTTTTTTCATCGCGCAGGGCTAGCTTAATGTAGTTGTAACGGGGGTTTTACTATAGTTTTAGTCTGTTTTGGCCTGATCGAATTAGCTTCTTAAAATATTTCTTAATTTTTGTGATATGTGTTTTTATTTGGCTGTAAACTGCCCTGAGTCCTTTGGAAAAAGGGCGATATATAAATTAAATAAATAAATAAATAAATAAATAAATAAATAAATAAATAAATAAATAAGCAAAAAGATATATTTTATAATATGTACCATGAATTTCTAATCTCTATATATCCAAACTTTCTCTTATGTCTTTTAGTAAGGATTCTAATGAGACAATAATATTTGGCAGAGTAAACAATAATATCTATTTTTATACCAAATTATGGGGAATCTTCACCAATAATTCTAGCACTAATATTTTGATATAGGTTTCAAATACATTATTTTAGAAAATTGATCTTCCAATATAATGGGTTTTAAGTAGAAAATAGAAATGGCCAATGTAAATTGTCAAATGTTTTCATTGCACAAGGTGTTGATAATTGCTTCTCTTGGTTCAACCAAATAATTTTTGGCTGAATTAATAATTTTAATAAAAATTAATAATTTCCCATATTTAATTTGCATAATCTTTATCAACATATTTGTATGATTTGGTAATTCAATTTGGTAATAGCCAAATAAAAATTAGCCACTGTCTTGGCTAATCAGTGTTGTTGTATTATGTTAGTCCATAAGTTCTAGGTATTAGTATATAAAATTGGAACTCTTTCCATGAAACTAGGATTTACCGTATTTTTCGGACTATAGGACGCACCTAGCTTTCTGGGAGGAAAACAGGGAAAAAAAATCTGCCCCTGCCTCCCAGCAATTTGCCTCCTTGTAGCAAACAGCCTGGTCAGCTTCAGCACAGCCTGATTTAGCCCAAGCAGTTGATTGGCAGTTGGATCAGCCTCCTGGAATACCCCCTATCAGCTGTTCCAGGCTGCGGGAATTGTCACCACCCATTGCTGCCATCGTCGCAACCTATTGCCACCTCTGTGTGCCCCATTTTCAGCCTCTGTGCATCCTGTTTTTGGCCCCCGCTTGCCCCATATCCCGTTTTTGGCTCATTCCAGGTGGCAGGGATAGATGGCAGCTACCGTCACTGCCACCACCTATCCCCACCATCTGGAATGGGTTGAAAATGGGGTGCGTGGAGACCGAAAACAGGATGCACGGAGGCCAAAAATGGGGCGCACAGAGGTGGCAATCCCTGCAGCCTGGAACGGCCAATAGTAGTATTCCAGGAGGCTGATTCAACTGCCAATCAGTTGGTCCTGGTAAATCAGGCTGTGCTGAAGCTGACCAGGCTGTTTGCTGTTTGCTGCAAGGAGGCTATATGCTGGGAGGCAGAGACCAAATGGTGGGAGCCGGCGGGTAGGCAGGGATTCAGCAACATTCACTCTATAATAGGGGTCTCCAACCTTGGTCCCTTTAAGACTTGTGGACTTCAACTCCCAGAGTTTGCTGGCTGAGGGACTCTGGGAGTTGAAGTCCACAAGTCTTAAAGGGACCAAGGTTGAAGACCTCTGCTCTATAAGATGCATAGACATTTCAACCCACATTTTTTTTGTGTGTGGGGGGGGGAGTGTGTCTTATACACTGAAAAATATGATATTTGCTAAAAGGGAAAAATAAGAGCCGGTTTAGTTCCTCTTTAGGTGTGAAACCAGCTGGATGACTTTGGGCCAGTCACTCACTCTCAATCCAACTTACCACACAGGGTTGTTTGTTGTGGGGAAAATTGGAAGATCCACCACCTTGAGCTGCTTATGAGAGGAAAAAAACAACACCACCGGGATTAAAAAATTAAAACAAAACAAAACAAGGATCCCTGGAAGGTTAGAGGCAACCTCAAAATAAGGGGCAGTAAACACCCACACCATATTCGACTGTGACCATTATCTGGAACTGAGTGCATCACACACACATTTCAAGGAGTAATGAGAAGAAAAAGCAGATACCTAAGGAATGAAGAAACTGACTGAAGAAATAAACAGATAAGCAGCACTTAATTAATTTGGTGAGGTTTTGCTCAGTCTCACAAACTCTAAAACCTTGGAAAACAAGTGCAAACTGAATGCTTCTTACCCAGATAAAAGCTTTCCATTTTCTTGTAGCGAGACAGGTCCGTATGAGTGATGAATGATGGCATATGATACGGTGCGGATGCCTATCATGTTAAACAAAAAAACTCAGCGCCGTCATTTTCATCACAAGATCTTAGCTGTCTTTTAACTGGAATACTAGATGAAAGTCAGGGATAAATATCTCACTAAGTAGTGACGTGTGTTTTCCTTGAGTAAATTCCCTCTGCTGATGTAAGCTCTATACCTAGCAATCTCAGCTGCTTGTGAACTATAGATTAAAGCAAGTGGGAAGTGTGATGAAGAATGATTGCGAGCCAGATAAAAATGCCAGTGGCAATTGGATATACAAAAAAGTTAAGAGTTAACAATTTATAGTACTATAGCATTAAAATGCCAGTTGAGCCATTATGCTTTCTAATATCTTGCCAAATAAATTAAATTATTCCAGGGTTTCTGTAGATTTTATCTTCTCAATAACATTTTAACTTCAACTTCTATTGTTGATTTAGAGATTTTTATATACTCATGGGAGCTTTGTTGTATTGTTTAAGCAGTTATTAATTCTAAAGGACCACATCCTTTTACTTATAAAGGCATTCATAATATCCTTTAAACCCCCATCCCCCCCCTTTTTGTGTGCAATTTGTGGTATAAAACTTATCCATATAAGCCAACAAGTGGAAAGGAACTAAGCAGTCATTTTGTTTTCCAAAGCTAGCAGTTCACAGTATCCCTACAGGTAGTCCTCGACTTATGACCACAATTGAGCACAAAATTTCTGTTCTTAAGTGAGACATTGGTTAAGTGAGTTTTGCCCCGTTCTACGACCTTTCTTGCCACAGTTGTTGAGTCTGCAATTGTTAAATTAGTAACATGGTTGTTAAGTCAATCTGGCTTCCCCATTGACTTTGCTTTTCAGAAGATCGCAAAGGGTGATCACATGACCTTGGGACACAGCAACGGTCATAAGTATGAACCAGTTTGCCAATCATCTGAATTTTGATCACATGATCATGCAACGTTTGTAACTTTGAAAAATGGTCCTAAGTCACATTTTTTCAGTGCCGTTGTAATTTTGAAGAGTCACTAAATGAACTGTTGTAAGTCGAGAACTACCTGTAGTCTCTTACATCCAAATTAGCCAAGAGCATGAGTTACAAGGTTGCCTAGATCTTATATTTATTTATTTATTTATTTATTTTTCGTATTTTTATACCGCCCTATCTCCCTAGGGACTCAGGGCGGTTCACAGCCAGATAAAAATATACATATAAATACAAATAAAACATCCATTAAAAAACTTATTACAAATGGCCGAATAATTAAAAATGACAATAAAAATAATAAAATCCCCATTAAAACCAATTCGAATTTAAAATCTAGTCCAGTCCTGCGCAAATAAATAGATGTGTCTTAAGCTCTCGGCGAAAGGTTCGAAGGTCGGGAAGTTGGCGAAGTCCTGGGGGAAGCTCGTTCCAGAGGGTGGGGGCCCCCACAGAGAAGGCCCTTCCCCTGGGTGTTGTCAGCCGGCACTGTCTGGCCGACGGCACCCTGAGGAGTCCCTCTCTGTGAGAGCGCACGGGTCGGTGAGAGGTATTCGGTAGCAGTAGACGGTCCCGTAAGTATCCCGGCCCTATGCCATACAGAATGTTTGGTCAAAGGCAGTTTGAGTATGCATATATATTAACAGGGAAGTCCGATAAGGAAATAATAATTTTACGGCCTTATAAATGATATGGTAACCACAAAAGAGAGACACGAGCATTCTTCATAGTGTGAAAATAGGTGCACCTTCTTTAGAGTGTAATCTACAGCTTTGATATTTGAGAAATGTCAAAGCTCTAATTGTTATTCTAACAAGCAGATCTTGTACCTCGCTACAGAAGAGAGAAAGTTAAAAAAACTGCACATTTGGCAGTTCGAATCCCACCCAGGCTCAAGGTTGACTCAACCTTCCATCCTTCTGAGGTGGGTAAAATGAGGACCCAGATTGTTGGGAGGCAATGTGCTGACTCTGTAAACCGCTTAGAGAGGGCTGTAAAGCACTGTGAAGTGGTATATAAATCTAAGTGTTATTGCTATATTCAGGCACATATTGACTCTAAAATAAAGCATTCTATTCCGAGGAATACAATTAAATATATAGATAGATAGTCCTCTAATAGAATGATATTTTCAGATGTTTATGAATTTTTGCAATATAAATTGTATACAGGTAGTTGTCAACTTAGGAACACAATTGGGACCAGAATTTCTGTTGCTAAGCGAGGCAGTTATTAAGTGAGTCACTCCCGATTTCATGACCTTTCCTGCCATGATTGTTAACAGAGGTGGAATTCAGCCGGTTTGGACCGGTTCACGCGAACCGGTAGCTCTGCCGATCAGCTGCTCCCGCCCATCCGCCTTGCCCTATCCTGTCCTTTATTTCCTGCTTTCTAGCTCATCTCAATCACTGTTAAATGATTCAAGCTTCCCCCATTACTTTTGCTTGTCAGAAGCCAGCTGGGAAGGTCACAATTGGCAATCACAGGACCTTGGGGATGTTGTGACCATTGTAAGTCACTTTTTTCGTTGTTCTAATTTTGAATGGTCACTAAATGAACTATCGTAAATCAAGGCTTACCATATACAGGTAGTCCTTGACTTACAACAGTCCATTTAGTGACTGTTTCAAAGTTACAACAACAGCGAAAAAAGGGACTTATGACCATGTTTCACACTTACGACCTTTTTAGCTGCCCCATGATCTACGTGATCAAAATTCAGATGCTTGACAACTGGTTCATATTTATGACCATTGCTGTGTCCCAAGATCATGTGAACAGATTCACTTAACAACTGTGGCTAGAAAGGTCATAAAACTGGGGCAAAATTCACTTAACAAGTGTCTCACTTTAACTACAGAAATTCTGGGCTCAGTTGTGGTCATAAGTCGAGGACTACCTGTATTATAATTGATTGTGATTGGGGCAATATAATGATCCTAAAATTAAATCCTCATCTTGTATTCCCATTTTATATTTTCCCCTAATTGAATTGGTAGCCCTAATACTCTGGGAATTTGCAATCCCAACTGCTATTCTTTTGGTCTTAGAAGTGTCGCTGCTTATAAATAATTCTCCTGGGCAAAGGCTATGGATTATTAACTCTATTTCCATGAGGCATATTCCAATTACCTGTAATCATAATTTAAATATTCAGATGTATTTGGATATACTTAAGACAATGTAGTAATTTGTGTAATGCAGTGTTGCTTTCAGCCAGTTCAGACTGAACCGGTAGTGGCGACCTGCAGCCCACCTGCCCTGGCGCCATGTTGTCCTATTTAGCCGCGCGCTATTTATCTAAGCCGCGCGCATGCAAGCAAGCTGCGAAGTGAGTATGTGTGCAGGCACGCTCACATTTTCAGTGCGCGGCGAACCGGTGATAAAATTATGTGAAACCACCTTTGGTTGTAATACAAATCTTACTCTTTACAGTATTCCTCCATTTCAATTTAACCCTTCCTGCCCCACTCCTTCTCTTTCCATCAATGCATCTCCACTGCCTTCAGAAATGCCAATAGGATTGTCCTACAGATAAACCTCTCCTGGAATTTGATGGGGATGAATATAGGTAGACCTCAATTTATGACCACAATTGAGCCCCAACCTTTATGTACCTAAGTGAGAAACATGAAATGTGAAAAATGTCCCATCTGATGATCTTTCTTGCCACATTTCTTAAGTGAAACACAGCAGTTGTTAATTTAGTGACAAGGTTGTTTAGTGCAGGGGTCTCCAACCTTGGCAACTTTAAGACTTGTGGACTTCAACTCCCAGAATTCCTCAGACAGCAAAGAATTCTGGGAGTTGAAGTCCACAAGTCTTAAAGTTGCCAAGGTTGGAGACCCCTGGTTTAGTGAATCTGGTTTCCCTATTCATGTAAATGTTGTACCTTGATGAAGGTATCTTTTCTTTTATGTACACTGAGAGTATATGCACCAAAACAAATTCCTTGTGTGTCCAATCACACTTGGCCAATAAAATTCTATTCTATTCTATTCTATTTTGTTTATCGGAAGGTTGCAAAAGATGATCACATGACCCTGGGAAACTGCAACCGTCATAAATATCCAAATGTAAATCATGTGGCCACGGGGATGGTACAATGGTCATTAAGTGTGAACAATGGTCATAAGTCACTTTTTTTTCAGTGCTGTTGTAACTCTAAACAGTCATTAAATGAACTGTTGTAAGTCAAGGACTACTTGTATAGACTTTTGCTGCTCCTCTCTGATTCCCAGATGTTAGTATTTAGAATAGAATAGAATAGAATTTATTGGCCAAGTGTGATTGGACACAGAAGGAATTTATTTTGGTGCATATGCTCTCAGTGTACATAAAAGAAAAAGAAAAAAAATACCTTCATCAAAAGTACAACATTTACAACACAAATGATGGTCATAGGTTGCAATTTAACCCTTAATGATATTATATTATAATAGTGATAAAGTATTACCATGTTTAAAAAGAGAGGGGATTTTTTTCACCTTTGTTCTTTTTAAACTTCTTTTTAAATAAAAGTTCCTCTTTTATCGCATAGTTTTTAATATATGCTATCCCTTCTCAACATTCTTGCATCCTAAGCTCTTACACCTCTGATTTGCATTTATTTTCAACTACTACTAACCCTGAGTAAGTAACATATTTTTTTGCTCTCCTTCTTAACCCCTTCCCTACCTAATTTCTTCTGTATAGTATTTATTTATTTATTTATTTATTTATTTATTTATTTATTTATTTATTTATTTATTTATTTATTTATTCATTCATTCATTCATTCATTCATTCATTCATTCACTCCTTTCAGTACAGATAAATACTTTTCTTTCCACGCAGATTAAAGACTAACCTGAAGGGGGATGTTTAACAATATGCTTTCCTATACTTACAAAACTACACACAAGATTCAGATGCGGTTTTAAACGTATGCCTTTTCTTAAGAGTTCCCGCTGATCTAACATGAATATTTTGACAGTGTCTTCAATGCAAGATACGTTTATGTGTCCTAGCCTTTTGCATGACAGCATTTTTAACATAACAATGTGAAGACATAATAAGAATTATAATGTTCTCTTCAATGCAACATTCCATGCCCTGAAAAACTCATGTTGATCTCTGGGAATAAATTATTTAGCCAATTTAATGCAAACAATACTATATTCTGCCCTTCATGTAATTTCTATAATGTTTTGAACCATAAAGCTGTAATGACAATTGGCATTCTCCAGATATAATGATCTTCCATGCAAGTCTTGAAATTCTCTTTTCACTGGCTTAATTGTGGCTGAATTCCTTTCATACTTTATTTGCAGTATCAGCAGTGTTTACTACAGTGGATGACAACTTGGAAATTTCTTCTTGTAATCGTTTAATTGCTTTTGACCAATCATTAGCCAAGTCTTCTTCTGCTCAGCAAACTCTCTCTGGGGGTGAGAAAGAGACAGAGTCATTACCTTCTTTGTGCTGCAAAACTTTCGTCATCATCATGATTGATTGCTCTTCCTCCTCTTGAGGTCTCTAAAGGAGGATATTTACTCTGGTCTGTTTTGTTTTTCTTGGAAAAATAGAATAGAATAACAGAGTTGGAAGGGACCTTGGAGGTCATCTAGTCCAACCTCCTGCTTAAGCAGGAAACCCTGAACAACTTCAGACCAATGGTTATCCAACATCTTCTTAAAAACTTCCAGTGTTGGAGCATTCACAACTTCTGGAGCCAATTTGTTTCTCTGATTAATTGTTCTAACTGTCAGGAAATTTTTCCTTAGTTCTAAGTTGCTTCTCTCCTTGATTAGTTTCCACCCATTGCTTCTTGTCCTGCCCTCCGGTGCTTTGGAGAATAGCTTGACTCTCTCTTCTTTGTAGCAACCCCTGAGATATTGGAACACTGCTATCATGTCTCCCCTAGTCCGTCTTTTCATTAAATTAGACATACCGAGTTCCTGCAACTGTTCTTCATACGTTTTAGCCTCCAGTCCCCTAATCATCTTTGTTGCTCTTCTCTGCACTCCCTCTAGAGTCTCAACATCTTTTTTACATCGTGGCAACCAAAACTGGATGCAATATTCCAAGTGTGGCCTTATCAAGGCATTATAAAGTGGTATTAACACTTCACGTGATCTTGATTCTATCCCTCTGTTTATGCAGCCTAGGATTGTGTTGACTTTTTTGGCAGCTGATACACTCCGCTGGCTCATATTTAAGTGGTTGTTCACTAGGACTCCAAGATCCCTCTCAACAGTTACTACTATTGAGCAAGGTACCACATTTACTGTACCTGTGCATTTTGTTTTTCTTGCCTAAATAGGATTGTATAATCTTTATCAAATTAAAAAGAGGATAGCTGAGGCAGTGAAGCTATGACATCATTTCTATTGATGACATTGTAACTAAATATTTCCATGCAATCATAGAATCATAGGGCTGGGAGGGACCTTGGAGGTCATAGTCCAACTAGAATCATTAAAGAGAGGATGCAAAAGGAGGGATAGAACAAAACGTGAATGACAAAAATTAAAATATATTTTTTTAAAATTTTAAATAAATAAGTTGAATTGTTAAATTGTCCCACGGCAAGTTGGCCATGGCGAGTTGTCCTGCAGCAAGTTGGCCATGGCGAGTTGTCCTGCAGCAAGTTGGCCATGGCGAGTTGTTCTGCAGCAAGTTGGCCATGGCGAGTTGTCCTGCAGCAAGTTGGCCATGGCGAGTTGTTCTGCAGCAAGTTGGCCATGGCGAGTTGTCCTGCAGCAAGTTGGCCATGGCGAGTTGTCCTGCAGCAAGTTGGCCATGGCGAGTTGTCCTGCAGCAAGTTGGCCATGGCGAGTTGTCCTGCAGCAAGTTGGCCATGGCGAGTTGTCCTGCAGCAAGTTGGCCATGGCGAGTTGTCCTGCAGCAAGTTGGCCATGGCGAGTTGTCCTGCAGCAAGTTGGCCATGGCGAGGTGTCCTGCAGCAAGTTGGCCATGAGTTGTCCTGCAACAAGTTGGCCATGGCAAATTGTCCTGCAGCAAGTTGGCCATGGCGAGTTGTTCTGCAGCAAGTTGGCCATGGCGAGTTGTCCTGCAGCAAGTTGGCCATGGCGAGTTGTCCTGCAGCAAGTTGGCCATGGCGAGTTGTCCTGCAGCAAGTTGGCCATGGCGAGTTGTTCTGCAGCAAGTTGGCCATGGCGAGTTGTCCTGCAGCAAGTTGGCCATGGCGAGTTGTCCTGCAGCAAGTTGGCCATGGTGAGTTGTTCTGCAGCAAGTTGGCCATGGTGAGTTGCCTATGGCAAGTTGTCTGTGGTGAGCTGATCGGGGCGAGTTGGCTGCGAGTTGTCCTATTCTGAACCACTTTGGTGGGAAGGTAACAATGTTCTGTGTGCCTCAGAAATGTCTTTGGTTCCATCAGCTAAGAAATGAAGATGAGCACTGCCCCCTAGAGTCAGAAATGACTGGACAGGGGAATCATTTACCTTTACCTTTATAAATAAATATATTTTCATTCATGTGCTTCATTCATGTGGCACTGAAGCATTGCCACCATTTCATAATACAAAAGAAAAAAAGAAAAGTGCGAAAAAGAAAAAAGAGAGAGAAATCCACCATTTGCTTCATCCCAGCAAATAAAGACAATTTTAATAGCTTATTATTGTTTCCAAATACAATATAATCTCTCTTCACCCCATAGTTTATCTTTTTAAGTAAAAAACAATATCCAAATGCTTCATCAATCATTTTTTAAAAACAAAATTCCAATAAAGGCAAAAATAGATATGACTATTTTTCTCTTTTAGCCTTGATCAAATAAGCCAACCTTATATTTCTTTCCTAAATTATTAAATAAAATATTTAACCCCTTTAAAAATAGTACAAGAACTACTTTTTGTTTACCTATATTTCAAGCAAAAATATTTCAGAATTTTAACAGATTTCCTTTTTATATCCAATACATAAACAAACACATAAACAAATGCCCTTCCATCTGTCACTTCTAAAAAAGCCATTCAAAACTTACCTAGAGATATTTTGTATATCTAATAAAAATGTCCAAGTCATATTTCTTTGTATATTCTTCATCTCCTTTAGAGAATAAATTATCCATTATACATATGTCTACTGATAGCTTTTTTGCTTATCCTTGTTATTGCTCATTACATTCAAATCCCCCTTGAAAGTAATTTCACCATTATCCATCAAATCATGCAACTTGTTCTTATTTAATAACTTCAGTACTATCCATCTTATGAAGAATTTTGTCTATATTATCAAGAAGCTTTGGCAGACAAATATTCAAAAATTTGTATTATAGATTTCTGCTCCATTTTCTTTATACTCTATCTCCCTCTAGTGTTCAACCTTCAAGGTCCCCTTATTATAAAAATAATCCTAAACATCACCATTTTCCCATGAGAAAAAATCTAATTAATTCAAACGTATAATTCCAAATCATTTGGACCCTAAATCCATTGTTATCTTTCCCAAATCCATATTCTAAGCACCCTTTAGCTGCATAGTTTAAAAAAATCATATAGTTCCAAAACTTTTAAAATTAAATATAATCCATCTTCTGCTAAGGAAAAGGGGATTTACCCAATAAATACGGTAATCCAAAGGGTCTTAATCTCTCTAGTACAATAAGAGAATTCCAAAAAATAATTAAGAAGTGAGGATTGATCATACTTAATGTCCAGAAAAAGCTGCTCTATAAGTGTGAGCTTGATGAAATCCAAATTTCCATTACTCAACTCATAAACTAACTGCAAAATATCAGTTTCTGCAATCTATTTACAAAGAGCAACTGTCTGGGGGTCATATGGATAATCTCAACAATATCTCCTTCTAGTGAGATTTTGCTGGTCTGGATCCAGCATCCAGCCATGATTCTCCACTCAAACACTGTCCATCTGACATCAGGACATCAGCTTGCCATGGTTTCTGCAGGAAGTCTTCACAAACAAACAGCCTTTGATATTTTTACTTTTGCCTTGATGGAGTTAGAATGCCTTGGAATCAGAATTCTCTTCCATATGTGCAATATCAACGATGAATCTTCAAAAAAGAAAACCAGTCATTTTTTCTTTTCTTTTGCAAACCCTGTGGCATTTCTTGAGTTATAAGTTCATAAAAGCCATGCTCAATATTGAAATCTATATCACTGTTAGCATGAGTATACAGAAACTATAGTAGTTTGGAGAGCAAATTGTAGACTGGGTTATCGCCTTGTCTCTCCTGATGTTGAATACTGAAGTAAGGTGACTCCCCAGGATCAAGCTTGAGCCATGGAAGCTCACTGAGTCTCTAGTGTGTGGTTGGAATGGGTTGTTATCATGGAATGTTGTGATCAAAATACTTTGCACAACTCAATGACACAAACATTTTGTTTTCACACTGAATGTTTTGCAAGATAAGAATCCAAAATTCATGTATATAAAATTGACAGACCAGCTATATGAAATATCTGCCATTTCCTCACCCTCTCCCTACCCATCACTTTTCTGTATTGAAAGACTCAAGAGGAGTGACAAAGGATAGTCTGGTTTTCCTTCCAGTTTGGTTACAGTGTTGATCTGAGAAAAATGAAAACGCTATGGAATTGTTAAAGCATATGAAGTATTAAGGATTTTGTTATGCATGGTCTCCAGCAAACAGGGCCCTGGGAACAAATTGTCTTTGACAACTGTTCTTATACTGCCAGTTAAAAGAACTATTGCATTCAACCATTTCTAGACCGATCTTTCATGGAATAATTCCAAACTTGGGCGTTTTAGCAGAACCCAATGATTGCATTTCTCCCACAAGCAGTAAATGTTTTGCTTAAGTGTTTTTAAAAACTTAAGTTAGTGTCAAAAAATGTATCCCTTGATCTCATGTAGCATATACAACACCATACACACTCTCAGATGTGATGTGGAAAAGCTTAATATGATGAGCCAACAGCCAAAATAACACTATTTATATAAGGCCATGTAGTTGGAATTTATCACTTTGCAAAAAAGAAAAAAAAACTATTCTCAAAAATGACTGTAATGTACATATACATGTGTCTGTGTGTGTATAAAACAGTCATTTTTCAGAAAACACACACACACACGCAATTATAATGGATATAACTGACCAATCTTGACAAAGACTACCTTCTTGTTACAACTTCCTTCTTAAAAAGCTATTTAATACTCTACTTAAAAATTAATGATACTCTACTTCTGTTCTTGGTTTTAGAGCATTCAAAACACTTTCCATACAGTGTAAGGAAGATCGGCATTATTATCTCCCTGCTGTGGCTCATGAAGAAGTTAAGCTTGCCTGGTGATATCAGATAAATTCAAATAACTTTTTGGCTTATCTAACTTTGAGGATCAAAATATATTCCATACAGTTTCTGTAGGCCTTGTCTTCTCTTGCACGTAGTGAACAAAAGAAATTTTACTGAGATTATGGATAGATGATCAATATTTTTCCTTCCTTGCCCTGAAAAGTGCTACAGTTTTTTCACTGCCATGGAAGAAACTGCAGTGCTGACCATCACAGTTAGAACTCTAAAAGCCTTCAAGGCAAATGCTAACAGTGTTGCTGAAGTAACTTACAGTTAGGCATTTAGTGCTCTCTGAGCTTGATTGTTTTCTTATAGACGTTTCATTACGAAACTAGGTAACATCATCAGTGCTAGTCTAGGTTCATCCCTGAGCTACAAATACTCTCTACTATCAGGTTAGGCATTTAGCCACCAGGCCAATTCAGCTCTAAGTAGATGGGTATATTTAATCCATTCTTAGCTTAACCCGCCTCTATGGGGATAATCTTATCCCAACCTATTGAAACAATGCAAGAATTATTAGTCATAGCTTGTGGAAAGCAAAAAGATCTATGCTTGTTTTTCAGTGCATTTGGAGCCTAATGTAACAGGGCTATCCCTTTTTAATTTAATTTATTTTAATTTTAATTTTTATATGTATTCCTTTGTTGAATTTCAATTTACATTTTTAAATGTATTTTAAATTTATGTAAACTATCAAAAATCTATTGGCTTAGGGCTACAGGCCTTGTAATGAATACATTATTGAGATGATTAAGTCATATCATATAAAATCCTCTAGATCAGGGGTCTCCAACCTTGGTCCCTTTAAGACTTGTGGCTTCAACTCCCAGAGTTCCTCAGCCAGCTTTGCTTGGGCGGAGTTCGACTCTGTGACTCCCAACGACATGGACAGGATACTGGGAAGGTTGAATGCTACCACATGTTTATTGGATCCGTGTCCCTCCTGGCTGGTACTGGCCACTCAGGAGGTGACAAGAGGCTGGCTCCAGGGCATTATTAGTGCTTCTTTGATGGAGGGAGTCTTCCCAGCTGCCTTGAAAGAGGCGGTGGTGAGACCCCTCCTTAAGAAGCCTTCCCTGGACCTGGCTATTTTGGCTAATTATTGTCCTGTCTCCAACCTTCGCTTCGTTGCGAAGGTTGTTGAGAGTGTGGTGGCATGGCAGCTTCCCCAGTACCTGGAGGAAACTGTCTATCTAGACCCGTGACAGTCCGGCTTCAGATCTGGGTATAGCACGGAGACGGCTTTGGTCGCATTGGTTGATGATCTCTGGAGGGCATGGGACAGGGGTTGTTCGTCTGTCCTTGTCCTGTTGGATCTGTCAGCGGCTTTTGATACCATCGACCATGGTATCTTGCTGCAATGGTTGGAGGGTTTGGGAGTGGAGGGCACTGTTTTTCGGTGGTTCTCCTCCTACCTCTCTGACCGTTCGCAGATGGTGTTGACAGGGAGGCAGAGGTCGACTGCTAGGCAACTCACTTGTGGGGTTCCGCAGGGGTCGATTCTCTCGCCTCTCCTGTTCAACATCTATATGAAGCCGCTGGGGGAGATCATCCATGGTTTTGGGGTGAGTTGTCAACTGTATGCTGATGACACTCAGCTCTACATTTCCACCCCGAACCACCCCAATGAAGCCGTTGATGTGATGACCCGGTGCCTTGAGGCCGTTCAGGTCTGGATGGGGACGAACAGACTCCAGCTCAACCCATCCAAGACAGAGTGGCTGTGGATACCGTCGTCCCGGCACAGTCAATTAACTCCATCTTTGACTGTGGGGGGGGAATTGTTGGCCCCCAGGGAATCGGTGCACAATTTAGGCGTTCTCCTGGACGCGTGGCTGTCTTTAGAAAACCATCTGACGGCCGTCGCCAGGGGAGCTTTTTATCAGGTTCGCCTGATCTGCCAATTGCGCCCTTTCCTGGGATCGGGACTTGTTATGTACAGTCACTCATGCCCTCGTTACTTCCCGTCTGGATTACTGCAATGCTCTCTACATGGGGCTCCCCTTGAAGAGCACCAGGAGGCTCCAACTGGTACAGAATGCAGCCACGCGGGGGATTGAGGGAGCTTCTCATAGCTCCCATGTAACACCTCTCTTGCGCAGGTTGCCGGTGGTCTTCCAGGTGCGATTCAAGGTTCTGGTGATCACCTTTAAAGTGCTCCATGGCATGGGACCGGGATATTTACGGGACAGCCTACTGCCATCGATAACCTCCCATCGACCTGTGCGCTCCCACAGAGAGGGCCTCCTCAGGGTGCCATCGATCAGACAATGTCGGCTGGCGACCCCCAGGGGGAGAGCATTCTCTGTGAGAGCTCCGGCCCTATGGAATGAACTTCCCGTTGGGCTATGACTTCTCCCTGATCTTCGGACCTTTAAGCGCGAGCTCAAAACCTTCTTTTTTCATCAAGCAGGGCTGGCCTGATACAATTTAAATTGAATGTTTAATGGGATTTTAAGGGGATTAATTTTATTTATGACTTTTATTCAAAATTTTTAAATTTTTCAGCGTAATTGAATTAGATTTTTAATGGTTATTGTATTTTAAACTGTCGATCTTTATGTTTTATTTCTATTGTATACCGCCCTGAGTCTTCGGAGAAGGGCGGTATAAAAATATAAATAATAAATAAATAAATAAATAAATAAATAAATAAATAAATAAATAAATAAATAGTGGTGATGAACAACAGGAGATATGATGGGAACTTGGAAGCAATAGCATACAGGGAAAGCTAAGTAAATATTTGATACAAATTCTGTCTTCCAACCCCTAGTGTTCAACTCTATTGTCAAGATACCAGATCTCAGTAACTCTGATCTCTGGTTGTTGCTGTTAAACTTCAGGTTGGTTTGCAATGAATCTTCTCTCAATCCTGACCTTATTGTGATTTGGCATGTAAAAATGAAAATAAGGTAGGCTCAGATTAGGATGATGCATTATGGGATATGCCATATGTGGTAGAGGGCACTTGAAGGCAAGATAGGAAGTAATATGAGCAAGATCATTAAAGAGTGATCCAACCTAGAACTAAGGAAAAATTTCCTGAGAGTGAAAATAATTAGTCAATGGAATGGCTTGCCTTTAGGAGTTGTAGGTGCTCCATCACTGGAGATTTTCAAGGAGAGACTGGACAGTCATTTGTTAGGAATAGTACAAGGTCTCCTGTTTGAACAAGGGGTTGAACTAGAAGGCCTCCAAGGTCCATTCCAACCCTATTATTCTATATTCTATATTTTGTATGTATACTACAGTATGCAGGATTACTTAGGATAATATGGGTCTTATCAGCATTAAATAGCATTGCAAATGAAGTTACAATCTACATTTTATATCCTCTTGTCAATGAAATTATTAACATCTGTTCAATCCAGTAAGATTTAGAAAAAGCAGGTGGAGCTAATGAGACCATACAGAAGATAAAAAGAAAATGAATCAAGGCATGACAAATTTAGGTCTGAGATATTCTAGTCATTTCATTTGGGGAGATTTCCAATATACTTCACTCTGCTCCATTAGGGAGAAGGCATTGTGTCAAAAAATGCCAGACATATTAATTTCCTGAATATGATATAGGTGACCAGTAATAGTCTAAGCAAAAATTCAAGCACTGAAGTTTTAGGGTAAAACGAAGAATGAGCTGTTTGGATTTTGCCCCTAAGACTCACTTTGAAGACAAGGAATTCATATTGAGAAAAATCTAAGAATAGATCCATTGGAGCTACCTGTGGTCCCATCCATGTAGATAACAACAGGTGAGAAGGTTACCCAGATCAGAAGATAATTGATTGTATCCATAAGGGATATCAATTCTGGGGGAAAAAACGTGCAATTGTTGTCCTAGCATTAGAAAGAACAATGAGAAAAGGACCAGATAGCCACAGCTGTGCCAAAGATGATGGGAGGCAGGAGATGGCATGTTTTAACCTTAAGTGTGATTTTCCCAGGTGATGGAATAATCATAATTTTTAAACTACTTATAACTATGTGTAAAATTAAGAATATAATGGCTTACCTACAGAAATAAGAACAAAGAACTACTGTCTGTCTACTGAAGGACACCATTCACCAAGATGGATTTGATATCCCTCCCAAATGACTCCATGATGGCTCCTTTCTGCCGTTCTGATTGGATCCATTCATCATATGCATTTGAATGATATCATATGCATAAATATAACAAGCATTACACATTAGATAACCCTCAGAAACAAGCCCTAGAAAGAAATACTTTCTCAATATGAAGGAAGCTCCTGTACCTCATGAAACAGCAGTAGACTGAAGAGATAGGAAGCAAAGGATAGGGATAGTTGGTCAGTTTTTACAATAGACAGAGGTAAACAGCAGGATGCATCAACCTTCTGTATCGGGACCTATGCTGCTTAACACATACTAACGGTTGACCTGGGAAGGACATGAAAAGTAGACACCAAATATGCAGGTGACTTAGTGCCAAAGCAGAGTGAAATATTTGAGAGACCGGATTATATGTTAAAGTTAATTAAGCACATATGGCATTTCAAAACCACCAGAATCATGTTGTAGTATTTTAGTTTACTCTATTCTTTCACAAAGTAAAGTCTTAGATGATTAAAATATATCAGGTAGAAGTCTTTTCCTTAAGTAACTAAGAAAAAAATTCCACAGCTGACTACCACAGATTTTTCTTTCATTCAATACTTATAAAACCAAGTTGATAAAAGATATAAAAATTGAGGTTACTGTACAACTATGACAATCTGTATATGGAGGATGATTTAAGAATTTGTGGAAAATTCTGGGAAATTGTACTGGATTTGTATAAACCAGAATAGATAGATGGATAGATTTAAGAATTGTATAAACCAGAATAGATAGATGGATAGATTTAAGAATTAATCCAGACTTCTAAAGCAGTTTGAGTCAAAATCTGAACTTTTCTTAAGCTTTGTTAGTGGTAGAGAATTTGAAAAAATTCAGAGACACAACATGTCTCCAAAGATGATACATACCAGGAGTGAAATCCAGCAGGTTCTGATAGGTTCTGGAGAACCAGTAGTGGAAATTTTGAGTAGTTCAGAGAAGTGGCAAATGCCACCTCTGGCTGACCCCAGAGTGGGATGGGAATGGGGATTTTGCAATATCCTTCCCCTGCCATGCCCACCAAGCCACACCACAGAACTGGTAATAAAAAAATTTGGATTTTACCACTGATAGATACGTTTGGAAGCGTTAGCAGTAAAAGGAAACCAGGCTGTCAAAGAACATGGTGCTGGACACCATCAAAGCTGACACCAGCCGGAGCATAGAAAAAGAAACAGTGCAAGATTTGGAAGATGTGGAGTCACCTGGCCCATAGAATTGCCAAGAGTCGGACATAATTGAATGGAAACATCATCATCATCATCATCATCATCATCATCTCCCCAAATATGTTATATAATTCGAACTGAGGAGGAAGAAGAACTGTTATTTGTGACTACCGGCTCTAGCTTCACAGGTTTAGTAGGACTCCCAAAGACAGTGGTCTACAAAAGAGTTTTTGCAGTAGTAGAACATGTTGTATAATATTCAGTGCTATTTTATAAGTCATCATCTTAGGAGCAGTACAATAATGTTTAAAAAAAGTTTGGAAGAGACAGAAAGAACATGCAGCTTTGGATGTTTACTTAGAAAAGGTCGACTGTTAAAAGTAGTCCAGTCTTTGCCAGGACATCTTCTTTCAAGATGCCTGCAGGGAGGTGTAAAAAGAGTTAAGATGGCAGCTACACCTCTGCAATTAAAGTCTCAACCAATTTTTTATTACTGGGGCTTTACTCATCCAGGAATAAATGTCATCTTAGTTTTGGGCTTTTTTTTTTTTTACCTCTTCTGAGACCACCTTGTTTGATTTAGCTAAAACCCACATCTATCACACTGAATTTTCTATAATTTCAGTGCAGGTTAAGGAGAAGAATAAAGACACCTTTATTATGATGAAATGTTTTTCATCATAATTTCCTAACTCTGTGTTATTATTCTAAAATTTGGAAGATTTGGGAATATTTCAATAATATGCAGTAACATCTGTATGTTTGGTTATTTATTTATATCTCACTTTTATTATTTTTATAAATAACTCAAGGTGGCGCGCACCCACACACAATAGTTGCTCCTCCTCCTATTTTCTCCACAACAACCCTGTGAGGTGGGTTGACCTGAGAGAGAGTGAGCTGGGCAGCTTTCATGCCTATGGCAGGATTAGAACTCACAATCCTCTGGCTTCTAGCCTGGTGCCTGAACTACTAGATTAAACTGTCTCTCTAATATAGTCTGATACAGCTAGATTGGTGCGTTAAGATGGGTGGCCTTCGAATCTTATAAATAAATAACTTCCATGTCCAAAAGAAGTGCTCTCTCTCACATACAAACCAGTGGTGGGTTGCCCCCGGTTAGGACCGGTTCTATAGAACCAGTAGTAAAACTGGCAGGAGGCTCTGCCCACTGACCCTAACGTCATCAAAACTCTTCTGCGCAAGCGTGCAGGCACGATGCAAACCGATAGTACAGGTAAGTAGAACCCACCTCTGATGCAATCACTATAGAAAAATGTATTCCTTAAAAAGGATTGCAATCATTGCAACCTAGTGTCTTAAGAACATCTCTATTGCATATAATTTCCATAATAATTGTGAATAAATTAGAGTAGGAAACATCTCCCTTTCCCTCCAATCTGGAAAAGACACCTTCTGTACTGAACCTGGCTTAAAGCTCACCCTTGGCTATGCAGCAGGGGTTCTCAAACTATAAGGTATCCTTCTTGTGGAGCTACAGATAAAATCCAGGGGATTGTTACAATAAACCCACTGTTGGAAGAAATATCCATCTGGTTCAGTTCCAAAGACACTGGAAACATGGAGGCTGATTGGAAAGATGGTTTAATGATGAAGCAGAGCCACATGGGTTCTTGGTAGCTGACCACATGGAGTTGAGAGTGTGGGGCTTTTATACCTTCTCTTGGGCTTTGCACTTGAACTTCCTGTTCCCGTGCAAGAACATGTATTCTGTTGGCTGTTGTAGGGGGTCATAGCTGGCTCTGTAGGTTGTCTGAGCTAACTAAGCTTGGTTGAAGCCTGGAGGGTGATGCAATGTCCCCAGGAGATTGT
Organism: Ahaetulla prasina; assembly: GCF_028640845.1. Classification (NCBI taxonomy): domain Eukaryota; kingdom Metazoa; phylum Chordata; class Lepidosauria; order Squamata; family Colubridae; genus Ahaetulla; species Ahaetulla prasina. The sequence goes on along the minus strand of NC_080539.1, from coordinate 265,368,549 downwards.
GCAATGTGGTGAGCTTTGCTGCTAGATGGTACAGGGTTAGTCCTATTATGTCCTGAGGGGTCATGTCTTAATCCCATCATCTTGAAGCTGGAGGTCTTTTGTTTTGTAGATAGGCTGGCCCAATCTTTCTCAGTGGTCACAAAGGATCTGCCTGGGGCTATTAAGAAAGACTTGGGGGCTGCTTTCTGTCTCCAAAAGCATGTTTCTCTATTTGCCCTTTAGGAAAATATAATATTCTGCCTTTTTAATATTTCTCAAAATATTTCACTTTTTTAGGAGAGGGGTGGGTGCTAACTTTCTACACCACCTTTCCCAAAGTTTCATTGCATTTTTTTCATTGCATGTGCTCATTTTGGTATTTGGATTTTTAGGGAAGGTGTGCACATTACAATCACACTAAAAGGATGTAGCAAAAAATTTAAGAATGCCTGACACAGAGGTTTATTGAGTGACTTGGGGCCAATATCTCTTTCAGCCCAACCTATTCCATAGAGCTATTGTTGGACAGAGTGAGCACTAGCTGAACTGATTGAGCTTCTGGAGGAAAAGGAAGATATAAATCTAACCCACAAATATTTTTAGTGATATCATCCCTTCAGAAGATTAAATGAAATTCCAGTCAATGACATTTTGGCAATTCCTTTTGTACTTGGAATTAAAATATGATTAAAATATCCGGGTTAAAAAAAAAAATCCCTGAAATTATTATTTTCTAAAATAAGCCACACCATATTTTTTAACCCTGTTAAGAAGAAATTAAAAATTAAAAATTAAAGCACTTAGTTGATTTTAAATGATATTCAAATGGGTACTATGGTGAACTATCTAAATACTGATTTGCATTTGGACTTACATTTGCATGTTAATTAGTCTGTGAGGCTATTTTTCAAACTTCTCAACTGGGTTTGAACTAAATCTTTGGTCCTTGTATTTGCATAGCTCACACAACATTGTAAATTCCCAGATTTGGGAACCATAATGAAATCCTTGTAAGTTAATATTTCAAAAGTAACCCATATTACTATCTACATAAAAAATACTAGATGGAGAGAAACTAACTCTCTTATACTAGCTGCCACTTTCTTTTAGTTTTGCAAGGAAAAAAATGAGTTCCTGGGCTCTCTCTGTGTGTGTATGTTTAAGAAAACTTGCCAGTGGTATCAAGTTTGATTTGATTGATCCATTTCTTTCAGAAAACGTGAACATGTTTGATGTGAAAACAAAAATAAATTATTAAATAAATAAATTAATAAAATGGATAAAATCTGTAGGACAAATTAAGAAATAATTTTGAATTGTCTTTCTAAAGGGAAGGGTGGAATTACACTGCCTTATTTGACTCTTGGGCCTTATAATTTTTTTTTATTACTGTGCATATGTAGCTGGAGATCCTATTCTTAGAACCAGGAATCTAATCTTGAAATACATCTAAGAAACTGACCTCAACAATAACTTGTGCCAGTCAGGGAGTATTTTGGCCAAGTATCCTTGTTAACTGTAAAACAGAAACCCATATAAGAGTAGCTTTAGCACTTATACAAAAATAAAAGGAATGTTTTTGGGTGGAGATAGTGAATCAGCACTCAGATGTCCCACCCTCATGAATAATGCCCTTTCATTTTCCTTGAATTGTACATTGTGATAAGACCAGCTTGCTAGTTTGGTCTTTCAGTGCCATGAAAAAGCTAAGATGTGAAGTTTGACTTCCTGCCTTTTAATATATTTAATTAAAGCAAGTCTGCATTGGCCCTGGGGCAATCAGTCTCCACCAAACTGTTTATTAAATTATTAGAAAGACTATTGTTAAAAAAAGATTAATCTTGTGCGTTACTCATGGTTCCTATCCAATGTAATTAAAGGGATATGCGCAGCAAGGGTGGGCCAGATTAAAATGAGCAGCGGTCAAATGTCAAACTGTAACCTAACCCTTCCAAGTTAGTATTGTGATTTAGTAGCCATGAATTTACCCAAGGCTGTTTACTTATAGCAGCTAAGAAAAGTATTATTTAAGCTGAGCTTAACTCCTGCTGATTTCATGGAAGTATCCATTTATTTTTCTTGGTGACAGAGTGATTTGTCATTGCCTTCTTCAGAATTTTCAAACTTGCTTAGTTTCTAACTTGTCAATTAAGTGCTGTCATCAACTGAGATACAGCACTTTATAACACCAACACTAGTCTCTAAATGTATCAGGCCCTCTAGGTTGGTTGTTGAGAAACATTAGACTAAAGCTTGTATGCTGTGCCAGATTGAAAGGGAAGGGCATCACTCTTCTGGCCAATATATTATGTATGCATGATCCATGCTTCCCAAACACCTAAATTCTACTAGTAGGAAGAATACAGTCAACGTCTTGCTCATGTTTTTTTTCTGGTTCACCTAAGCTGATGCTGAAGAAGATTTGATTAGTAGAACAAGTAGTGGGGTGAATTTGGCAGATCCTTTTGCCACACAGCAGTCCCCAAATCTGCTCCAGAGGATTGTCTGATCAACTAGAGGAAAATTGAAAGGTGGAAGGGAAAGTATAAATCCCTGAAAATTATCTTTATTCCTCTGCGACTGATAGAAGGTTCCACTGGATCTATGAAACATCTGCCAGAGATGATATGCTATTTGGCTTTTAGGAGGTAGAAGAAATCGGCAATGGTCTCAAACAAAATAAGAGTGACACATTCTGGTCTCCACAGATTTCTTCTCCATATAGATGGCTTTGGATTCGATAGAATCTGCTCCTGATTGGTAAGAACAGAAACTAGTGCCCGTTTGCATACTATATATTGGTTGCATAATACTAGGTCTCTTTGCTAACATTCTATGTGTGTGTCATAGTGTATTAAAAAATATATAGAAAACCTCACAAACAATCATTATCTCCCACCATTACTCATCTGAAGAAAGGAAAGGTTATTCTTCCGTGCAAGAAAAAAACAGGTTCATGCTGGCTGTCTCAAAGTTTTTGACTTGTAAATTGGTGGGAGTGAAGATGGAATAGACAAAAGGCTATTTGGATAAGTTTTCCTGGGGAAGAAGGCACCAGATCAAAAACTTATTTTTTTAATACATAAAGGCTTTGTACATCAAGTAAGTTCTGATGCCTGGAACAGTAAAAGAAAAGTCCAAGGGCTGTGAAACAGGTTTTTCCCTGGAAGGCACCCTATCATTGGGCATCCTGTAAATTCTTGATGACCTTGAAACTACTTTTATTTGCCTATTTTAAGGCAAAGATGACCTTTGGGACTTCACTGAACAAAGATACTTTAATGCTACTGTCAACATCAACTTCTTTCCCTTCTCCATTTGTTTTAAGGTGTTGTTTCTATATTTACTATAAATTGTTCTCTTTTTAGCTATGGGTGGGACTGTTTTGGTGAAAATGAATGAATTATTTATCTTGGGATATTGTCAGACAATTTTGCATAAGACCTCCATTAACTTCTTTTCTCAGAATAAATAGGATCAATCTTTTCATGCCAATTTTAATGAGTGGCAGGTTCCTATGGGAGAAGGTAATTCTTCGCAGTAATCTCTAAAGGCTTGATTCATTAAGTTGGTCAGTGGGGACCAAGTACTTTTAGTTCCAATTCTGGTTATGTCAGATAAATTTTAAAAAATTACCTTGTAATCTTTATGAGACTGTATATGAAGTAATGGGCTTGGAACGAAAGAGGAACATTCACATTTAAAATGTAGTGTATCTGCTATCTTCTTTAGAAAAATGTATATGCGATAGAAAATATCAGATTAGCTTTGGAATAATGGAAAGTAGTAATACACTTAAAACAATTATTTCAAAGGGTTAATTACTTGGAAGCAATTGGTAACTATATGAAAGGAGGGTACTGTACCAATGGGTACATAAGTGCTGTACCAATGGATGCTCATTAGGTGCTGTACCAATGGGTACACAAGTCTAAGATTTCATTTTCTTTCCTACTTTCTCATGAGAAAAAGCTAAAGATTTGTGGCAGGACAGGTGTTTACCATCTTTCCCAACGCTATCTATCTAAAACCTTAAAGCCATGATGGCGAACCTTTGACGTTCCCGCGTGCCGGCCTGCGTGCTGGAAGTGGCACGCGAAACCATCCTGCAAGGTATGTGCAACCCCATTGGCCTTTGCGTGTGTGGGAGTGGCAATACCTGGAAGAGCGGCGGTCCATTGCGCATGCGCATGCGTGAGCCAGCACTCAAACACCTGGATACTGGCATGGAAGTGCGCCTGACGAACAGCTGGCCATCGCGTGCATGCACGCAATGTCAACCCGGAAGGTTGGGTGCTGGCCTGTGCATGTGTGCCAGAACGCCACTCTTCCGGGTTCTGCCACTTCCGCGCATGTGACGGCCAGCTGACCAGCACGTGTGTGACTACAGGAACATGGAAGATGAGCCAGTGAGGCTGCACATTCTTTGCAGGATGGTTTTGCATGCCGCTTCCAGCTGGCGTGCCATAGGTTCACCGACACTGCCTTAAAGAGTGATTTTCATCATGCTAGATCATACTGGAATGGGCCTCTGGTCTGATTTTATATATGATGTTCCAGTCCTAGACCCATTGTAAATTCATCCCATGGAATTCTAGAGTGTTTAATAAAGTTCATAAAGTGGTTTGCATCACAGATTGGTAAATCAGTATGAAATCATTCCGATAACTACCAAATGCTGCATAGAACTGCACAATCCATATTCACGAAAAGCAACTGTGTAACCTGGTTCTCATGGAATAATATGTCATTTTCCTTTAAAAAAAAAAAAGACCTTGATTTCATTTTGGAAAAAAAAGAGGGGGGAAAAAGTCTGCTGCATTAATGAGCAAGCCAAACTAATTGAAAGGTAGAGCATTTTTCAGGTCTTTATTTTTTCCTTCCTATGTGCGGTAAGGAGACCTTTTTATTATCATATAGGAGAAGGCAGATGCTTCCTGTTTGTATCATTAAATTATGCTATTTCCTGAAAGGAAGCTTTGATGAAAAAAAGCTGCGGATAGCTGAAATATCTAACACCACCCTTGTTTTTCACTGGTTGACATGAAATATTTTCATTCATTTTAACCCTACATGTGTTTTACTGAAACTACTATTGTCACATGATAGTGAGATGGGCAGTGAGTTAGCTACCAAGCTCATCATGGTTACTCTGAGTGGCTACCAGCAGTTAAAAGCAAAATATCTTAATCACATACTATTAGTACTTCCATGATACAATAGTAGAAATTGGAAAGTTCCACTTTATGTGCTTTTCTGTATTGAAATTAAATTCAGTTGGAGAGAATTGTAAGATTATTTTCTTATTCTCTTACATAGTGTCTATGTGTCGTTTTAAGGTAGTAGGATAAATTACATTTAAGATGAAGTCAAGAGAACAACTGACAGCAGATGGGATTTAGATTTCAATGATTTTCATATGCACAATTAAGAGAAAGATTTGATATAGATAAAAAGGTAACTGGAACGTAAGATGGAATTTGAAACTGACCTATGTGCAAATGATGAACCTGTGATTTTAAACATTTACAAACTTTTATTTAGATTTGAAATGAAGAACAATTCCATGGTAAAATGGGCTAAGAACTTTGATTATAACATGAACCTGCGCTTCAAGGTCTTGGTGACCACCTTTAAAGCGCTCCATGGCATTGGGCCGGGTTATTTACGGGACCGCCTACTGCTACCGAATACCTCTCACCGACCCGTGCGCTCTCACAGAGAGGGTCTCCTCAGGGTGCCGTCAGCGAGGCAATGTCGTCTGGCGACGCCCAGGGGAAGGGCCTTCTCTGTGGGGGCTCCCACCCTTTGGAACGAACTACCCCCCGGACTCCGTCAGCTTCCGGACCTTCGGACCTTCCGCCGCGGGCTTAAAACATACTTATTTAATTGTGCAGGACTGAGCTAGATTTTAAATTTATGGGTTTTAATTGGGTTTTATTTGTATATTTTAATTAACGGGCTTTAAAATAAGTTTTTTAATTGTTTTTATTCTGTATTTATGTGTTTTTAAGCGCCTGTGAACCGCCCTGAGTCCTTTGGGAGATAGGGCAGTATATAAATATGATTAAATAAATAAATAAATAAATAAATAAATAAATACAGGATCAATGGGAAAGAATGTGGGTAAAAGGATTGAAATTCACATTGTGTTATAATTTAAGAGACCTTTTTTTAAAAAATAAAATGATGTACAGTTGGTGTGTGATACAAGAGCAATTATCCAAGGCACTTCTAGTCAATGTTCAAAATATGAAATTTTACCATGCGTGGTATACTTGTGGAAAAAAAAAGATACTGATAGATACATTTCTACAAAGAATTTTAAAGACGAGTGTTGAGATGAAATCAAAACTTTTCTTATGGGGCTATAGTAATCATTTAGAAAAGACTTGTTGAAGATTGATTTTTTTAACATGGTAACTGCAGCAAAGTGATTAGATGCTCAGTGATGGAGAAATACTGAAACACCCACACTAGAAGACTAGATTGCAAAGATGACAGAATTAGCAGAAATGACAAAACTGACATTTCAGTAATCACATGGTCAGTGATAAAAGAGTAAGTTCTTTTCTAAATGACTGGAAACTTCTTATGAACTTTTGGCTGAAAATAGAAAAAAGTGAAATGATGATTGGTGGATTTGCTGATTGAAAAAGAGTTGAGCATGGCACATAAGGCAACTCTATAAAGTAATATGAATGAGGGAGAGGAATAATAACTTCATAGAATATTCTTTATTGGCCAAGTGCGATTGGAGATACTAGGAATTTGTCTCCAATGCATAAGTTCTCAATGTACATATAAACAATATAATCATAAGCCACATGAAAGATGAGAAGGATAATTATAATAAAGTTTTATCTGTAATTGCTACAAGATCAGTTGTTTAATTACTTTTTTAAACTGTATATTTTTTTCCACTGCTTTTTTATCTTTTTTCTTTATTTCTCGTTATATATTTTCATGTTTATCTTCTCTCTATACATTTTCAATAAAATTATATTTTTAAAAAAGGAAGCAGTCTTAACTGAAAATAGGATTTTTCTTGAAGCAGTGAATTAACTCCTGAACTAAATCCAAATATAAAATACATTTTTTATAAGGCCAGTGTGATTAGCATTTTTTTCTATTATTATTATTGTGGTGGTTCGGAGGTATTGAACTCATAACCAAAATCAGTTATTAAATTTGGTAATAATGATCTTGGAAATGGATCCTTTTAAATTAACTTTCTTAAACCCTTTTCTTTAGGAAAGCCAGCAATTAAGGCTTAACTATCTTTTGTAATTACTTTTTGTAATTAACAGGTGGTTTTAATATTATATTTTTGTCTTTTATCACATCAGAGTTATTCTCCTTTATTTGCATTTCTTAATTCTGATAGTTTTTTCCCCTTAAATTTTAATCTGACCAATAGTTGGAAACTACTCTCTCTCTCTTTGTTTCTCTTTCTCTCTCTCAAAGAGTTATTCACATATTTGAAATTTACATATTTTAGGGAAAAAGGTGATTAGGTGATAAAAAGTCAAATGATTCTATGTATGAGGAAACTGACTCCAATGAAGATGCTGCCTCTATCCAGGAAGAATTGAATATTCTTTCCTTAAGCATCCTTTCATGGAAGATTTAGTAAGCATAATGCCATGTGGGCCAGAAGAAACATATTGACTCCACTGAAATTGCTCATAGAAGTTGGGTTGCAAAAAATCTATTGCAATGTCAAAATAAAATGGAATAAATATCTACAATCCATTTACATGATGAATGAGCAGGGTTAAGACAATATGACCAACTTGACTTTCTGAAAGGAATGTGAAAGACTTCAAATGCCTCAATTGTCATCTCCAAAACGGGTGTGCAGACTAGGGGTTTGTGCTTTCAAAACTCAGGTTCAAGGGAAGGATCAAGAAAGGCTACCACATTTCAAATGCTAGTCTTATGTAGTAATTTGCTATTTATAAGAGGGGGAAGGGCAAAGGTATCTGGAACTGACTGACATACATGTAGCTTGGCCTGCTTGTCCTTGTAGAAGTTTCCCCACTCAACAATCTTGCTATGAACTTGGAAGCTTCCCTGGAATTTAGCTCTTCCAGGAAAAAAAAAAAGTTGGAAAGCAGGAAGGGTGCTCCAAATTCATTTTTGTTGGGACATTGGACATTTCTTTCTTATCTAACTCTTCTTCTTCATTCTTGGCCAGTTGCTAGCGCCCTGGATGATAATTGGCTGAAGTAGTTCTTTGTATCTCCTCAATTTCTTTGTCTATTTTGTTATGAGACCCTGGGGAATGAGAAATCACTTGGTCCAATTCTGATTGTTCCAAGGCTATTTGGATATGGGCTTCGCATCATCACTATGATCATTTCTGGCAGGGAAAATATCTAGAAAAAAGTTTGCTATCCCCAGACTTGTCATCAGCTTTCAGCACAAGTGAAAAATCACCATTTAAAGCATGTTTGGTTCTCCATGATGACTTTTCAGATCTTTCCTTTTCTATCCTATTCAAGAGGCAATTGTTTAGTCTATCAGGGCAAATATACTGAGTCTCCTTCTAGTAATGAAATATTCTATTTTAAGAGAGTAAAGGTGAAACCACTCTGGATCATGTGCATGTTTGTAATGTAAGACATGTGAAAGAGAACAGAGAGGAATTGTTAAGGCCAGCATAAATGGCAAAGCGGAAGGTTGCATAATGTCTGCCATCTGCAAATTACTATGGTACTTCTGCTGCCTTCTGCATTACAAATTTCCCAAGAAATCTGGGTTGGGTGCAAGAAGGGGAATTGTTAGAAAAGGAAGATTTCACTTCTGCTATTTAATATCGTTTCTCTTTGGCCATTTGTCAAAGCAACACAGAACAGGGCTTTAGGGGTTTTGCTGATGAATGTATCCTGAACTTCAAGTAGCACTCAGCATCTCCTTTAAGAAATCAGGAATGAGAAGTAGAAATGGTGGTAGCTATGCTTTAATGCCACAACAGGATTTTTTTATTGTAGTGTGGTGTGTTTAAGAGGCCTCTTTGTGTGTCAGCATGTTAGCACAGATGCTCATAGTTTCTCAAGGGTTTGCTTGCTTCCAGTTTCTATCCATCATGTTGTGAAATGCAAATTATGCTATCTATACTGCCAATGCTCTATGCAGAAGCAGCAAAAGTTAGAACAAAATCAAAACAGATTTCTTTTAGAAACTCCCAGTCTTATGAATTGTCACTTCTGAATGTTACTGCTGGACTACATCCAAACTCATGCAAACAGACCTCCAAAGGGAGTTTTCCTTAGTCTTCTCCCCCGCCCTCTCCATGTTTCTTCCAACTCTGCTTCAGAGGGTGCATCAGAAGAATCCAACCTTTTAAAAATTTAATGCAAGAAATTGAAAGAAACAGAAATCTAAGAAAGGCAGGACAATGGTATTGTTGGAAAGGACTAATCTAATCTATGTTTGGAAACATATATCAAAACTAATGTTTCTGAACTTGGGTGACTAAGATGTGTGGACTTCAACTGCCAGAATTCTGAGAGCCATCAAGGTTGAGAAATAGTGATCTAAATATTTCTTATCAGATAGCTGGCCCTGATCTGCATTTACAGAAGAATTTGGAATGCAGTGTAGATAGGCCCAACCCTTTAACCTATTCTTTAGAGAGAACAACAGCTGAAGGAGATGTTGGGCTCAGAGAGCTTTCCCACTGCCATTAGAGAACAATGCTGATATGGTTTGTATTCTGGGAATCTCACAATGTGGGTTTTGAGTCACGCATCCTGCTTAGTTTAGAATCATACACAATTTGGCAGGCTGAAGGATTGACCAGGTGAACTAAAGATAATAATCAATGGAATCAACTCCTTGAATAGAGTCAGCAGCATCCTGAATGAACCCAAGTCAAAATCTGGGTGTCACGAGCTAAGTGAGAATGGTCAAAGAAGCAATGTCAAGAAAGGTTCAGGATGGAATTAGGAAAAGCTCCTTCTAAAGCGCCAAGAATAGCCAAAGCTTTGGGAGTAGCTTTTGGTCTCTTCTCCACTTGCCCCAAACCATGTCGCAAGCAAACCTTGGCAAAATTCCTTTTGTCAACTGCCATGAGTAACAGAGTTTTAAGTTCTCTCTGGCTACACCAGGGGTTGGCAACCTTAAACACTCAAAGAACCACAAAGGTCCTAAATGGAAGCCCCTGTTCACTTCTGGAGCCAACTGGAAGTCCAGTTCCCCCATCATAGAATCTTCTCTTAGCGTGTCATCCTTTTTCCTCTGCTGACCGGAAGTCCAGTTCCCCCACCATAGAGTTTCCTCCTAGCATAGCGTCCTTTTTCATCTACCTGTCCTAACCGAAATTCCTATCAATTGTGGAGCCGACTAGCAACATGGAGCCACAGCAGAGGGGTGAAAGAGCCACATGTGTTGCTGACCCCTGGGCTAGGCTGATGTTAAAGTAAGTGTTTCTCATCTTAAGCCAATTGTATCCAACAGCTGCAATGGATCTAAAGTCAGTTATATTTTGCTATCCACCACGTTGAAAAAGCAAAATCAGATCATCAGCAATGAGTAACATCAAAGCAACTCTTACTGACATGGTATTATCTTGTGTGCCGCTATTCTGTGGTTGTCTCCCTAAAAGAAGTGGACATAGCAGCATGGTGCTGGTGAGCTATCAGAATTGTGCAATAGTGCTAAGCTAAACTACTCAGCTAGCAGGACTATTACCTCTATGATCCTTACTGGCAGAGAAAAAGGCTGGAATAGAAAAATAACAATGGTGGGCCATCCCACCCATGTCTTCTGAACAGAGGTAATAGGAATATGCAGAAGAAAGGTTTGCTACTTATACAAAGAAAGAAAAAGGAAGGAAGAGAAACCTTAAGGAAAAATGTTGTTTGTGATTCAGCTTTGTGGTACTAATCAGGTTCTTTTGATTTGTTTGTTTGTTTTTTTAAAAAAATTTAGCTCATGTTAGGGCAGAATGTGGTATAAGAGGACACCCACCCCATTCTGACTGCAGCAATGAAACTGGTAGATGTTTTTCTCTCTGGCTGGTGTTGTGCAGAACAGAAAGCTGGAGGAATCAACCAGTTTCACTGGTAGGACACCTGCAAAATCAGGACAGCACCATTTGGTGGTGAGTCAAAGTAGTGGAAAAAAGGATAGGAATTGGAAATGGGGGCAACCAGTTTTATGCAAATTGTTTTCTTCCAGGATGGATGAAGAGCACTTTCGCTCAGGTGGGAGGACAGGACTTCTAAGTCATTCCAGAGGAGGTCTTGAACCACTCTGAGGCAACCCAATCTGGTTCAGTATTCAGTTTAATCCTCAGCCCACACCCACCTCTTCCTAAATCTAGTTTAGTGTTTAGAGGCAGGCTGTCTTGTAGAAATGCTAGCCATTATTGTGGAATCATTGAGGTATATTACTGTGAATTTTTAGATTGAACCTGTGCCAGTAATTTCAGAAAGATTTATATATGGATACCATATTCTGGATAAACCCAGAGATTTCCAAAGGCCCCAGAGCAAAATCAAATCAAGTATGCAGCCCAATTTTCAGCTTCATTTATTGCACATTAGTGTCCAGACTCTTGTGCCAAATAACTGGCTTTCAAAATGCTTTACAGGAATAATAAAAACTAACATTAAAGTGGTTAAATTGTTAAATGACAGTTTTTGAGATGATAACTAATGAAAGAAAAATATGTCCCTGGGTTAAAAGTCCCAAAGCATTAAAAGACCCAGAAGTATCCAGTTATTTATTTTACAATGAAAGCTCCCTTTGATACCTTACCATTAAGAAACAGAAGTGTGCACATGGCCATGTCTTGAAAAACTCAGTGTGAGAAAACTTGAGCCCCAAAGCATCCACTCAGCCAATTCAAATATGTTGTAAGTTTTAAAGACAAGTTGGAACAGATAACTCCCAGAAAAACAGCAAATTTAAGACAAGTTTAATGGAACTGATATTGGCTAAAGGCTGAAACAAATACCCTTAGCTCTTTAGCTTTCCAAATCAAAATATGCCAATGGCTTTAAAAGTTCATAAAGGACATAAAGATGTGACGTTGTTCCAACTCAACCTAAAATAGCCACTTAGCACATTCTACTTTTTAATAAATGAGTAACCTTCCATACTAGTTATTGTCTGAGATTCAAGAAACGTATATTCAAGCAAACAACAATACGTTGAGCTGTATACTTGACTTTGAAGGTGGACTTTCAACATGTTCTCTGAGAAATCCTCAACTTGCTCACTTGCTTGGTAGCACCAGGGTCTCATTATTTTGTGAAGATGTCCAGGCCAATTTCATTTAAAGTCCAGATCAGACCCGTAAAGACATTCAGAGAAGCTATCCTACTCAGGACCTGTGATGTTCCCTTAATTCCTTCAGCTTCATTATGAAGTATCATTCATAAAAAGCAAGTGTGGTAAAATAATGTATTATATTCAGACATGGTCATCATCATCATCAATGCTCCACTAACATCCAAATAATACAATGGGAAGAGTGTGTGCTATGTCTATCTGCATTGTTGAATATTTAGAAAGTTCAAGGGGGCAAAAATACAATTGCTATTTTATAAAATGAAGGTTATGTTTCAAACAGCATAAATAACTCATATCTTACTCTTTGGTTACTATCTGGTTCCAATACCAGTTTGTAGCATTTGTTCAATCTTCCATGTTCTGCATGCTCTGGGAGCAAAACAAAGGCCACTTCTTCCCATATGCTCCTGCTTGAAAACTCAGATCAGTACAGCAATAGCAATAGCACTTAGATTTATATACCACTTTACAGCCTCTCTAAGAGGTTTACATAGTCAGCATATTGTTCCCAACAATTTTGGGTCCTTATTTTATCCACCTCGGAAGGCGGTGGGCATGGTGAGATTTGAACCTGCAAATTGTAGGCAGCAGAAGTAGCCTGCAGTACTGCACTCTAACTATCATGCCACCGAGGTTATCTGGGGCCTTCCTACGTATTCAGTTCTTGGTCCATGCATATTTTCTGGCCTTGGCCTCCAAACAAAAATGTTTCATCTTTATTGTTCGGTTTGTTTCTTTCAGGACAATCCTAATGCATATATAAACAATAAAGATATTCAAGTTCTATTTCTGATGATGTTGTTGGCATGTCCATGTAACAATATTATGAGTTGTTCGCCACTGCTTTCTTCCAGATGCTTTTTTGGCCAAGTCAAAACTATTAAAGTCAACTAGTTTGGTGCAGGGACTAAGGCATCAAACTAGAGGAGATCTTGAGACCATGAGTTCTAGTCCCACCTTAAACATGAAGCCTGGTGGGTGACCTTGGGCCAGTTACTCTCTCCCAACCTTAGGAAGCAGGCAAGTGCAAACCATTTCTGAAATCTTGCCAAGAAAACTGCAGGGACTTACCCAGGCAGTCACCAGAATTCAATACTGATTAGAAGGTACCTACACACACACCCCCACCCCCAAATTTATAGCTTTTGGGCTTCTCCATTCATATCCTAGGATAATCTGACCTTGCTTGTCTTTTTTGAAATCAATAAATGCTGGCCAATTGCTGTTATCTACATTTAAGAGAATACATCTAATTTGGACTGAATCTTTGAAAAATATTCCAGTATCTGACCAAGGGCCAAGAGAGGTGGGTTAGGGTCAGAGAATCTCAGTCGATCATTACCACAACGATCTACCCAAATTGCCTTTCACTGAGCTCTTTCCAGCTCTTAATGAGAGAAGGAAATTGTGGTCAAAGTACAAGTATTTTATTTATGACACTGCAAAGTGTTCTTGGTTTTGAGGGTAGGGTCCATCTGCTTGTCTTCCAGAATAAAATGGGATTCATTTTCTCTTTGAGAGAAGATGTTGGTCAACATGAGGCTCACCTTATTGCTCGATTTCTTTAGTTTTATGATGTGGGGATTGGTTGCTACTTCCCAGTTTCCCTTCCGTATTTGTCCAAAAGTCTGACATTAAACCAGCAAAATGAAGATGGATCTTATGTTTCTATAATGCTGCACTGAAAACTAAACACAGATTTACAGTAGCTCCTATCCTTTACTCCCCTGATTATTATTGTTTTCAGCTCTGTATGTTTTTGTGAGTTTTCAACTGTACTGTATTTTTCTTGTCTCTTTTATTTAGAATTCTGTTCTGCCGTGGGTAAATTAAAATCGTTTTTTTTCTGATAGAAAGGTGAAATAAAATGAGCTCAAGAATGAAACAATAACAACAAAAACAATTAATTATCCTGTGTTGGTGGATTGTCAATGAGCAGAGAGGAAAAAAATGGGGCACCAAGATGTTTTGGGTACGAAGAAAGACAAAAGAATGGCTCTGACTGTAATCAGCAAGAGATTAGAGTACGGGCTATGGCACTGGGCAGCTGAGGTCATATTCCCTCTCCGTATTTTTCTCAAGAGGGTGTGGTGGGTTTTCCCTGCAGGCTTTTAAATGCTAGGAAAAGGGGAGGCAAGAAGGAAGAGAAATATCAGCATGAGAAAGGGGCAGTGACTTTACCTGCGAGCTGACATCAGACTCAGATATCGGCACAGAGTTGGGAAAAAGCCATTCCCTGAGTGATTCCTGAAGATAACATCAAACTGAAAAGGGCTTTTCAATACAAAATGAAATGGGCAGTGAGTGGAAAGTGGGTGTAGGAATCTAAAACCTCAGAACAATTAATGGGTAGGATATGACTGGGCATAATAAAAAAAGATCCCGAGGTGAAAGCCGGAGTGAGAGTGAACCTCAAAGTAGGCTTCTAGAACTTCTAAGGCCACTGTGCCCATCTTAGATAAATAAATAATACCAAAATAGCAGAGATGTAGGGTTCCGTCAAGCCCAATCTCCAAATGAAATGAGTTCATTTTGGGATCACGTGGTCAAACTGAGTCCACCTGGAAGAAAGTCTCTGCATGTGCAAAAAACCATCAAAATATCAGCTCAGTCTAAAGGCAACTAATTCAATCTGATTATGGAAATCTTTGTCCAGCCCTAATATTACATGTTACCCTCTGTGAATTTTAGAACTTTTGAAGACACTTGTGCATGCTGGAGAAACAGAATATCTGGATGCAAATGTCAGGGTCCCTTCTTTCAATGCAGAGAGGACCACCCTCTCCTGTAAAAATATATTCACTTCATGGACCAAATCACCTGCCACATTCCAGACCTTAATAGTTGAAAGGCTTGCCTCCAGAAGTTTTGGATGTGCAATCCCTGGAGAATGTCCTACCTGTCAAAGACTATTTCAGCTTCAATTGCAACAATACACGAGCACCCAATAGATTTAAGCTTAATGTTAACCGCTCCAATCTTGATTGCAGAAAATATGACTTCAGTAACAGAGTTGTTAATGCTTGGAATACACTACCTGACTCTGTGGTCTCTTCCCAAAATTCCAAAAGCTTCAACCAAAAACTGTCTACTATTGACCTCACCCCATTCCTAAGAGGTCTGTAAGAGGCATGCATAAGAGCAAAAACGTGCCTATCGTTCCTGTCCTATTGTTTCCTTTCATTATATCCAATTAATATAGTTATTACATACCCATACTTATATATATGCTTTTATATTATATAGTTATTTCATGCTTATGCTTATATATACTGTGTGACAAAATAAATAAAATAAATAAAATTTCAAGACAGCCATTTATCAGAAGTGATATAGAGTCTCCTATTTCAGCAGGGAGTTGGATTAGAAGACCTCCAAAGTCCCTTCCAACCTTATTATCTATGTTTTAACCAGGAGGAACAAAAAGCTAAAACACAGGTGGCTCTCAGCTCCAACGGCCTTATCCTTATCATAGGGTGAGATTATTTGTGGGATTGGATTTTTTCCATTGTCTCTGCTCACCGCACTAGTCCTAATAGGGAGGACACATACTCTGTGTCCCTCCTATGAAGCAATGTTTTCTTGTTGGACCCTGGCGTGGTATCTTCTCAGTACTAGCACCTATCCCATAGAACAGCATCTCTCTGGAAATAATACAGATGACCCCAACTTTGTTAGTTTTTTACAAGGCATTGAAGATCTGCTGTTCCCCCTGACATTTAGATCGGGGGTATACAAACAATCTGCTGCTATTGAGGTGAATGTGGTTGTTATTTTATCTGGGTGTTAGAGGTTGTATGACACAGCTTTTGCATTTTAATCATTACACACCACAAGATTCACCATCGGGAGAGTCACCAGAGGTGGCCATGTAAATGTAAACAAACAAAAAATGCAAAGCAATAGTAATAGTAATAATGGCAATGTGTCTTTAGAAATATGCAACCAGATATCTAATAAACAGATGGCCCAACAACTGATCCTCAAATATAATATTGGTCTTTTATCTATTAAATCATTAACTATTTTGAAAGTGTATGATTATTACATTAATTGCAGCCCTTCAAGTTGTTTAGCAATTTCATAGAAATGCAAACAATAAACTATCCATAGTCTAGTAAGATAAAAAAAACCACCATAAAATATGAAGCAGAATAACTAAAAACAACAAAAAACAATGTAGACAAACTGGCATCAGGTGTGGAAGAGTTCTATCTTTCCAAAAGATAGCTAAAGTCAGGGTTAATCTAATTTCTAATGGGAGGCATCCCAGAGGCCAACATCAGTTTAGAAAAGTTGTCCTGAAGAGAGCTGCCCAAACATCCATCCCCCAAAAAACAAATAACTCATCTTGATAAGGTAAGTTTTAATTGGTTTTCTCCTGTTGAGACCTTTACAGTTTCCAGACAACAAGATTTCAACAATTTATCAAGTACAACCCAGGATAGAGAGGTAAAGCTGAGTGGCATCAGCCTACCACACTCCAACCCGTCAATGATTTTACATAGTTTCATGTAGATATGTACAGTAGTGGTTTCCTCAAATGTACAGTAGTGGTTTCTTCATATTGCATAAGATTTGCAACTTGTGACCAGTCTGGCATATTTGCTGGTTAAATAGTCTATTATGAGCTTCTTGGCCCATTGCTACCCTCACTGGCCTCTTATAAACTTTTTAATGTTACTTGGGAAAGACTCTTGGGTTTTGGCTTGGGTGTGTTCAATTTTGAAAGGCTTCCAGGTGAGGCTATTATTGAGCAATTGTCGTGCCTCATTTGTGGAATTTTTTGGAGACACCTACAGGAAATATCCATCATTTATAATTGTCCAGTGCTTTCCCACTGCTTCTTCTGTCTGAGAAAAGACAAAATAGCCATGCCTTTTGACTGATAATGCTAGCAGCCTTCTGTCTGGAAGTACTCAGTGACTTTTGCTAGGGCCAGCGATGTGGTCCTGCAATTGTAGAAGTATTCAAACTTCTCATGAAGTACCCCAACTTCCTAGCTACTTGAATAATACTACACAACATTTGCTCACACTCTTTGCTGTGTTGGAAAGGCAGGGGTGAAAAGAAAGCAGGCTGCACTCATTTCAGTATTAATATTTGTTCCAAGGATAGAAAAGTATTTTGCACACACCCAGTCTATAAATCAGATTATATAATGCTAATAAATTGGAGACATCCCAATAGCCTATCTCCTATGAGCCAATGCATCTGTCTCGACCATTCCCTTTGTCCAACTGTGCTTGCATCTTCTTCCACTTCTCCTGTCTGCCCATTCTTTGGATGCTGCATTTGTCACCGTGTGATTCAGCTGGTCAGTGTCCTGCTTGTGGGCTCGTCCTAAATTCCAAGCTCTTGTCTAATGGTAAGCAGACAAAAATGTTGGCATTCAGTTTCTTGGCACTTCTCTGAAGGAGTGTGGGGAAATATTTCACCTCCCAGTTGCAGTAAAAATGTGGACCAATTATTAGGTCACTGACATAAAGCCTGAACAAGCCCCCACTTCCTCCTATGGCATTGCGCTTAAGTGTTAACACAGCTGGTTATATTCCATACAGGTGAATGCTGTGGGAGAGAGACTACAGTGGGAATTTGGCAGTAGCATCAGTCAGAGGATCCTTCTGAGCTAAACTTGTGTTCTTTCCAACCTCTTTCTTTTGTTAAGTATTTGGTTTGGTTTGGTTTTTAAATTAGCAAGAAAAGCACAGAGGCCTGATTTGTGATTAGCCCTAATGGTTCAGAGAGAGAGAGAGAGAGAGAGAGAGAGAGAGAGAGAGAGAGAGAGAGAGAGAGAGCGAGCGAGCTTGATTCCTAGGATATTCAGGGGAAGGGATGAGCAACATGATGAAGGTTGTAGACATATTATTAAATCACAGAAGATTTCATTCTCCAGTCTTGCAACTTTTAATTGTCTTTTAGTTGTAAATGAAACCTTTTGTTCTAGATTGTTCCCGAGTTACTGCAAAGCCACTTTTCCCATGGTGTTGAAGAGCATGGAGGCAGGATTGAGAGGACCAAGACAAAATACCTTCTGGATCAGACAGTTAAGCATCACCCTTGACCCAAAGCTATTTATTTTCTAACTTTTGTTGATGATCAATTTTTCTTCACATTGTTTTTTCTTTTTTTTCATGGTACTACTTTTCCCCTTTTATCCTTTCTAGGCATGTCTTATGAACTTAAGTTATGTGTCATCACTGAAGACTGCGGCTGTGCACTACTTATTTTTATATTTTTCTTCAGAGTAAGAGGAACAATCAAGTGCCGTTTCTACCCCTCCCCAACCCCTGTTGCTTTCATTGGTTAGACAACTGGCAAAGGTGGTTTTTGATTGATCGAGATACCTGTCATCTTCTCTTGGGCATATATCATTGATTATGAGACTGAAGCAAAGAATGAGAGGTTGATGCTTATTTGCTTTCATCAGGGGGTTTATCTGGAGTTTTATGGTCCAGATCTGGCAATATTATTGATTTCTATTAAATAGGTACATAGCTACTCTCTTAGCTACTAGGGCAGTTCCTTTCTTTTCAGCCTCTGCTCTTTTTTATGTTTTTCAGTCACATCCCTTGCATTGTTGCTGGCTCTTGCTTCCAACCAGGGTGCAAAATCCCTCATTAGGCCTGATGGTAATGATTCCTATGAGGTGTACGCCAATCTCTTAAAATGATAGGCTTATGGATTTTTTTTAATAACTTGAAAAGGAACTGTAACACAAGCCTTTGCTCAATTAGGTTGTTTCATCCTTCATTCCCCTGATGGCCAGTTTGGTCTAGTGATTGAGGCTCCAGACTAGAAAGTAAGAGACTGTGAATTCAAGTGCCATCTAAGCCATGAAAGCCAGCTGGGTGACTTTGGGCCACTTACTCTCTCTTAGCTCAATCACTGGGCATGGCTAGTCTAGTGAAGAGAAGGACCAGGGGAGACATGATAGCAGTGTTCCAATATTTGAGGGGCTGCCATAGAGAAGAGGGGTCAGGCTATTTTCCAAGGCACTTGAGGGCCAGACAAGGAATAATGGATGGAAACTGATCAAGGAGAGATTCGACCTAGAAATGAAGAGGAACTTTCTGACAGTGAGAACAATCAACCAATGGAACAGCTTGCCTTCAGAAGTTGTGGGAATTTCATCATTTGAGACTTTCAAGAAAAGATTGGACTGCCATTGGTCAGAAATGGTA
Source organism: Ahaetulla prasina (assembly GCF_028640845.1). NCBI lineage: Eukaryota > Metazoa > Chordata > Lepidosauria > Squamata > Colubridae > Ahaetulla > Ahaetulla prasina. Next base: position 265,349,080 of record NC_080539.1, on the reverse strand, counting down.
TAGGATTTCCTGCTTGAGTGGGGTGGGGGGGTTGGACTAGATGACCTATAAAGTCCTTTCCAACTCTGTTAATCTAATCTAATCTAATCTAATCTAATCTAATCTAATCTAATCTAATCTAATCTAAATCATCTCAGGGTTGTTGTTCCGGGAAAAATAGGAGGAGGAAGGTGTGCTGTATATGTTCTCCACCTTGAGTTATTTGTAAAAATAATAAAGGTGGGATATAAATAAATAAACAAATATTGTCATGTATGTTGGCTTTCGATTTTAAAAAAGTATTAATAGACGTGTAAGTGCATCACCAATACTTTCAATGGAAGTCAGATGCCAGCAGAGGAAATAGAGTCAGGATAAATAAGAACAGCAACAAAGATCACAAATTTCATGCAATAATAATTATCTGCCACCTCAAGGACAGGCTGGTAGTTCTTTACCTCAGCAGTTGGGAAAGATAGTGTGATGAGGTAGGCCTGAAAATCAACAGCCAAAGAGGAGATCAAAATCAAAGTCTGAATCAAGACTAAAATCAAATCTAGTACTAGGAAGATTGAATTACTTAGGTGAAGCTTGATTGGGATAAAAAAAAATGCTCTAAGACAGGGGTGTCAAACTGGCATCACATGACATATAGGGACTTTTTTCCCCTTCACTAAACTGGGTGGGGGCAGGGCCAGCACGTGACGCATCCGGCCAGTAGGCCGGCCACAAGTTTGACACTCTGCTCTAAGAGAATCCAATAGATCAGATGAGTCAGCTGAGGGCTAAACTTTATTAAACATGGAACAGTTGTGCCCTTCTAAACACTGCTGAACTCAAGCTTCCATCAACTGTAGCTATTGATCAAGTATACCAGGAGTGAACACTAACAATTTCTGGAGGTTCATAGGATCTTTTTTGACCTAGATGGATCCTGAAATTTGGCATTTCATCTTTACAGGATACAGGATACAGAAATCCTGTAACTGGATCAAATTCAAACGATTGATATTTATCTCAATCCAAACTCCTGTCTTTCATTCTTAGCTTGTCCCACTTCAGACTGATTACTTTTTCAAGTTCTAGCAAACAATTGAAGAACCAGATCTTTCTCTCTAAGAGATCATAGGGATTCTTTTCCTAGTTAAATACAGTCTGCTTTGCCTGATTCCAAAGAAATGATTTTGTGACCCAACATGGATTTTGATCCTTAAAGTAGGACATGAATGGATATGCTGTGGTGCCCGTAAGTATGATATTGGAAAATATGGTAAAGAGTTTTCAAATTCAAGTTGAGGTAGTGGATTAGAAGTGTACAATGCAGAGTCTTCAAAATTGCTTTTTTAGAAATATTATTAGTTCTACACAGAGACCCCAGGGGAAAAGAGAAGCACCACAAAAGTGTAATGCTTTGTGTGGAAATACTAGATTTAGATACGGTAGGACAACTTTGAAAGCCACGGGAAACTGTTCTAAAGAGATGAACGTCCATTGGGACAAAAGTTTTGGGTATTATCTTGTTCGTATTTATAACATTTCAGTTACTGAGTGCTGCCTTGAAGCTTACAGAAGGCATAAATATTTTACCTACCTTTAAATAAAATCATGGTGCTTAAAATTTGAAACAAAATAATGGAGAGCAGCTTTTAAAAGTGACTCCTGGGAAAAAGTAGTCAACTGTGGGGTTATTCTCTATACAGCTAAACTAAAAAATTCTATCTCGGTAGTGTGGGAAATTGACCTGATGGCTTCTTTTAATTTACAATGAGCTGGTGCAGTTTAGCCTTAATTTTCAGGTTCTACGATCAAATATACCTTCCATGCCCTTAAAAGCTGTTTACTGGCAGATGATATGTTATCATTGGTTAAAGAGTGCTAGGGCTCATTTAACTTTGGTTTGCTTAACTCTTGAAATATATAGTCTGATTTCTTTTATTCAGAGATATTTTGAGAGATTGTGTGAGATCCTCCCACAAACTGATTTCCTATTCACAAAATAGCTATCATGGGGGCCTGAGCAGACCCAAAGCATCAGTTTATAAGACAGCCTACAGTTTAGGCTCCTCATTTTCTCCCCTTCTACCTTCATAATTTTTTCTGGGTGGGATCTATCACAATCTGAGCAGGATTGTAGCAGGGCTGGAGTAGAGGTCTGTTGCACTGCAATGCACTGCACGGAATGTATATGCCTATCATTTGGGGATGGTTGCAATGGCATTCTTTTTATACATCAGCATTTGATGTTTTCCATTTGAACATGCCTTGTCTTCCCCTGCCTCCCAGCAGGAAATTGACACCAATCAACATGCAGCGTGTGCACCTCCGCACAATGCACAGCTGGGATTTGGGAGGTGTTTGCATCAGTCCATCTGCAGCCTTTTGCAACCTCCTCTTACCCATCAATCCAGTGGTGGAATCCAATTTTTTTTACTACTGGTTCTGTGGGCGTGGCTTAATGGGCATGGTGTGGCTTGGTGGGCATGGCTTGGTGGGCGTGGCTTGGTGGGCGTGGCTTGGTGGGCGTGGCAGGGGAAAGATACTGCAAAATCTCCATTCCCACCCGACTCTGGGGCCAGCCAGAGATGGTATTTGCCAGTTCTCCGAACTACTCAAAATTTCCGCTACGGGTTCTCCAGAACCTGTCAGAACCTGCTGGATTTCACTTCTGCATCAATCCCTTTGCAGATTAGGTATATATGGGCAGTTGCAGGCAACTCTAACTCAGTCTTAAGAAACAGCCCTGTGGGACAAGGAGCCCGGGAATATCATTGTCCATGGCCTCATTGTAGCTCATAGCATTGCCTTGCCATCTTTCACTGGAGTTCATAGGGATCAGTGATGTCATCATGCTATCACACAAAATCCACAAAATCCACAACTTACTTCCTTGCTTTAGGTGCTGGTACACAAAGTATATAATGACAACATTTGCCTGATAACATTATTGCACTGGGGGCAAGCATTTGGTCATCATCATGGTTTGGTGTAGATCTACTAGCAGTCCTCCTTTAATCTCTGATTCCTCCCCGCTTTCCATTGTGTCCATAGAAGGCTGGGAATTCTAACAACCATTCAACTAATTTTCATTCTCAATTATGTCAATCAAGAGTAGAATGTGCATGTTCTTATTGAGTGTCGTAGAATGTAGAGGCTATCTAGGGTTTGGTCATAATACCTTCCTTTCCCTTCCCTCTGCATTATCTTAACCATTTACATTTAAGAAACTCAAAGCAGGCTTTCCTAGCTCTTGTTGAAATAGAAAGGGTTACTACATATAGGAAATAACTTCTGATGCTTGGTACCAACCCCACCACCTCATTATCACAGATCATCAAGAGCAAACCAGTAGCAATATGTGGTCATTTTTAAAATGTGTTTCTTCTCAGATCTTTAAAATAATCTTCTTCCCTCCCCATGCTCTTGCTTCACTTGTGTGTATACTTCTCACCTAATGGGGGTATTCTTTCTGTACCCTCTAGTGGTCACCAATCAGTGGTCCGTGGAGAAAATTTTGGTGGTCCACAGAAAAATTATTTGCATTTTTTATATTGCACTAAATACTATTTACCGTATATACTCGAGTATAAGCCGAGTTTTTCAGCACGTTTTTTGTGCTGAAAAACGTCCCCTCGGCTTATACTCGAGTATATACGGCTTATACTCGAGCTTTTTTTTTCTTCTTTTTTTCACATTATACCGGATGGCGCAAACTTGGCGGGCTTTTGCATTAGCGCGGGGAAGCCCTGCCGGTGCAGTGAGAGGGTGGGGCGGGGGAGCCGCCAGCCTTCTCGGCTGAGGGAGGGAGGGTTTCCCCGACCGGTAGCTGCCTCATTTCCCACCCTCGGCTTATACTCGAGTCCCCAGTTTACCCCAGTTTTTTTGGGGTAAAATTGGGGACCTCGGCTTATACTCGGATCGGCTTATATTCGAGTATATACGGTATCTTTTTAAAAAATTCATATTAGTGGTCCTCAGGATTTAAAATTATGAATTTAGTGGTCCCTGAGGTCCGAAAGGTTGGTGACCCCTGCTCTAGTTTGCTGCCTGTGGATTGGAAAATGCAGCAGTTCAGAATGGTACCTAGAGAACTATTTACCACTGGAAATGACTTACAAACCTAAAGCAAGCCAGTGTTTAGGATAAACTAATGAGCAAGCCAAATTCTCAGAAAGTAGAGTTATGGTTATAGTAAGGGCAGAGAAGGGACAAACAATATCCTTAAAGAAATTTGCAAGGAGAGGAAGTTTAAAGAATAGCAGCAAACATCACTGACATGCCTACTCCGGTTATTCACGGGGGATACTCTAGTTTATAGGGAAAATGCCTCTCTATTTTTAACAGCCCTAGTGTGCAGTGCTCTCAGTGAAACCTTCACCGTTTCCTGCCACAACTGTAGGCCCTCCAAGCCGGGTTTATCCTTGCATATGATCTGATGTGCTGCCAAGCACCTTTGTTTGCTGTAGTGGGAGAACAATTCTGGAATGTGTTTGTCATTTCTATTGTTTTGGAAAGGAAGAACTGACCTCAGCCTCTTGAGTGTACCCCTCCCGTCCTGCTCATGGTTTTCTTCTAACTTCTCAATTTGTTTGATGGCTATTTTTGTGTCTACTTTACTTGAGGGAAAACCTCATTGAGGTTAGAAAAACCACTGATGTTGTCCATCCTCAGAGTTCAATGAAACCTGTTCTATATCAGTGAATACAGGATTGCATTCTAAAAAGTTATGAGTTCAATCAGTTGACTGCCCTTCAAAGAACTGCTAATACCAAACTCTCCTATTCAGATGTCACTGAATTCCCTTCGTTCAATATTATTTTAACAAAGCAATACAATACAGTATAAACATTAAATCAGACAGCAGCCTTCTCTAGCTTAGTGTCTTCCAGCTATGATTTGACCATCTTAGCTTAAAAAGTGCATGTTAAAATCGAGCCCAGGTTGAAGGTTATCTGGTTGATGAGTACAGATGTAAGCATGATGATTATGTGCTGATCTTTGAAGTTATACTTCATGACATCTGAATCAGATAAGACTGTGCTGGTAGCGATTTACGGTCTGGATTAAGATATAGGCTGGCTGAGGGCAAATGAATTGAGTTGAATTCTGACAAGGTGGTGCAGCGTGGTTAACCAGTTAAAATATATGCTTCTCATGTCCAGGAATTGAGTGCACTAGCAGGACTGCACTGCTCTCCTAGAATAGCTTCAGAACCCTCAGCTTTTTGGAACCCTCCTGCCCTTTTTTAAGCTAAAGCACAGGTATCATTGTTATTTGGTAGTGCTTATAAGCAGGTTCCTTTGGCTTGTTAGTTTGGACTCTTCCTGACTTTTGACTCTGGCCAAAATACTGTTTGAGAGACTGTCCTTCAAATCAAGTAGGATCTTAAACATAAGGGCTAAACACAAATGGAGCTCCAGAGATGTTTCTTTCCAATAGTCAGACTAAGTTTGTAGACACAGCTATAGTTTAGTTTAAGGATTGACACTGAGTGCCAATTCAAATAACTTTATCCTGCCTCCCCTCACCCCCACAAAAAATTTTCATGCCCAAGGGCCCTTGAAAGCCAAAATGTTCAAACTAATTGCAGTTTTGGGGCAATCTTCAAAGTCAGCTCCCCATATTTACTTCTTTACTATCTATACTTATGTGTTGCCCAGTAATGACAGTTCTCTGGGTGACTAACTATATGAGTAGAAAAATGCATGAAAAAATACGAAGGATGGAATCTAAACCTTGTATAAAATAGTACCAGAGAATAGCATCTTCTTCAGCTGGTGAACTGGTAGCAAAACTTGGTAGGACTTGTTGAACTCCTACACTGTTTAAGTTATTTTATGGAAGCCTACTTTATGAATCTCAAGGAAAAGCCCATTAGGATCATCATATTTTGTACACAGTTTCATCAAATTAATATTTCAAGGATCTTTTTCAAAAAGGCTAAGCATGTTACAGCATGGCTGGAGGCGAGGCAGAGTGCCCAGGAATAGACTGACAGTGGCAATTACATTGGAAAGCAGAAAACAAGTGATTTCTAAATAATGACATTCCAGGCCAGAATACTGGAGGTTTTTAAATATAGAGCAAGAACTCCCATTTCATAAAGAAAGTCTTTCATGACCAACTTCCAACATAAATTGGGAACCTGTTGTCAGCTGGGTAGGAAAGAGCCCATGCCATTATTTTTGCATTAAGTGAAGGTAAATAAGAAAGAAAAGATGGAGCTGTTTAATAAAATAGGAAACAAGAAGGTTGGGGGAAATGTACTACTTGCTGTAACACTGCATCATTAAAAATGTAAGACTCGGTCATATGCCAAAAAGCTAAGGTTAGACTGAAAAGTTACAATTCAACATTTCAGCACCAAATTGTGGCTTCTCTCCCTGGAGAGTCAGAGGAGACAGCCTCACGCGAACAGCTTCAAGGACAGGACTAGGAAATGAAGACCGCCTGTGACATAATTGAAATAGATTCCAGAAGAAAAAAATATTTCTTGTTTCTATTTTTAATTATATGCCTTCCATAGGCTCTTGTATTGTAACATGGGTATTATAAGTGAAATACTCCAAAGTGCCTTCAAGTTATTTTCTTTAGTGTTAATGTACATTCTCATCCTAACTAGTTTCTGCAGCTTGATAGGAAAAGAAGGTTAGGAAAAGAAGAGAATTATGATGTCATTTTAATGAGAGAGAAAATAAAGAGGAGCGACTTCTTTATATATCTTTTCTTTTTATTCTTTTTGTATTTTTTCCTTACTTTCTCACTACACATTATTCTTTCTTCTTTTTCTTTTCTTTACTCTCACTTTATATTGTTTCATGTTTATCTTTTATCTCTGTGAATGTTATTAAGAAAGTTATGTTTCAAAATGTCCATTTTGGGGGAAAAAACTAGTTTTTCTTTCAGTTAATACAGTATTAAAAAGCAGTGAAGAAGTTACGGTAACTTTAAAAAAAAGGTTTCAGAACTCTTTAGTACCATTTCAACCTTCCTATTGGCTTAGGATGATGTCACAGACATTACAGTAATGCATCTTAATGGGTTTTCCTTGTTATTCACACATTCCATTTCACACAGGCATTTCTAACAGTAGACTGGAGACAACAAATGAGTTGGATAAACTTATTTGATCTTCAATTCCCACTTTCAGATTCCTACCTAACATTTTAGGCTTGGCAACCTTTAGTTTTAAATTCTTACCTGTAGTCTTGGAGAAGTCAGATTTTTCTTTGAATGATTCTGTACATGTTTTAATTGCTGTTTTCGTCAAACCAGGTTAATAAAGTGAAAAACTGGTGAATAAAATTTATATTTGTTATTTGTTTACCATTTACCTTGATGAACGTATCTTTTCTTTTATGTACACTGAGAGCATATGCACCAAGACAAATTCCTTGTGTGTCCAATCACACTTGGCCAATAAAATTCTATTCTATTCTATTCTATTTATCTATTTCTGCCTTTAGTTATTTGCTTATTTTGTTTGCAGGTCACCCATTCCCATGGGCTCTGGCCAATAGTAATATAAACATATATTTAGTCCAGAAAACTCCAAATACCTCTAAATGGTTGTAATATAGGAAAAACACACACACCAAGCAATGCAAATATGTATACCTGCAGCCTTTGCTTTCAAATCCCAGATGGAATGGGCAGATCTTCAAAGTTTTCCAGAAAGCTAAAAGGTATGAGTTTGACTGAATTTCTGCTGGGAGGTAATTCCAACAGTAGGGTTGACTATTAAGAATGCCTTATTCTGAGATCCTGACAATTCTGTAAGGTTGGAACCTAGACAGAATTGGCCCTTTGGATGAGCAGATAAATATAAGAAAAATGTTCTCCCTGTTGAACAGATCTAGAGCTATATAGATTGTTAAAAAATAACAATCAGCATCATGAATCTGATTGGACATTTTGGAATACTCCATCATTGCCCATGCTGTCACCCAACTCAGAAAGCTCAAACTGCCCAAGGAGTTGCTGATACAGTTCTACAGAGGAATTATTGAGTCTGTCATCTGCACCTCTATAATTGTCTGGTTTGATTCTGCAACCCAACAAGACAGAGACAGACTTTAAAGGATAATTAGAACTGCAGAAAAAACAATTGCTACCAACCTGCCTTCCACTGGGGACCTGTATACTGCACAAGTCAAAAAGAGGGCTATGAAAATATTTAAAGACCCCTCACATCCTGGACATAAACTGTTTCAACTCCTATCCTCAAAATGACACTACAGAGCACTGCACACCAGAACAACTAGACACAAGAACAGTTTCTTCCCGAACACCATCACGCTGCTAAACAAATAATTCCCTCAACACTGTCAAACTATTTACTAAATCTGCACTACTATTAATCTTCTCATTGTTCCCATCACCTATCTCCTTCCACTTATGACTGTATGACTGTAACTTATGATTTATATTGATATTGATTGTTTCCTGATTGCTTATTTGTACCCTTTGACTATCATTAGAATAGAATAGAATAGAATAGAATAGAATAGAATAGAATAGAATAGAATAGAATAGAATTTTTTATTGGCCAAGTGTGATTGGACACACAAGGAATTTGTCTTGGTGCATATGCTTTCAGTATGCATAAAAGAAAAGATACGTTCATCAAGGTACAACATTTACAACACAATTGATGGTCAATATATCAATATAAATCATAAGGATTGCCAGCAACAAAGTTACAGTCATACAGTCATAAGTGGAAGGAGATGGGTGATGGGAACGATGAGAAGATTAATAGTAGTGCAGATTTAGTAAATAGCTTGGCAGTGTTGAGGGAATTATTTATTTAGCAGAGTGATGGCGTTCGGGAAAAAACTGTTCTTGTGTCTGTGGACTGTTCTTAAGTGTTGTACCTTAGAATTCTTGATGAACGTATCTTTTCTTTTATATACACTGAGAGTATATGCACCAAGACAAATTCCTTGTGTGTCCAATCACACTTGGCCAATAAAAAAAAATATTCTATTCTATTCTATTCTATTCTATTCTATTCTATTCTATTCTATTCTATTCTATTCTATTCTATTCTATTCTATTCTATTCTATTCTGTACCAACTACAACTTCCAGAAGTTCTTCAATGACCGCCCCATGTATGATATATTATAATAATTCAAATGAGAGGTGACTAGTGTCATGAATGAGTATGAGCCAGGCTTCATGGTCAGAGAAAGTTGTGACTCATACACATGATATAATTGTGCAAAAGCCCTCTTAACCGCAGCGTTGGAGATAGAAATAAAGTTGCTTAAAACTGTCTAATTGAGAGGAAGCTCCTTGAGCAGGAGACACAATGTAGTTTCTTTTAGTGCAGGGGTGGCCTGTGGGCTGGATGGGTCAAATGCAGGCCATGCCCACCCCAGCTCCGCGAATGGGAAAAACATCATGAAACATCATGTGACGGCAACACGACATGGTGAGTTTGACCCATGTTTTAGAGGGATAGAAACACCTGTTCACTCAGTTGCCCAGAACAAATTCTCACATCTGATTGTTTGGAGAGTAATAATTATTGATTCCAACAGAATCTTGCAGATCACAAAGACAACTCCACGCTCGCTTGCCCAAAGACTGTGCCTGGTGCCAAACCTGAAACCTGTATAGGCAGATTTCCAAAAGAGGAACTTTCTATTCTTCCTTCTTGGAAACTTTCAGTAATGAAGGCTAGGTCTGCCTTCTCATCTATTATTAACTTATAGATGAGGAAAGATCTTATTTTAGAAAGATACATCATTTCAGAGCAGCAACCAGAACTCCTGGGTTCCAGGGAGCTGGAATTCCGGTTTCACATGTGAGAACAGAGAACTGGAAACAAAGATTTAATGAAGATACCAAAATCGCCTTTTCTAAGTATGATCTGCTCTCAGTCTTTTGCCATATCTCCCTGGACCCTCTTCCTTCCAGCCAGTATTTCCTTCCTCTCTTGGTAAATTCCAAACCAACTGACATAGGAACTTTCAACAGAACCAGTCCTTTGGGCTTAATTAGCCTTTCAACCAACCACTCAACAGACAATCACCAAACTATGTCCATACCTAATTCCCCAGTGAGAGATAGAGGGGTCTTAACAAAACTGGGATATCTGAAGCTCAGTTCTGTCTCTCACCTAAAGAATGACCCAGGCTGCCTGACAAAATCTAGACCCAGGGACATCTTAGAACACCAGGGCAGGAAGCAACTCCTAAGACATCAACAGTGAAGCAATCCAGCAACTACACCATCTCAGGTCACATTCTCATTCTAAAGCAATAGTAAAAAGGACTAAGCTGTTAGGAACCACACTCCTCCAAGTTATTCTAGTTGGCACACTAGGAGTTCTAACAAGTATATTTCATATTAATTCCTATCCACACTTTCATAGGAACAAGGGAAAGAGATAAAAGAATCTTAGCACATATTTGAAGGCACCTTACAATCAGGTTGAAGCACCTTGAAATCCATGGAAAAAATACGACATGTAAAGTCGTATAAAGACAAATAAATAAATGCAGCTGTAAACTGTTAACCCAATGTAAATTATAACAACTAGATATAGAAACCTTAGGAATGATGGCAGAATGAATTGCCTACCTTAAAAGTAAAAGCTTAAGGAGCTTAAGTTTTTTAATTTAAGGAAGAAATTGGCAAAAAGACAATCAATTTCAGTTTTCTATAAATCATGGTACTGAGGGAATAATTTAAATTATTGAATTACATGATGTAATGATAGGCATTGATATGAAATTTAATAATATAAAGATTATTTTTCATTCATTCATTCATTCTCAAATTTGGAAATATTTTTATCAACCACCTAAAATTGCTCATTAGTGACTGATTAATTTCAAACCAGTGAATATGTTATTTGCTTTCAATGAGCTATTTAACCTACACAATCCTGGAAATACATTAATCTAATTGGTTACTGAAAAAGACATTGCTTGGGAAAGCCGAGCAAGGTTGAATAGCAGCTTTCAGCTTTCTGATTATAAAGAGGAAACAGCTAATTAAAGATCCAGTTGTGGCTGGAGCTAATGTACCAGGAAATTGCTAATTAAAGGGCCAGTGATATTTTGCTAATCCAAACATTAACAATAATTAACAATAATAATAAAATGGGAGGTGGGACTAGATCTTTTGTAGCTTTTTCAAAGGTGGGGGGGAAGATTAGGATAAAACACTGATGGGATTTTTTAAATCACTGAATGAATTAATGCCAATTTCAGAGAAATGGTTAATATAGAAGAAAAAGAAATGATTAAGAAAAGTCAATTCTACATAATAATCTAGGATTCAGGAAATCCAAGGTATAGAAAAAATAGGTAACTATACTATCTCTGATACATAGCTACAGTAAAATTAGAAAGGGTTTTTCCTATAGATGTTGACAGTAAACTAAGATTATGTAATAACAATGGCACATGTCCAGTGATATCATGATGCAAATAACCTTTATAGACATTTGCCCCAATATCTGACAGAAATACATAAAACATAATTTTGGTATTAGACTTTATGACACACAATTTTTTTTAAAATTTACCTTCCATGCAGATGTTCACTTTATGAAGCAATTGAGTGGGATTGTAGAAGAAGGTGTGGCAGAGAGATTGACACTTTCTATGCCCCACTGGCCTCAAACTAGGAGCAAAGGCTGTGAAGAGGATGATATTAATTTGTTTTATTTGAACAGAAGATGAACAAATATTCATTTCTCCCTTTCTTTTCTCTTCCATTGGCTTCACAGGATGGAAATATCCTGCATCCCTAACTGTAACCCTAACTCTAATCCTTTGCTAGGGTGGTGTATAAGACATACCAGAAGGCTGTCAATTGGTTCTGTCTGAACATAAGGCTCTGGAGTCTCCTTCCAGAAGATCTAAGAAGTGCATACAGGGGTAGGCTTCAAAATTTTTAGCAAGGGGTTCTCTGCCCGGTTGCTGGGTGGGCGTGGTCATGGGACGTGGCCTAGTCGGCCTCCTGCACCACGGCAGAGGGGCATTTTTGTCTTCCCCAGGCTCCTGAGGCTTTCCTCGAGGCGAAAACAGCTTCCCTAGGCCCTGGAGGCCCTCTGGAGGCTGGAAATGGGTACGTTTCCAGCCTTCCCAATCTTTTGGTAGGCCTGTTTTCACCCTCCCCAAGCCTCCGCGCACACCCTGCACTTACCTGCATCCAAAATAGGCCGTGTGGGGAGTCCTGGGAGGGGCAGGGTGGGGTGGGTGGGGCTACTCAAGAGTGAGATTTGGGGGTTCTCTGAACTGTACAGAATCCAAGCTAGAGGTTCTCCTGAACCACTGTGAACCCTCAGCAGCCCACCCGTTAGTGCATTCATTCAAAATAAAGAGGAAAGATTAGTTCCTCTTGGGAAGGTTAGTTGTTTGTGAAGATATTAGCACTAGCAGGTTGTTAAATAACAACTGGCATTAAGGAATGCCAAAAACAGAAGAATCCTAAAGGGGTACCTTGTTTTCAAACCCTCCAATCCATTCTCAAATATTTATTTATTTATTTATTTATTTTTCAAATTTATATACCGCCCTATCTCCCTAAGGACTCAGGGCGGTTCACAGGCAGTTAAAATACATATAAATACAGATTAAAAACAACAATTAAAAAACTTATTCTATTGCCAAATTTAAAAAACAATATAAATAATAAAAAACCCCTTAAAACCAATAACTTTAAAATCTAATCCAGTCCCGCGCAGATGAATAAGTGCGTTTTAAGATCGCGACGAAAGGTTCGGAGGTCCGGAAGTTGACGAAGTCCTGGAGGGAGTTCGTTCCAGAGGGTGGGAGCCCCCACAGAGAAGGCCCTTCCCCTGGGTGTCGCCAGACGGCACTGCCTAGCTGACGGCACCCTGAGGAGTCCCTCTCTGTGAGAGCGCACGGGTCGGTGAGAGGTATTTGGTAGCAGTAGGCGGTCCCATAAATAGCCCGGCCCTATGCCATGGAGTGCTTTAAAGATTGTCACCAACACCTTGAAGCGCACCCGGAAGGCCACAGGTAGCCAGTGCAGTCTGCGCAGGATAGGTGTAACACGGGAGCCCCGAGGGCTCCCTCTATCACCCGCAGCCGCGTTCTGGACCACCTGAAGCCCCCGGATGCCCCACAAGGGGAGCCCCATGTAGAGAGCATTGCAGTAATCCAGGCGAGACGTCACGAGGGCGTGAGTGACCGTGCATAAGGCATCCCGGTCTAGAAAGGGGCGCAACTGGCGCACCAGGCGAACCTGGTGGAAAGCTCTCCTGGAGACGGCCGTCAAATGGTCTTCAAAAGACAGCCGTTCATCCAGGAGAACGCCCAGATTGCGCACCCTCTCCATCGGGGCCAGTGACTCGCCCCCAACAGTCAGCCGAGGACTCAGCTGACTGTACCGGGAATCCACAGCCACTCTGTCTTGGAGGATTGAGCTTGAGCCTGTTTCTCCCCATCCAGACTCGTCGGCTTCCAAACACCGGGACAGCACTTGATAGCTTCATTGGGGTGGCCGGTGTGGAAAAGTACAGCTGGGTGTCATCAGCGTACAGCTGGTACCTCACACGAAGCCACTGATGATCTCACCCAGCGGCTTCATATAGATGTTGAACAGAAGGGCGAGAGAATCGACCCCGCGGCACCCCACAAGTGAGGCGCCCGGGCCGACCTCTGCCCCTGTCAACACCGTCTGCGACCGGTCGGAGAGATAGGAGGAGAACCACCGATAAACGGTGCCTCCCACTCCCAATCCCTCCAACCGGCGCAGCAGGATACCATGGTCGATGGTATCGAAAGCCGCTGAGAGGTCTAATAGGACCAGGACAGAGGAACAACCCCTATCCCTGGCCCTCCAGAGATCATCCACCAACGCGACCAAAGCCGTCTCCGTGCTGTAGCCGGGCCGGAAACCGGACTGGAACGGGTCTAGATAGACAGTTTCATCCAGGTGCAGGGGAAACTGATATGCCACCATACTCTCTACAACCTTCGCCGCGAAGCGAAGGTTGGAGACCGGACGATAATTACCTAAGACAGCCGGGTCCAGGGAGGGCTTCTTGAGGAGGGGCCTCACCACCGCCTCTTTCAAGGCAGCCGGAAAGACTCCCTCCAACAAGGAGGCACTCGTAATCGCCTGGAGCCAGCCTCGTGTCACCTCCTGAGTGGCCAGCACCAGCCAGGAGGGGCACGGGTCCAGTAAACACGTGGTGGCATTCAGCCTACCCAACAACCTGTCCATGTCCTCGGGAGCCACAGGGTCAAACTCATCCCAGAAAATGTCACCAAGACCACCCTCAGACGCCTCATCTGAATTGCCGCAATTTTGGTCTAGACCGTCTCGAAGCTGAACGATTTTATCATATAGATAACCGTTAAACTCCTCAGCACGTCCCTGCAACGGGTCATCCCGCTCCCCCTGGTGAAGGAGGGAACGGGTCACCCGAAAAAGGGCGGCTGGGCGGTTATCTGCCGACGCAATGAGGGAGGAGGCGTAGCAACGCCTCACTTCCCTCAGTGCCACTAGGTAGGTCCTAGTATAGGACCTAACTAGTGTCCAATCAGCCTCTAAACGGCTAGACCTCCAGGAGCTCTCTAGGCATCTTCTCCGGCGTTTCATCCCCCTCAGCTCCTCAGAGAACCAAGGAGCCGGTTGGGATCTGCGCCGGGTCAGAGGCCGCAGAGGCACGACACGGCTAAAGCCCCAGCCGCAGCCCGTTGCCAGGCTGCGGCTAGTTCCTCTGCCGTGCTGTGAGCCAGACCCTCAGGAAGTGGCCCAAGCTCCGTCCGGAACCTCTCCGGGTCCATCAGGCGCCTGGGGCGGAACCAACGTTGTGGTTCCGTCTCCCTGCGGTGTTGAGTGGCGGTCAGAAAGTCCAGGCGAAGGAGAGAGTGATCTGACCATGACAAAGGTTCTATGACTACATCTCTCAAATCCAGATCCTTCAACCACTGACCAGAGATAAAAATAAGATCCAGAGTGCCACCCCCGATGTGAGTGGGGCCATCAACTACTTGAGTCAGGTCCAAGGCCGTCATGGAAGCCATGAACTCCCGAGCCACTGTCGATGACGAGCCGGCAGATGGCAAGTTAAAGTCCCCCATGACTAAAAGTCTGGGGGTCTCCACTGCCACCCTGGCAAGCACCTCCAGGAGCTCGGGCAGGGCAGCTGTCACGCAGCAAGGAGCCAGGTACGTGACCAGCAAGCCCATCTGACACCTATGACCCCATCTCACAAAGAGGGATTCACACCCGGCGATCTGAGGTACAGTGGTCTCCCTCGGCTCTAGACTCTCTTTAATAGCAACCGCCACCCCCCCACCCCTACCCTGGGCCCTCGGCTGATGGAATGCACGGAAACCTGGTGGGCACATTTCGACCAGGGGCACGCCCCCTTCAGTGCCCAACCAGGTCTCCGTAACGCCTATAAGATCCGCGGCGCCCCCCTGGATAAGATCGTGTATTAGGGGGCCTTATTGGCCACGGACTGTGCGTTGCATAACATAAGACGAAGGCCCAGGCTCTGAGGGTCTTGACCATCCGGGGAACGGGAAAAGTCAGAGGGATCGGGGCACGCGATTGCTTGCAGACATAGAACGCGTGACCCCCTAGATATTTAGATAATATTGACTTAATACTTATGGTGTGACTGCTTGCTGTAGTTGAGAAAAGTATTTCTTCTCTTCAGTATTGTTTGCTTGAGTTGTCTACATCCACACTGTAAATGACCATGTCTGGCCCACAGAGACTCTTGTCTAAAAACCAATTTATTGTTCTGTCAGAAATCATGAAAACCATATCAATATGTCATGGGTATTGTATGTCTCTGTCTATTGGTATCTGGTGTTTCCGCATTTGTTGTATTTTGTTTTGGTTTCCTTTATTTTACTTTTAAAATAATTTATATGTGGCTTTCTTCTCTGCAGCTCAAAATGGTGGGGCCTCTGGTGGCTCAACAGACTAACACAGCTGCTTGCAATTACTGCAAGTTCAAGTCCCACCAAGCCCAAGGTTGACTCAGCCTTTCATCCTTTATAAGGTAGGTAAAATGAGGACCCAGATTGTTGGGGGCAATAAAAGTTGACTTTGTATATAATATACAAATGGATGAAGACTGTTGCTTAACACAATGTAAGCCGCCCTGAGTCTTCAGAGAAGGGCGGGATATAAATTCAAATAAAAAATAAAAAAATATAAAAAAATAATTCCTACAAATTTACATGCCTCCCCTTGAGTTTTCATATTCACAAATGTTTATACTTATCCATTTTGTGCCCATTCCAGTCCCTCCTATTGTAATTTGTCCCCTATAGCTTCTCTTCAACAAGCCCCGCCTCTGATACAAGTGTCCATCAGTGTTACTTTCAGCAGCATTAGTTTCTGTTATCTCAGCCACTTGCTGGTTGAGGGAATCTCTGATGCATCATGAAACTCTAATAAGAGGAAGGGAGAAAAAAAAGAGACTGATGAATTGAGAGAAAAAAGGGCCAGATAAATACAACAATCAAGACATTCTCGTCCCCAGGCTCACATTTTGCTTTCAAAATTCAATTACTTTTTTGGGAGAGGGCATGATTTTTTTTAAAAAAAAATGGGTGAATATAACAGACCTCAACCAAAAATAGAGGAAAAGTTACATGTAATATATATATATATAGATAATGAAAACAGTCTGGAAGAGATTCTAAACTGTCTCAGGGGCTGTCCTTTGTGAAAATCTGATTGTAACTATGTTTCTTTGGCGTTTACCTTAAAAATATATTGCTCAATAACATCTTTAATTGTTTCCATCTAAATATATTAATATGCAGCAAGAATTGTTTTTATACATAGTTGAGTTGACTGTTGCAACATTTTATTTTTTTAAATGGATCAACCTGGTATTAATGCTCCAACACTGGAAATTTGTAAATGCTCCAACACTGGAAATTTTTAAGAAAATGTTGGATAACCATTTGTCTGAAATGGTGTAGGGTTTCCTGCCTGGGCAGGGGGTTGGACTAGAAGACCCTCATGGTCCCTTCCAACTCTGTTGTTGTTGTTGTTGTTGTTGTTATTATTATTATTATTATTAATATTATTATTATTATTATTATAATGGATTGTTGTTTTGTGTGGTTGGCTGAGTAGAGTTTGGTTTTTTTTCTCTCTGCTACAGAAGAACTTTTTGTATTATATATTTTGGGAAATATTTTCTTTTTCAGACAGAATGACATAATATGCTATTTGATAAAAAGACCTAGATCCACACCTGCCCAATTATGGGCTTTTTGTAATCTTTGTCTTATTATATGCAGTTTGGGTTTTATATATATATAATATAATCAGGAAAACGAGTTTTCCTCTGGGTGTGTTATTTTTACTGTAAGACTGATAAGCCAACCACAGCAGAATGACATAAATGCCAACCTTACAAACACAATTTAATTTCAAAATTGCAAACTCTACTGATGTTCTTCCAATCTATCTGTCAAAATAGCAACAGAAATCATAGAACACTTATGTAAACATTTTTTAAGGTCAGCTTTTCCTTTTCAACAAAACTACAATGGATATGTGGAAGACTAATCATACAAATATGAAACTGGAATCATGACCAAGATTTATTATTGTTCTTTTAAAGTCAGAGAGACATTAATCTAAATGTGATAAATCCATGGGTAATTCCCCCCACCCACCCGCTAAAAGCTATCTGTGTAGAATGCCCAACGGCAAATCATAGTTATTGATAGTCACCTTGTGATTCACATTCAGTTATGCAAAGTGTAGATTGGTTAGCTGTGAGGCAGATATTTCTTCAAGGCTGTCATAAAAATCAAGATGATGGGTGATCATCTGCATGATCAAAGCTTACCCATTTTTAGTATGTCCCATGTGCCCATAAAGAGGTGAGCTTTTAATTGCGCCCACCATTGTATTTTGTTTTATCATACCTCCAGACACTCCTTCTGTGAAGTAAAATATAAACCACTTCTCCTAATCTTTCAATTTTATTTTAAAGCCTTCAAAGCACTAGACTTTTTAAAAATTCCAAACCAAATATTTCAACGGCAAAAAACTTTGGCCAGCGCTATCTTAAGTTTCTTTTCAGGATTCCCATCTTACGTTAGAATCCAAGGCTGCATGGACTGTGTGACTAGTTCACTTAAAGCTAGTCTTGAGATTAGTAACTTTCTGATTTCTAGGTGCCCCCTAGCCAATTACATCTCTGGTGTCTTGTGGATAGTCTTGAAAAGATATGCCAGAAATCTGAGGAAAAAATTATCTCTGCAAGGACTGAGAACTCTGAAGTTTTTTCCAGATGTTCTGGCAACTGGATTTATTGTTCAGATAATTTTTCTGCCAACAAAGAGCTGTCTCTGCAAAACTCTTCTCTTCATTATTATGCGTACACATGCCGTTTTCTCTCTCCATATCTTCATAGGATTTGTAGAAGAGGAAGAAGAAGAGGAAGAAGAAGAAGAGGGAGGAGGAGGTGAAGGAGGAGGAGTTTAACTGGCCATTGCATGATTTCAGGTTGCTTCTTTTGGCTTGAGAATCAGTGACCAAAGATTTTTTGTTTTACAATGTTTGGAGATGGACAAAATCAGAGGAATCTTCCGTACAGTTCTAAAGAAAACCTTTCTCCATCCTAATGAGCTAGCTTGTTTATGAATTAATTTAAAATGCCATAAAGGACAAATCTTAACTGAAAGAACATTCTCCTGTTAATGTTGAAAATTTTTATTTCAGGGTATGATAGGAGGGTATCTAGATAGTGTTCTGAACAATTCTTTTACAACCAAATAGTGGATCTGCAGCTGCCAATGGTCAGAGAGGTAGATTATATAAACTATTCCATTCGAGCCTCAATTTCAGACCAAATATGGAGATGGCATTGGGTGCACTTGTGGATGATCTCTGACAAGACCTCATATGATTGCTTAATTTCTCAGCAACCCTTGAGACCATCAATTACAATTTCTTTTCAGAACATATCTGAGGAGTAGGGATGGTGGAGGCCATTTTTCCGAGGTCCTTTTCTTTTCTAAATGGGCAGTCCAATGCATGGTTATTGGAGGCTATTCAGGTTTGGATGGGGAAGAATATGTTAAATCCTATTCTTTGCAAGATGGACTAACTCTGGGTTTGTCAGGCAATTGATTCCAGAAAGGTTTCAATTTCATTCTGGATGTGGGTTGCACTTCCTTACACAGTATAGGCTTGCAACTTGGGGATCTTCCTGTATTCAGAATTCCTATTCAAGGAGGACATGGGAGTAGTGGTCAAGAAAGCCTTTTACAGCTCCAAGATAACCTTTGTATGAAATCATGACTCCTTCTGAAGTATAAGGTTTTATTCGTAGTCACTCATGCCTATGTGCTCTCCCATGCGGGCTTTTGCAACATATTCTACCTGAGATTGCCTTTGAAGGACATTTGGAAGCTACAGCTAGTTCAAAATCCAGCAGGTTGACAGGCATGCCTCGATATGTTCATATAAAACCACAGTACTGGAGGCTACTTCTGCTGATCACCGGCTGCCAGCAGTTTGACAGATCGAATCTCACCAGGTTCAAGGTTGACTCAGCCTTCCATCCTTCTGAGTTGGGTAAAATGAGGACCCAGACTGTTGGGGTCAATATGCTGACTCTGTAAACCACTTAGAATGGGCTGCAAAGCACTGTGAAGCAGTATATAAGTCTAAGTACTATTGCTATTTTTTTTAATTGCATTTATATCCCGCCCTTCTCCGAAGATTCAGGGCGGCTTACACTATGTCAAGCAATAATCTTCATCCATTTGTATATTATATACAAAATCAACTTATTGCCCCCAACAATCTGGGTCCTCATTTTACCTACCTTATAAAGGATGGAAGGCTGAGTCAACCTTGGGCCTGGTGGGACTTGAACCTGCAGTAATTGCAGGCAGCTGCTGTTAATAAAAGACTGTCTTACCAGTCTGAGCCACAGAGGCCCTATTGCTGTTGCTTGGTCATGGGCTTGACCTAACTTTGTTTAAACTTCTTATTCAAGGAGTATCCAAGGTTAAAGAACATCATCCCTTTCACATTCTAAACAGAAAATAGTGAGTAGGATTTTAGTTTCCCAACAATCCTTAAATGTGAGGTGGTACAGAATTATAAAAAGTAAGGGGTATTTATAATCTTTGAAGACTTGAGGTACAGCTGAGATTAAAATTCAGAATATACCTGCAAGGGGAATCTATGCTATCTGCTATTGGAATAGACTAAATTGTAAGGGATAGCACTCCCTCTGGCATTTCCTTTCACGAAACTGTTTTATTTTTATATGACTATGTAATAGAGCAAGTTACAGTTTTACATTATAATTTATTCATAGCATGGCCTCAAAATCCCTTTGCCATACATAAAGAATAACTAGTGCAGTTGTGAGTAGCACGCTATAAAGAAGCATTACATCACTGTCCCCACTATTTGTAGCTTTGTGTAATTATGCATGTGAGGCTTAAAAGCAACTACTTATAAAATATAAGATGACATGAAGCCAAGATTCTTTAATAAATCAGGGAGGAGGAGGAGGAGGAGAGGAGGAGGAAGATTTAACACCACCAACAATACAGCTACCCTTCAAAAAGACCTTGACTTTCTGTCAGAATGGTCAAAAACTTGGCAACTCCAAATCTCAACCAGCAAATGCTCTGTCTTACACATTGGAAAAAAGAACCCAAACACTAAGTAGAAGCTCGATGGATATTACTTTACAGATGACACCCACCTTGTTAAAGACCTTGGAGTTTTCATATCAAATGATCTAAGTGCCAAAGCCCACTGCAACTACATCGCAAAAAAGGCTTTAAGAGTTGTAAACCTAATCTTGCGTAGCTGCTTCTCCAGAAACACTACACTACTAACCAGAGCATATAAAACATTTGCTAGACCAATTCTTGAATACAGCTCATCTGTCTGGAACCCATACCACATTTCAGACATCAGTTCAATTGAACGTGTCCAGAAATATTTTACAAGAAGAGTTCTCCACTTCTCTGAATACAACAAAATACCTTATGCCACCAGAATTGAAATCCTGGGTTTAGAAAACTTAGAACTCCGCCGCCTTCGACATGATCTGAGTTTAACTCATAGAATCATCCATTACAATGTCCTTCCTGTTGAAGACTACTTCAGCTTCAATTGCAACAATACAAGAGCACACAATAGATTTAAACTTAATGTTAACCGCTCCAATCTTGATTGCAGAAAATATGACTTCAGTAACAGAGTTGTTAATACTTGGAACACACTACCTGACTCTGTGGTCTCTTCCCAATATCCCCAAAGCTTTAACCAAAAACTGTCTACTATTGACCTCACCCCATTCTTAAGAGGACTGTAAGGGGCGTGCATAAGAGCACAAGCGTGCCTACCATTCCTGTCCTATAGTTTCTTTTCATTATATCCAATTAATATAGTTATTACATACTTATGCTTATATATATGCTTATATATTATATACTTATTTCATGCTTATGCTTATATATACTGTTGTGACAAAATAAATAAATAAAAATAAAAAAAATAAAAGAGGAGAAAAAGGAAAGAAAGGAGGAAGGGAGGGAGGGATTGATTTCCCAAAAGTTGTGCTTTCATTTTCATCCCTTCAAAATTATATTTAACAACCACTGAGGACCTAAACACAAAAGAAAAAGAAATGGTTTGTGATGGTCAGAGCATGATCATGAATAATAAAATGAAGTGCTGACAGAAGTGAGATACTGGCTAATAATATAGCCCCACATGGCATAAGGCCAGGCTACCTATGGAACTGGCTTTGCTCCATTATATCAGCTTTTCCCACTTATTCAGGCAGGAAAAGTATGCTACAGACCCCATCAGTGAAAGTATTTCGACTGGTGGGGTCTAGGAAGAGGCCTTCTCTGCCATTGCCTTGCATTGTAGAACACCCTGCCTTTAGCGGTTTGGAAAGCCCCCAATCTCTTGGCCTTCTGCAAAGGGGTCAAAATGGTCGTGCAGCCTAGAGGGACACAGAAACCCACACAAACCTGGTAGTGGCTGGCCTCATGAGAACCCTCCCACCTGTATTAGCAACTGCTAAACTGTTCATTGTACACCACCCAAAGCCATGTTTGTGAGATATAAATCAGGTAGCTAGCTGATTTATATATCTCACAGTTGCCACAGTTGTTAAATGAATTACTGCAGTCGTTAAGTTAGTAGCATGGTTGTTAATTGAATCTGGCTTCCCTACTGACTTTACTTGACCCCAGGATACTGCCATCATCATAAATCAGTTAGTTGCCAATCATCTGAATTTTGATCACATGACCATTGGGATGCTGCAATGATTATAAGTGTGTAAAATGGTAATAAGCAGTGGTGAAATCCAAAAATTTTCCTTACCAGTTCTGTGGGCGTGGCTTGATGGGCATGGCTTGGTGGCCATGTGACCAGGTGGGTATGGGTGCACATCTGACTCACACACAATTCAATAGCAGCTGGACTTCACACAAAATGGCTCCTGCAACAAGCAGGAACCTCATAGACAATCAGACACAGCTGATTGTCGCACAGCTGATCGTCAGAACTTTTTTTTTTTTTTACTTTTTTAAGCATTTTTTTACTACCGGTTCAGGTGAATGGTAGCATTTTTTACTACTGGTTTGGGCGAACTGGTAGCATTTCACCCCTGGTCATAAGTCACTTTTTTCAGTGTTGTAACTTTGAAAGGTCACCAAACTGTTGTAAGTTAAAGACTAACTGTGTTTTTAAAATTGGAAAAAAGAATATCAATAATATGCACCATGCTGATAACACTTCTTTGATAGCTGAAAATATAAAGGATTGGCAAACTTTAGTAATAAAAGTCAGATTACAGAGTGACAAAAAAAATTCTTTGTATTTTGATAATTTACTAACTAACTTTCATTTTCATTATTGAAAATACCAAACTTTGAACAGGCCAGTTATTTGTATACAAAGACACATCTTGGCACTTAAAAATCTTATCTAGATCCTTTATAGCTGGTTTTCTAAGGGCAATTCACTGTTTGATTTTTTTTCTTTTTGGCTCCTGGTATTTTCATTATTGATTGTTGATCCAGGTTGCTTGTAATATGATCACTGATTGCTGATCCAAGCAGATTAAAGTTGTCAACTCTTTCTATTTATTCCCTGTCAAGGGTGAAATTATTGATTTTACCCAGTTATTAGAATGTTATCTTCATTAAGGTGCAGGCATATTTTGAGACATGTTCTTTGAATGTGATAAGAATTTGATAAGAAACATATATTCATATATGTTTCTAATCATCTTTCATTTCAGTAATATTATCAGCATAGTAAAGATTGATGAATCTTCAACCCGTTTTAATACTTCCAGCAGTTTCATACGTCAATCAGTTCTACTTCTGTGATTATATTATGATTCAGATTAATTGAATGGTCTGAAGAATATATGCAGCCTTTTTATCCATCTTTGCACATTTTAAACCATTCTCTTTTGTTTCTGCTTGTTCTATTCTGATAGCTGTTCCTTGATCAAAGCAAAGATTGTCATGAAGATGATCAGATATTCTGGTATATCCGTGCTTTTTAATGTGGTCCAGAGTTTTTCATGACTTATGTAGTCAAAGGGCTTTAATATCCTTCTGGTATTCTTCTATATTTTCAAGAACCTATGTCATATCTTCAACAACAACATATCTTGTTTCTCGCCTTTTCCTGAACTTTCTTGCACTTCAAACAGTTCTTATTCCAGGTATGGTTTTAGTTTTCACTGAATCTGTTGGATCTAGTAGTAGAAACTTGCTTGCATGTGGGATCAAGATGATTGTGTGATAATTTCCACAGTCAGCTGAATCACTTTTCTTTGGTATTGGTATGAACATTTGTTCTTTTCCAGTCAGTTGGCCATGATGTTGTCATCTAACTTTCCTGGCAAAATCTTTTAAACATTGTAACAGCTGCATCTGGTGACTGCAGTATTTGAATGAGAATGCTATCATTGCCCAAAATGCTTTCAATGCTGCTTCAGCTTATTCTTTCATCAACAATGAACCTTCATTATAAGTTATGATTTGGATGGCTGTTGATCCAGTTGATCTTTATGTTTAATGACTCAAGCTGTTCCAACCTTTATTGATCTTTTCAGCATCATTCAACATGGATCTTTGAGCATCCTTTAGCACTATGGTTTGAGGAATGAAGTCTTAAGTCTGTCCATGCTTGATCAATTTGTATCTATAAATTTTGTGCAATAGGTTACAATGATATTTAGACTGACATGACGTGCCCCTGAGAGAAAAATTCAGAAACTATAGAACCCTTTATTTTTCTTGTTCCATGGAAACCTGCAATTTCTCAGGAGCAAAACACTTTGGAGTGTGAGAGCTGGTTTTTTGGTTCTCATTTCTGACCTTTGTGAAAAGGTCAACAACACCATCCTGTTTGATGTTGGAGCTTTGGTGCTGGAAGAAGTTAAAGAGGTAATTGAGAACAAGATACCAGTATCTTGGAGAAAGTGCTGGATAGGATGTATGGAATGCAAAGGCACCCCCACTTCACCCTATTTTTATGATATTTAAATCTAAAAAAAAATCTTTCCCATTTCTTTCAATGAAAAGGAAATCAATCTTTCAATGGAAAGAAAACCAGACAATCTCAGAACAGGAAGGAAGAGAGGAAAACCTAAGAAGTATCTTCTCACATCTTCTAGGTAGGTTTCTGGCATCTTTACATTCCTATAGAGGAAGGGGGCTGAGAATGGGGTTGTTTAAATAAAAAGCTAGGTTTGGTCTCTTGGTTTTTTGTTTTGCAAAGTTGCCAATAAAATTTTGGCCTCTGGATTGATCAGATTTTTTTTTTTAAGGAAACATAATTCTATATCCACAGAGCCTTTGCCAGAATTAGGGATTTTTATGTAAGAATGTTGAAACAGAACAGTTTTCTAGCGTGTTATTGAATAAATGTAACCTATGCATGTCTTATAAAAATTCCCATTAATGCCATCTGTTTCAATTGCTTCATGTTCTTTTTCCCCCCTAGCTAAATTAATTATTTTTTCTATCATATTTTTTAATCAATATTTTTCACTTCCTACACTTATTTTCCATTTAGTTTTTGCTACAATTTTGTATTGTTGAAGGGATTCTTTAAAAATTATATGGATTTATTTTGAAATATACCTTGTCCCATAAAATAACCCTGGTTATTTTAGTTCAAAATCCTTCTTTCATAATTGTACATGATTTTTAATTATTTTTCCAATTAAATTTATTTACCTATCTCATAGTCACAGTGCATAGCCATATATTCATTTATTTCTAAATTGTTCAAATCATATATCTTGCTGCTATTTATTTACATGTTTTTCTGTTTTTCTTTTGGAATAAGATGTAATCTTTTTGGTTTCCAGATTCTTTTTTTATAGGTGTTTACTTCTGTTTATAATTTTTGTCTAAAATTGTTACTTTCTTTTTTAATTTGAACCATTTCTTCTATGTAATATCTATTCATTACCACTTTCCGTATGTCCTATATTACGCCTATAGGGCACATCTGGTGTATTAGTAGGTTCTTTTTAAATTGCTTAAATTTTCACTTTACTTTCTGTCTTATTGATTCTTTTCCCCAAAAAAATAATTTCCAAGGATATGATTCATAGTAGTTCTTATTAAATTATTGTAATAATTGAACATAACCTTCAATTTTAATAGTATCAGATTTTGTTCAATATTTGTTCCCTTGTTTTGAAATGTTGTATTGCTGTTGAATTACATACATATTTTGCTGGAATATGAAGTATAAATATTTCTTTAATGATTTGCTGTTCTTTTGAAATGCATACTTTTTAAAATAGAAGTATACCAAATCAGCATTCTGTAGCTTAAATGTATAGGAACCTTATCACTTTTTAAAAATATTATTTTTAAAATAATAATTGGTGCTTTTAAAATAACAGAACTGAGTTGGAAAGGACCTTAGAGGTCTTCTAATTCAGGATTCTCCAACCTTGGCAACTTTAAGACTTGTGGACTTCAACTCCCAGAATTGGGAGTTGAAGTCCGCAAGTTTTAAGTTGTCAAGGTTGGAGGAACCCTGTTCTAATTGCACCCTTGCTCATGCAGGAAACCCTGTTTCATTTCAGACAAATAGTTGTCCACTCTCTTCTTAAACCTGCCCAGTGATGAATCACACACAAATTCTGAAGCCAAGCTATCCCACTTAATTGTTCCAATTGTCAGGAAATTTTTCCTTTTCTAGGTTGGTTTTCTTCTTGATTAGTTTCCATACATTGCTTCTTGTTCTGTGGAGTCTGTTCAGCTTTGATGCTTGGACAAGTCCTTGCAGTTTTCTTGGTAAAAATTTGGAAATGGTTATTTGCAGGCCTGAGAGGATGACTGGCCCATGATCACTTAGTTGGCTTTGTGCCTAAGATGGTACTAGAACCCATGGCCTACCAGATTCTAGACTGATGTCTTAACCACTACACCAGAGTGGCATACTTGTAATTAAAACTTTATGTTTTTCTTAGGGCTCCAAACTTGTGATATTTGGGTCAATATTTCATGGCAATAAGATACCTCCTATTTGTCCTTGGAGATTCTCAGTCATCCAGGTCATGGTTGTCCCTTCTTCAGCTCACTGGAGCTTTTTGGATGAGAAGCAAAATATCTTCAAAGAAAAACCAGAAAGAATAGAATAATAGAATAGAATAGAATTTTTTATTGGCCAAGTGTGATTGGACATACAAGGAATTTGTCTTGGTGCATGTGCTCTCAGTGTACATAAAAGGAAAGATACATTCATCAAGAATCATAAGGTACAACACTTAAGGATAGCCATAGGGTACAAATAAGCAATCAGGAAACAATCAATATCAATAAAAATCGTAGGGATACAAGCAACAAAGTTACAGTCATACAGTCATAAGTGGAAGGAGATGGGTGATGGGAACAATGAGAAGATTAATAGTAGTGCAGATTTAGTAATAGTTTGGCAGTGTTGAGGGAATTATTTGTTTAACAGAGTAATGGCATTCAGGAAAAAAACTGTTCTTGTGTCTAGTTGTTCTGGTGTGCAGTGCTCTATAGCATCGTTTTGAGGGTAGGAATTAAAAAAGTTTATGTCCAGGATGTGAGGGGTCTGTAAATATTTTCCCAGCCCTCTTTTTGACTCATGCAGTATACAGGTCCTCAATGGAAGGCAGGTTAGTAGCAATTGTTTTTTCTGTAGTTCTAATTATCCTCTGAAGTCTGTCTCTGTCTTTTTGGGTTGCAGAATCAAACCAGACAATTAAAGAGGTGCAGATGACAGACTCAATAATTCCTCTGTAGAACTGTATCAGCAGCTCCTTGGGCAGTTTGAGCTTTCTGAGTTGGCGTAGAAAGAGCATTCTTTGTTGTGCTTTTTTGATGACATTTTTGATGTTAGCTGTCCATTTTACATCTTGAGATATGGTAGAACCTAGAAATTTGAAGGTCTCTTACTGCTGATACTGTGTTGTCTAGTATTGTAAGAGGTGGAAGTATGGGAGGGTTTCTTCTAAAGTCCACCACCATTTCTATGGTTTTCAGCGTGTTCAGTTCCAGATTGTTCCGGTCGCACCACGAGGCTAGTTGTTCAACCTCCCATCTGTATGTGGATTCATCATTGTCTCAAATGAGACCGATCACTGTTGTGTCATCTGCAAACTTCAGTAGTTTAACATGCAGCCATTGGTATACAGAGAGAATAGAAGTGGGGAGAGCACACAGACTTGGGGGGGGGCTGTGCTAACTGATGTGATTCTGCTTAGCTTACCTGCTGCTTCCTGTTTATTAGTCCAGTTGCCTCTTGAAAAAGCACCTTTGGGATACCTCCTATTTCTTTTTCTAAGCCTAGAGATAAGGCTCCACAACTGAAGGAGAAGTTTAACACCAGATTTCTCCTTTGGTATTTCTCTCAGCTACTGTCAAAAGACTCTCAAATATGGCAAAGTGGGTTCCTTGTTTTATCTAAGTCAGTTGTCTAGGTTCAAGCCAATCAGAGAGCAATAAATGTTTTGCAACGTAGAAATAAGAGCGGGGAGTATGTTAGAAAATATTCTCCTTATTTATAAAAAATGTAGATCAGTCATAAAGAGCCCTCCACCCCACCCCACCCCCATTTTCAGGACTTCTTGGATTAACATTCTTACTAGAGTATACCTAGAATAATTTTACTATTTGGAATGAATCAGTGGTTTGAAAAACTCATCCCTGAACCCAGCTTGAAATAGCAACTATGTTTAACATTCAGGAAACCCATTAAAAAGCATGCCAAAAAAGCCATATATTTGAGAATGTCTTTTGTATATGACAGATATTTCTCAGCAGTTTATTATAAGCAATTTCCACTTATTTAAAACAATAATTATAAAGAAATAACAAAATGCTCTTTTTATCATCCCAAATGAGATCTTTATTTATTTTGGAAAAAATGTATTTGAGGGCTTACTATACGCATTTTGAGAAGATCTTCCTAGCTCAAAACCACATCTTTCCTTCTGCACATTATCTTCATTTGAATACTGTTTATTCTACTTTATTGTTAAAATCTTTCTCTCCATTTCTGGGAGCTCAAACAATAGTCATTCCTCCAGCTTTATCTCCAACTATTCTGTAAAATAGTTAATGAGAGAAGAGACGGACCCAAAATTACCCACTGACTTTTCTTGGATTTGAGAACCCAGCCCTTTCAATTCTACTGCAGCACCCAACCACATTGTTGATTATCATTGACGAATCCTCCTTGGTCCTCTTTAGATACCCTGGTCAGAAGGTCTTTCTATAATCAGTGAAGCACATATTGATCTCTTCTTAGTATTCTTTGGCTTTCTCAGTTATCGGATGTGTGTCTGTATTGCTTCTTATTTCTTAGTCTATTTTAATGCCACCTAGAACATCTGGGATTTCCCTTTCCATATAAGGTTCAAATCTGCACTGGATGATCCTAAACAGTATTTAGCTAGAATGCAAAATATATTCATAAAATCAAAAACTAAAATTAAACTGGACACCATTCCCTCCCCCTCAAGTTTTGCTTCCTGAAATTTTTTGGTGAATATTTCAGTTTCAAATTGAAAACAAATATAATTTCAGAATGGTTATATGGCATAGGAATCTTGAGAAATAGGAAGTTAAGTTTTAATGACCATAATGTATTTAATTGCATAATGTTTTTGACATGCAGCATGAGTTCAACAGGGCCAAAAAAACAGGACTGCTGTTTTTGCATTTGCACTCAGTGTCTGATGCATTTCGCTGCAGTATCCAACAATAGTCAGCTAGTATGGATGGATTCCAGTGGTTCTGATACCATTTTCCATTGTGGCAATGTCCTAGGGAAATCTTTTACCATATTCATCATTAACTGCTTCTAGATTTTCAGGAAAGAAGTCCAAGTGTGAATGAAGAAAATGACTCCTCACATGTTGCACTTCATGGTCTTGTATGCTGTGAGAAAGTTGTTAACCAGCCGAATGTAGTTTGGTAGGGATTCAATCAAAATAGACCTAGTAGACCTAGTAGAGACCTTGAAGTCTTCTAGCAATGGTGGGTTGCTCCCGGATCTGTCCGGTACTTAAGAACTGGTAGTATAATTGGTGGGAGGCTCCGTCCACCCACCTGGACATCATAATGGACAATCTGCGCATGCGCAGAAGCTTCTGCTCGTGCGCTCCTGTTGCGAACCAGTAGTAAAGGTCAGTAGAACCCACCCCTGCCTTCTAGTCCAACCCAGGGGTGAAATCTACTTACCTTCCTTACCGGTCCGGAAGTGCATGTGTACTTTAAAACCAGGATGTAATGACACCCAGGTGGGTGGGGGGAGCTTTGCTCCACCATCACTAACGGATCGCCGAATTACCAGCCATGATCGCTACCAGATTGCGCAATCCAGTCTGATCCAGGAGCATTTCCTGGTCCTGGTCCAACCCGCTGCTCAAGCAGGAGACCCTATACCATTTCAGACAAGTAATGGTCCAGTCTCTTCTTAAAAACCTCCAGTACCCACAATTTCTGAAGGCAAGCTGTTCCACCGGTTAATTGTCCTCACCATTAGGAAGTTTCTCCTAAATTCCAGGTTGCTTTTCTCCTTGATTAATTTTCATCCGTTATTTCTTGTCCTGCCCTCTGGTGCTTTGGAAAATAAGTTGACCCCCTCCTCTGGTGCTCTGTTGTTGCCAAGAAAATTCTCAATAACATCCTTGAATGCTTTCATTCCAGGTAACTTTCTTTGACCCCACTACAAGATCTTTGAACTGTTTGTCATTGATGAGCTGATCTGTGGAGCAACTAAATTGCCTTTAGTGTGGCATCAGTTATTCTTGAAAACATCTGTCTCAAATAACAAAAACCTTCACATTCTTTGCTTGTCGCTTTCACAAAACGTTTCATCAGTCTGAGTTTTATGTGAAGCGGAGGCAAAAAATATCTTTGTTGGATCAACAAGTGATTAATGGGTCATGTTTTTCTGTCCTGGAACTAAATTCTTTCAGAGTGGCAATTTCTTTTTAATATAATGAGACTCTCTTGTGCAGTTGTTCCATTTGCATAGGTGACAAGTATATATTTATATACCCTACCTGCATTCCAAGGAGTAGAACCACTATTTTTAGATCCCCACAGATATTCCTGTTGCATTTGGTGTACTGGATGTGCTTCAACAACAGGTCCATGTTTTTGTAGGTTTCTTTCCTGTGTGCAGCAGAGCCAACAGGACCTGAACGGTGTACATTGCCACTGTGTAAAAAATATTTCTGTAAAACGTACAATGATAGGTTAAATTACAAGTTACTTTCACAATTAGCAGCCAAAAATTTGTAAGATACACTTATTTGTTCAGGAAGCAAAATCTTTGTTGTCCAATGTTATTCTTATGATCTAATCACCATTTGCCCTCTATCTACCATGCAGCTGGTAGATAGAGAATCAAAAGCATGATAGCAATGGCACTTAGACTTATATACCACTTCATGGTGTTTGATAGCCTTCTTAAGCAGTTTACAGTGCCAGCATATTGCTCCCAACAATCTGGGTCCTCATTTTACCGACCTCAGAAGGATGAAAGGCTGACCTTGAGCCAGTCAGGATTGAACTGGCAGCCAGCAGAATTAGCCTGCAATGCTGCATTCTAACCACTGCACCGTCACGGCTCTTAAATTCATTGTACTTTAAATCTTGTTAAACTGTCCCATCTAGAGTCTATTCTTGATGTTTTCATGCACAGCTATACTGTTTCTTGTAAATGAATTGTAAAGTAATGTAGTTGTTAAGATGTTGGACTAGGACGTGGCAGAATTCATTCCAAATCCACCCTTAGCCATGGAAATTTACCTTTTGGCTCAACCTTCCTTACAGACTTATTATGGCCCAGACAAAAATCAAAGAAAATCCCATGTATGCCACCTTGAACTCTTAGAGATATAAATTTAAAGATATTAATATAATAGACAATTCCAGTATGCCTAATTGCGCTATTTTTCATAATTGTTTGTTTTCTTATTTGAGGCTCCTTTGATTATTATTTTTTCCACAATCCTACTTTAAAAATTTTAAATCTTAAAGACACAGAACAGGTTTGACTCCTGATGACTGGTTCATGCAGCTTTCATGCCAGCATACCAAAGTGCTTAGCCATCACCTTCTTCCTGGAAGTCTTAGCCAGAAGCATTGAAATTTCCAGGTAATTACCTTCTCACTCCCCACCCTCCAGGTATTAACTTGAACTG
The DNA here is from genome assembly GCF_028640845.1 of Ahaetulla prasina. Classification (NCBI taxonomy): domain Eukaryota; kingdom Metazoa; phylum Chordata; class Lepidosauria; order Squamata; family Colubridae; genus Ahaetulla; species Ahaetulla prasina. Next base: position 265,317,397 of record NC_080539.1, on the reverse strand, counting down.
CTTAACTTTAGAATCAGCCAAACCTGGCTATCCTCTTCTCTTCTCTTCTCTTCTCTTCTCTTCTCTTCTCTTCTCTTCTCTTCTCTTCTCTTCTCTTCTCTTCTCTTCTCTTCTCTTCCCTTCCCTTCCCTTCCCTTCTCCTCTCCTCTCCTCTCCTCCTCTTCTCTTTTCTTCCTTTCATAACATATATATTATATCCCAATATTTTATTTTATGTAAAAATAAAAACCGTTTGGATTTTACTAGTTTTTAGTTGTCTCGTCTTCATATATCCATGGTACAATAATACACTAGTTTGGGTTTTTTAGTAGCATAAAATAATTTTAGATAATATTTGGGAGAGGAGAGGAGAGGAGAGGAGAGGAGAGAGGAGGAGGGAGGGAGGGAGGGAGGAAGGAAGGAAGGAAGGAAGGAAGGGATGAAGGGCAAGAAAGAGAGAGTGAAGAAAGAAGGAAGGAAGGAAGGAAGGAAAGAAAGAAAGAAAGAAAGAAAGAAAGAAAGAAAGAAAGAAAGAAAGAAAGAAAGAAGAAAGAATATTGATGGGAATGGGTGTTCTTAAAATGCTAATACTGGAGCTCATTTTTCCCCAGTTCACATTCCTGAACTGGCAATGATTGGAACAGACTATCTTCTGAGCCAATAGATGTGTTGGACTATCCTGGAGCCCAGAGTCCAGCTGCAAAAGAGATTGGCTGGTCTCTGAACAGTTCTAATGCATGCTGTTGTAGCATCTACCCTGCTAAGGCCACATCAGAAGAATCTCAGACTAATTTTACCAACTATTCTGTCTCAAACAATATTTGATTCCATAGGTGAAGAAACCACCACCACCACCACCACCACAAAAGAGCAGTTAGCAAGAATAACACAAAATATTCTACACTTGTTTATCTCTTCCAACACCTGAATAATTAAGTCTCCCAGAAAAGAAAATGTGCTCCTTGGTTTTCTATTTTATTATGTACTTAAGCTCTGTATGGATTTAAAATTGATTTATCAAGCAGATACATATTGCAATTTTTGAACCATGATTAAAGTAGCATTTCTCAAAAATGTCAAATGATTGTTATTTTATTTTATTTATAGCCGAGATTGTAAAATGTTTATTCCTTTTTTTAAAATCACATTTGAAAATAGATTGTTGGAAGCAACTTGTTTCCTGAGATCTCTCTCCCTCCCTCTCCCTCCGTCTCTTATTAATCTAATCTAATCTAATCTAATCTAAACTAATCTAATCTAATCTACCACCAGGTATCCGTCAACTCCCTGATCTTCGGACCTTTCGACGCGAGCTGAAAACATTTCTGTTTCACCGTGCAGGACTGGCCTCGTGGGGTTTTAATAAGGGGTTTTATTGGTTTTAAGTTCTTCAACCAACTCTAAAGTTTCCTTTGTATTAATTGATTTTACTTTGACTGTAAACCGCCCTGAGTCCTTTGGGAGAAGGGCGGTATAGAAATCGAAACAATAATAATAATAATAATAATAATAATAATAATAATAATAATAATAATAATAATAATAATAATAATAATAATAATAATAATAATCATCTAATCTAATCTAATCTAATCTAATCTAATCTAATCTAATCTTCACCTCACATTTAGAAGCTGCCCATCTCCTTCACAAGTGACCCTGGGTTATTTATTCAAGGGGTAATTTGAATTCCTATATAATTCAGGAGTATTCTGGCTAATGCAGAACAACCTGGGACGTTCAATAGCAGCAGTAACAGAATTGTGTTATTAAGGAAGAGGAAAAGAGAACCAAAAAGAATAGCAATGGGACCAGTGGTGGGTTTCAAATTTTTTTACTACCGATTCTGTGGGTGTGGCTTGGTGGGCGTGGATTGTGGGCATGGCAGGGGAAGGATACTGTAAAATCTCCATTCCCATCCCACTCCTGGGGGAAGGATACTGCAAAATCCCCATTTCCTCCCGATCAGCTGGGACTCGGGAGGCAGAGAATAGATGGGGGTGGGGCCAGTCAGAATTTTTACTACCGGTTCTCCGAACTACTCAAAATTTCCGCTACCGGTTTTCCAGAACTGGTCAGAACCTGCTGAAACCCACCTCTGAATGGGACTGAATGGGCTTTTCTTTGGTTCTTACCATTTGGACTAACTGTTCTTGAAATAAAATAAATAAGAATTCTAGTAGTGCTCCCTTCTGCATTCTGGCCCCTGTCTTGTGACCCTGGCTACAGTATGAGAGCTCCCATGGGTATTGCCATTATTCCCATTATGAGTATTGGTGAAGTTAAAATCCACCAATCTTTTCAAAGTTGCTTTTATTTTACCTTGAACCAAAGGAATTATATTCCAGTCATGTTTTAGGAACAAGCATTATGACTTCTGATACTTGCATTCTTGCAATATTTTAACAGGTAAAATGTGATTATCTGCAGTCTTCTCCAATGAATACAAACATTGGAGCCCTATCATTGGCCTCACACATAGAACTGAACTAAACTGAAGTATTTCGAGAATTAGTTAAGCTTAAGCTTGTCTTTCTGATATTTCTTAAAAAGAATATAGAGGGATTTCCAACCCCCCCCATGTAGCCATTAGTTACTGTAAAATTGTGGAGGAGTGGGATGCTCAGACAGGCAACAAAAATGTATGCATGTTTTTATTTATTACCTACCCACCCACCCATTCACTCACTCAAACTTACAGATTGTCTAGATCACAAAATGCAATTCTGGGCAGTTTACAACAACTAAAATAGAATGGACACCAAAAAGAAAATCAAAAATAACAAAAACAGTAGAATTATTCCCCACCACCACCAGACACAGCAATCAGGAAAACTCATCAGTAGATTCACATATTTCCCCTATGAGAGAATATTACAATATTTGAGTCTTTTTAACTTATTAGAAAAAAGACAAGTAAAGAGAAGAATGGTAGAGGGGTATAAAATTATGCATGGGGCTAGTGGGTAGGCCTTTCATACTACTCTGAGTTATTCACGAATGCTAAACGGGATAAGATAGAATAGAATAGAATAGAATAGAATAGAATAGAATAGAACTGAATAGAATAGAATAGAATAGAATAGAATAGAATAGAATAGAATAGAATAGAATTGAATTTTTTATTGGCCAAGTGTGATTGGACACACAAGGAATTTGTCTTGGTGCATATGCTCTCAGTATACATTCAGCCTATGAGCATCTATGCAGAACAACCCCTTAAATTGAACCTTTTTAATTTCATTCTTTCAAACTACCAAGTATGGCCCTCAATGTGCCTCACAAAGCCTGATGGAAACCACCAAGGGCATTACTTGTGGATCCATGACCTGGAATTAGTTTCCAGTTTTTCCCCCAGGTGCAATTAAAGGGGCTGGTCATCACTTTTAAAGCCCTGTGTAGCCCTATCTGTTGAATAGCCTTTCCTCAGGTCTTTCCACATCTACCTGTTTAACCAGGGCAGATAGGGTCTGACCATTGGTGAAATGTAAAATTTGTTACTATCGGTTCTGTGGGCATGGCTTGGTGGGGATGGGGTAATGTGACTGGGTGGGTGTGGCCACCTTTTTTTTTTACTTTTAAAAGCATTTTGATCTGTCCCACCCTCCACCTCACCTAAGAAAACACAAGGGCCAACGGATGTCTACCAGCAATTTATTTACAAGTTGGCCTGGTTTCCTTTGGCAAAGGAAAGTTCTGGCAGCTGATTTCCAAGTGCCAGCCAAGTTTCTTTTCAAGAGTCAGCGTGTTTACAGTCCATTGCTGGAACAACCAGAAGTCTAAAGAATGGTCAAGAGTTACTCACGAAAATCCAAGCCTTAAATCCAAAAACTGTCTGAAGCTCACATGATGCAGTTTACACTTAGTGGCTTTTGTCCATCACAAGGCCCGATGGCAACCCCACCCGCTTTTATCCCCTGTGGGGTGTGGCTCAGTGACTCAGCACTTTCTGGGCCTGCCACACCTCTTCCTCTGCTGCGCACACCTCTCTTTCCAGCACTGTCTAGGGTCAATCCAGGATTGATTCTCCTCATCCTCTATCTGTGGGGGCTCTGACACGCCTTCTTCCTGGCCTTCCGCCAGCACTTGAGGAGTTGCTAGGAAGGAGGGATCTGGAGAGGGAGGCCTTGTCGGCTCCTCTCCCTCGCTCTCCGAGTCATCCTCCTCCATGAGGACAGGCTCGGGGGCCGGAGTTACAACACATTTTTTCTACAATCTCTTTGGCCAAAGAAGTTGTAAAAAATGCTTTTAAAAGCCTCTGACTCTCAGCTGAGAGATGTGATCATCAGAGGCTTTTTTTTACTTTTAAAAGCATTTTTTTGGCCAAAGAAAAAATGTTTTTAAAAGTAAAGAAAAAAACACCTCTGATGATCGCGCAGCTCAGCTGGGCGTGGGGGGGGGGGGCACAGGGATTTTTGCTACCGGTTCTCCGAACCACCTGCCGCCCTTAAATATTGTAACCAGATGAGAATTAGAAAGGATCCCGCTCCTGTGGCAGCCACTTCCATATGAAACATTTTGCCACCTGACTTTAGGTTCTGCAGGCCTCTATTCTTTTAGCTCTCTGTAAAGCTCTTCTTATGGAGAGCTAAAAGGCTTTCTCCCCTACGTTTTGGGAGATATTAGATGATTGCACATTTGAACTGATTGGTGCCAGGTTTTTACTGTTTTTACTGTTTTAATTGGCTGAGTTTTATCATTTTAAAAATGTTCTAAACATCTTTTAATTTTTGACTGGGTGCCAGACAGTGTTGGCTGAAAGTTGGGTAACTGTATAAATGTTTAAATAAACAAATAAATTTAATAATTTACTCATTGCCTGCAATTCCCATCTTGATGATAGGTCTGGAAGGAAGAGTCCTTTAAGCTAGTCCATCTGACCTATTTTTTTTTTTATTTCTCTTCATCTACTGTTTCGTAGTATCTAGACTAATGAACTCCTAAACTCACATGCAACTGAAATTATTCTAAAGGCAATTCTGTAAATCCAATACTGTGGGAATGAGAACATTTCCACAAGGAAGTTCCAGTTTAGCTAAAAATCATTGGGGCTAAGTCCCAAAAGAGCAGTTCAATTTAATAATTAGCCATCAAGATCTTCTTGCCTACTTAACTTCAGTGTTCTTAGTGATAGCTATCTTGTCCTGGGTCAGAGCTATCATATCCAGAGAAACAGCCAAGAAGAGAATATTTAAAAGGAGTGGTAACAACTCTGTGAATAAGAATTGTTTCTATAAAAGATGTTATCTGCTAAAATGTTAACCAGAGTGTAATGTATCTTTAAATATTTTGGCGGGAAACAAGCACGTTGCTGATTGGTTGAAGCCTCCGGCTAAACTGTATTTAAGGAGAGGTTTTTCCCAGCCCGAGTTGCTGGGTTCACCATATAGTAAAGAGCTGTTGTCACTATCCTGGTCTCCTGCCTCGTTATTGCCCGAATCTAACACTGGCGACGAGGATGGGATCTCGAGGCTAAGAGCGCCAGGAAAAGAGCTGAACTCACCAGGAAGACGCGAACCCAGCAAAACAAGGGCGGAAAGCAGCGATGTCCGGCTACACACCGCCAGCGCCATTCGACCCAGCTAAGGAGAAATGGGGTCATACATGGCTCGTTTGAGTGTTTCCTCGAGCAAACGAACTTCAAGGAGTTTCAGACAACAGGAAGCGAGCCTATTTCTGAGCCACTGCGGTCCAGAAGTTTTCGACACCGCAGAATCCCTGGCTGAGCCAACGCCGGTACAGTCGGTACCGTGGCAAACTCTACAAACTCTGCTGAAAGCCCATTTGCACCGATGCCATCCAAGTATGTGCAACGGTTTGAATTCGGGGCGCAGACAGCAAGAGGCGAGTCCATCAGTGCATACATGGCCGCCCTGAGAAAAGCCTCAAAACATTGCGAGTATCGAGACTTGGATGAGGCATTGCTGGAGCAACTCATCCGGGGTCAGGGACATCCGTTTGCGGAGGCGGCTGCTGGCTAAAAGCAACCTAACGCTGGCAAGCGCCTGGGCGAAGCCAGGGCTCACGAGATGTCTACCCAAGCGGCGGAAACCTTACAAAAGCAGGTCACACCAGCGGCTGGTGCGAAATCAACCCCGGTCCACAATGAAGAGGTCCAGGCCGAATCGGACGGTGAGGAGGAGGAAGAGTCTTCCACACGGGAGGCGGAGAAAGAAGACCGGGCGACTGCGCGAGTTGCGGAGGGCAACACCAACGACAACAATGCAGATTTAAGGATGCAACATGTCGGCGATGCGAAGGAAGGGCACCTAGCACAGGTCTGTCGAGCTCCCCAACCTTCCGCCAAAATTCAAACCAGCCAATCAGGCGGGGGCAGTGAGCGGCCTGCGAGTGGTCAGTTTAAAAAGGCGCGAAGTTGAATCAGACTGTCGTGAGAGTGGGTCACGCATCAACTCGCCTAGAAAGAAAATCTTCACAAAAGCAAAGATTGAGGGGTGCCGTGCCGATTGGAGGTGGACACGGCTCATCGATCACGATCATGTCCTGGGACAACCTCGTGAGAGCCTTACCCGCCATCGCCATAAGCGCAAGCTGCAACCACAGACTAAAAGTACAGGACTACCAGGGGAATCGCATCCCTGTTCGAGGGGTAACGTCCGTCCACGTCGAGTATGGACACTACAAGAAAACTCTGCCCATCACCATCGTTGATGGGACCCTGCCGAGCTTGTTGGGACTGGACTGATTCCGAGCATTGGGCATGGGAGTGACCGGAATCTTCAGAAACGAAGTCGATCTCAAAGACGCACTCACGAAGGAGTTTGGGGACGTTTTCAAAGACTGCCTGGGCAAGTATAAGGGGACCCCTATATCCTTTAACTTAGACCCCCAAGTTGCCCCTATCCGCCTAAAGGCTAGGAGGGTCCCGTTCGCCCTAAAGCCCAGGATTGACCGGGAACTGGACAAGCTAGTTAACCAGGGAATCCTAGTGCCAGTTGACCATGCTAAGTGGGAGACCCCTATAGTCACCCAAGTCAAACCGGACGGATCGGTCCGGATTTGCGCTGACTACAAGGCAACGCTTAACAAAGCGTTGCAAAGAGTGCTTACCCGTTCGGTGGTACAGCACTTACTGCACTCAATGGGGCAAGGGCAAGTTTTGCCAAGCTAGACTTGGCCCAAGCCTATCAACAGCTGCCCGTAGACAGCAGCACAGCGAGCGCAGACAATTGTGACTCACAGAGGGCTTTTAAGTGTACCCGGTTACAGTTTGGGGTTAGTGTGGCTCCAGGGTTATTTCAGAACCTGATGGGCGGCTATTGCAGGGATTACCAGGGTGGTACCATACTTTGACGATGTACTGGTATCCGCTGAAAACCTAGAGGAATTAGGGGTAAGGCTGCGAAAAGTTTTGGGCATTTTCCGGTCTGCGGTCTCACGGTTAAACTGAACAAATGCCAGATCGGGGTTGAGTCTGTGGAATTCCTGGGCTACGGATAGACAGGAAGGATTCACCCACTGAGAGCAAGGTACGGGCCATCAGGAAGGCCCCGGTTCCAAGAACAAAAGCGGAGTTACAGGCATTCTTGGGTCTGGTCAACTTCTCAGTATTCTTAAGGAATAAGGCAACAGTAGCAGAGCCGCTGCATAAATTATTAGCTAAGACGGCTGCATGGTCTTGGGGAAAGGCGGAAGCTAGGGCATTCGAAGGGTAAAAATCTCCTAACGGTGATAGCCTCCTTATCCAGTACAATGGCACGCTGCCACTAGTGTTAAGCTGCGATGCATCTCCCTATGGGGTGGGGGCTGTGCTCAGCCACAGGTTACCAAATGGCACAGAAGCCCTATTGCATACTACTCCCGAACCATGTCATCAACTGAAAGGAATTATAGCCAGCTTGATAAGGAAGCCTTGGCTATAGTCTCAGGAGTAAAGAAATTCCATGAGTATGTATTTGGTCGTGATTTTGAAATCATCACGGACCATAGACCCTTGCTAGGTCTGCTGGCAGGCGACCGCCCAACGCCCGTGGCACTTTCGCCAAGACTGACCCGATGGACTATCTTCCTGGCAGCGTATTCTTACAAATTACTACACCGGCCAGGAAAGGAATTAGGGCATGCAGACGCCCTGAGCAGATGCCCGTTACCAGAGACTATCGAAGACCCCACTCCGGGGATACCAGTTCTGCTAATTGACTCTTTGGACTCTGGCCCAGTCATATCCAAAGAGGTGGCTCGGGCTTCGTATAAGGACATTACAATAAGAACTGTAATTGGTTGGGTACAAGAGGGTTGGCCGCTGCGCGGGCGGCGTTTTAAAGAGTTTGTAAAAAGCGTGGGAACTTTCGGCTCAAGGGGTGCCTGCTATGGGGGATCAGTGGTGATCCCGGAGATTGAGGAAAAGGTATTGGATCTCCTTCACGAAGGTCACCCAGGGATCGTGAGGATGAAGGGTCTAGCGAGAAGCTATGTGTGGTGGCCTTTAATGGACTCGGAAATTGCTGAAAGGGTAGGAAATGCCAGGCCTGCCAGGAGTCAGACCGCTACCCCAATGGCCCCGATTCGGGAATGGGAGAGACCCCAGGGCCCTGGTCTAGGATCCACATCGATTTTGCGGCCCTTCCACGGCCAAACCTTTCTGGTGGTAGTCGATGCCTACTCCAAATGGCTGGAAATCATTCTCATGAGATCCATGACAGCCGAGGCCGTGATCTCAGTCCTCGGCACCTATTTGTAACCCATGGGTTGCCCGACACGTTAGTCTCCGATAACGCCCGCAATTCACGGCAACCCAGTTTGAGGGTACTTGGCAGAGGAGGGCATCCGACATGTCCTCTCGGCGCCTTTCCACCCTGCGACGAACGGCCTTGCAGAACGTTCGTCCGGGCGCAAAGGCATTGTCCAGAATCAAGCCAGGCGACTGGCAAACAAAATCGATACCTTCCTGGCGTCAACACAGAACCCCTGTGTCACAACTGGCAGAAGCCCAGCAGAGTTATTAATGGGTCGGAAGCTCAGGTGCCCACTAGACCGTTTAAACCCAAACTACACACCAGGCGGTACAAGGGGCACTCGGTAAAACAAGAGGGATGGAAATAGGCGACCTAGTGTGGGCACACAACTATAGCGAGGCCCGACCTGGTTAGCAGGAAAAATCCTAGAAATAACAGGTCCCAAATCATATCTAGTAGAGATAAAGGATGGCCGGGTATGGAAGCGCCACATAGACCAAATAAGAAAGCATAACGAACAATCCGAATTAGGCGAAACAGGCCCTGACTATACAATGTTTGAATCCACAGCTGACTCAAACCCGGGGCAAGCAGGACTTATCTGACTTCCAGGAGGTCCAGCGGCGCCAACAGGTTCCATCAGAAAACAGCAGGGCGACTCTGCAAATAATCCAGGGCCGGATGGCCCAGAGGAGGAGCTGAGAGGAACAGACAGTCCCTCCGGTCAGCTCGACTCACTCCCAGAGAATGAATTGCGCAGGTCCGAAAGAGTCAGGAGACGCCCAGTCTACTTGCGTGATTACGTTGAAAAATAATATGTAAATATCATGTAAATAATGGTAAAGTGTTTTCTGGGAGGGAAGGAGTGTAATGTATCTTTAAATATTTTGGCGGGAAACAAGCACGTTGCTGATTGGTTGAAGCCTCCGGCTAAACTGTATTTAAGGAGAGGTTTTTCCCAGCCCGAGTTGCTGGGTTCACCATATAGTAAAGAGCTGTTGTCACTATCCTGGTCTCCTGCCTCGTTATTGCCCGAATCTAACACAGAGCATATCTTGGCCATCTTTTTCATACAATTTACAAGTCACTGATATCAGCAGAAAGCAAAATTGACACCAAATAACACCATATGGGTCATGAGCCAAATGAACTTACTTGTATCAGACTTCACAGTGTGAGAACAAAATGTACCATACACAGTGACATCATAATGTCTGGGTTTTGTCCTTTTGACATCATTCTCATTTGTTATCATTCAGGAACCAAAAAAACTATTCATTCAATATTTATTGTAAGAGAGTCAGTCCCGTCTTGGATTATTATTATTTTTTAGATAATACAGAAGGCAGTTTTGTTCATACAAACTCCTCTTCTCTGGATCAAAAGTATCCATTTGCTATCAATGGAGCAATAGTTGTACAGTAATACTTTCCCCAAGAAAAACAGTGTGTTTGATATATTTGTTTCAAAATAGAAGTAAAATTTGGAAGCGATAACATTTACAATTAGCCAGGAAAATAATGACACAATAGCTGTGTTTAAATCAGGAGTTATGGAATTAACACATTTTCTGAATTTGCACAATATATTGAACAAATAAGCTAAATTGCACAACCTGCTGAAGACACTCAGATTCACTATTAGTTCCTTAGCCAAACAACTTAAGCACCTTGTGTAATATGGCAGTTGTGTTTTTCAGCCCCAGTTCCTTCTTAAATGACTAAAATGTCCTAAAATTGACCTGAATTCTACTAGTATCACCTCAAATTTTTCATCACTGAATTTCTGCTGCATAAACTATTAATCTCAACTATGGAATATTTTGGTATATTTTTTGAAGGATGCTATAAGAATTGAGGTTTTTTTAAAGGAAAAGGTAATTTCTTTCAACTCAAACATGACATTATTTTCTCTGGCAAAGAAACTGACAAGGCTTTCTGATTCTCTCTTTTTCTAAACCTCTAACAATACTATCAATTATAGGTAAGATAAAACATTCATAACAAGGTGCCCTGTTTCTTTTTTCCTTCCCCACTCTGTTTTTTTCTCCTTCGGAGTCATTACTTCAATTTAAGGGCAAGTGCTGCTGGATTTTTAAAATTCTTATTCATTTATTTATTCATTAGATTTTACTCCAGGAGCTCAAAGTGGTATTCATATTTCCTTCATTCTATAACAGTAGCTTTATGAGGTTTGGCTGTCTTAGGTTAGCAGGTGAGCAATTGAAGTACAATTAATTTAGGGAGCTTCTGTTGATTTTTCCTTAATTGCTACTCTACAATGGCTCTAGTGCTTATTAACTTAGCTTTGGGAGGACCTTCTGACATTGAGTTTAAACAGACAACATTGTTAAACAAATGATAAATGCTTCATGTGCTGAATATATCAGAAGGCTTGGCTCAGTTTCAATTTTACTCCTTCTAAATTATTTCTTGCCAAGAGCATGAGACATCTTTGTACACCTGATGCCTCACACGAGAAATGTCCTTGGTTTGAAGATATGTGGTCAGTAGACAAAGAAAATGGGAGGTTAGATTTATCAAAGGCATTCCCTAAACAAGAGCAGTTTTCCACCAGCTACGGTTCTGAGGGGGAGGCAGCAATGGATCTGCAGCTTAAAGTTTTCAAAGTAATCTAATTATCTCTCTCTGTTCAGTGAGCTAACTATGATCTTAAAAACTGAACAGGTGGCTGACGTCAAGCACATCCTTGAACTGCAAAGGCTACCCTGAATTCCTTGCAAAGTAGCAACTAAACCCAGTTACTTAAAAGACTAAAATGGCCAAATTTGCAACGCAATACAATACGTTCATACCATGTTGTGCATAACAGTTGATGTGTGTAAAACTAAACGGAGACCAGCTTGTTCCCACAGAGCTTCAGTGATAAGCAATTTTGTTGATGTTTCATTAATAATCAAAGTGAATAACATGTTAACTATCAGCATTATTGTGGTGGAATGCTTGTTGAAATCACTTTGTTCTTTATCCCAGCTGGGCTTGGTTTACACTGTTGATATCCACCACATATAGTATTATAATGAACATGTAGTCGTAGCACCTCCAGGAAACCCCCCTTGTATATATCCAAAATTGGATTTACAAGTAGCCTCGACATACAACAGTTCATTTAGTGTCCTTTTGAAATTACAACAGCATTAAAAAGTGACTTATGACTGTTTTTCACACTTGAGATGTTGTAGCATCCCCCATGGTCACATAGTCAAAATTCAGACATTTGGCAACTGACTCATGTTTTTGATGTTTGCAGTGTCCCAGAGTTGTATGATCAACTTTTGTGATTTCTGACAAGCAATGTCAGTCAGGAAACCAGATTCCCTCAACTACCAGATTACTAACTTAACAACTGCAGTGGTTCACAATTGTGGCAAGAAAGGTCATGAAATGGGAACAATCTCTTAACGAATGTCTCACTTAGCAACAGAAATTTTGGGCTCAACTGTGGTCATAAGTCAAGGACTAACTTTACTATTAATGTGAATCAAACTGTAAAGATAATGATCTTTGAAAAAGGCATTGGCTTACTTTGAAGAACTCACCCATTTAAAATATGATCTGAAAAAAAGAAAGGGCATTTGAAAAACTGAATCGATGCTCTTACCAATGAGAGACCTAAGGGATTAACTCTGAAGTCGTTAATAGGACTGTGCATACTTGCAAAATGATTCAGAAGAAGTGTTTTCAACCCTGCATCAGAGGTGGGTTTCAGCAGGCTCTGACCAGTTCTGGAGAACCAGTAGTGGAAATTTTGATTAGTTTGGAGAACCGGTAAATACCACCTCTGACTGGCCCCGCCCCCATCTATTCTCTGCCTCCCGAGTCCCAGCTGATCGGGAGGAAATGGGGATTTTACAGTATTCTTCCCCTGGAGTGGGGAGGGAATGGAGATTTTACAGTATCCTTCCTCTGCCACGCCTACCAAGCCACGCCCACAGAACCAGTAGTAAAAAATTTTGAAACCCACCACTGCCCTGCATGGAGCATGAGCATAGCATCAATCATTAAGGTTTTGTTGGACCTAACACTGCAGAATTTAAGATTTCTCCTGCTTAATCTGTTCTGTTGTCAAATAGGAGCTTGGGTGGTTTTCCTTATCCTTATTCTTCCTGCCTTTTCAGACGAAAACGTACTTGAAGAGACAGAGACAGAGGTTGATAGGGTTTGGGTGCATGGATATTGGATGGATTTATATGAACATATTCCTGTTTGGATGTATAGATGTGTTTATGGACAGAGATGTTTGTGTATATTTGTGTGCATAAAATCAACACCAGATAAATCCATCAAATATAAGGCACATAGATTTTTAGCAAATCTGTGAATATAATATTATTATCTCAGATTTATGAAATAAATTGTTAAATTATCACATGTGTTTTAATAATACAATACATTATGTTATTAGGATTCCTCACATTCACTTTTGGATTTAGTTTCTTGGACTGCATCTCCTACTGCTTGTGGAGCAGATATTTTCTATTCCAGATTATATTGTTACTTTATGAACATTCAGTATGACTTGGTGGTTTCACCAATTTGTGCCTCTAAGTAAAATCATTGGCAGAATGCAAATCCAAACAGGATCCAACTGAGGGGGATACAGAACTTGCCAAGAAAAATGTTTTATAATCAATCAATAACTCAATTTTATTGTACAAAATT